>NC_060125.1:222328458-223541462 GCF_021461395.2 Schistocerca americana
GGAGAGCCTGTTCTGTTGATGGTGCGAATGGAGCGGTCTACTGCCTGTCGAATCTCTGGAACAGTTCTGAAGCGAATGCCACGAAGTGGTTCCTTCATCTTCGGAATCAAATGAAAGTCGCAAGGACTTAAGTCCGGGGAGTATGGTGGATGGTACAGTACTTCCCTGTCCCATCGACCGAACAGAGCAGCCACAGCTTGCGCTGTATGCGTCCGCACATTGTCGTGCAAAATGATGGGTTGGTTGCGCAGAAAGTGTCGCTACTTCTTTCGCAAAGGTGGTCGTTTCTGGAGCATCACCTGCGACGAGCTTTTTGCGGATGACTCTGGAATTATGGTCAGATGATGTCCTATTTGTGCTCGACTTGAGACGGATATGTGGTCAAGCAGGCCAAGGCTCTGTAGAGCATATTGGGAGAGCGCTATCCTGATGGAAAACACCCACTGGAATGCTATTCATCACTGACAACACAGCGGGTCGAATCCCAAGACGGTCGAACAAATTTGCAGTCAGGGTGCGTTGGATAACCACGACAGTGCTCCTGCTGTCATACGAAAACGCACCCTAGACCATAACTCCAGGCGCATGTTCAGTGTCTGTAATACGCAGACAGGATGGTTGCAGGCCGTGAACTGGCCTTCTCCTAACCAATACACGGCAGTTACTGGCACCGAAGCAGAACCAGCTTTTGTCAGACAGAACCGGCCTTCCCCTGCCCTCCGAAAGGATTTCGGTTGACACAAATGAAGTCGCAAATGGAGGTGATTTGGTGTCTCTGGGGCACCTGAGTTTGGCTTGTCCTTGAAGTAACCGATTTGTGATAGTTATCTCACAGTGGTGCCAACTCATGCTCAAATTACTGCTGCAGATTCAGTACGATGCCACAGAACCGTAAATCGAACGGAACGATCTTCCCTCGCGTAGTGCCATGTGGCCGTCCGGAGCCCCTTCTTCTTGCGATCGTACATTCTCGTGACCAACACTACCAGCATTGGCTACAAATGGTTCAAATGGCTCTGAGCACTATGGGACTTAACATCTGAGGTCATCAGTCCCCTAGACTTAGAACTGCTTAAACCTAACTAGCCTAAGGACATCACACACATCCATGCCCGAGGCAGGATTCGAACCTGCGACCGTAGCAGCAGCGCGGTTCCGGACTGAAGCGCCTTGAACCGTTCGGCCACAACGGCTTGCCATTGGCTACATTCCTGACAATTCTTTCTGCAGTATCGCACAACGAACGTCCTGCTTCTCGCAGCCCTATAACAGGAGGTGTTGATAATGATGTCTTCGTCCCTTTAAACACGTTCTTGATCGACTTTCAACTAAGCACGTCCAATCTCAAGGGTCACTTATGCTCATGGCAGTGGCTCTACTAACGCCTCTCATATGCGACCGTCGCGAAATTTGGGTAGACATCATCTTTGAAGTTTAGAAACGCGCCTACCAACTTTCGTGTATGTTACGCTACTTCTTCTTGGCCTTTTGATTTTTTTTCCGTCAGTGTATTTGATTTTCTCGGTCCTGCTTTGCGATTTTCCTTCTTTCTAGGATCCACAATTTTTAAATTAATGTATAGCCTTCTCCAAATCCACAGTCACAGCGCGCAGTTTTAAAATCACTGTCGCATGAGTGATCCAAAATTTACCATTAATCACAGATGCACTCCCAACGGAATTTTTGATGGAGTTAGCTATTACTTCCTCTTAACGCACTGTTGTTGTTGTTGTTGTTGTGGTCTTCAGTCCTGAGACTGGTTTGATGCAGCTCTCCATGCTACTCCATCCTGTGCAAGCTTTTTCATCTCCCAGTACCTACTGCAACCTACATCCTTCTGAATCTGCTTAGTGTATTCATCTCTTGGTCTCCCTCTACGATTTTTACCCTCCACGCTGCCCTCCAATACTAAATTGGTGATCCCTTGATGCCTCAGAACATTTCCTACCAACCGATCCCTTCTTCTGGTCAAGTTGTGCCACAAACTTCTCTTCTCCCCAATCCTATTCAATACTTCCTCATTAGTTATGTGATCTACCCATCTAATCTTCAGCATTCTTCTGTAGCATAACGCACTGTATGCTCACACATACACAAATTGAAGGAAAAATGTAACTAAAGGTTTTGAAGAATAATACAGTGTTTTCGAAAAGTGAAGCAGTCTTATGGGAAGATGCTAGTTTTTACCAGCAGCTAGTATCCTTGTTTAAATGAGGAAAGAGCGTGTTAAACATTACAAATACACTATTTGATCAAAAGTATCTGGGCAACTGGCTGCAAATGGCCGCGCGGGATTAGCCGAGCGGTCTCGGGCGCTGCATTCATGGACTGTGCGGCTGGTTCCGGCGGAGGTTCGAGTCCTCCTTCGGGCATGGGTGTCTGTGTCTGTCCTTAGGATAATTTAGATTAAGTAGTGTGTAAGCTTAGGGACTGATGACCTTAACAGTTAAGTCCCATAAGATTTCACACATATTTGAACATATTTTTGGCTCAAAATGACTTAAAAGTTCGTGGCGCCCTCCGTCGGTAATGCTGGAATTCAGTATAGTGTTGGCCCACCCTTAGCCTTGATGACAGCTTCCACTCTCGCAGGCATACATTCAATCAGGTGCTGGAAGATTTCTTGGGAAACGGCAGCCAATTCTTCACGGAGTGCTGCACTGAGGAGAGGTATCGATGTCGGTCGGTGAGGCCTGGCACGAAGTCTGCGTTCCAAAACATCCCAAAGGTGTTCTATAGGATTCAGGTTGAACTCTGTGCAGGCTAGTCCATTACAGGGACGTTATTGTCTTGTAACCACTCGTCCATAGCCCGTGCGTTATGAACAGGTGCGTGATCATGTTGAAAGATGCAATCGATATCCCGGAATTGCTCTTCAACAGTGGGATGCAAGAAGGTGCTTAAAACATCAATGTAGGCCTGTGCTGTAATAGTGCCACGCAAAACAACAAGGGTGCAAGCCTCCCCCATGTTTAGGAGTGTGGAAATCTCGCCTAGAGACGTATGACACAAGTGTCACCCAATCACGTGTCCACGTTCGAAATCCGTGAGTCCCGCGAAGCGCCCCATTCTGCTGAGGTCGCTGATATGGAGTACCTGGCGGTAGGTGGCAGCACAATGCACCTAATATGAAAAACGTATGTTTTTGGGGGTGTCCGGGTACTTTTCATCACATACTGTAATCCTGTTATCCTACGCGTTTAATGTGTCAGCTGAGTCGAGACCCGAGATACCTTCGTGGAAATGTGTGATAACGATGCAGCTAACAAGTTCATCGTCAGTCGGCTGTACGACCAGTTCCAGAAGACAAAGCGTGCGGTAGGTGCAGTAAAAAGTAGTCGACGGAAAGCGATAACACCAAACAAGTTGACCGACGTGCCAAACCTACCTGTTCATTCTAGTTTCTCTGGTGGTAGTGCCCACACGGCTCTGCACAAGTTTTTGAAGACTTACCTGTAGAGAATTCGTGTTGTTCAAGAGTTGCTACCTTAAGATGGGGAGATACCTCTGCATGACTGAATATTATGTTTTTGATATTGTAATTTTACGTGTTTATGTAACACTCGCTGTTAACAAAAATTTCACATTAAACAATGATGTCATTTCTACAATTTATAAAAGCTTTGGAACACAATCAGCAACAAAATGTTTAATTACATGTGCTGAAATGTACGCCTAGAATCTTGACGTAAGCTATTATAACGTTAATCATTAGGTAAGATACTAAATTCATCACATGACAGTCTGTGCCGTTACAGTATACTGTTACAGTACACACACACACACACACACACACACACACACACACACACACACACACACACACACACACTTCCTTTTGTCTTAGGGATTACCCACATTTTACCAAGTAATTAACTTTATCTTTAGTTCATTTAGAGAAGTTTTATTTGCAGTGGTATAAGACAAATAAAGTTATTACATTAGAAACGCAGTTGGTTAGCTTAGACAGAAAATTTAGCTGTGTGTTGTCAGTCTGCTGCCGGTTTACTGCGATAACACTGGTAACCTGCGTTCTCAATTGTTTCCGGGATGAATTGCAATCTCTGTCGTTCACTACAGTTTTTACTATGTACAGCTCTCTCTAGTACCATGGAAATTATTCTGTAATGTCTTAGCAAATGACCTATTTCTTGCAGTGTTTCCCATACATTCCTTTCCTCTCCGATTCTGCTCAAAACCTCTTCATCCGTTTCTTTATCAGTCCACTTAATTTTCATCACCACATCTCAAATGCTCCGATCCTCTTCCATTCTGGTATTCCCAAAGCCCATGTTTGACTCCGATTCACGACTGTAAGGATGTAGAGGTGCATATCGCTAGGGGTAAGATAGATACTGCTTACAGGAACATTAAAGAGACCTTTGGAGAGCCGGCCGCGGTAGCCGAGCGGTTCTAGGCGCTTCAGTCCGGAACCACGCGATTGCTACGATCGCAGGTTCGAATCCTGCCTTGGCCATGGATGTGTGTGATGTCCTTCGGTTAGTTAGGTTTAAGTAGTTCTAAGTTCTAGGGGACTGATGGCCAGAGATGTTAAGTCCCACAGTGCTCAGAGCCATTTGAAGCATTTTTGAACCTTTGGAGAAAAGACAACCACTTGCATGAATATCAAGAGCTCAGATGGAAACCCAGTTCTAAGCAAAGGAAGGAAAGCAGAAAGGTGGAAGGAGTGTATAGAGGGTCTATACAAGGGCGATGTTCTTGAGGACAATGTTATGGTAATGGAAGAGGAAGTAGCTGAAGATGAAGTGAGAGGTATGATACTGTGTGAAGAGTTTGACAGGGCACTGAAAGTCCTAAGTCGAACCAAGGCCCCGGGAGTAGACAACATCCCATTAGAACTACTGACAGCCTTGGGAGAACCAGCCCTGACAAAACTCTACCATCTGGTGAGCAAGATGTATGAGACAGGCGAAGTACCCTCAGACTTCAGGAAGAATATAATAATTCCAATCCCAAAGAAAGCAGGTGTTGACAGATATGAAATTCATCGAACCATCAGTTTAATAAGACGCTGCTGCAAAATACTAACACGAATTCCTTACAGACGAATGGAAAAACGGGTAGAAACTGATCTCGGGGAAGATCAGTTTGTATTCCGTAGAAATGTTGGAACACGTGAGGCCAGACTGACCCTACGACTTAGAAAATTGATTAAGGAAACGCAAACCTACGTTTCTAGCATTTGTAGACTTACAGAAAGCTTTTGAAAATGTTGGCTGGAATACTTTCTTTCAAATTCTGAAGGTGGCAGGGGTAAAATACAGGGAGCGAAAGGCTATTTACAATTTGTACAGAAACCATATGGCAGTTATAAGAGTCGAGGGACATGAAAGGGAAGCAGTGGCTGGGAAGGGAGTGAGACAGGGTTGTAGCCTATCCCCGATGTTATTCACTCTGTATATTGAGCAAGCACTAAATGAAACAAAAGAAAAATTTGGAGTAGGAATTAAAATCCATGGAGAAGAAAAAAAAAACTTTTAGGTTCGCCATGACATTGTAATTCTGTCAGAGACAGCAAAGGACCTGGAAGACTAGCTGAACGGAATGGACAGTGTCTTGAAAGGAGGGTATAAGATGAACATCAACAAAAGCAAAACGAAGATAATGAAATGTAGTCGAATTAAATCGGGTGATGCTAAGGGAATTAGATTAGGAAATGAGACATTTAAAGTAGTAAATGATTTTTGATGTTTGAAGAGGAAAATAACTCATGATGGTCGAAGTAGAGAGGATATAAAATGTAGACTGGCAATGGCAAGGAAAGCGTTTCTCAAGAAGAGAAATTTGTTAACATCGAATATAGATTTAAGTGTCAGGAAGCCGTTTCTGAAAGTATTTTTATGGAGTGTAGCCATGTATGGAAGTGAAACGTGGACGATAAATAGTTTGGACAAGAAGAGAAGAGAAGCTTTCGAAACGTGGTGCTACAGAAGAATGCTGAAGATTGGATGGGCAGATCACATAACTAATGAGGAGGTATTGAATAGAATTGGGGAGAAGAGAAGTTTGTGGCACAACTTGACTAGAAGAAGGGATCGCTTGGTAGTACATACTCTGAGGCATCAAGGGCAGTGTGGAGGGTAAAAATCGTAGAGGGAGACCAAGAGATGAATACACCAAACAGATTCAGAATAATGTAGGTTGCAGTAGGTACTGGGAGATCATGCTTGCACAGGATATAGTAGCATGGAGAGCTGCATCAAACCAGTCTCTGACTGAAGACCACGACAACAACAACAATGTTGTGCTTCAAATGTAGATTCTCAGAAATTTCTTCCTCAAATTAAGGCCTATGTTTGATACTAGTGGAAAAGGAATATGCTTTTTTCCTAGTGTTAGTCTGCTTTCGATGTCCTCCTTGCTCCGTCAGTCATTGGTTATTTTGCTACCTAGGTAGTAGAATTCCTTAACTTCGTCTACTTCGTGACCATCAACCCAAATGTTAAGATTCTAGCTGTTCTCATTTCTGCTGCTTCTCGTTACTTTCCTCTTTCTTCGATTTACTCGCAGTTCATATTCTGTGCTCATTACTGATGCTGTAATTCTTCTTCACTTTTATTCAGGATATCAATGTCACCAGCGAATCTTAACACTGATGTCCTTTCACCTTGAATTTTAATCCCACTCTTGAACCTACCTTATATTTCCGTCATTACTTCTTCGATGTGCAGACTGAACAGCAGTGGGGAAAGACTACGTCCGTGACTTACACTGCTTTTAATCGGTGAACTTTGTTCTTGGTCTTCCATTCTTATTGTTACTTCATGATTCTTCCAATATTACCTATCTTTCCCTATAGGTGACCCCTATTTTTTCACAGGATTCCGAACATCTTGCACCATTTTTCGTTTTCGAACGCGTTTTACAGTTCGACAGTCTTATGAATGTGACTTGGTATTTCTTTCGTCAATCTTCCATTATTAACCGAAACATGAGAACTACGGCTCTGGTGCCCTTATCCTTTCCAAGGCCCAACGAAGCACCAGCTAATGTATCCTCAGTTTCCTTTTTCGTTGTTCTGTATACTATTCTTGTTAGCAACTTGGATGCCTGAGCTGTTACACTGATTGTGCGATAATTTTCGGACATGTCGGCTTTTAATATCTTCGTAATTGTGTGGCTGATGTTTTTCCGAAATTCTGATGATATGTCGCCTGCCACATGTATTCCACACAACAACCTGTACAGTCGTTTTGTTGCCAATACCCTAATGATTATGGAAGTTCTGAGGAATATTATCTATCTCTTCAGCCTTAAATTATTTTAAGTCTTTCTACCTCTTCTAAATTTTGATTCTAATACTGGAGCCCCTTGGTCTTCCCTATAGATTCCTGTTTCGTCTTCTATCATGTCATCAAATAAGTCTTCCCTCTCATAGAGGCACTCAGAGTACTGGTTCCAAATATCCACTTTTTTCTCTACATTTAACAGTAGAGGTCCCATTCCACACTTAATGTTACCTCCCTTGACTTTAACTTCACTGAAAGTTGTTTTGACTTTTCTATATACTGTGCCAGTCCATCCGACAACCATATCTTTTTCGAAATTACAATGAAATGAAAACCTTTAGCTGCTTACAGGCGTTGACACGCGTCAACGGGGACAGATGAAAATGTGTGCCCCGACCGGAACTCGAAACCGGGATCTCCTGCTCACATGGCGGACGCTCTATCCATCTGGTTTTTTTTTTCTTTTTCCATTTTTTCGTCATAACATTCCACAGTAGTACATAATTTTCAACTGACATTTAAAAGTAATAAAGCAAACTAACCTGAGCCACCGAGGACACAGAGGATAGCGCGACTACAGGGATTTATCTCTGGCACGCCTCCCGCGAAACCCACATTCTCAACGTATTCTCCCGCACTACATTCTTAGTGCCCCCACCCATTATACTCATTACTCACGGCGCGTTGCCGATTCCCCTAAGAGTTCGGGCACTGTATGTGCATTCGCACAGAAGAAAAAGATGGTCAAGTGGCCGGTGAGCCTTAACTATATATTTACTAAGATGGTATGTGTTCTTCCGGACATGTCCGAAAGAACAGATAACATCTTAGTAAATTTCTTTTTCGATTTCTTCACATTTTGATTCAGCCATTTTGCCTTAGCTTCTCTGTACTTCTCATTTATTTCATGCCTGAGCGACTTGTATTTCTGTACTCCTGAATATCCCTGAACATTCTGGTACTTCCTCCTCTCATCGATCACCTGAAGCCGGCCGCGGTGGCCGAGTGGTTCTAGGCGCATCAGTCCGGAACCGCGCGACTGCTACGGTCGCAGGTTCAAATCCTGCCTCGGGCATGGATGTGCGTGATCTCCTTAGGTTAGTTAGGTTTAAGTAGTTCTCAGTTCTAGGGGACTGATGACCTCAGATGTTAAGTCCCATAGGGCTCAGAGCTATTTGAACCATTTTGATCACCTGAAATATTTCTTCGGTTACCCATGGTTTCTTCGCATTTACCTTCTTTGCATTTATGTTTTTTTTATCGACTTCTGTGATTGCTGTTTCTAGAGAGCTCCATTGCTCTTCAACTGAACAGCCTACTGAGCTACTCCTTATTTCAGTTTCTGTAGCCTTAACTTCAAACATATCTCTCCATTCCTTAGTGTTTCGGTATCTCACTTCTTTGCGTATTGTTTCTTCCTGACTAGTCTCTTAAACTTCAGCCTACTCTTCATCGCTAGTAAATTGTGATCTGAGTCTGTATGTGCTACAGTGTACGCCTTACACGCCAGTATGTGCTCTCTGGATGATGTAATCTAAGTTAATCTTCCCGGATCTCCCGGCCCTTTCCTAGTATACTTCCTCCTCTTGTGGTTCTTGAACAGAGTAGTTGCTATTACCAGCTGGAATGTATTGCAGAACTCAACTATTCTTCACTCTCATTCCTAGTAACAAGGCTATATTTTCCCGTAACACTTTTTTCTACTCCTTGCCCTATAACCGTATTCCAGTCCCCCACGACAATTAGATTTTCATCTCTCTTTACGTACAGAATTACCCTTTCAGTATTCTTGCTCTAGCGCTTGATCTTCAGCTTGTGACGTCTTCAGTGTACCTCAGCTATCGTTGTCGGTGATGGTTAGCTGTTGAATCTGATGAGAACGACCATATCACTGAACTGTATGCAGTAACACACTCTCTGCCCTACCTTCCTATTCATTACGAATCCTGCTCCCGTTATACCATTTTCTGCTGCTGTTGTTAAACTATACTTATCCCTGTCTTCTCTCCATTTCACTTCACTGACCTCCACTACATCTAGATTTAGCTTTTGCATTTCCCTTTTCAGATTTACTAGTGTCCCTACCACGTTGAAACTTCTGACATTCCATGTCCCGACAAGCAGAACGTTTTTCTTTCGTTAGTTATTTAATCTTTTTCTCGTGGTCTCCTCCCCCATGGAAGTTCCATCCCAGAGGTCTGAAATGGGACTAGTCTGGAATCTTTTTCCAGAGGAGAGATCATCATGAGACTTTTTCATTACAGGCCACATGTCTTCTGGATAAACATTAAGTGTCTTTAATGCAGTGGTTTCCATTACCTTCTGCATCTCATACCGTTGATCACTGCTGATTCTCCTGCCTTTTTAGGGGCAGTTTCCCACCCCAAGGACAACAGAGTGCCCTGAACGTCCGTCCTCCGCTCCGTATGACACGGCCATTGGCAAAGTGATGTTGACTACCTACGCCATAAGTCTTAGGCCGCCAATGCTGATGATTTTTACTGAAAATTTAAGTGGTGGCGACGTTCGAACACAGGACATGACTCTTTGATTCCTAATCAAAGACGCTACCCCCTAGACCACATGTATAGTATTATTTATCGTTCTTCAAAAGTGAGTTTGCATACATTGTATTACTTTCGGTGTCAGTTACAGTAGGGCCAAGCGGGTATTCCCCCACTCTGCATTGTTGCCAGATTTATTCAAGATGGAATGGGGGCATGCACAGTGAAAAGTGGGGCGATGCCCCCTTTCCCTTACTACTGTCAATGAATCAATTGTCTGACAGTAAATATATTATAAATATGCGTTTCCTGCCTCGTGCACAGTGCAGTTTTTCTGTGTAGCTGTATATCCTCCTCGTTCTTATTTCTCTTCTTGCACCTGTTCCAAAAATCTGGAAGTTCCATTGCAGATAAAGGCCTGAGAGTGTCATTCACGGTTTTCCGAAACTGCTGTGTCATACATCGTCATTTGCCTCAGTTGATTGTCACCCACTGTGGTAAGATCGACTGTAAAATCACAAAGACAGTATGTTTGGAGAACACTCTTGCAGAGAAGTTAAAGTTAATGATCCAGTCAGATTCTGATAAAATTTCAAGGTAGTGCAAAGACTGGCAACTCCACTTTAAGCTTCAGAATTGTATAGTTCGTAAAAAAAAAAAAAAAGGTTCAAATGGCTTTGAGCTCTATGGGACTTAACTGCTGAGGTCATCAGTCCCCTTGAACTTAGAAGTACTTAAACCTTACTAACCTGAGGACATCACACACATCCATGCCCGAGGCAGAATTCGAACCTGCGACCGTAGCGGTCGCGCAGTTCCAGACTGTAGCGCCTAGAACCGCTCGGCCACCCCAGCCGGCATTGTTTGTTCCTTTCACAGTATTGAAAGACTACAATTGCTCTGACTACAATTTCTATGAGCCACAACTGGAATCACTCAACTCATAAAAATACGTCGGTATGATAATTTTCGAGTTTATAAAACGAAATAATCACGTAGGCTCAATAATAAGTAAAGCACCTGGCGCACTTCTGTTTATTAGTGGAATAGTCATTTTCCCATAACACTGTGTTAGTCTCTGACAACTCTGCAAAGTGACACTACCTGGCAGATTAAAACTGTTCGTGGATCGGAACACGTACCCGTAATCTTTCTTTCATGGGAAATGCTCTTACCGCTTGAGCTTTCGAGACAGGTATCATGATCCACCCTCGACGCTCCACTTCAGTCAGTGGCTCTCTCCGGCTTTCCAAACAACAAGCAAGCTCTCCTCCATACTTTCCGCACTCTTGACGGAAAGGATACTGGTGGATCTCAAGCTACGAGGACGTGTCATGACCTTGCGCTGCAATAACTAGATCTCTAAGGAAATTGCCCATGAAAATCAGGGTTTCAGGTTCAAGTTCCTCTGCGACAAATGATTTTATTTTGAAACTTTCTGGCAGATTAAAACTGTGTGCCCGACCGAGACTCGAACTCGGGACCTTTGCCTTCCGCGGGCAAGTGCTCTACCATCTGAGCTACCGAAGCACGACTCACGGCCGGTTCTCATAGCTTTACTTCTGCCAGTATCTCGTCTCCTACCCGAGTTCCAGTCTCGGTCGTGCACACAGTTTTAATCTGCCAGAAAGTTTCATATCAGCGCACACTCCGCTGCAGAGTGAAAATCTCATTCTGGTTTTATTTTGTCAGGAAGTTTCAAAACGGAGCGCTCTCCCCTGCCGACTGAAAATTCATTCCGGACCTGGAAGAAATGTCTATTAAAAAAACAAGTATTTCTGCAGGCGCCACCTGTGCTGGTATCAGTTCTGTTACTGTCTGTGTTACTAAGAGCAGCAGTTTGAGAAAGGTTCAAAATAAGGGAAGTAGTCGTAAATGGTTAACTATCAGCCCGTTAACGCCGGCCGCGGTGGTCTAGCGGTTCTAGGCGCTCAGTCCGGAACCGCGCGACTGCTACGGTCGCAGGTTCGAATCCTGCCTCGGGCATGGATGTGTGTGATGTTCTTAGGTTAGTTAGGATTAAGTAGTTCTAAGTTCTAGGGGACTGATGACCACAGATGTTAAGTCCCATAGTGCTCCGTTGTCCCGAGATCAAAATGATACACTCAGCACTCGTCAGTGGCGATTAGATGGTTGAAGAAGTCATACGCCGTTCTTCGCGCACGAAGATCTTCACTTCTCTTACGATCCATTGTTCTTCACGGAGAGATGGTCTGCTACTTCGTTCTTCACCATTCAGACAGGAAGAATTATAACTGCAATCTTCAAGACTCAGCAAAATCATCGTAACCTCTCGTAACTTTGTCATTAAATGTCTGAAGACGGCAACACTGATTACCGAAACCAGTTGGCGCTGCGGTGCTGAGAGAAAGGGTGTGTCTTCTTTATCCTCTCCCATTCATTGCTGCGGATTGCAGCGAGACATCACTAAAGCCTGTGGTATCGACACAAGAGTTATCGACTTTGGTGTGGCACCGTGGTCTTGTGGGGATACCACAGGAAGCGTCTGAGCTACCTACCCCCTCTATCCTATGATGTTACACTGTTGCGTACATTCCCACCAACTCCATATTGATTGACCCAATGTCGTTCCCTACAAAAACAAAAAAGAGAACAAAAAAAAACCTGCAGTATACTCCACTTCATCAGTGGGTTGTGTCATTTTCTTTTGCTGCTGCAGCGGCGTGCTGCGACGCTGTGGAGCGGCCGTTTCAATGTGTGTCAGGAAAACTGACATATACCAGGTTTTCTAACTAAAATGCTACGGTCGCAGGTTCGAATCCTGCCTCGGGCATGGATGTGTGTGATGTCCTTAGGTTAGTTAGGTTTCAGTAGTTCTAAGTTCTAGGGGACTGATGACCACAGTAGTTAAGTCCCATAGTGCTCAGAGCCATTTTTTTCTAACTAAAAGTGCAGGATATTTTGGAAAAGATGGCCAAAATAGTCAAAATGTGACATGTTTTACCTTTATATGGCGTTTACATACTACTCTACACAGAACTCTACACAAATGTTTTCCAAAACGTTTACGTAATGAAGCTCCTTTAATGAAACAGGTTGAAAATTAAGGAGAATTCGTCATTGTACATGGTACTTAAAATATATTATTAAAACAAACTTATTACATTCTGACAGTATTCATATTTACCGCAATACTTAATCACATCTCGCTTCGCACGCCCGGGTTCCCGGGTTCGATTCCCGGCAGGGTCAGGGATTTTCTCTGCCTCGTGATGACTGGGTGTTGTGTGCTGTCCTTAGGTTAGTTAGGTTTAAGTAGTTCTAAGTACTAGGGGACTGATGACCATAGATGTTAAGTCCCATAGTGCTCAGAGCCATTTGAACCATTTTGAACTTAATCACAGCAACTCTTATAGGATTATAGCACTATTCATATTTACCAAAATATTTAGTTATTAAATAGTTCATTTTCACAGTTAATGTTGTTACAGCATAAATTATGCTTCAGAATGTGGTAGACTGCAGTTTCTTTGGGAGCCATGATTCTGTCACTTAATCCTGATCTTCTGCCAGTATTCAAAAATTTACAGGTAATGCTGCTTCTCTTTGCAATTTATTCTTTGTTTCTGTGGCTACAAACGTTGAGGACTTCATATTAGTAATTTGTTTTAACTTACAGGCCTTCATAAATTATTTTACTTTGTTAATATAAGCCTAGGCCAACGGTTTAACTAAAAATTAATATAAATGTATTTGTCTTCATCTACCAATATAATTAATTAATATTTTATCTATAGTTAATGCCTGCTGCAAAGAGTCTGTTGCCCCTCCATGTGCTATGCTGATTTCACTTCTGCATAAAGAGTAAATAGCTTTTTCCTAATAGCTTTTTACTGACCCCACTCAAGATTTTTCCCAGTCTTTGAGTGATCTTCGTCGTCACTTTTCCTATCTCTAGTTACTTATACAGGGCTATTACAAATGATTGAAGCGATTTCATAACTTCAATTTAGCTCCATTCATTGACATATGGTCACGACACACTACAGATACGTAGAAAAACTCATAAAGTTTTGTTCGGCTGAAGCCGCACTTCAGGTTTCTGCCGCCAGAGCGCTCGAGAGCGCAGTGAGACAAAATGGCGAAAGGAGCCGAGAAAGCGTATGTCGTGCTTGAAATGCACTCACATCAGTCAGTCATAACAGTGCAACGACACTTCAGGACGAAGTTCAACAAAGATCCACCAACTGCTAACTCCATTCGGCGATGGGATGCGCAGTTTAAAGCTTCTGGATGCCTCTGTAAGGGGAAATCAACGGGTCGGCCTGCAGTGAGCGAAGATACGGTTGAACGCGTGCGGGCAAGTTTCACGTGTAGCCCGCGGAAGTCGACGAATAAAGCAAGCAGGGAGCTAAACGTACCACAGCCGACGGTTTGGAAAATCTTACGGAAAAGGCTAAAGCAGAAGCCTTACTGTTTACAATTGCTACAAGCCCTGACACCCGATGACAAAGTCAAACGCTTTGAATTTTCGGCGCGGTTGCAACAGCTCATGGAAGAGGATGCGTTCAGTGCGAAACTTGTTTTCAGTGATGAAGCAACATTTTTTCTTAATGGTGAAGTGAACAGATACAATGTGCGAATCAGGACGGTAGAGAATCCTCACGCATTCGTGCAGCAAATTCGCAATTCAACAAAAGTTAACGTGTTTTGTGCAATCTCACGGTTTAAAGTTTACGGCCCCTTTTTCTTCTGCTAAAAAAACGTTATAGGACACGTGTATCTGGACATGCTGGAAAATTGGCTCCTGCCACAACTGGAGACCGACAGCGCCGACTTCATCTTTCAACAGGATGGTGCTCCACCGCACTTCCATCATGATGTTCGGCATTTCTTAAACAGGAGATTGGAAAACCGATGGATCGGTCGTGGTGGAGATCATGATCAGCAATTCATGTCATGGCCTCCACGCTCTCCCGACTTAACCCCATGCGATTTCTTTCTGTGGGGTTATGTGAAAGATTCAGAGTTTAAACCTCCTCTACCGAGAAACGTGCCAGAACTGCGAGCTCGCATTAACGATGCTTTCGAACTCATTGATGGGGACATGCTGCGCCGAGTGTGGGAGGAACTTGATTATCGGCTTGATGTCTGCCGAATCACTAAAGGGGCACATATCGAACATTTGTGAATGCCTAAAAAAACTTTTTGAGGTTTTGTATGTATGTGCAAAGCATTGTGAAAATATCTCAAATAATAAAGTTATTGTTGAGCTGTGAAATCGCTTCAATCATTTGTAATAACCCTGTATGTACTGAATATATTACAAACTGCCCACTGGACTGAAATCGAACTGCGCGTCCACACGCTACCGAAGCACAAGACGAAAGTTTCGTCATGGAAGCTTCAAGTTAGCCAACATGAAAAAGAGAGAATTCAAAGATGATAAAATGGAAATATCGATTGTTGATTTGGAAACGATAATATCTGAATGATACGGAAATGTCTGCATAAATAAATAAAACTTTTTGAAACATGGGGGAAAACATCAAATAGTCAAATACGTGAGATGGGTAAAATACGGGAAAACCCGTATAATACTCGAGACATGTCGAGAATACAGGAGACAGCAGAAAATGAGGATGAAAAACAGAGGACGTGCCATGTTATGCAGGAAGAACGAAAAAAACGTATTTATGCAAATGCATATTTTCGAAAGGTAATTAAAACAGGGTTTCAGAGCTATTTGTTACTCTTGCAGTGGGGAACTGCGGGTAACAGGAGGAAAAATCTGTACTGATCAACAGCATGAGCATTTAGAAGGCAATGGAAACCACTGGATTAATGTCACAAAATGGGCATCCACATGACAAGCGCTCAGTAACTGAGTCATGATAATCTATACATTGGCAAAAGATTCCGGATCTCTTGCAGGGGACTGCTAAGAGGGATGTAACTGTGAGAAACAGATTGAGTGAACAACGAAAGTGTAACATACTAAAAGCCGTAACATGGAATTTGACATGTTTGAACGTGTTAGTGAAGTTGGAAAATCTTGAAAGGGAAATTCAGATGTTCAGCCTAGATATAGTAGCAGTGACTGTAGCGAAAATGGAATAAGGATTTCTGGTGAGACGAATGTAGGATAACATCAACAGCAGCAGAAAAATGCTGTAACGAAAGTGGGATTGATTACGGAGAGGAAGGTAGTGCAGAGAGCAAGCCACTATGTAAAGTTCAGTGTAAGGCTGTTCTCATCAGAATCGATAGCAGTCAGTGACAACAACAGTTTAGCTATACATGTAGAATTTAAAAGTAGCAGATGAAGTGGTAAAGTATATGAGGATCTTTATGTAATCCAGTATGCAATGGTGCTAAGGGAGATGAAAATCTAATAGCCATGGGTGACTGGAACACAGTAGTACGAAAAGGAGTAGAAAAAAAGTTACAGAAGAATGTAAAACGCTGTTAGATGTTCCAAGGAGAATAGGAGTTACATTTAGGGAAAGAGTGGGATTAAAATTCTGGTTGACGGCTATCAATATTCACTGACGATATTGCTAAAGATGAAGGGGAGTTACAGAATATGTTGAATGGAATGGAAAATTTAATGAGTACACAAAATGGATTGAGAGTAAACCGAAGATAGACGAAAGTAATGAGAACCAGCAGAAGTGGGACCAGGAGGAAAATATCAAAGTAGGGAAGCCTGCTACTTTGGAAACAAAATAACGGACGAGGTTGGAAGGACATGTAGAGCAGGCTAGCACGGTCAAAGAGAGCATTCGTTGCAAAAAAAAGTCTACTAGTGTCAAACACAGACTTTAGTTTGAGGAAGACATTTCGAAGAATATACATTTGGAGAACAGCACTGTATGATAGAGATACGTAGACTGTGGGAAAGCGGAACTGAATAATGTTGAAAATTACGTGGACTGATAAAGTAAGAAACGAGGTGGTTCTCTGCAGGGTCGGCGAGCAAAGGAACATATGGAAAACACTAGCAAGAAGAACGGACAGGATGATAGGAGGTGTAGAGGCGAAACAATTGTAGAGGAAGACAGAGGCTGGAATACATCCAGCAAATAATTGATGGCGCTGGATACAAGTGCGAGACACACCTGTTTTGCCGGCGCGCTGGTCTCCAGCGAGAGGTTGTGGTGGGCGGTCGCCGTGCCTGACCAGCTCAACCGCGCGTCCGTCTCGATTTGGCACGCGGCGCTGCGCGGGCCGGCTACGAGAATTGGCAGAGCGCGATGCGTGGGCGGCTCTGGTGGGGACCCCAGGCGGGACAACGGCCCCCTCTCCCGAAGCGCCTCCGCATCCACATTCCTGCCGAGGACTCTCCTCTACGGACCCTGAACGTGCGCAGCTGTTCACACGATAGCGGTCTGCGCCTTCAATTAAGTTTCCTGACCCTTGGTAAGGTAAAGCGAAAATTTCTCTGCACGGTAACGAAACATGGTTTTATTTAGATAAGAAAAAAATCGACCTGTCTTTCGAAGTAATCCTGTTTTACGTCATTTTGCTATGGCATTGTTTCTCTTTAAAAATGTAAATTATGGCAGAGATTTCGGATTGATATTCCTGGCTACATGTTTCTCCGTTTTCTCGCCGCGTCAATTTCGTTTGTATACAGAGCTTGCATGCAGGAGGAAAAAACGGCATTTTTACATGGTACTGCAAATAGGAGGCTTGACAACTCTCTTTACCGCAAGCCAATACACACAGACTTATTCCAGTGCACAAAGCTTTCAACCCAAAACAGACTAGTTTTCAAATGGTTCATATGGCTCTGAGCACTATGGGACGTCTGAGGTCATCAGTTCCCTAGAACGTAGAACTACTTTAACCTAACTAACCTAAGGACATCACTCACATCCATGCCCGAGGCAGGATTCGAACCTGCGACCGTAGCGGTTTCGCGGCTCCAGACGGTAGCTCCTAGAACCACTCGGCCACTCCGCCCGGCAGAGTAGTTTTAAATAGCATCCCATACTTTCACCTGCTCAACAAAACTCGAACGTACGGAACATCTGTGAATGTTTTGTGAATGTGTTGAATACTTTTTCGGAAACAGAATACAGCAAGTCATTCTTCACCGTGGGGAAATCTTGGGACTAAAAGAAAAATTAGAGCGTACGCCAACGGAGTGTCATGGATTTTCACTATTCCACATATACAGCCTGTTTAACTATTCCTATTACAGTCTCCGAGACGCTGCAGAGAGGACTTTGCATATAAAATTCTGATAAGGAACCATGGCCGGAAATGTGCAATTGTATGTAAAATGGATCACCGTAAAATCTCTCGTTCCTTGGTACGCATTATAGCATATCATTTACGAGCGCGTACTTTGTGCAACTGCCTTATCTCTGCCTCGAAAACTAGAGAGGCTAGATTCATTGATGTTTGCCGCCAAGTGTATCTACTCTCTGTCTTAGTAGAACTATAAAATAAATTAACATATATGTAAAAGACTCATTCTTCATTCGTTCATTCTGCATTCGATCATTGAAACATTTCGCGAAGTGCCGATGATAATTTACTGACTCGCTGAAGTAAGAGCATTGTAATTCTTAAGGGAAAATAAAGTAAGAGAAGTCATTTGTAGTGTTTCCGCGTACGTAATTTATGTAGCGTGATCCTAATATTTGTCAGATTAATAAACAAGTAATGAGTGCTATTTTCCAAACATACGAAAGAGAAAAGATCCTTAACCTTATAGTGTGTTGTGTATTATAGTTCTATCTGGAAATATTTAAATTTGACGTTCATTATCATTTTCCATAAGTGACGTAAAACCTGCATTTCGTTACACGAAGTCAGTTCCAGAGATTAATTACATTTACTACTAAAATTACACTTATTAAAGAATATTTACGCCAGATAGCACGAACAGCGTGTAGTATCACACATGGTGTCCCAGGTGGAATAGTTAATATTCAGAGATATGAGAGGAATGCTCATTTGAAGCAGAAAACTTCATACTTATTCTGAACGGTTTCGGGTATAGAACACATTTAACGTATGTTTGTATTTTTGGCCTAGTGGCGTGCATATACGTGCACTACCAACCCTACCTCTTTGACGCTCTGTTTACGGATGGAGCTACGACTACAGAGAATGGACTCAACAACAGATGTAATAATCGTTGATGGTCGAGTGAAAATCCTCACGCTGCAGTGGAAGCCGATCTGCAAGTTCTTCTTTCGATCAGTGATCGGCAATACGTTGACAGGTCCAGTCATTTTAGATGATCAAGTTACGGAATTGCTTGTGTTTTTTGTGAAACGTATCTTCGACGCATGCTTCGAAACGCATGTTCCACAAATCATGGTGCGCGTCTTTGGATCGCCGCAGTCAATCCCCATAGTTGCGAACATACAATTTTGTGGCAGACGTTGTTGCAGTAGGACGAAAATGGTACGTGTGAGGCGGAGGAGATCCGGAAAACATCGGGTGTACACACATTGTGCAGCTACCATAACGTACTGTACGGTGAAGCGGGGAATTCGAAAGTAATGCGACATTCAAACATATTTTAAATCCAGACGGTACATTGCGTTACAGGTTCCTTATCAACATTTATCTACTAACAAGCGGACCGCGACTACTCGTCAACTCCGATCTCGTGCAGATTTATCGTATATGCAGGGCTTGCTCAGAAATGAAAGCGACAGAAGTGGAAGCTTCAGATGACGAAGCGTCAAGAAAAAATAGCATATTTGGGGCGGGGCGGGCAATGCGTGAGCCATTTGTGTGAGCGTAGTTTCTCTATAGCGCTTGGTGCTGTGGAAACAGAACAGAGTGGTAACCGAAGGGACGATGGGTTGAGTCACTACGCGGATTCTTTAATTTTCAAATTTTGCGTTTCTTGTATCGCAAATAAAGCGAAATAATACATGAGGGCGTGCATAAAATATCTAAAAGAAAGACCAAGGAAAATTTGGGATTGCGAATAAATTACCAGGAGGGATTCAAAGTCATACACGTGAACTTCTTCTACAAAATTATATGTCTGTTGTTTCACAGTTGACAGACACGTGATGCGGTGATATTCATCGTAAGAGCAGGGGAGCAGAAATTTTCTCGCCACTCTATAAATGATGCATTTTTACAATGATATGATGTGACATGGTTTTTTAAAAGTTTCTCTAGAACAACAGATTTGCGGCACATCCATAAAAGGTTCTGTCTCTTCGCACAATTTGGCAGCAAACCACGCGTAACCGATTTCGCAAAATAATTGAGCGGGTAGATTCCGATGTACAGTGGAACATACTTTGATACCATCTTCTCGGGATGAGATTCATTTTTCTCTCTCTCGATGATGTGGTTGATGTCATCAGTCCTCAGACTGGTTTGATGCAGCCCTCCATGCTACTCTATCCTGTGCAAGCTTCTTCGTCTCCCAGTACCTACTGCAACCTACATCCTTCTGCTTAGTGTATTCATCTCTTGGTCTCCCTCAACGATTTTTACCCTCCTCGCTGCCCTCCAATACTAAATTGATGATCCCTTGATGCCTCAGAACATGTCCTACAAACCGATCCCTTCTTCTAGTCAAGTTGTGCCACAAACTTCTCTTCTCCCCAATCCTATTCAGTACTTCATTAGTTCTGTGATCTACCCATATAATCTTCAGCATTCTTCTGTAGCACCACATTTCGAAAGCTTCTATTCTCTTCTTGCCCAAACTATTTATCGTCCATGTTTCACTTCCATACATGGCTACACTCCATACAAATACTTTCAGAAATGACTTCCTGACACTTAAATCTATACTCGATGTTAACAAATTTCTCTTCTTCAGAAACGCTTTCCTTGGCATTGCCAGTCTACATTTTATATCCTCTCTACTTCGATCATCATCAGCTATTTTGCTCCCCAAATAGCAATACTCCTTTACTACTTTAAGTGTCTCATTTCCTAATCTAATTCCTTCAGCATCACCCGACTTAATTCGACTACATTCTATTATCCTTGTATTGCTTTTGTTGATGTTCATCTTATACCCTCCTTTCAAGACACTGTCCATTCCGTTCAACTGCTCTTCCAAGTCCTTTTCTGTCTCTGACAGAATTACAATGTCATCGGCGAACCTCCAAGTTTTTATTTCTTCTCCATGGATTTTAATTCCTACTCCGAATTTTTCTTTTGTTTCCTTCACTGCATGCTCAATATAGAGATTGAATAACATCGGGGAGAGGCTACAACCCTGTCTCACTCTTTTCCCAACCACTGCTTCCCTTTCATGTCTCTCGACTCTTATAAGTGCCACCTGGTTTCGGTAAATAGCTCTTCGCTCCCTGTATTTTACCCCTGCCACCTTTAGAATTTGAAAGAGAGTATTCCAGTCAACATTGTCAGAAGATTTCTCTAAGTCTACAAATGTTAGAAAAGTAGGTTTGCCTTTCCTTAATCTTTCTTCCAAGATAAGTCCTACGTTCAGTATTGCCTCACGTGTTCCAACATTTCTACGGCATACAAACTGATCTTCCCCGAGGTCGACTTATACTAGTTTTTCCATTCGCCTGTAAAGAATTCGCGTTAGCATTTTGCAGCCGTGACTTATTAAACTGATAGTTCGGTAATTTTCACATCTGTCAACACCTGCTTTCTTTGGGATTGGAATTATTATATTCTTCTTGAAGTCTGAGGGTATTTCGCCTGTCTCATACATCTTGCTCACCAGATGGTAGAGTTTTGTCAGGACTGGCTCTCCCAAGGCTGTCAGTAGTTCTAATGGAATGTTGTCTACTCCCGAGGCCTTGTTTGGACTTAGGCCTTTCAGTGCTCTGTCAAACTCTTTACGCAGTATCGTATCTCCCATTTCATCTTCATCTACATCCTCTTCCATTTCCATAATATTGTTCTCAAGTACATCGCCCTTGTATAGACCCTCTATATACTCCTTCCACCTTTCTGCTTTCCCTTCTTTGCTCATAACGGGTTTCCATCTGAGCTCTTGATATTCGTACAAGTGATTCTCTTTTCTCCAAAGATCTCTTTAATTTTCCTGTGGGCAATATCTATCTTACCCCTAGTGAGATAAGCCTCTACATCCTTACATTTGTCCTCTAGCCATCCCTGCTTAGCCATTTTGCATTTCCTGTCGATCTCATTTTTGAGACGTTTGTATTCGTTTTTGCCTGCTTCATTTACTGCATTTTTGTATTTTCTCCTTTCATCAGTTAAATTCAATATTTCTTCTGTTACCCAAGGATTTCTACTAGCCCCCGTCTATTTACCTACTTGATCCTCTGATGCCTTTACTATTTCATCTCTCAAAGCTACTCATTATTCTTTTACTGTATTTCTTTCCCCCCTCCTTGTCAATTGTTCCCTTATGCTCTCCCTGAAACTCTGTACAACCTCTGCTTTAGTCAGTTTATCCAGGTCCAATCACCTTAAATTACCACCTTTTTGTCGTTTCTTCAGTTTTAATCTACAGTTGATAACCAATAGAATGCGGTCAGAGTCCACATCTGCCCCTGGGAATGTCTTACAATTTAAAACCTGGTTCCTAAATCTCGGACTCGCATTCGGGAGGACGACGGTTCAATCCCGCGTCCGGCCATCCTGATTTAGGTTTTCCGTGATTTCCCTAAATCGCTCCAGGCAAATGCCGGGATGGTTCCTTTCAAAGGGCACGGCCGACTTCCTTCCCCGTCCTTCCCTAATCCGATGAGACCGATGACCTCGCTGTCTGGTCTCCTTCCCCGAAACAACCAACCAACCAACCTAAATCTCTGTCCTACTATTATATAATCTATCTGATACCTTCTAGTATCTCCAGGAATCTTCCATGTATACAACCTTCTTTTATGATTCTTGAACCAAGTTATGCTCTGTACAAAATTCTACCAGACAGCTTCCTCTTTCATTTCTTAGCCTCAATCCATATTCACCTACTACGATTCCGTCTCTCCGTTTTCCTACTGACGAATTCCAGTCACCCATGACTATTAAATTTTCGTCTCCCTTCACTACCTGAATAATATCTTTTATCTCGTCATACATTTCATCATCATCTGCAGAGCTAGTCGGCATATAAACTTGTACAACTGTGGTAGGCGTGGGCTTTGTATCTATCTTGGCCACAATAATGCGTTCACTATGCTGTTTGTAGTAGCTTACCCACATTCCTATTTTCCTATTCATTATTAAACCTACTCCTGCATTACCCCTATTTGATTTTGTGTTTATAACCCTGTAGTCACCTGACCAGAAGTCTTGTTCCTCCTGCCACCGAACTTCACTAATTCCCACTATATCTAACTTTAACCTATCCATTTCCCTTTTTAAATTTTCTAACTTACCTGCGCGATTAAGGGATCTGACATTCCACGCTCCGATCCGTAGAACGCCAGTTTTCTTTCTCCTGATAATGACGTCCTCTTGAGTAGTCCCCGCCCGGAGATCCGAATGGGGGACTATTTTACTTCCGGAATATTTTACCCAAGAGGACGCCATCATCATTTAACCATACAGTAAAGCTGCATGGCCTCGGGAAAAATTACGGCTGTAGTTTCCCCTTGCTTTCAGCCGTTCGCAGTACCAGCACAGCAAGGCCGTTTTGGTTAGTGTTACAAGGCCAGATCAGTCAGTCATCCAGACTGTTGCCCCTGGAACTACTGAAAAGGCTGCTGCCCCTCTTCAGGAACCACACGTTTGTCTTGTTGTCTTGCATCTCAACAGATACCCCTCCGTTGTGGTTGCACCTACGGTACGGCTATCTGTATTGCTGAGGCACGCAAGCCTCCCCAACAAGGGCAAGGTCCATGGTTCATGGGATGATATAAGAGCAGTTTTTAAACTTTTTGATGAAATTCTTTACGTACGGTAAAACTAGATTTTGTACGGCTGCAGTAATAGACTCTTTAGAGGAATGGCTTTAATACTGCACGAAGGTAATCCTTCTTCACATTGCAAATATTCATTGTATATCTGTTATTCTGCTTATCCTCCACACGAGTCAACTAACAGAAGAAATTTGTTCTGCTGCACGTAGGGTTTCATCACATCAGTCAAACAATTTTTGTATAAGACCGTTGTAAGTTTTCCAGATTTCGATGAAGTAATGATGGCTTTCTATTGCCTGCAGCGTACGCATCCAACAATTTTCGAAGCCGCGGTCCAATTGAGCCAGTGTTCTGTCAATAATTTTTTAGAAATGGTTACAGCTTATTGCGCTTTATACGAGTGGGTTATTTTGTTTATGCCCTGTGAAGTACTTTGGCATACCAGTGGTTCACGGTACGTTGTTAAGTCTATTTCATCTGGCAACCTGGGAAGAGCATATACAAATGTCCATGTTTTATTATACAGTTGTTAAAAAGAGGATTTAAATTGACGTTGCCGAATGAGAATTCTCGGCTTACATGTTGGATCGGACACTCCCTTCTTGAAAAGTTTTTTGTAGAGTCCTCGTGAATACTGTAACTGCAATCCTTTCTTAGAAATTTATTTTTAGTGTCAAATTTTCCTCTGCCTTTACTTTTCATGCTTTTTATGAAAACCTAAAAACCACATTAAATTTAGTATTATTTCTGCACATTTGTAATGTAGGTAACGTAAAAAGACTGAAATTAAAAAAAGTCACTTTCATTTCTGGCAAAGCCTTGCATGTACCACAAATCTGAACGAAATCGGCGACGTCAAGTACGTGCGGTCTCCTTGTAAGACCCATCTAGAATCCCTAGAACAGTTGATAACGTCGGAAGCTTGGATCGATGTTTGTAGGTGTGCTGTTGGATAGAGAGATTACGCGAAGCTGGAAAATTGTAGCGAAATGAGAAGACCTACAGAGGGTCGTCGTTTGGTGCAGCGATTGGCAGCTGACCTTATGTACAAACAAATGTATCGCATTGGGAATAAATATGCGGAAAGATCTGTTATTGTTGTACCACGTGACTGCCGAATAATCAATGGAAGCTGGCATGTTCACTGAATATCGGGCAGTGAGCGTACAGAGCTCTTTAAAGCGGAACGACCATATGAAACACACAGCAGAAAAGGCAGATGACAGATTCATCAGTAAACACACTGCCTCGATCAGTATTTTTTTGTTAAGAATATTCGCTTTCGAGCCGACAAACAAGTAAGAATATATCATAAAATTTTGTAAAAATGTACGGAGCATGGGACAGGGAAAGCTACAAAGTCAATCAAGTGATACGTGGACGAGTCAGTGCCCTCACATTATTGACCAGCACATTGACAAGTATTTGTGATGTATCACAAGATAAAGGTAAAAATAGAAATTTAGGAAATAACCTTATAGTAGACTCAAGATTGTACATTTTCACGTGTATTTATATATTTCATGAGACGAAGTTTGAAATTAAGAAACCCTTCTAATTTTCATTAACTGAGTCGTCCATCGGTTAAAACACAACATGGAGAAGGTGTGTTTATTTAGAGAACAAAGGAGATTGGATACTTAACTTAAACTAAGATTAAAATGCAATAAAAAAACTAGAAACAGTGTTACTACATATTAACAACTTATTAACAACAGATTTACAACGAAATTGATGGAAACAGATGCCACGCTCGATAACAGGTGAAGTGACGAGGCGCGCTGAAGGCCGTAGTCTGCGCCGAGCAGTCCACCTACTGCCAGCAAACACGTCCATGTTAGATGATGAGGGAGCCGTCAGGCACTGAACATTTGCTGGAGAACATCATCGTAAATATTAAAATAAACGTTGATAAAAAAATTATTTTGCTCATAAAGTCACTTATCAGGTTCCTTTCTTTTCGCAGTAGAAGTTTGCAGCTCTTCATTCACGTAACGACATCGCCGCTTGTTGGCTCTGTGCAAAATTTCTATGTTATTGACGATACCTGTGATTTTATTGTTTCATGTCCCAAATGTTTACCTAATATTGTTATTCTTTACGTAAGAGTACAATCTGATCGTAGTCCAAGCGTTAACATACGGCAGCGAGAATGGCGCAGATAAGAGGAAATTAAAAGCTGCCGAGACAGAAAAATTGAAGTCATGTTGTAAGGAAGGAACCGTACATTTGTAACTTAAAACGAAAAGAGCACTTCGAACGAATGAACAGTAATAGAGTTAAAAAGGTTTAAGTTGAGTATAAGCCAACAGTACGATGGAATGTAGGAAGAGCTCTCAGTAGATGGGAGGACAGTTTCCCTTGAAAACGCAAAAGGTGCGACTGAATAATTTGTGGTTTTAATTTCTGCTTTTCACGGATCATGTTTAAGATCATCTTAGTCATTTTCAGGAGGAGTAACGTATTGCTGCATTTCGGAAAGAAATGCAAAGAAATTAAAAAAATACGATTACATAAATTATTTCATTCATAAACGTTCATCATTATTGTGATGCCCAATCAGACCATTGGTCGAGATACAACTACGACGTTAATTTGAGGAGGGGGAGGAGTGGAGATGATGGTATTAGCTCTTAAGGATGATGTCTGTACACTAGAGTAATGGATCAGTGTGAGCTACATATGAAGAAGCTACAGACTACGGAATTATTCCACTGTGGCCACGGGAGTACTTCAACATCACGAGTAGTTCATAGCGCCATGTGCCATGTGTGAACGCGAATTGCCCTGTTGGAAAATGGCACCACAGTACTGTCGCGTGAGACGTAACACATAAGAGCGCAGAATGTCCGTGAAGTATCGTTGCACCATCAGAATTACCTCAGTCACTACCTGCTGTGACCTGAGATCATGCCCGATCGCTCCTCACATGAACACCGTTGTGCCTCTCCAAATATTGGAAGGATCTCTCAATGCCGCCGACGTACTCATTGACGAAGGTTGACGATAACATCTCTAACGTAGCTGTTAACATTGTGATGTTAGTGGCAGTCTATACAGGGGACGGTAATCCATCTAGTCTCTGATCAGTGGTGCCGTGTGAGACTGCACATCAGTACTTAGTATACCCCTGATATGGTAACAAGATCCGAGCACCGTGTAGTGCACAGACCGCTTCCCGTAACATCAAGTGAAATATTAAAAAAAAAGCCGTACAACTGAAACTATTTAACATCTGAGTTGAAACAGGAGTGGACCACTTAAGCATGGAAATATTGGTACAATAGCCCACATAGATATAATGAGAAAGAGGCCTCACCAAATTACGAAATAAAACCAAAGATCCTAATAAAATCCTGTTTATTATTACGATGAATTAACGAGATTCCAGTCATTAAATTACAAAACAACTAAAATTAAAGTGCACAGGTGGGTGGAAATGGAAATGAAATGATCCGGTTAACTATGTCACTTTAAACTGATATTGATAACTGAGTTGGACAACAGACTGAAGAAAGACAAAAGAAAGTACATACAAATGCCAACTCGCTTTCCTAACCACATGTTGTTTTGTAACTAGCTGACTGCGTAATTTAATTTGGGAAAGAAAGCCTCCAACTCGAAACACATGATTTCGCAGTCCCTTCGTCACGATGCAGGCACGTGCAGCTCATACTTACCATCAATCCAAGACTGAGGTGCTGAGGGTGGTTGCAGAGGTAGCAGACAGTTCGGACCCGGCATCTTTGATAAGCTCTAACACGAAGCTCTCTGCTGCTCTATAGTGAAGGCATCTCTGCCTTTGACGGTCCAAGACGAAATAGCTCCACATTTGAAGATGTAAGATGAACTAAGTAACTGTCATTAGCCAATGGCTGTAGACTTCCGAACTCCGACCTTTGAAAAATTTATGATAATAGCCGTAAATCCCCCAAATTTGTGACCAGATGTTTGTCTTTTCTCCATTAACAAGTAATCTTGTTTTCTCAGCGATTTTGTAATAACTTTGCATCACTCCGATTAATTCTGTTTGGGAACTACTTCTCTCTAAGTCTCTATCGACCTTCTATAAGACGAGCTTACGAGGGGCAGTGCGAATTAAAACGGAACACCCTATTCAACGGGACCATGGAATGATTCCATTGAAAGTAATACTTACACGCGTTATAACATTTATCCCACTATGAGGCGAGACGATCAATTCCTGTGTCGTAGAACGCGGTCGACCGCTAACGGATGCACAAATGCACCCACTCTTGCAATTCCTCATGCGACTCACATCAACGTCCAAAACGTCCACGCATGTCTTTCGTCGGATCACCTACGAAGTGAAAAGCACACGGCGAAGTATCCGGGCTTTACGGACGATGTTGCAGTAATTCCCAACCAAATAGCTGAACCGTAGCCTTCGTCTTATTCGCAGCAAGCGGGCGGGCATGATCGTGCAGCTTCGACTGTAGGATCCCTCTGCTCGTCGAGTTCCTCGAGCGTGGAACCGCACTCTGTGCGCAGTGCTATAAAGACACTTTGAAGAAACTGCGACGTGCCATGAAGCCAAATGGCACAGGAATGCTGCCGGAGGAGTAATCCTGTTGTATGACAACGCCATCCCCCATACCGCCGATCGAACGAAAGCTACTCTCAGCGCTTTGGTTGGGGAACAATGCACAATCCTTTGTGCAGCCCGGATAGTTCATCGCTTGATTTTCGCACCATTGGCGACCTGAAGAAATATATGCGTGGCCGACGGTCTTAGTCGGTCGAGGAACTTCAAGGGTGGGTGACGTTGTGGATCCGTCAGCGACCATCAGCCTTCTATCCAAGTGTGATAAATGTCTTAATGCGTCTGGCGATTACTTTTGAGTGGAACTATTCCATGGTCTCTTTCTGGCAAGTGTTTGGTTTTCATTTGACTTTCCTAAAAAATAAAGTAGGCGAAATGGCGTCCCCTTGTCTCACTCCAGTGAACAACTGCAAAATTTTCAGTTTTTCCTATAGGTGTCTTCATCAAATATAAAGTTTCATCCACACAGATTTTGACTATTCTGATTAGCTTTGATGGTGTTTCAAATTCCCTCATTATATTTTGGGCTGTCTTTCGGCGTGTGGTATAGTAGGCCCGCCCGGTTGGACGTGCGGTCTAACGCACAGTTTTCCGGGAGGGAATGAGCGCCTGGTGCCCGGCACGATTCCGGCCGGCGGATTTGTGTTGAGGTCCGGTGAACCGGCCAGTCTGTGGATGGTTTTTAGGCGGTTTTTCGTGTGCCTCGGCGAATGCAGGCTGGTTCCACTTATTCCGCCTCAGTTACACTATGTCGGCGATTGTTGCGCAAACAAGTTCTTCACGTACGCGTACACCACCATTACTCTACTACGCAAATATAGGAGTTACACTCGTCTTGCGTGAGACGTTCCCTGGGGGGTCCACCGGGGGCCGAACCGGACAATAACCCTGGGTTCGGTGTGGGGCGGCGGAGGGGTGAAGTGGACTGCGGTAGTCGTCGTGGGGTTGTGGACCACTGCGGCTGCGACAGGCACGGAGCCTCACCGTTGTTTCTAGGTCCCCGGTTAACATACAACACAATACATACAATGGTATAGTATACCTTTTTGAAATCTCCAAGTGATAAATGGACATCTATACCGAATTCCGACGGCTTCTCCCCCGTTATCTGTCTTAGAGTGGACGCCTTTTAGATATCTAGGGGTACGGAATCTGTCGTTTCCCCTGTTGTTTGCAAAGTGTCTTATAAAAACAAAACAGGATGTATCTAATGTGGGACATTTGCCTTCTGCAGGCAAGTGTCCCCTTGAATGAGCTACCCGAGCACAGCCCACTATCCACCCTCACATCTTTCCTACTGCCAGTAACTCTTTGAATCAGAGCACACGTAGCTGCTGAGTGAAATTTGTCCCGTAAACGTTGTTCAAGGTTGTGGTGAAGGCATTTTCCCACTAGATATTTTTATCAAGAGGTGCTAGCCCGCCGACCGCGGTGGCCACGCGGTTCTAGGCGCTGCAGTCCGGAACCGCGCGACTGCTACGGTCGCAGGTTCGAATCCCGCCTCGGGCATGGATGTGTGTGATGTCCTTAGGTTAGTTAGGTTTAAGTAGTTCTAAGTTCTAGGGGACTGATGACCTCAGAAGTTAAGTCCCATAGTGCTCAGAGCCATTTGAACCAAGTGCTAGCCCGGAAACTTATGGAGGAGAAGTTCTGTGACGTTTGGAAGATAGGAAATCAGGTATTGGTAGAAGTAATGCTGTGAGGGTGGTTAGTGAGTCGTGCTTGGTTAGCTCAGTTGGCCAGTCGGCCTTTGGCTGTGGAGCAGTGCGGTACGTCCCGGCCGCTCCGTGTCGCGTTTCCGGGTGTGTTGTTTACCGCGCCACCGCGCTAGTATTATGTGTTATAGTTACGTTCCTGACATCCGATGGCTCTTTCGTACCGGAAAGCCACGATCAAGCTGCAGTTTGACACTACGTACTCTCGACTCAAGGCCCACGAAGTAGAGATTTTTACGCGACGTGGTACATATTACCCGAACGAGCTGCTAGGTATAGACTTATCTGTCATCTCCAGCGAGATCTATGAAAACCTTCTCAGACGATCGACGGAAGGTTATAGGTTGTGCCACTCTGTCGGAAACGTGAGTGTGGTAACTCTCGAAAGTGCTGGATTGGGAATACAAAATGTGCGCGTGTTTGAGTTACCACTTCAAGCTCCAGCGGATTTGGTCACCCTCGCTCTTCGACTCCATGGCATAGTCCTCGGCCATACTGTCGAAAAATGGAAGACCTTCGAAACTTACCCTATCCTTAAGGGGCAGCAGCAGGTCTATATTGAATTGACCGCCATATACTGTACCTTCGTACCTCACTATAGCTGGTTGCTGGGCGATTACTTATGACGGTCAACCGAGGCCTGCTCCGGATGTGGAGCCTGCAATGCCGTCTTGTGCAGACGCCCTCAGCCGATCAGATTCGACCGTCGATAGCGACCTCTATGCCGATTACGTAAGTTGCGGTGGCGAGACGGGAGACTCCAGCTGTTTATGACGACCCTTCTATAGTGGTGCAAGCCTTGGAGGCCCCTGCAGCAGTTCCTGCGTCTTCCAGCGCCGATGCCTCTGTTGCCCTTTCGTCGAGACGAGGCGCATCACCACAGCTACAAGCCGACGCTACGGTGGAAGTTGAAGAACATGATGGCACGTCCATCCCCTGCCCTGGGCCGGACGCAGAGGCGAGACAGCGTAAACGGAAATCACCGAACCGACGTAAGAAACGGCGCATAACGACCAAAGCAGTAGAACGGCCAGAGGAAGCGACGATGGATGATGAGGTGCGTCAGCCGATAAACCGATCCGACACGGCCGATACTAACGTATCGTACTGATCGCTGTCTCCCCGTCTACCGGTGGATCCGCGCACTGTGGATGTGCGGGAGATCACTGCCGCCCCTCCCCCGGGGATGCACCAACGACTACGTCTGCCTCTCAAGATCCAGTGGTATTTACCTCCATGGGAGACTGGGCGCAGGAGATGGAGGTGCAGGATGCATTTCAGGACTCTGGCGATACGCCGATGCCGTTGGCAACATCTACGTTGACGGCAACAGGCGCCTAGGCCAGCATGACCCACACCCGTCGCTTCCGATCTCTATGACCTGAAGACACTCCACCTGTAATACCAAGGACAGTCCACCTGTAGTACCAAGGACAGCCCCCACGAATTGATGGAACAGGCAAACCGCCTCGCCACGATCAATCTCAACGGCGTTACTCCTGCTTTAAAAACCCGTATGTTGCAAGAAACGTTACGAGCTGCGGATCTAGATGTTGTTTTCCTTCAAGAGGTCCGATCAGGACTCTATATCGATACCTACGGATATGATGCCTACGGTATGCCTTCAGGTGTGGGCGGACGAGATACGGCTATTCTGCTGAGGGAAGGGATTGTGGCAACTGATGTATCCTATTTGCCGGCAGGGAGGTCGCACTTACGGTTGGTACAGTTCGTCTGATGAAACTGTATGCTTCTTTCGGCAACGACAGAAGGAGAGAACGCCATGTCTTTTCAGCTGAAGACGCAGCATAGGGAAATGCCGATCACTTGGTGATAGGCGGAGACTTCAATTGTGTGCTCAGACCATCCGACCAGGTCTCTCACTATACCACCTGCCCAGCACTTCAGGCGCTTGTAAAGGACTTGGCTTTGTCAGACGCTTGGGTCATACAACACAGAGACCGAGAGGCATACACCTACTTTACTAGTCATTCAGCGAGCCGTTTGGGTCGAATTTACGTCACACGCTGCCTGCAATCGGCAGTTGTCGACGCTGAGATGTGGCCGGCAGCGTTCACGGACCACCTAGCGTATGTGTGTACTCTCACCCTCACCCTCACCCTCCCCCGCCAACGCGTCCGACGAAGTAGAAGTCCGTGGCGCCTCATGTGTGAGAAGAAGTTGGAAACTTAGAACTAGTTAAACCTAACTAACCTAAGAACATCACACACATCCATGCCCGAGGCAGGATTCGAACCTGCGACCGTAGCGCTCTCGCGGTTCCAGACTGCAGCGCCTAGAACCGCACGGCCACTTCGACCGGCGGTTGATGACTGGTGATGTCCATTGTAACGACGGCCGCCTCTTACTATCCGCCCGCTTCCATAAGGTTATCGTCATAGCTTTTGGCGTAAGGCTCCCTTGTTATTGTAGCTTATTATATTTAAAAAAAAATGTGATGGTGCGCTTCGGTGGTATGACGGGGGAGATATTGTGGCCAGGACTCGGAATTCGACCCCTTCCTGCCTTGCCCTCTCCAGTCTACCCAGGCTGTGTTCCTCCCAAAAAATAAACAAATAAATAAATAAATATCGAAGCAGGCGTATCGGGTTCGATTCCCTCGCCCCCCGTTTGTTTTTAATTTGTTGTTCCGTTTCCGTCTACAAGATGTAGAAGAAATGAAGTAATTATTTTTGCAATCGAGCAGAAAAAAAAACAAAAATAGGGAAAATAAGTGGTAATCGTAAAAAAGTCGTAGAAAAGGTGGGAGAGCACTTGCCCGCGAGAGGCAAAGGAAATATATTTAAAAAAAAGGGTCAGCGCACCTGACCATGATCAGGGGAACCTCGCTTCAATTCCCAACATAGTGATTTTTATTTGGTGGGAGGACCGGTACGGGGCGCACTCAGCCTAGTGAAGCCAACTGAGGAAAATTAAAACAAAAAAAAAGAAAATCCAGGAAAGGTAGGTAGAGCAGTTGCCCGCGAAAGGAAAAGGTGCCAGGCTCGAGTCCCTGACCGCCTTTAACTTAGAAATCAGCGCACACAGCGCTGTAAAGTGACATTTCATTCAGCGAAGGCTTGCTGTGTTACGATTGTTTTTTCCTGACTCGTGTTGATTCTCTTCCTCCAGGAGTATCGCAATACCCGATCTTACAACATACACTGGTGTGTAAAACTTAAGGACGAAAGAAACTTCAGGGTGACGTCACTACCAACAAACAGAGCTCTATGAAAAATCCGGCAAAGAAAGAAGTTGTACAGTACAAAAGACAAATGATAAAAAAACCGAGCAATGAGACGAACAGAAATGACACTTTTATTTAAAGACAACAATTCAGCTGATGTCCCCGCGATTTATGGTGATCCCTTGGACATTATGAAAGGCGGGCCATAGTTCTTAATAGGGTGTGTGATCGCCATGGACAGTAATGATGCTCCACAACTTGCTACTTGTGGTAGAACGTTCCATTCATCCGCCAACCAGGTGGTGGCTGGTGTACGTGGAGGCGCAGCAGTACGTCTCCCCAATGCACCTGCATGTGCTCGTTGGGATTTAAATCGGGAGAACGGGTGCACCAGTACATTCGCCAAATGTTTTCTCATTCCAATAAATGTTCCAACTGCTCTGTTATCTGCGGTCGTTGCAATGCCACCCGCAAAAATGAAGTCAGTGCCGAATGCACCTCCGCTGACGCACACTGGGAAAGAGTACAGTGCTGCCATAACGTTGATCGGTGAGTGTTCCGTGTTCAAAGACTCGGAGGTCAGTGCGCCCATATGCCGCCCAATACCATAGCACTTGGACGATCAAAACGATCATGTTCGACAATGTGGCTTGGTGCATTACGTCGTCCCTCCTCTCGCCGTATGAGGGTACGTCCAGAATCACTACTTAGACTGAATCTCTCTTTCGAGAAGAATGTGCAACCTCACGTTTCGCTAGTCCATTCCCTACGCTCTTGTGGAGAGTGAGATTTTGTGCCTTGCAGTCCTGTTAAATGTGGTTGCAATTGCACTCGCTGTCTGACGTGAGTGCATTCTTGCCTGTTGCAGGATGTAGCGCTCATCTGCTTCTGTAGTTGACGGTGGTCGACCATCTCCTCTCTTTTGGGCAGCACTGCCTTTAATTCGGAACACTCCCCATGGACGTGAAGCAAATCTGTGAGCAACACGAAACTCCTGGGCTACACATGTCACAATTCACCATCCATCCAGTTTCCCGATGAATCTTTCCAGCCAGAAATCATCCAGATATCTTCAGGATATGTTACAATGAAGAACAGCACCACAGTGCACCGTTACCTGCTCGATGATTTGCACACATGTCTTTTCCCGTTCCTTCAACTGCCTCGTGTTGCAGAGTCAGCCTCGTTTGGCGCAGTACCCACGCTGAGATCACGCTATGTGATGTTCAGCCTTCTGTGCACGACTGGGAGACCTCTGGCAGCGTGCTTCCGCATTTCCATCCATTTACAAAATGGTTCAAATGGCTCTGAGCACTATGGGACGTAACTTCTGAGGTCATCAGTCCCCTAGAACTTAGAACTACTTAAACCTAACTAACCTAAGGACATCACACACATCCATGCCCGGGGCAGGATTAGAACCTGCGACCGTAGCAGTCGCGCGGTTCCAGACTGTAGCGCCTAGAACCACTCGGCCACACCGGCCGGCCATCCATTTACAACCAGTAATCAATGTGTTATGTTATTTTATCTAGCACGTCCTTAAGGCCAGGTTCTCTTTCAAATGAGCATAAAACAGGTAATTTTTGGAAATTTATTTTTGAGATAATGATGAGTCTTACAAAGGATCCCTTTGGGAATTGTGATTGATCCTACTTTGAAATTTATCTTAGATTTTCAATAGAAAAACAGAAACAAATAAAAATACAGAATGGTGCCTGTAATTATGCTTTGATCAAGAGCTTGCGAGTTTGAAGTACACAGACTGAGTACAGTGTAGCGCTGGAAGAGTTATCTGAAATCAAAAACGGATAACATCAGTCGATACTACGCTAAATTTATGGGAGCTTATAGCTAACCACAGTGAAATAACCTTAAATTTAAAGATTTGGTGCCTACTCGAACTTTGACCTCGATTTGCGGGAGTTCGTTTCACTCTTTATGGCTTTACAAAACAATAGTTAATATTAACAAATTGCGTATGGTACAGGTACAACCTCCCAAGAAACGAGTTCGCTTTTCGTGGGTCAAAGGTAGAAGTGGACAGGTTGAACCGCTGCACGCAGTTTTTTAGCGAAAACTTTTATGTTTTGTTAATTCAATGTGCACCAAAACTTCGTATTCTTATGTATTTTTGATATTGTGGAACACAAATCTGAACTTAGATATTCAAAATGGCGGATCAAGAGTTTTGTTTTCTCCAAATTTGACGAAAATTCCAGGACCGTATACCAACTCTTCCTCTAACGAACTGTTCTTGGAGAACAATTCCCACGTTCTGATTCTCGAGAAAAGCCGATTTGGCTGCGCTCAATATGCTGCGTTCGGCAGCTTGCACACGTTGTTCGGCAGCTTATTCGGCGAATATGTTTGCATGCTTTCTTTCTTTCACTACTGCATTTGTCCTGCATTGTCCGCAGGGTCGGCAGGGTTAAGTACGATATTGGCACGGTTAATTTTCAGGGGTGTCTGGATGCCCTTCCTGCCGCCACCCCATACCCCCCAGGACGGAATTAGTGTACCCCAGCTGTCTGCATCTAGTGCAAATCGTGAAATATTGTAAATGTGTTACAGATGTCTGCGGGTCGTGTAACTGAGGCGGGACGTGGGGACCAGCCCGGTATTCACCTAGTTGGATGTGGAAAACAGCCTAAAAACCACATTCAGGTTGGCCGGCACAACAGCCGTCGTCGTTAATCGGCCAGGGCGATTCGATCCGTGGCCGGCGCGCCTACGCGAGTCCAGGAAGCACCGCGTTAGCGCTCTCAGCTATACTGCTGGGGAATTTGTTTGCATGCATACTGCAATAAAAATTATTTTGTGAACGTGCGGTACCGCACGGCATGTTTTCTACCTGAGCCGGGCGTCTCCAGCTGTGAGCGTCCCACGGTGACCGTGACACTGCTTCGAACTGTAGGCTGTAGAAACTTTCGTAACTCACGAATTAAAAAAGATTTTTGTGCCACCATTCTAGAGACATACATCTTTAAAAAAGATGCAATTTAAAAAATCGAATTTTCGACTGAGCCGTGTATCGACTCGTGCTACACCTTGTGTTTAGATTGCATTGGTTTTCGTTTTCTTCCCCTGACATGTTTGTTTGATATGTTGTCTGTCATTAAGTGGCTTCTTGGCTGTCTTTTCTCTCTGCTATGGATATCTGCGTTTTTGCGTCCGGGAAACTGCTATGGAGGAAGTGAGATCTTTGACCGGTGGTAACTTCGTGTGGTGGTGCGGAAGTAGGGGCGTGCGCTCAGTCTGGTGGACACGGGCCAGCGCGGACCAGTCGTGGTCGGTTGTACCGAGTCGCCACGTGATGTCGGTTGTGTGTAACGAGCGGGTCGAGTTGACGGAAGAGCTTCCCACGGGTTGGTTGTATACAGAATCGCCCGACGAATAGTTGCTGTTCATTTCACCTTGGTGGGATGTTAACAAGCTTCTTTGAGTCCTCCGTTCAACACTGTAGTTTAAAAAGGAGACACCTAACATGAAGGAGCGGTCACCACCCGTCAGCGATGCAGAGGAGACGTGAACTCCGGTGACAGAGCGAGTTGTCGCGTCGACGCGTGCGCGGTCGGATGTGTGGCTCCTTGGCATCGGAGGTCGTGTATTGCCTGTTAGAGTGTAACTGCAAGTTAAGTTAGTAGAAGGTTTAATAATTAAGTAATAAGTTTGCGTAACCAGTGTCTCTTTTGGCTTGTGGCCTCCGGCGCTCGGGTTTCCTGTCCCCGGCACCAGTGTAATTGAAGACAGTGATCTTTCCTCCTCCTCTCGTTACTGCCCGATGGGAGGTGTAGTTTTGGCAGTTTAAGTGTTTCGCTATTCTGTTGTGTGTTATGAGTAAATTCATGCTTCTTGTTGGTTGATCATGTGGTCGCTCATTCAGGACTGTGTGGTGTAATATTGCCTTGCACGAGGTTAGCTCTAATTCTGTCAGCAAATTAAGCCATTTTATTGCAAGTTTTCGCTGACTAAAAGTCGGTGCAGTGACCAGCCTGAGAGTGGCAATTGTGTTTACGGGCGTATTTAAATTGGTCAGTATTGCCATTAATCGTGTGTTTGCTGAGACCGTCGATTTTTTTTTAATGGCGGTGTTGGTAGCTTCACTACCTCACCGTACTTTATTAACAAAGTTCTGTATTTACTTTAGTAGCCTGTTTACTAATGTTATTTATATTTTTTTAAAATTGTTGTATTGCTATAAATTACTTTGATTGGCGTTAGCGGCGTGTTTTAAAAGGCTGTTTATTGCCGTACTGCTACTTTCCGTAAGATATGAATAAAACATTTGTGTGTAAAAATCTCAACTCGACAGTAAACTACGAGAAATTTGTCCCCGTTTCCCAACTTGTGGCGTGGCTTGTAGTAACCGTAACCACTGTGTGTGTCATCGACCATTTTGAATGAGGACCTGGCCTTAAATTTTGCAGAGCAGTGTACTTTAGGACTCTGCAAGAGACGAATGTCATCCATACTGCGGCAATTCTGTACTTTCGAAATTTCCTCGTAATTTCACTACAATCAAGATCTGGAAAAGAAGAGATCGCTCGCTCTTCTTTCTGAAGCCAGAGCGGTGCCTAGTTAGAATCCTGACCGCACAGAGCCGTATTGCAGGAAACTGCTAGCAGAGGTCAGAAGCGTGACCTTGAATGGGAGGCAGGTAGCAGCGAGCGTGGGGCCCGGCAGACCAGCCGGTGGCGACTGAGGCGGGCTGTCGCAACGGCACCGGCAGCTCCAGTGGCGGCAGCACGGCCCGAGCTGCGTGGCGTGGCGGTCGCGGCTGGGCCGGCGCGAGTGTTGCCATAGCGAGAGGAAAGCGCGCCGCTATATAGGACACGCGCCGGCCAGCCTCCACGCAGCTAGCTACCGGCCGCAGAGCCACGCGCCGCCGCCTGCGTGCGGCCGAGGCGCGCTCTTCCGGACGTACAACACGCACAGAACACGCCCAAGAAACGTCTCGCATAACACAAATATCTCGTAACAAGTGTGAGCTTAGCTTGAAGGGGAGCACGGGTTGGTATAAATACACTACTACACTACTGACCATTAAAATTGCTACACCACGAAGATGGCGTGCTACAGACGCGAAATTGAACCGACAGGAAGAAGATGCTGTGATATGCAAATGATTAGCTTTTCAGAACATTCGCACAAGGCTGGCGCCGGTGGCGACACCTGCAACGTGCTGACATGAGGAAAGTTTCCAACCGATTGCTCATATACAAACGGCAGTTGACCGGCTTTGCCTGGTGACACGTTGTTGTGATGCTTCGTGTAAGGAGGAGAAATGCGTACCATCACGTTTCAGACTTTGATAAAGGTCGGATTGTAGCCTATTGCGAATGCAGTTTATCCTATCGCGACATTGCTGCTCGCGTTGGTCGAGTTCCAATGACTGTTAGCAGAATATGGTATCGGTGGGTTCAGGAGGGTAATACGGAACGCCGTACTGGATCCCAACGGCCTCGTATCACTAGCAGTCGAGATGACAGGCATCTTATCCGCATGGCTGTATCGGATCGTGCAGCCACGTCTCGATCCCTGAGTCAACAGATGGGGACGTTTGAAAGACAACAAGCATCTGCACGAACAGTTCGACGACGTTTGCAGCAGCATGGACTATCAGCTCGGAGACCATGGCTGCGGTTACCGTTGACGCTGCATCACAGACAGGAGCGCCTGCGATGGTGTACTCAACGACGAACGTGCACGAATGGCAAAACGTCATTTTTTTGGATGAATCCAGGTTCTGTTCACAGCATCGTGATGGTCGCATGCGTGTTTGGCGACAGCGCGGTGAGCGCACATTGGAAGCGTGTATTCGTAATCGCCATACTGGCGTATCACCCGGCGTGATCGTATGGGGTGCCATTGGTTACACTTCTCGGTCACCTCTTGTTCGCATTGACGACACTTTGAACAGTGGACGTCACATTTCAGATGTGTTACGACCCGTGGCTCTAGCCTTCATTCGATCCCTGCGAAACCCTACATTTGAGCAGGATAATGCACTACCGCATATTGCAGGTCCTGTACGTGCCTTTCTGCGTACAGAAAATGTTCGACTGCTGCCAGCACACTCTCCAGATCTCTCACCAATGGGTCAATGGTGGCCGAGCAACTGGCTCGTCACAACACGCGGGTCACTGCTCTTGATGAACTGTGGTATCGTGTTGAAGCTGCATGAGCAGCTGTACCTGTACACGCCATCCAAGCTCTGTTTGTTTCAATGCCCAGGCGTATCAAGGGCGTTGTTACGGCCAGGGGTGGTTGTTCTGGGTACTGATTTCTCAGAATCTAAGCACCCAAATTGCGTGAAAATGTAATCACATGTCAGTTCTAGTATAACATATTTGTCCAATGAATACCCGGTTATCATCTGCATTTCTTCTTGGTGTAGGAATTTTAGTGGCCAGTAGTGTACTTCAGAGTTCGACTGCTTTCGTAACTGCGAAAGTTTCATCATATAAATTAAAATAATTATTAAAGGAGAGGAAATGCTAGAGTCATTCTCTGCCCCTATGCGTTCCGGTGCAACCAGTTCTCAGTCTTAATTTTCATTTCGCTGCAAGTTAGTTATTCTGTGTCACTTGTTACCTCGATATAGGTCCTTACCATGATATACAGTCTGCAATTTATGTTGACCACCCCAAATTACTTCCTATACAATGCAAAATAAATATAGCAGTACGCCATTAACAACCATGGTTGCCTTGCAACTCTTTTTGTTACGAACATGTGCACGGCAGGAAGTTAGTTTTAAATAACACTATGTCCTTTTCATTCTGAAATCTAGGTACTTAAGTTTCTTCGGATACGTCTTACACTCGAAATTAATATTAAATGTCCATTGTTAGATTTAAAATTCCCGCCAGTCTTCAAAATGACCATATATTAGATGCCGCGGGAAATCTCTCTCTGTATGACAACATTGGATTCAAATGGCAGCTTAGCACACTGGACTCGCATTCGGGAGGGCGACGGATCAATCCCGTCCCCAGCCATCCTGATTTAGGTTCTCCGTGATTTCCCTAAATCGTTTCAGGCAAATGCCGGGATGGTTCCTTTGAAAGGGCACGGCCGATTTCCTTCCCCATCCTTCCCTAACCCGAGCTTGCGCTCCATCTCTAATGACCTCGTTGTCGACGGGACGTTAAACAACACTAACCTAACCTAACCTAATCAAATGGCAGCAATGGTGCACCTATGCGACAAACATGAGTTGCGGGGACACACAGCTTGATAACACTGTCTCCCTCCCGCCCGCCCCCCCCCCCCCCACAAACCCATAACATTGGAGTCTACGGTGCCAGCGAACTTGAACTGAAAGTGACAGTACAATATTTTTGCTAGCAGTTAGTCTCGTAATGCAAAAAACTTACAATGTATTCATTCTCCTATTCACAATTGGTGTGTTAACAGGATTAGTATTACCAAATTAATCCCTTGACATTCTATTACATTATCAATTTTATGTAGTAGAGGGCTATACATTGAAAGTAATAGCATATGCAGAAGAACATGGAAAAAGAGCAGCTGAGTGGTATTTCGGTCTCCATCAACCAAAAAAACCGTTCCCGATAACTAAAGAAAATGAGGCAGACTGAATGTGTAAATAGAGGATTGAATGCGAAGTAGCCTAAACTAGATGATGACGTATTGAAATGGATTCAAGGACATCGTCAAAATGGCAATGGAATTAATACAAAAATTATTCAGACACACGCTTCTAAGCTAGCGCTACAGTGGGATTTGAAAGGTGGAGTTGGTTGGAGCTACAGGTTTACGAAGCGTCATGGACTTAACGTCCGAACCAAAACCAAAATATCTCAGAAAATGCCGCAAGAGTATTAAGAGCAGATATTGTCTTTCCTTCGCTCTATTATTCAACACCGAAAGAAAACCTGTTTGGAACTAAGGCAAATAGCGAATATCGGCCAAAATCGTCTGACATTTGATGCTCCGAGTAATAGAACTGATGTCATGAAAGGTGCTAAAAATGTAAATGTAAAAAACAGGTGGAGATGAAAAAATGCGCTACATTGTTGTCCTTCCATGTTACGCTGATGGTGCTAAACCTGATCATTTCCAAGCTCAAAACAGTGCCAAAACCTTCTGAAATACCGCCACGTGTTGTTGTTCAAGTACGTGACAAAGACTGGATGGACGATTCTGGTATGAAATTATGGATTAACAGAATGTGGGAGAGAAGGAAAGATGCTTTATCGAACAGGAGTTCTCTTCTTATGCTAGATCAGTTCAGTGGTAAATTGAAAAATTCAGTGAAAGATGAATTGAGACAGGGAAATACAGTGCTTGCTGATATTCCGGAGAACTTACTTCACCACTGCAATCCCTTGACGTTCGATAAATAAACCATTTAAAGTGCATATGAGAGAGAAATGAAAAAAAATGGATGATGGATGAAATCCAACATGAATTGAAGCCGAAGGGAGCTTTAAAACGACCTACAATCAAACAAGTGTCAGTGGATGCAACAGTCGTGAACTAGAATGAAAGAAGATATTATTGTTAAATCTTTCAAGAAGGTTGGTGTAAGAAGTGCGGCATAAGAATTTCGACGCAAGTAAAGATCTTCGTGGCAGTGAAGACCATCTTATATATGAAGAGGACAATAATCACGACAAAGAGGAACAAGGAGAAGAAGTACAAGAAGAGGGAAGTTTAGATGACGATTTTCAGTAATTATGAAGGTCATTTCGGTTTTGTAAACGAAGATTTTCCTTCATTCTGGTTTTGCAAAAAAAAAAAAAAAAAAAAGTTCATATGTGTGGGAAATCATATGGGACGTAACTGCTAAGGTCATCAGTCCATAAACTTATACACTACTTAACTTAAATTATCCTAATGACAAACACACACACCCATTCCCGAGGGAGGACTCGAACCTCCGCCGGGATCAGCCGCACAGTCCATGACTGCAACGCCCAGACCGCTCGGCTGATCCCGCGCGGATCTGGCTTTGCAATGTAATAAAAATGGTAAAAATTGCTTAAAAATTTAGGTGCGTCTTAGGGTCCGTAGCATCTTATAGTCGGTAAACTACGCCGGTAGTAATAACAAAGGTATCCGTGTAAACCGGACTTCACTTGTGAAGCGAACGAAGCACAGTTAAAATTTAGTAGGCAAGATACTAATGGCCAGTAGACCTGTATTAGAGAATAAAGGAGAGTTTGCTGGTAAAAAGTTAATGAGTAGTGAAGCTGGCATAGTTTTCTATCAGTGTTTAACAAGAAATACCCTTGTTGTTTCCTAGTATTTATCTCAAGTTTTAGAAATTAACAATCTACAGTACTAGGATTGCAAAGATAAGAATGTATCCAAGTTTACAAACGTCGTTGCGCCTCCTGCATCACACGCTTCGGAGGCAATCATTATCACACAGCAAACGGATGTCTGACAGAAAGCATCCAGCTAGCACACTGTCTCTTCTCTAATTTCATATCATTAGACCAGCACAGCCACAATGTTAGTTACATATTCAGCTAAATTCCGTAAAGTTGATCTTACCTTTACTAACGTGAAATTGTAGTCACCTTCGCTGGTCTCTCGAAAGGTCGTCTTAATCAGTGCAATGTGGTGTTCAGATTCCAAATTAATTACTTTTACTATCACAGCAAATTCATGATATAATACTCATGTCTCCAGAAACTGTGCTTAAAAACAGTAACTGAAATTTTTCAGAAAATAGCAGGCTAAAATCTGAATAAAAAAAAACAACTTCTTCCAATAACATACACTGTATTGCAGTCTGGAACAAATTACAAGATACTTTTGTACAATCAGGAAATTTACCGTCGATGTTGATCCACCATCTCTAAAAAAAAAAAAAAAAAAAGTCACAGAAAATATATAGAAACTTTGTTACATATCCAAATCGAGGAACATGGCATCTTTTTATCAATATCAAGAGACTCTACGTATTTAAAACTGTCGCTGACTGTTTTTCAAGTGTTAATGTTTCACAGGAAGATGGCAGCAACATCGTCTGTCGTTGAACTTCTCTTTCTCAAAAGCGACGTGAAAACAGAAACCTGGTTTGCTTTCTTTCCCTTCATTTCTACCTAGATTATAAAACATTTAACTTACGATTTCGGTTTGGAGGTAAGAAGACATGAACATTTCTTATTGGTAAAATACAGCTATACCGCTAAAGCCGGCCGAAGTGGCCGTGCGGTTAAAGGCGCTGCATTCTGGAACCGCGAGACCGCTACGGTCGCAGGTTCGAATCCTGCCTCGGGCGTGGATGTTTGTGATGTCCTTAGGTTAGTTAGGTTTAACTAGTTCTAAGTTCTAGGGGACTAATGACCTCAGCAGTTGAGTCCCATAGTGCTCAGAGCCATTTGCACCATATACCGCTAAAGAAACTTGCCAGAGATATACCCACACGTAGAAATTTTATCTTAGAGTATCAGTGACTTAACTATGAAGCTATTAAAATCGTAACACAAAACTAAAAACCAGTGCTGGTACTTGGAGTAACGGAGCTCATCCACTTGCTGGATTTGATTGTAAACAAATGGAAACACGAGGAAAATGTACAGGGTGGTTATGATTAAATTTCGCTACTTGAGCCAGCGTAGACGGAAAATTATAGTAAACTATATGGGTACCCAACTTTATCGGAATGATGTTCACATCGTGCGCTGCAGGATTTGCATTGTTATTAGCGGTAGTGTCACGATTTGCCGTTAGGCGCCAGTACTGGCAGAGTAGGCAGTCCCCAAGGACCAAGGAGACGCAGCGTGAACGACACAGGCTGCTGTCATCTGTTGTGCCAACATGTATTCCCTGCTCTGTATGGGGGAGAGGTGCTTCGGGGTCTAAGCTGTTTTGTTGCATGATATAGCTCCAACTCACGTCGCTGACGAGGTCACACCGTTACTGTGTAACACATTTGGAGAAAACCGAATAATCTTCCCATACTGCATGGCCAGCAAGATCCCACATTTGAACTGTAGTAATTTCTGGCTGTGGGGTTACGTGGGAGAATAGGGTCTATGAACTGGACGCTAACACACGTTTCAGGTTGGAGATAACCCCAGCGATGGTCGTAGCCAACATTCCACATGAGATGTTTTGAACAGCAGTAGAACAATATTTAGAGTGGTTCCAGGCTGTCGTGGATGCAGCTGCTCGTCACATTGACTACCATTTGTAACTTGGAACGTAAACACAGACAATTAACAAATGTTACCCTCTAATAAGGAAAATAAATGTATCTCTTTCAATGGTTTATTCGTTATTTCTGTTCCGTGTGGGCAACGGCCTTGCCAGTGGATATACCAGTTCCTGTGAGATCGCCGAAGTTAAGCGCTGTCGGGCGTGGCCGGCACTTGGATGAGTGACAATCCAAGCCGCCATGCGCTGTTGCCATTTTTCGGGCGGATCTAGGCGCTACAATCTGAAACCACGTGACCGCTACGGTCGCAGGTTCGAATACTGCCTCGGGCGTGGATGTGTGTGCTGTCTTTAGGCCAGTTAGGTTTAAGTAGTTCTAAGTTCTAGGGGACTGATGACCTCAGAAGTTAAGTGCCATGGTGCTCAGAGCCATTTGAGCTCGCCATTTTTCGGGGTACACTGAGCCTCGGGATGCCAATTGAGGAGCTACTCGACCAAATAGTAGTATCTCCGGTCCAAAAAACCATCATAACGACCAGAAGAGCAATGTGCTGACCACACGCCCCTCCTATCCACATCCTCAACTGAGGATGACACGGCGGTCGGACGGTACCAGTGGGCCAACTGTGGCCTGAAGACGGAGTGCTTTTTTTTCTCTCTTCCGTGTGGCCTTAAAAATGCTTCCACAAAATTTCATTGTCTTACGATCAAATGATTTCATGTGGGCCCTCTCAAGTAGCGAAAGTTTAATTATAACCACCCTATCTTACGACTGAAGTTTTTAATAAACACTTGTCTTGATAATTTTGATGGCAAACTCAGATGACGATGTTACACAAGAAAGGTCTGAAAGATAAACACATCAGTTACTAGGCGACTGACAGAAAGAAACAACCCAAGGACATCACACATATCCACGCCCGAGGCAGGATTCGAACCTGCGACCGTAACAGCAGCGCAGTTCCAGACTGAAGCGCCTAGAACCGCTCGGCCACAGTGGCCGGCAAATTTGCTTGTTGTTTACCACAAAATTTGTCAAACTAGATACGCCTACCCTGATGTCATGTTCCTTTTGAATTTTCTCAGATATTTATTCTTTACAAGAGCGAACGTCTGAAGCACACAACAAGATGTATGTTCTTTGAGCTTTAACACTGAGCAATGGATATTCATCTGTTACTGATGTCCAAACATAATGCAAATCCATGTTGCCTTGTTTTGTCTCCAATCTACTGTTTGAAGAACACTTAATAAAATTTTCTTTCTCTAGAGAAGAAAATTAATATAGAACTTTGTTCCAAAATCGTCCCGAATCCACGCGGATATGGTGACTATTATCTATTAAAAGTAATTTTTGAACCATTTTGTATACTGCAATAGTTAGCTTAAAAAGCATATGTTATATTGCAAATAACATACATCTAACATGTGAATGAACGCACATTCTAGAAAAAAAAAAGAAACTACTATTAGACAGCAGATACGAGATCGTGCTAAAAAGTGGTCGACTTTCCTGTTTTGCTGACGTAAGATGCAACCCTCTGCTCACAGAGGGCTCTCCGAACAGTAGCGTATAACAAGGCGGTGTGTGACGTAACTTGGTCCATGCGTGAGGAAGAGCGTGCTGTAACTGAGTGTCTAACAGCAGAAAACGTGTCTCCAGTTGAAATCCACAGAAAAATGAAAGCTGTGTACGATGATGTTTGTATAGATATCAGTTATATGGTTCAAATGGCTCTGAGCACTGTGGGACTTAACATCTGTGGTCATCAGTCCTCTAGAACTTAGAACTACTTAAACCTAACTAACCTAAGGACATCACACTCATCCATGCCCGAGGCAGGATTCGAACCTGCGACCGTAGCAGTCGCGCGGTTCCGGACTGTGCGCCTAGAACCGCTAGACCACCGCGGCCGGCATCAGTTATATGCTCCGTTGTGTTGTTTGTGGTCGTAATAAAGGAAACGGTGGTGCTAACCTCAAGGAGTGTGACAGAGCTCGGAGTGTTTCCGGAACTTTAAGAGTACCTACGAGGACTTCACTTTGATGGTGAGGAACCCGTCCAAGCAGAGGCGAGATTGTGCCTAAGCCAAAAAGTCAAACATTTTACAGTGACCCTATCAACAAGTTGCTCTCGTCGGGAAAAACGAGCTCGTCGCCATGGTGACTATGTTGAGAAATAAAGATGTGGGACCTTAATAGCGTTTGTTTTGTATGAATGCATGGTCACACGGCGATATGAATTAATAAAATATTCACGGGCTTCCAGCCGCGTCAGGTGGTAAAAATCCCTCGAGCTTTCGACGGAGCTCTCGTCGGCCACTGTCAAGTGATACATGACGGCCATATCGCCACGGCCTTGCCATTATATAGCCGCCCTGATTGCTCTGACATCACTGTTGTGCTCTTCTTCTCCAGTTGCGGAAATGTTTTCGTCCCGCGTCCGTCGCACTCGCTTAACCTCGTAATGGGCAGATCCAGGCCCTACTGAGCTGCAAACCGCCCTCCTTGTTGGTGTAGTTTTCAGATATTTTTGTTCCTAGGGCTATCACAAAGTCCCTACGTCCTCATAATGACAGATGTTTCGTCGAATAAATTTCGGTGTCGATTTTCTAAAGCGTGTTCTGCCACGGCTGATTTTTTCAGGATATCGTAGCCGTAAGCACCTCTCGTGTTTCGTCCGGCGTTCTATGCCCCAAACCGTCCTTCACAGGCCTCATTAGCTGTCGTGTTTTTCCTGGGGGCTGAAAAATTTCTTCAGCGTCCGGCTGATCTTTCCCGACACTGTGTTACGGAAAGGCAAAAATGCGAATTCCGTGTTCTGTTTTTCGGTGGTGTTTTTCCTGTGTATCTCACCAGAAATATCGTGTGTTGCCTGGCGATGTTTGTAGCCATTTTCCCGGAAGACTTTCAGAGGTGGCTTAATTCTGGTGGTAGATTTTCAGTGTCTGAGACGCTGAAAACACCATCAGAAATCATGGCTGTTTGCAGCTCAGCGCAGCCTGCTACCCGACCGTCGCGAGGCTAAGGCGAACCCGACGGATGCATGAGACCACCATAGCAGTGACGTCACAGCCAGCAGCGGGGCTAGATGAAGGCGATGCGACGTCGGCGCGGCAGTCGCTTACCACTTGACAATGGCTGACGAGAGTTCGGTCGAAAGCTCGTGAGATTTTAACCTCCTGACGCGGCTGGAAGCCCGATAATATTTTACTAACGATTGTTTTGTTTAAGAGGCTTCACAGATTTCACATAAAAATATTCGGAGGCATTACTGTTCTAGCACGCCCTCGTACATACAGAAGATAGCAGAAGTAGAAATATTTCAGCTGTACGAAAGCAGAACAGCAGCACTAAATGCAATCACACCCCAGAAAATGTATCTTCCAACACAACCATAAAACCCAGCTCACACACAAAACTTTCAAGGAGAAGAGAGAGAGTCTGGTTCAAGATTATATGAATTACAGCTCTCAGTGCTCACCATTGAAATATCTACAAGGCTTTCTAATGTCAAGTACAAAGAACATACACCGACGACCAAAAGCGCTGTGACCACCTGTTTGTTAACTTGTTGGTCCACTTTTGGAGCGCAATATAGCAGTGAGTTTGGCTTGGCATGGATTCGAAAAATCTTTTATGCATATCCAGAGGTACGTGAAACCAGGAGTCTACGCACCGATCGCTCAGATCTCATTAACTACGGGACGCAGATCTGGCATCCACCTGCGTCCCAAGATTTTCCATCTGGATCACATCAGGCGAATGTGATGGCCAAAGACACCCGCGCGAGTTGACTATCGTGCTCCTCAAACCGGCGTAGCGTGATTATGGACTATCGAACGAACAACTATCCTACTGAAAGACGTCAGCGTTTTCGGGAAAGGCACGAAGGATCGAGCGATGTAGGTTGTCCGCAATAATGCTCACGTAGTCCTCAAGTCAAGCTGCCCTCGATTATTACCACAGGTCCCATGGAAGCTCAAGTGAATGTGACCCTCATAACACAATACAGCAACCATCTGACCGCGTCCTCGGTGCGATTCTTGTTCCACAGTCTGGGTTATACCTTATCCAGGCTCGATTGTCCACCTGATGCGATAAAAAACGTGACTCACCCGACTAGGTGACGCGTTTGCGTGATCCACGGCCCAGTCTCGATGAACAGTGCCCATTGCATTGCTAATGATGTCCTCTGTGGATCAATACGAGAACATGCAGGGGGTCGTCTGATGAGGAACCGTCTGTACAACAATCTGTGCTGAATGATGTGTTCCGAAGAAATTGTACCTGTACCACCAACGTACTCGGTTATCAGATCTGCCGACGATGGCTGCCTATCTCCTCTTACAGAGCAGGCAAGCCTCCTACTTTCACGTTCCGGGGCGGCCGCTGTGTTCGAGCGGTTCTAGGCGCTTCAGTCCGGAACCGTGCTGCTGCTACGGTCGCAGATTCGAATCTTGCCTCGGGAATGGATGTGTGTGATGTCCTTAGGTTAGTTAGGTTTAAGTAGTTCTAAGTTCTAGGGGACTGATGACTTCAGATGTTAAGTCCCGTAGTGCTTAGAACCATTTGAACCATGTTCCGTGATAAGATGTCCACGTCCAAAAACTTGACACCTACTTGTCTTTTCACCGCCCTTCAACCATTTTCCATAGACGCTCGCGACAGTTGCATGCGACCAGCCGACCAGCTGCGCAAGTTCTGAGATGCTCGTTCCTAGGTGCAGGGCTATAACAAAAATGCGAGAGCCCACCACCAAATGTTTCGACTTTTAACAATACGGCAAAATCCATATGAAAACAGTACATTCAATTAGATTTAAGATGAACATCAACAAAAGCAAAACGAGGATAATGGAATGTAGTCGAATTAAGTCGGATGATGCTAAGGGAATTAGATTAGGAAATGATATACTTAAAGTAGTAGATGAGTTTTGCTATTTGGGGACAAAATAACTGACGATGGTTGAGGTAGAGAGGATATAAAATGTAAACTCGCAATGGAAAGGAAAGGGTTTCTGAAGAAGAGAAATTCGTTAACATCGAATATAGATTTAAGTGTCAGGAAGTCGTTTCTGAAAGTATTTGTATGGAGTGTAGCCATGTATGGAAGTGAAAGATGGACGATAAATAGTTTGCACCAGAATAGAATAGAAGCTATCGAAATGTGGTGCTATAGAGGAATGCTGAAGATTAGATGGGTAGATCACATAACTAATGAGGAGGTGAAACTTCCTGGCAGATTACACCTGTGTGCCCGACCGAGACTCGAACTCGGGACCTTTGCCGTTCGCGGGCAAGTGCTCTACCATCTGAGCTACCGAAGCACGACTCACGCCCAGTCCTCACAGCTTTCCTTCTGCCAGTATCTCGTCTACTACCTTCCAAACTTTACAGAAGCTCTCCTGGCTAAGCCATGTCTCCGCAATATCCTTTCTTTCAGGAGTGCTAGTTCTGCAAGGATCGCAGGAGAGCTTCTGTAACGTTTGGAAGGAAGGAGACGAGATACTGGCAGAAGTAAAGCTGTGAGGACCGGCCGTGAGTCGTGCTTCGGTAGCTCAGATGGTAGAGCACTTGCCCGCGAAAGGCAAAGGTCCCGAGTTCGAGTCTCGGTCGGGCACACAGTTTTAATCTGCCAGGAAGTTTCATATCAGCGCACCCTCCGCTGCAGAGAAAATCTCATTCTGGTAATGAGGAGTTATTGGATAGAATTGGGGAGAGGAGTAGTTTGTGGCACAACTTGACTAGAAGAAGGGATCAGTTAATAGTACATGTTCTGAGGCATCAAGGGATCACCAATTTAGTATTGGAGGGCAGCGTGGAGGGTAAAAATCGTAGAGGGAGACCAAGCGATGAATACACTAAGCATATTCGGAAGGATGTAGGTTCCAGTAGGTACTGGGAGGTGAAGAAGCGTGCACAGGATAGAGTAGCATCGAGAGCTGCATCAAACCAGTCTCTCGACTGAAGACCACAACAACAGCAACAGATTTAACCGGAGAGTGAAAATTTGTACCAAGGCCAGGAATCGAATCCCAATTTCTTGTTTACTAGGCTCTGAGCACTATGGGACTTAACTTCTGAGGTCATCAGTCCCCTAGAACTTAGAACTATTTAAACCTAACGGACCTAAGGACATCACACACATCCATGTCCGAGGCAGGATTCTAACCTGAGACCGTAGCGGTCTCGCGGTTCCAGACTGTAGCGCCTAGAACCGCTCGGCCACCCCGGACGGCTTGTTAACTAGGCAAGTGTGTTAACCGCTAAGCCACGTGCACGTCAGGTCACACAATTGCACGCATTACCGTGGCATTTCCTTGATTCAAATTCTCATTGGCAAACGCACCTGCCTCGTAAGCAAGAGACCTGGGTTCGATTCCCAGCGTTGCTACAAATTTTCAGTCGCTGCTTCAGTCTCTGTACATAAAAGTACGTCTGCATGAGACCATTAAAATCTCTAAAATTGTGCTATTTCAATAGATTCAATTACTAAAAAGTAAAAGGATTTCGGAAATTTCAGGCGTTATGCCTGAGCTGACAGCATTTTCAAAAATTTGAACAAATTTTAGCGAAATATGTCATAGGAACACTTCTGATTTTATAGAATATCGTTGAATGATAGATTTAAGGTGCCCAAAACACTTTTTTCAGACGACTGCAAGTGTATCGCAAACCTGGGGAATAATAAGAAAAAATGAATAATGAAACCATAAAACAAAATTATAGCAAAACGCCTAAAATCTGTTTTACTAGTAGACTTGGGCCAATTACTACGCAAAATTCATTTTCCAGAGGAAAATATGAGCATTTTCCATTCTGAGACCGTTACGAATACATTAAATTTAAATGGTTCGCTAACAAAGCATGACATCGGAAAATTGTTGGAGCTGGTAAAAGATATTGCCCAGATGCAGAAAAAAATTGTGTCAGATAAATTTGGAGCAACATTTTTCCAATCAGAAAACTATTCAGTACTCAAAAACCATTATAAGATCGTATTGAGACGTATGAGAGTCTGTGTGGTAAAACAGTGTGTAATCTTACTCTAAACCATCATACTGGAGGATTTTTTGAATGAAACCAAAGTGGAATCTAAAAATACAATTTAAGAGAAAAAAGGGTACATTTTTAATCACTGTCTGACTCATAAGCATTATCGTCAACATCAAAATCAGTCTCCACGTCACTACCAATTTCTTCTGTATCTCCTTCTGGGAAATAAATGTAACTAAAAATCACTCATTTTTTATAAAGATATTAAAGTGAAGTTCATGACAGCTATACAGTTTGTAACTACTTATTCTTTGCCTAAGATAACAAGGCTCATTTCTGATAACTGGCTATCGGTAAGTCACGAAAAATCGTTAAGTCACTCGTTGTCTTACCATTCGAAATGTGTGTGATTTATAGTGGTCATAGCATGAAAACCAGGTAAAGAATTTGCTAGAGCGAAATTTCAGTGTAACGGTGGGAAATTCTAGCCCCAACCCAACCATATCTTTGAGGAACATTACAAACTGCATATTCCCAAGCACTGTAATTAAAATGTGAGTCTTGAACACTGAGTACATACTCGACCACGTTAACTAATTTGACGATCTTAGTATCTGCCTCCTCGTATTCTTAACAAGTTAGATCGTCATTAGTTGTTTGATCAACAACCATATTCAACCCAGTGATCACAGCACACGTCGTGATTAATGTGGATGGTTTTTGTTCGCGATAATCTGCGACATGTCCTGTAGCGACCAATTATTAATAAAAAATAATGTGAGCTTTAAATTGTGAAGTTTTCAATTCTTTTGCGAAATCTGGAGGTGTAAGTAGTTGTGTTCGTTGCGAAGTGAATTGAGGAACAAGAGAGTAATAAGTAAATAGCAGTTTTCAGCATAGGACAGTATCAAGCGCTGAAACGTCCTTTTGCGTCTTGGAAGTGTAGATGACATTTAAAATGTCTGAAAAAAAAACATTTTCGTAATAGAATGACAGAATCTATGTACACTTTTAATATAAGACGTATTGTGACACTGTCATCTGTCTTACCTTTTTGACATATTTGACGTAGAACAAAAGAACCCAAGTAAAGCTGTGACGTTTTTGACTGTTATTCTACACATATTCGGGTTCAGGGTCATCTACACTAGTGATTTGGTACTGTCCTGGACGTAAAACGATGAGGCATGACTTTGGTCGTGGGCTGCCGCACAATAATCTGGCCTCGGTCAAAGTCATTTACGTCAGTGAATTTCCCATTTGCCGCCGGTGTCGTCGCCAGAATGATACCCCGTTTGTCTTTGTTCTGCTTGTGTACTTTTCTTACCGCTCTGTGTACCTGCAGCGAAACCGGGAGGCGTACAGTCTCTCCGTGGGCAGCGGACTCATCGGTGTTTAAGGGAATTGAGGAGTGTAAGCGGCCATTTCACATATGCAGAACATGCAATAGATGAAAACCACCATCACACTGCGATAGTAACAGATATGGCAGTCTTATGCCAACATAACAAAGCAAACGCGAATACTTACTCTCCAGAAAGAGATTTTATTCACAGGGTCACAGAAAACGAAAATATTCACAATAATCAAAAAAGCAGTAACAGGAGAACAATAATCCAACTAACACACACACACACACACACACACACACACACACAAACACAAGCAGCAGCAGCCGAGAGATAGAGAGAGAGAGAGAGAGAGAGAGAGAGAGAGAGAGAGAGAGAGAAAACTCCAACTACCCCACCACCCATACTGTCCCTCCGCAACACAACACCCTTCTCCCCTGTCAGCCTCTACAACGCTTGCAATTCCTCAGGAAGATATTGTGCAGTGCACAATAAGAACGCATATGTATAGTACAATGCGTAACTGTAGCATATTATCAATTCATCTAGCGCTTATATTGTAGAAAATATCCAAACGCGGCAGTTCACAAGGCTTGTGGGAATACACGAGGTAACGATGTTTGGTCTGCCACGAATATTGATTGGAATAAACGCGACATAAACATTATCGAGTACCCTGACATGTTGCTGATACACGGCAAATACCGACACGTCAGTGAAGCTTGAGACGGCCTGGTCGACGAGCTCCATCACCAATTACATGCTGAACAGCGATTTCGAGAAACAAGAAACGTGAGAGGGCGTGGCTGTAATCCAGGAATACGAGCAAGAAGTGAAAATATGGAAGTATTTGTAGCTGCAATACCTTACGATCCTCACGTGAGGTTTCTAAAAGTTGCTGCAGCCGCTGGCATCAGACTTACATCGCTGTTCCGAATAGCACACGGTCACGAGTTTCATCCGTACCACCTGCCACAGACATTGGAGTTTCATGGGAACGATATCAGTTCAAAGAGTTACTTTCTGTGAATTGATTGTAAATAATTTTACTCATTATGCCTTAGAAGTGTTACGTTCTCTAATGAAATCATGTACGCAAATTTTGGTGCAGTGAACCGAAGTGATATGCATTACTGGGTCACAGAAAATCCTAAATGGGTACGTGATGTCGATCGACAAAGAAAGGAGTTCAGTAATGTGTGCTGTGGGAATCGTGGAGATGAAATCATCCGTCCACACTTCTTAGCAGGTGCTGTGACGGGTGAGACGTATCGGGGTTATATTTTCGACAATTTTGGTACTCTACTTTCAAATGTCTAGAACGACGTTAGAGGCCGTGAGTGGTTGCAGCACGAAACACGCTCAGCCCGTTCTGCGCTTGATCATGTACAAGAAATGAACAACAGACTTCCTAAAAGATGGTTAGGGCTCTGGGTTGCTCAGAAATGGCTCGCACTGTCCCCCGATTTTACAGCAGTAGATACCAAGAATGTTACCGAATCTACAACCCCAGACGAATACAGATAGCGCTCTGAGAAATCCTTCACCCTAGGACACCATCATCTCGTCCATTGGTTGTGCATAAGCCACATTGAGTTATCTATTCAGGAAAATGGTTGCTCTTTTCAACACCTAACTTGATTCAAAAATTCGCCACCACAACATCCATCTAAACACCGACGTTTATGGACAGCATATTGCATACACCTCCTAAAACTTTTAACATTCATAATTCCAGAACTAAAAGTGATTGAAATTTGAACTGAATTGGCTTCTACACAGTGGATTTAAACACATTAGCTACATGATATAAAATAGTTATGTTCTCTTTAAAAAAAATTGTAATTCGCTGCTGTAACTATCTAAACTGTGTTCATAACTTACCAGAAAGAGCAACTTTTCTCAAATTTACTTATGTAAATATTATATTCCTTTAATTTTTAATTTTGTAAGTTATCGTAAATCTCTTTATTTGAATCTTGTGTAAGCCAAAGTCCATAACTTAAATTATTCCTAAAGTATAATTACAATGCACAAATTATTAATGGTGGGATATTTTGCTAAGAGCCAAAATTTTGTACATTAAAGTCGCCCAGTCATCAATCTTACCTGAGTCTACACGGTGTTTCACTGTCTCCGAAAGATTGGATACAACGACTTTCTTATGCAGTCTACCGTTTTCGTGGAGATAAACTAGAAAAGTCACATAGTATGATAAAATGTTGCAAATACACTACTGGCCATTAAAATTGCTACACCAAGAAGAAATGCAGATGATAAGCGGGTATTCATTTGAACAAATATAATATACTAGAACTGACATGTGGTTACATTTTCACGCAGTTTGGGTGCATAGATCCTGAGAAATCAGTACCCAGAACAACCACCTCTGGCCGTAATAACGGCCTTGATCCGACTGGGCATTGAGTCAAACAGAGCTTGGATGGCGTGTACAGGTACAGCTGCCCATGCAGCTTCAACACGATACCACAGTTCATGAAGAGTAGTGACTGGCGTATTGTGACGAGCCAGTTACTCGGCCACCATTGATCACACGTTTTCAATTGGCGAGAGATCTGGAGAATGTGCTGGCCACGGCAGCAGTCAAACATTTTCTGTATCCACGAAGACCCGTACAGGACCTGCAACATGCGGTCGTGCATTATACTGCTGAACTGTAGGGTTTCGCAGGGATCGAATGAAGAGTAGAGCCACGGATCATAACACATCTGAAATGTAACGTCCACTGTTCAAATTGACCGAGACATGTAACCAATGGCACCCCAAACCATCACGCCAGGTGCTACGCCAGTATGGCGATGACGATTACACGCTTCCAATGTGCTTTCACCGCGATGTCGCCAAACACGGATGCGACCATCATGATGCTGTAAACAGAACCTGGATTCATCCGAAAAGTGACGTTTTGCCATTCGTGCACCCAGGTTCATCGTTGAGTACACCATCGCAGGCGCTCCTGTCTATGATGCAGCGTCAAGGGTAGCCGCAGCCATGGTCTCCGAGCTGATAGTCCATGCTGCTGCAAACGTCGTCGAACTGTTCGTGCAGATGGTTGTTCTCTTTCAAACGTCCCCATCTGTTGACTCAGGGATCGAGACGTGGCTGCACGATCCGTTACAGCTATGCGGATAATATGCCTGTCATCTCGACTGCTAGTGATACGAGGCCGTTGGGATCCAGCACGGCGTTCCGTATTACCCTACTGAACCCACCGATTCCACATTCGGCTAACAGCTATTTGATCTCGACCAACGCGAGCAGCAATGACGCGATGCGATAAAACGCAATCGCGATAGGCTACAATCCGACGTTTATCAAAGTCGGAAACGTGATGGTACGCATTTCTTCTCCTTACACGAGGCATCACAACAATGTCTCACCAGACAACGCCGGTCAACTGCTGTTTGTGTACCGGCCGGAGTGGCAGAGCGGTTCTAGGCGCTACAGTCTGGAACCGCGCGACCGCTACGGTCGCAGGTTCGAATCCTGCCTCGGGCTTGGATGTGTGTGATGCCCTTAGGTTAGTTAGGTTTAAGTAGTTCTAAGTGACTGATGACCTTATAAGTCCCATAGTGCTCATAGCCATTTGAACCATTTTGCTGTTTATGCATGAGAAATCGGTTGGAAACTTTCCTCATGTCAGCACGTTGTAGGTGTCGCCACCGGGGCCAACCTTGTGTGAATGCTCTGAAAGGCTAATCCTTTGCATATCACAGAATCTTCTTCCTGTCGGTTAAATTTCGCGTCTGTAGCACGTCATCTTCGTGGTGTAGCAATTTTAATTGCCAGTAGTGTAATTTAAGGAAAAGCACATTTGAATAATTTATCAGAAGATAATGACATTCGGAAAAAATTTCATTCATCTTTTCTTCCATGTAGAAGGTTCTACAGATTTCTATTTGTTTAAAAAAATTTCTTTCAGCCCATGTAATATTTTTTTTTTTTTTTTTTAAATTCTCTTCGGATAACATTCGTTAGCAGTGACACCAGTCAGCCAAGCAGCTGCCAAAACTCCATTAACTCAACACTAACAGGATTATTTTCACGTCTGACCCAATTCCCACCACACCCCACTACAAAAAGGGCACAGCAGTTTTTCGCAGGTTTTCATATTTTTACATGGAATCTTATCCTCAAACTGTCACGCAACATATTTTATGGTGTTAGGCGGACATCCATATTGCCAATGTAGCCTTAATGGCGCATCATAACTGCAGACAATATACAGTGCTATCAGTGACTGCTTGGCTCATTATTTCTTCTCTTCTTTTCCTTTATTGATTTTCTGCAGTCTCGTGGGGCCATTTCTAGCTGGCTCAGAAAACACTGAAGTTTATTTATAAGGGCCACAAAGGGTAATAAATATGTTCAGACCTTCAAGCTGCCCTTCAGAGCATTTACAATTTGCAGAATCAATTATAGATCTTCACTTTACTAGATGGCTAAAGATATCCGTTTCGAAATACAACATTTGAAACCAATTACAGACTTCAGAACGAAAGAAGTTTGTAACCCTCTTATTTTCTGCAGTCTCGCCATGAAGGAATGTCAGTTTAAAATCCTTGCACTTTGATTCGTTCACAATAATTTTTTCTGTAGAACTTGTGCTTTCCCACGTGAGCCTGTGTGTTAGCTGTTCGATAGGCCAGGGTTAGAAACCTGTCACGGACTGGAAAGATTTTGTGTCTTCCTCCCCACGCCAGGGCATCATTGGTTAATCATGCCGAAACCCACTAGAGTAGTTCGTTTAACTTATTTAAAAATTATTACTTGTTGGAACTCGAAAGATCTGCTCCAGTCGGCTGGCGAGATTCCTACAATGGCAGAGACTTAAGCGAGAGGACACTTGCTGGCAGATGATCACACAGAGAACATTTGCTGCCAACCGACCGATGAGATGAAACTTGCTGTCACACAGAAGGATGCCTCCATATTTAAACTGAGCACAGAGATAGGATGGACACTGAATTTCTCCTTTGCTGTCATAATCGTCCACATTCACACTGTAGAAGACTGGTAAGAATGTGGCGGTGGTGGTGTCCTCGAATGAAAGGAGACGTGAGGCTAGTTAACTATCATGGGGGTTTAATTTCACCGTTTCAATATTCACAGCCAGCTGGTTTCTTCCATCATGCACTTGAGCGATTCCACTGGTGTTTATACCTATTTTTCTGGGTTCGTTCTTTAAACTCCTAACCACTCCTGCAGTCATTAGCTGTATCTGCGATTTATGCATTTATTATGTCTACGTACCTGTGCCAAGGCTAGATTTCATACAAGTAATACACTTGTAAATTTGTTCAATGTTCACTTACGTATCTCAGAAGATAATTCACGTGTCAATGTTTTATGGTAATAAGCAAGATTAAGTGATAACTTGTTTCTGTTGTAGTAGATGAGCCCCTTCATTAATACGTCCATGTGTGGTGTGGTACCCGTTTTTCCATGAATGCTTGGGCTACCCCTATTAGGTTTCCTTGAACAAGACATTCCTGTTGCGTAACCCTGATTACTTTCTTAAATCTGCATGATTTCTTTCTTATATACGCATGATCTCATGAGGAGCTAGCCTTCTTTGTAGGTTACCGTGGATCGAACTTCCAGCATCTTAGGAGAATGCTAAACAGATTAAACAGCACCTCAAATTGTGTGCACTAAACTCCGTTGCCATTTTTGCCTTCATCCGTATACAACACGATATAATGAGAAACAGTTTATTCAGAAGGGTATGTACTAAGATAAAACCTGGAACTTTGCAAGTAACTGCGACAAAATTCCGCAGAACTACTACAAATTTTCGTGTTCAAAATTATGATAAGCAGATGATTCATTACATGATAAAAAGTCGGTATTTTTCAAGTCATTTGATGTCCAAATGCTGTTAGCACAACCTCTTCATGTATACCTCGGATAAAATATATTCCGGCAGTTAGCGCTTCCAAAGAGATGGCAGTTCAATGAGGAATCATCACATGCCTTTGAATAATGGTTTTCAACGATGAAAGCACCACTTATTAGGGCGATGAAAACAATTATCAACCAAAAGCTATGCAGTCTGTAGCACCAAAGATATGCAATAAAAGGAGCGTACTTCATTTAAAATAATATAGGATGGAAACAATAAAGTTATCATCTGAACTCTCCACAGAAGTTTTGTATGAAATGTATTTGCTGTAGCACGTTTATTGTTTGATATCTTCTTCTACATGGACTGAAAAGGGGCACTCAATACACACGATCTGACGAAAGAGAAACGAGGATGCTCACATTACTAAAAGTGTACACTCCTGGAAATTGAAATAAGAACACCGTGAATTCATTGTCCCAGGAAGGGGAAACTTTATTGACACATTCCTGGGGTCAGATACATCACATGATCACACTGACAGAACCACAGGCACATAGACACAGGCAACAGAGCATGCACAATGTCGGCACTAGTACAGTGTATATCCACCTTTCGCAGCAATGCAGGCTGCTTTCTCCCATGGAGACGATCGTAGAGATGCTGGATGTAGTCCTGTGGAACGGCTTGCCATGCCATTTCCACCTGGCGCCTCAGTTGGACCAGCGTTCGTGCTGGACGTGCAGACCGCGTGAGACGACGCTTCATCCAGTCCCAAACATGCTCAATGGGGGACAGATCAGGAGATCTTGCTGGCCAGGGTAGTTGACTTACACCTTCTAGAGCACGTTGGGTGGCACGGGATACATGCGGACGTGCATTGTCCTGTTGGAACAGCAAGTTCCCTTGCCGGTCTAGGAATGGTAGAACGATGGGTTCGATGACGGTTTGGATGTACCGTGCACTATTCAGTGTCCCCTCGACGATCACCAGTGGTGCACGGCCAGTGTAGGAGATCGCTCCCCACACCATGATGACGGGTGTTGGCCCTGTGTGCCTCGGTCGTATGCAGTCCTGATTGTGGCGCTCACCTGCACGGCGCCAAACACGCATACGACCACCATTGGCACCAAGGCAGAAGCGACTCTCATCGCTGAAGACGACACGTCTCCATTCGTCCCTCCATTCACGCCTGTCGCGACACCACTGGAGGCGGGCTGCATGATGTTGGGGCGTGAGCGGAAGACGGCCTAACGGTGTGCGGGACCGTAGCCCAGCTTCATGGAGACGGTTGCGAATGGTCCTCGCCGATACCCCAGGAGCAACAGTGTCCCTAATTTGCTGGGAAGTGGCGGTGCGGTCCCCTACGGCACTGCGTGGGATCCTACGGTCTTGGCGTGCATCCGTGCGTCGCTGCGGTCCGGTCCCAGGTCGACGGGCACGTGCACCTTCCGCCGACCACTGGCGACAACATCGATGTACTGTGGAGACCACACGCCCCACGTGTTGAGCAATTCGGCGGTACGTGCACCCGGCCTCCCGCATGCCCACTATACGCCCTCGCCCAAAGTCCGTCAACTGCACATACGGTTCACGTCCACGCTGTCGCGGCATGCTACCAGTGTTAAAGACTGCGATGGAGCTCCGTATGCCACGGCAAACTGGCTGACACTGACGGCGGCTGTGCACAAATGCTGCGCAGCTAGCGCCATTCGACGGCCAACACCGCGGTTCCTGGTGTGTCCGCTGTGCCGTGCGTGTGATCATTGCTTGTACAGCCCTCTCGCAGTGTCCGGAGCAAGTATGGTGGGTCTGACACACCGGTGTCAATGTGTTCTTTTTTCCATTTCCAGGAGTGTACTTGTTGTGAACAGATAGTGCGCGACCTTGAACTTCACCCTCTGGCATGTGTTATCCTGCTCGGTCAGCTTGATGGTAGTGGTCGCTGGTATTACGGTCCAAGAAGAGGAAGATGAAGAAGAAGAAGAAGAAGAAGAAGAGACGTAATTCATTTATAGAAGCATTTACACACAAGGCCGTGACCATGTGGTAGGAACAATCTCTGCATTTTCATGAAGTAATTTAGGGAAATCACAGTGAACCTTAGTCAATGTGGCTGGATGGAGATTAGAACTCCTTCTTTCCGACCGAACGAGGTGGCGTAGAGGCTCCAGTTCCCGTCCGGCTATTCAGATTTAGGTTTTCCGTGTTTTCTCTAAATCGCTGCAGTAAAATACCGTGATGGATCCTTTGAAGAAGACATGGCCGATTTCCTTTCCCTCCCTTTCATAATCTGAGCTTGTGCTCTGCCTCTAATCACCTCGTTGTGGACAAGACGTTAAGCCCTAATCTTCATTTCTGGTTTTTCCGACCTTCCGAATACAACGTTAGTCTCCAGGGCAACCTCATTCGGTTTTCCCTAGTATACAATACTGTACTGCAAATAATTATTTTATAACCTATAGAAGCTAACGCTATACAGTTACTTCAGTTCTCAGTACCGATTACTATGCACGCTATACACATATCATTTCATAATGTAACGCTAGACAATAAGTTTACACTATGACCATAGCAACGAATATGATTTCAAAGTTGTATACAGAAATTCTCCATTGAGTTGTCTGAAAATCTGAATCAGCATGCATACATAATGAAAATAGAGCTCAAAAAGGTAAAACGTCTGCTGTGTGTTATCTAAGAAGTGCTTCATGCATAGAATCTACTGCTAAACAAGTACCTTTTAACTACCTTTTTAAATAATTTTGTTTTAGAAATATCTTTGATCTCATTTTACAGTTTATTGGATGATACTACTACTTGGTACAGATTGCTGTTTTGTGTTTGTTTTGCTTGGTACATGTAAGTTGTAACGGGTTCTTCAATACTGGCTTTTCAATGATCTGCCTTCAAACAAGACGTTAACCATCATTTTGTAGTTAGTTTTCATTGAGTCGCACATCACATATATAAGTCTAAATTACTACGTACCTTGTTTATTCGTTGTTGGTCTCGTTGTCCTCCGTGGATATGTTGTTGGTCCCAACTAGTTGTCCCTCTACCAAGGAAATATTAAATGGTCAGAGGATTGTTATTCAGGTAACTTTCGATGGCCTCTCCAATAAATGCAGTATCTGAACTTTGAAATATCTGCCTTCAGCTCTACTACAGAACAGTATCAAGTCCCTTTTAAAGGACTTTTTTTACCCAGAGCGTCCATTCCACACCGTCTTACCGCTAAGTCTGTGTTCCTCCCTCTCAACGAACAAGAAAATTAATCTCTCGTAGACGGCAAAGAGTTTAGAAACCTATCGATAATAATCGTTGGTACAACTTTGATGCAATTAGTAATACAAATTTACATGAATTCAGGTAAAATACTTCAACATCAATTTAAAAGTGCAGGATATAAATGTTTACGTATGGTATAACTCATTTTAATGAATGTGTGTTTATCGAAATTATACGTATCGAAGATCGATACCAACTGCTATTGACGTTTCTTATTACCTTATTAGCATGATTCCATTACAAAGTTCAGCGTATATCTTGTTCTATGTTTATGGATAGAACAGTTTTTGCAATAATTATAAGCGTCATTTTTATGTGCATAACGCATTAGAAAATTTACTCACATGCTGTAATTAAAATCAGCATTGTCACGAACATGCCGGCCGGAGTGGCCGTGCGGTTCTAGGCGCTACAGTCTGGAACAGAGCTACCGCTACGGTCGCAGGTTCGAATCCTGCCTCGGGCATGGATGTATGTGATGTCCTTAGGTTAGTTAGGTTTAAGTAGTTCTAAGTTCTAGGGGACTGATGACCTCAGAGCCATTTGAACCATTTCATCTCGAACATATCTTTACAATAAGCCCGATTAAAATGGGGATCTTACTTATAATGTGATGCCCGGTAATTTATTGTGTTTGGAAGTTGACAAATGTACTTCATCTGTCTCATTCACTTCATGTGTGCCACTGTGCACAACATTTTCCCGTGGAGCGCAAGTTCTAAACGGCTCACCTAATGCCACCGACGATGAGATGATCGTGCAAGTGGGCCCCTGTATAGCATCACGTGAGGACACATTTGTAACTCGAACGACAGTGGTGGTCTTCTGTTCTTCCTTATACCTCTCACAAAAATCTTTCTTAAAATGTGCAGGTTATTTCGGAACATAAAGTAAACAAAGACATGCTTGTTATTTGATTTATCTGAGATCGTTTCACTTAAGATTGACAAGTGGTTCTTTGATACTACCACACAAGTCTACAAATTTATACTGGTCAGTAATCGTAAGAGCTTCCCTCTATCACATAAGGTTCTTCACAAAGTATTGATGGAAGTACCCAAAATTCTTATAAAACATACACATGCGAAAAGACTTTATTCAAAAACGCTATAAAATAAGGCACTCCTAACGTTATAATGAAGTAATATGTTCTTCAGGAAGAGTACAAATCTTCGTTGCTTTTTCTTCTACGCACTCATTGAGGACATTACCTGTGCATCATCCAACAGTAGTCAGCCATCTTGTAGACATCCCTTCGGTCTTGGTACGAACATTAGGTTTCTTTAATGTCTTGAGGGATTTTATTTTTAATTAATTTTATATTTAATTAATTTTACCTGCAGTCTTAGATCATGGGCCTGCAGCCGTCTTTAATTTAAACTTGTTTGCTTTTCAAGTGTTAGATTTGTTGGACGTTCAGCCAAGTTATAGAACTCGATTACGTGAGGCCTTCTGCCTTCTAAATATTCTGTTTTGAGTTTGAATTTTAAGTTGATGGCTTTCAGCCGTTTTTAAATTTACGTGGTTGTGCCCTTAAGGCACAAGATAGTGTGGCCTATTCAGCCAATAACTAAGTTCAAAAATTTGGCTGTATTGTTTGGACAACTAAATAAAGTTATATGTGTTTGAGTGTAACTGACAGCCCGCTTTTGACCCCTTTCCGTAATTCCAACTGCCTGTTCTGTCATGCGGACTTAAGTAGGGCGTATCAAGCAACACTTCTGAACTATTCTTAAAAGATTGAATGCTATAAACGAAAGAAACTTACAGAGATATCCAAAACCTGTATGACTACACAGACAATTAGACAAAGGAAGACCGGAAACACTTGGTAACTACGGCAGAAGTAAGATATATCTTGGTCCAAAAGTACCATGTAACCCACGATCAGTCCTTACTTGTACTTTTTACAGTATAATTCCGTTTGCCAATAGTCGCCCAGACCTCTGAGAGGGAACTTATATTGATTATAAAGCTCTCACCTGCCTCGATGTTGTTCCTGATATGGGCATTGGGCAGGTTCCATGAAACGGATCGGTAAGGGACACCTGGATCACCCTGTATTTTCGCTGTTCATCCGCTAAAACTTCAGCACCAACTGACACAGCTGGAGAACATGACGTCATAAACATTCGGTTGCTTAAAATGGAACGCAAATTACCCAGTTTATATTCATTCAGTGTTTTATAAAGAAAGCACTTAGTGACTTCCATAAAACCTTAAGTACAATTTTAAAACTTCGTAAAATGTTTCTCGCTTATGTGTTTAATGCTAAATATTTAAAACCGTAAGTCATTTATAAAGGAACCACGCGCATGAATCGCTTATATACATGAGCGCTCGAGTGTTTAAAAGCCGGGGCTTACTGGTCAGTTTCCTAAAGCACTAAGATCTACTCCCCTAGAACAATTAAAAAAAATGACTTTGACTATTCGAGCTGGTGTAGACAGAGATGCGTGTAATTATATGTGCAGCGTTCTTGGCTTGAAGGGTGAAATATATGGTTGGATTTACGGTAAATCGAATGTTTCTTTATTTCTAATTGAACCATGTAAGTTATTAACAGAAATAAATATTGATGAACAACTACTGATCCACACTATCTAGATAATTTGTAATTACTACTTGTATAACTATACGAGTATGCAAATTCACACTTGGTACAAAAAGGAGCAAGGTAAAGTAGAAAAAAATCTGCTGTATTATTTATTGAGATTATAGACATATGTAAACAGTATTATTCATACATGCAACTTTCTTATTTAACAGTAAGACATTTCTGATTTTTGTGAGAATACTTAATTTAAAATGAGTATGAGATTTTCGTTCTGTTAGTCATTTAACTAAAGAAGATGGTATTTTTATTTAAAACTGTTCCTGGCCACGCATTGCTGTGCTTAGTCCGGCTAAATGGAAAGCAAGATAAAACGCGCGATTGGAATGCGACGTTCTATCATAAAAAGGAAGCCGTCGGTGTATAAATCTAGTAAATGTATGATTTTGCTCAAAAGAACATTTATATTTTTGTATGATTTCCCCTATTATTGCTACACATACATATATTTATTATTACATATGGCACTCTAGTGGGTGTATAAAAACAAGCCGTATTCCAATGGAGCGTTGTGTCAAAATTTCATAGCAATCGGTGAAGAAGTTTCGAAGATTTACGATTTCGAACAAACGAACATTTATTTTTTTATTTAATAGAAGACTATGGTTCAGTATTTCTTAAACCTATTTAAATTTGACAATAAGTACAATATCTTCAAAAATGTGCAACCTATTGCTAAATGAGGTAGTACTGATCAACACTAAAAGTTTGTAAAATTGTATGCCCGTAAACCAATGACTGTGGAGATATGAGCCAATCTGTTCTCTCACTTACATCTGTTTGGTACGTAGAAGTAGGCACTATAGGCAGTGCTCCGTGTGGTTATCACGTATCTCGACAAATCTTTTAGCTCTCCTTCGCAGTGAATCATGTACGCTCTTTCGAATACACCTAGCTCCATTCGGATTGCGTCACATGCGTTGATCACTCTCTTCCGTAATGCCTCCTCATTGTTGATGTATCAAGGACGCACCAAAGCCTTTAAATCTCCCCACAGCCAGAAATACAGCGGATTCAGGTCCTGTCAACGGGAAGGCTCTGTTAACTGACCACCACAACAAATTTGTCGCCCATGAAAGAGCTACTTTCTCACGAACGTAGGAATCAGGTTAGCGCCCCATTGTGCATAAACTACAGACATTGTCTTTCTATGAACGTGACGGTGGTAGCTCACCGCGAAAAAAGTCGGCGATACGCAGCACCTGTTGATATGATTAGTAAAGTGCGCAAAGTGCGCGGCAGTATGAGTTCCACCGCCAATTCCTGCCCCTACACTGACACGGAAGCGATCTTTTTGCCTCATTCCATGATTGTTTGACATTTCAAATCTGCCCATACGTGTGAATTGTGGTACTTTATTATGCCATCTCTTGTGACGACCTACGTTACCGAATACTACGAATTACTCGTCACTAGCAAAACGGCTCGTATCTCATTAGTTATTGATTTCTAGACATATAATTATACCAACATTTCTCCTAGTTTTGTTCAACACTAGCTCTTAACTTATGAGATGTGGTCTCTCAGACCGCCGGCCGCTGTGGCCGAGCGGTTCTAGGCACTTCAGTCCGGAACCGCGCTGTTGCTACGGTCGCAGTTTCGACTCCTGCCTCGGGCATGGATGTGTGTGCTGTCCTTGGGTTAGTTAGATATAAATAGTTCTAAGTCTAGGGGTCTGATGACCTGAGATGTTAAGTCGCATAGTGCTTAGAGCCATTTGAACCATTTGTCTCTCAGACCGCGCCAGAAGTTTAAGTCGCTCTCGTTAGTTATGGCGGAATAGTTTTATGCATCACCTACCCTCTTTTAATCACCAACTCTAGAAACTATTATTGTCAGTTGCGTTATCGCCTTGTTTCATTGTTGCTGACATGTGATGGGATCTCCTAGACCGCACCTCGTGAACTACGCACCCGTTTTCGTCAGCTCAGTACAAAGTGTGTTCGCAAGAATGTGACAATTTTATGCACTCTAAATTCGACGAAACTTTTAGTCGGTGGATGGAGAATCATGTCAATGACATAGAACAAGAAGTAGACAAAGAATATAACGAGTTTTCAATAGCTAGTGATCAGAAATCTGCTAGCGAACAAGAGGACCATTCAGAGGAAGATCTTCAGGACAAAGGTGATGAGCACCTTTCTGTTTCTCCAACAAAATACTTAAAGTATTAATTAAAATTAAATGCATTCTGAGTAGTGGTAAAGAAAAATGTAGATCTCAGCACTGAATGTTAATTTTGCAGCCTTTCTTCCTCTGACTGTCAAGTTCAGTTTTTATATGCAAGTTTAAACACCGGAAATTAGTTTCATGTTAAAATTTGCTTTCTACAGAGATACTATAATTTTTCAAAACGTAAAATTCCGTTCTCTAATAGTTAGTTTATGTGTACTATTAAAAAAGCGTCACAAAAGTATGTTATTTTAGCGTGATACAAAAATAAAATACTGCTGCCTTCATTTAGTGCAATAAAATCAACAAGGAGTATTTACACAACACTTATATATTTGTAACCATAAATGTTATACAAGATAAATTAAATTTTTAAATTATGTACAGCTTAAATCTAGTTTTAATGATAGAGGTCCCATTGGACACACCTCGTAGTATACGTTACAGAAAAGTCACATCGTGAGTTAAAGGCTAGTTGCTGTAGGAATAACTGGCACTTTTACTTCGACACCCAGTACAGAATTTAAAAAAAAATGTCTGTAGCGAGAATCGGTCCAGTGACCTAGAAATTACAAGACTAGAATGTTATGCACACAACAAAGAGTGGCTATGTTTTATATAAAGCTCAAAATTATTTATACTTAACACCACTAGCATCTTCGAATATTCAAAGTCTATTGTTTCGAGTATTTGCTACCTCAGGAAATTGTTACAGGGGCATTAACTTTCAAATCATAAAATAACAAAGATAATCAAAGAGCACAAATCTGTTAGGTTCACTGGTACGTTAAAACACTCATTTAATCTAAGTCATAAAAATTTTAATTTTTTATATTTCTGTTCTGATTCTAGGTAAGTCGCTGTCGCAGATGCGTCTCCATCAGTACGCAGCGTGCTTCTCGGAAAGATCGCTGAGCAGCCGTGGAACGGTAACGTACCACACAGCTGAGCGTTATTCAGTGCTGTCAGTGACTGCTTCTGAGATTTACATCAAGGTGTGGTTTACACAAAGAATCTGGGTATGAACTGACACACAATTAGCAGCAGGTTCCTACGCGCACAAGCATTTTGTTTAGCGGTGCCACCACTGATCTTATAGGCAGTGCTAAAGCTGTGCGAGTAACGTATTAACAGCAGTAAGACAAAAGTTGCCTTAACGGAGGCACAATTACCCAACCTGCATACACTTTAAGTAAACGTTTCATAATAATAAGCTCATCCTGAAGAGGAGTTATCGATAACATATTCAATTTATTCGTCACTTTAAAAATCGTTAGCAATATTGTCAGTAGCCATGACATTCGTGTTGTGTGAAGTCCAAACATTTCCGTAATTTGGCATATAGTTGTCAAACGTTGTTACTGCTTCATATCTTTCTTCTTGAAGCTGGTATTACTACAATATTAATGGAAGACGCATGAAATTGCAACAAAAAACGTTCATTAATAATTATTAAAGCATCCCTGATTCCTTAGTTGCAGCTACATCACAATTTTGGTACCTCAAAGGTGTTTGAACGGTAGCTGCGTCAATATCTGAGGGTGCTTCTTGGTTAGTTACTTATCATTGGTAGTTAACAGTTTCTGTGAGCCACTTTATGCTAGATATCCACAGATTTCACTGTAGTCTGATCGGCTACATTCTAGCAGGTTCCTTTCAGAGGAAAGTTCAATCCTTTCCTTTCGATATTGTTTTTAACTGCACGTGCGTGAAGAAACACTCGGCCAAATTTAAATGATTATCCGTCAATCAGTTGCTCGTTCACTTATAGATACACAAGCTATATTTAAGTACCTGGCCAAAATTCGAAGATGGGTATCTCAGAATAATAAACTGACGACTTGTCAAAACAACATTTCTTGGAAATGATTCCTGGAAAAATATTTAATGTGATGAAACCTATAAAATTCAACTTGCAGATAAACTGCTGAATGTGGTCATAGAGGAGTAAGCATAATGGCGCTGCAGCACATTACATTCACTTTGTTACAAATTCACCAGACGACACCCATACAGCAAATGAGCAAATTACGTGCGCCTTACGTGGATTTCTACTGTTGAAAAGAGTTAGTCTACGGGGTGGTCCATTGATAGTCAAACTAAAAAACTACAAAGAACGAAACTTGTCTAGCTCAAAGGGGGAAACCAGATGGCGCTATGGTTGGCCCGCTAGATGGCGCAGCCTTAGGTCAAACGGATATCAACTGCGTTTTTTTTAAATAGGAACCCCCATTTTTTATTATATATTCGAGTAGCACGAAAAGAAATGTGAATATTTTAGTTGGACCACTTTTTTCGCTTTGTGATAGATGGTGCTGTAATAGTCACAAACGTATAAGTACGTGGTACACGTAACATTCCGCCAGTGCGGACGGTATTTGCTTCGTGATACATTACCCGTGTTAAAATGGACCGTTTACCAATTGCGGGAAAGGTCGCTATCGTGTTGATGTACGGATATTGTGACGAAAATGCCCAACGGGCGTGTGCCATGTATGCTGTTCGGTATCCTGGACGACATCACCCAAGTGTCCGGACCGTTTCCCGGATAGTTACGTTATTTAAGGTAACAGGAAGTGTTCAACCACATGTGAAAAGTCAACCACGACCTGCAACAAATGATGATTCCCAAGTAGGTGTTTTAGCTGCTGTCGCGGCTAATCCGCACATCAGTAGCAGACAAATTGCGCGAGAATCGGGAATCTCAAAAACATCGATTGCACCCGAACCATATTTCTATGTACCAGGAATTGCATGGCGGCGACTTTGAACGTCTTGTACAGTTCTGACACTAGGCACAAGAGAAATTACGGGACGATGACAGATTTTTTGCACGCGTTCTGTTTAGCGACGAAGCGTCATTCACCAACAGCGGTAACGTAAACCGGCATAATATGCACTATTGGGCAACGAAAAATCCACGATGGCTGCGAGAAGTGGATCACCAGCGACCTTAGCGGGTTAATGTATGGTGCGGCATTATGGGAGGAAGGATAATTGCCCCCCCCCCCCATTTTATCGATGGCAATCTAAATGGTGCAGTGTATGCTGATTTCCTACGTAATGTTCTACCGATGTTACTACAAGATGTTTCACTACATGACAGAATGGCGATGTACTTCCAACATGATGGATGTCCGGCACATAGCTCGCGTGCGGTTGAAGGGGTATTGAATAGCATATCTCATGACAGGTGGATTGGTCGTCGAAGCACCATACCATGGCCCGCACGTTCACCGGATCTGACGTCCCCGGATTTCTTTCTATGGGGAAAGTTGAAGGATATTTGCTATCGTGATCCACCGACAACGCCTGGCAACATGGGTCATCGCATTTTCAATGGATGTGCGAACATTACGGAAGGCGAACTACTCGCTGTTGAGAGGAAGTTCGTTACACGGGTTGCCAAATGCATTGAGGCTGACGGACATCATTTTGAGCATTTATTGCATTAATGTGGTATTTACAGGTAATCACGCTGTAACAGCATGCGTTCTCAGAAATGATAAGTTCACAAAGGTAGATGTATCGCATGGGAACAACCGAAATCAAATATTCAAACGTACCTACGTTCTGTATTTTAATTTAAAAAACCTACCTGTTACCAACTGTTCGTCGAAAATTGTGAGCCATATGTTTGTGACTCTTACAACGCCATCTATCACAAAGCGAAAAAAGTGGTCCAACTAAACCATACATATTTCTTTACGTACTACACGAATATGTAATAAAAATGGGGATTCCTATTTAAAAAAACGCAGTTGATATCCGTTTGACCTAAGGCAGCGCCATCTAGCGGGCCAACCATAGCGCCATCTGGTATCCCCCTTTAAGCTAGACAAGTTTCTTTCTTTGTAGATGTTTCGTTTTACTCTTATTTCGTGAGATATTTGGCCCGGTCACGATCAATTGACCACCCCGTATACAGGTCTCACTGCGTTTACATCGGCGTGTGGTGAAAGCAGTCGATAGCCTTCGATACCGCGTAATATTTCATGCAAAGAATAAAAGACGTGCAATTGTTTGCCACTCCTTTCTTACATTTATCTTTTTTAGCCTTGCGATGGCACGAAGTTGTCACTCTTAATTTTCTGTGACAAAGTCACATTGACACTTGAAAGAGTGTGGGAGCAAAATATTTTGTTTCATGTTTCCTTAAATTCGGGAGTCTCTGTCCTGCAGATATGATGATTTCCTTTCCCGCCTTGAACTTTTAGCTTGAAAGCATGCGTGAATGGTTTGAATGTCTTGTAGAGGCAAAGGAAGTTCCGTTGTTTATACTCTTAAGTAGTAGTACGAACCCTTAAAATCTCGCTTTTACCGTATTTTTTGTGTCGCAAAGACCTCTCCCCCTTTAGCAAATCACAGCCCATCCCGCCTCCGTTGGGCTGTCTGCTTAAAAAGCGTTGTCTGCTAAAAACGCGACGAGCATTCGTTGCTTTTCTTTCCATACTCATTGGCTGTTGGAAGAGGCGCCACTTCCCTCACCTAAAAACTTCAGTCTGCTCTGAGCAAGGGACAGAGGATGACTTTGCGGAGTAGTCGTGCTCCAGCCTTTGGTCAGTAAACATGTACGTCTCTAATGGACACGAAATTGAAGTCACGATGCTTTTAGTGTGTTAGGAAGCATCAGCACTTTTTTTTATTCCAGTTTAAACTCTATCCGTAATCTCATATTTATTGCGCTTAAAGTTCACCGAGATTTGAGCTATATTGGACTTTGCGTATGGATTTTGTCTATTACTTACTTTCCATGCACGTGGATTCACTTGATGTCCACGTTAAGTAACATCTTTCACGCTTGATTATTTTTGCCTGTATCGATTTTTCACCATGTTCTGTCATCTGTGTGCGACTTGAATAGTTACGAGTTTGCGATTTTCACGAGATGGAATCCTGCCGCTTAATCTGTCAGATCTTGAGACCACGTGGCGAGTGGCTGGCTCTTTACGATAAATATTCGAGCTCCCAATAATTACAATACTAATTATAATAACAATAACTAATTTATTATTTAAATCATCCAAGAATCATGTGATACATTTCATCGAAATTTACGTAAGCTGAGGACTGGAGGCAATTTCGTTCTTTTATCCGCCCTGCATTATTTCTCAGTCCATCTCCTATCTACGTGGTGTGCATGCTAATAATTCTTATATCTTTGCTATCATTAGTATGATTTTCCTTTGGTAACTATTAACCACCCACATATACCTTCCCCTTTACGGCCTAATCATTATACATGATTCATTATTGAAAGATACTACTGCTGGGTCGTGTGATAATCCCGTTATATCAGTCTAAATTGTCAGAAAATAGAATGAATCTCATAAACTGGTTTATCCATGTCCTTTGTGCTTGAAAGTGAGATACTCTGCAATAAATCTGATGTATGCCGATCAATTATTCTTTTAATGATCGTCAAACTCCCCAAGAAGCACTTTAATCTAGAAATATTTGCAAAAATCTTGTAAGGTATTCCTTAAGCACTTGTAAAGAGAAAACTCAAACTTGCGTTCTGTCTTCGTACGGGCGATCGGATCTTTCGTCTCCATTGCGAGGCTGCATTGCTGAATTAGCTTTAGATGCTAGGGCTTAACTTGGTGTTAAGTGAATCAGAAAGGGATTGCATACTCCCACTATATGTAAGCAAGTTTTCTACTTCTAAATTTATGGTTCAAATGGCTCTAAACACTATGGGACTTTACATCTGAGGTCAACAGTCCCCTAGACTTAGATCTGCTTAAACCTAACTAATCTAAGGACATCACACTCATCCATGCCCGAGGCAGGATTCAAACCTGCGACCGTAGAAGCGCCTAGAACTGTTCCGCCACAGCGGCCGGCTTCTAAATTTATATCGTGTTTCTAAACGGAATGTGATTCCTAGGATCGACCGCACGAAGTTGTTAGGGAGAAGACAAACGTCTTTTCGGCTGGCTCCAACGCGCCCTTATTTTATATTAGGGGCAAGTCAACCACATGTATATAGGGTATATTTTGTGGTAGTATACAGCCTCTATGGGTTCCTTGAGGCAAAATTTATATTAGGACTTTCGCACTTTTATTTAAAACTGACAACGTATGCTTGGAGAGAAAGACAGAAACACGTATATTTTAATAATTTGTTTCAATTACAATTAAATAAGTTCATTTATTTAGGAGGCTATCATTTATGCATTGTGAATTCACTCGTTTTAAAGGTTTTTAATAACACAGCTCTTATATGCATTAACTATGAAAGCAAATAACTACTTACTTTGATAACGTAATTTCATATATTGTAGTGTCCAGTTAACACGCATGTTCTTTGCGGAGTCAGTCTTTGTCAGCAATGAGCAACATATAATTTTTTTTAAATACCAAGATGTAACAATAATTTTCATTTTTATGGGCGCAGTGAGAGCACACTCAGTTTCACACGTCTGGAACGCCCACAGCTTCATGATTGTTCATTTTGCTTGTAATTGACTCTATGAGCTGCATGTGGCACATCGACCGTACCCGCACTGATGGGACGAGACGGAAGGATTGGGGAGGGGGGGGGGGCGCAGCCACACTGCCGTACTGTCAACAGAGCTCGCCTAATGTCGTTCCTTGATATACCCTTACATCAAACGACCATAGAAGAGTCAGCGAGAGAAAAGATCCCTGGTACCTGCGGTGGACTTGCCGCGTCTCCTTCGTGCGTCTTCCTCAGCCAATAACGTGACGAATTTTGTATACACCTCTATAGCAACGACTCAGTGCTGCCACAGTCGCACTTCTAGAGACGTTTACTGCTTTCGCCAGCGGTCGTTGTAGTTCGAAGGTGACAGTGACAAAAGCGCTAACAGCTGTCAACGATCATCTCTCACCGACTCAGAGTGGACCAACTCGCTTCAAAATCTGGACATTACAGAAAAATGGACATAAAATCCAACGAACTGCGTACTACTTAGATTTTTTGGGTAGTTGATTACGAATCCGACGTCGGAATTAAAAATTTCAAATTGGCGGATACAATTTGATGGACCAAAAATTATAAATTCAGCTGATTCGAGAAAAACTTCGCATACAAAATTTTTTGAGGTCGCTGATAACGAGTAGCCTGTAACTCGGATGGTTTAGAAGTTATTAATTTCTCCACGTTTTCAAAAATGACGAATTATTTTTAAGGGGAAAAATGATCTAGCCCAAAATTGATTCATCATGGGACAGTTTTGGCCCAAAAATAGAATGAACTGAGATTTTTCCCATTGTGCATTACGAAAAATTATAAGATTTTTTCATCCATTGTTTTAAGTTTTTCGGTTCCTAAAACGGTCTATTTTTTCTTGGGGTTTATTTTTTGTCTGATCTGTTTTGAATACGCCCCTTGACCTTAGTGGGCAACAGATGCTAAGCTCCCAAATGAAATTTTCACTCTGCAGTGGAGTGTGCGCTGATATGAAACTTCCTGGCAGGTTAAAGCAGTGTGCCGGACCGAGAGTCGAATTCTGGACCTTTGCTTTTGCGGGAAAGTGCTCTTCAATCTGAACTAACCCAAGCACGACTCACGATCCGTCCTCACAGCTTTAATTCCGCCAGTATCTCGTCTCCTACCTTCCAAACCTCACAGAAGCTCACTTGCGAACCATGCAGAATTTGCACTCCTGGAAGAAAGGATATTGCTGAGACATGGCTTTGCCACAGCCTGGGGGATGTTTCCATAATCTGTCAGGAAGTTTCAGATACTAAGATGTTTCACTCCTTCTGAAAGTGGTGTGGTAAAAAAAAAACCGAAAGACGTTAGAAAAAGAAATAAGAATGAAGAAAGCATAGGCCATTTCAAGCATCAAAATTCCCAAATAATAGGTGAAACAAATTTTGTAATGAACAGTTGTAAACAACTTAAAATGTTCCTATGATAAGCGACTTTTGAGCTAGACAATTTTTACCCTTAGAAATTAGATGATTATGCGTCATTTTTGAAAACGCGAAGAACTCCTAAAGCATCTTAGCTACATAATTGTCTCTTTATGCAAAGTGTTTCGCTAACAAGGACGAATAACACAGATTAAATACTAAAGTAGATAAGAAATAAGAGTAGACACAGAAGAGGTCCACAGAAAACCGTTGCCGAAACGTTGGTTTTTCTCCAACAGCAGTAGTTTTATACATTATGACGCGATACCACACCCAGAAAACTTTTATGTCGAAGAAATAAGTTTATTGGTGGGATTGACGTAAATTATATTAGGTGTTGGTCTTAAATTTTTTTCTCAGCTCTGTATTTTTCACTTCATTGCCATAAAAATGACGTGGATACTAGTTCAACATATGGCTTTAAAATTTTAAGCGTTAATTTCCAGAGACGATTTGGGGGTGGGCGACGGCAGATTATAGTATTGCGTGTAAGGGTGGGATCGTTGGTCATGAGAGCGTTGAGAAACGCCGCACACGTTGCAGTATCCAATAGGATCCTTCACATGTTTTTTTTTTTTTTTTTTTATAAATGTTCCTTTGTTCATGTTTCGTATACATATTTATTTTCAAATCTCCGTGTTCGTCTAAAGCGTAATTTAGGCTGAAACACTTATCGGGGCCTCCAGTGCCTGCTTGCATTAGTGGGGGATTGTGGACACGTTACACCATGTACATGTGGAGCTAACAGTCTTCATGTGTAAAACATCCTCGGTTTTCAAACTTTTATAAAATCTCGAGCTTTGCAGGAAAATCTCCATCGCCTTCCTCGCGAACAACTTACTAGTATGGCTGTTGTTGACTTTTTTTGCCCATAGACACTTTGCGACTGGTTGGCGTATGTCACTGCCAGAGACTGTGTCCACGCCTGCTCTCGTAGGAATGGAAACAATTCAACATACTCGTATTTCTCTATGCCTTCACAAAGTCGCTAGCTCGTAAAAATGTTGATCTACGATCACCTAAAGAACGGAAAGGAGAATCTGCTTCCGGGACCCTTTCGAATAACTGTCATATCTTTACTATGTATACGGAAATATGTCTTACCCCTTCTATACGCTCTTCGCATCTAGTGGTAGTCCGCTACACCAGTGAAACATAGGTTTTAGGGCGGTGAGAAGCATACATACCGAAAGTTAGCCTTGTTCTAAAGGCCCTTGGGAAATAGGTAGTTGCTCCACAAGACACGGAAAGTATGTTTAACACAAAACTAATATTTCTTTTATGGACTTTCAGAAGCCTACTTACCACTACCTTAGTGGTTTTACGACGTTCACGGGAATACGTCTTACGCCCTCTGCATGTTCCTGACGCTATGCCAGATGTATAAATACTGATAAAACAAACGTTTCTGGTAAAATCGAGTGAGTTATATGTTGTGGTAGCCGTCTACTCCATTCATGAAGAAGGTTCCCGTTTTAACCTGAAAGGTATACTTTTCAAGATACAAGGACTGGGAAGCTTCGCTTCCAGAAATTTTTAGAACACTTCAGAACATTCAAGAGTGTTCGAGAGGATTCCACAACATTTCAGAATGTTCCTGAATGTTCCACAATGATCCGGGTTGTTCTGCAATATTAGGGAAAAGTCGTGAACAGTGGAGAAGATTCCAGAATGTTCGGGAACATCTCCGAATACCCCAGATCATTGTGGAACATTCCATAACACACACGGATACTTTGAAATGTACTGGAAAATTTTGGACCATTCGAAGGATTTTTGGTATGATCTGGAATTCACCTCTGGTGGAGCTACCCATTGACGTATAAAGCAAAACCCGTCATGGGTTCGAACGTCAGTTTCTTATCAGTGACGAAGGGAGGAACCGAAAAAGTAATGCAGTGAGCGAGTAAAAACAAACAGTGAAGTTCCCAACGAACGAGAATGAGCAGATTGAGTATCAGAGAAACAACGGAACAATTAACTGAACAAATAGAAGAATGAAGAATTGCGACAAAATATTACAATAAAGGACTTCGAACTCAAGCCAGCCATGAGAATATCACTCTATAAGAAGTGCAGACGAAGACAACTAAATAGTACAGCCTAACAAATGAAGCGTTCCTCTACGACTGGACGAAAGAATATAACAAACACAAATACATTGTAATTGGAAAAAAGGATAACATGTGCTAATTTTGCAACGCGAAAATTTCAGTAGAGAAACACCAGGATTCTGTTGCCTGAACGGAAAAACTCAATTAGTAACTCCCTGAGCGAAGCCCTGTACTCCAGCTAGTAATAATAATAATAATAATAATAATAATAAGAAGAAGAAGAAGAAGAAGAAGAAGAATGCGGAAGATGGACATGCAAACGAATACGGTCATCTATTATGTTCTCTAGATTTTTATTTCAAGTTGAAAGTGGCTCTCTGTAAATCATTTATGTTTTGGTTAATACTGAATTGATCGTCAGTGAGCATTAGATCGCAAGATGAGTCGTCAGATCGTCACTTTGTAGCGTCTATACCTTGCGCTGTCTACAGGACGTAACCGCAGCGCCTACTCGCTACTGCAGTAATAAAGCTCGATATGGCAGAGATACTACACAGTGCTTACATCAACTCTCTCCCCTTAACCTGGAAACCGAAGGACGTCCCATTTATAGCTATAATAAAATAATTTATAGATTGGCAGATTTCGAAGCCGGGGGGCGTTGTTGCTGACTAGTCTTTAGCAAGAAAGCTTGACAAGTGCGGCCATATGTGCTGCTAAATTTTGAACGTGGAGTGCACCATGTGTCGTTCCCGCAAGGACGTACAATGAATAAGGGGTACTACTCACAAGTTCAACACCTATTATGTGACGCAAATCGAAAAAGCCCCCAGATATGTGGGGAAACAATTCATCGCTGTTACTCCACAATAATGAACTGGTTCATACTTCGATGTTTCTTCGTGAATTTTCGACTAGATAACACTACGATAATGATGCCCTAGCCTCCATATTGGCCAGGCATGGCCCCATGCGATTTACATCAAAGTTATCATCATCATCATCTTCACCATCATAATCGTCATCGTAATTTCTTCTTCTTCTTCTTCTTCTTCTTCTTCTTTCTTTATAATGACCGTTAAGGGATTAGCTGACTTCAACTGTAGCGGTCAACAAAGTCCATCTATTTCTCCTTGTCTTGTAGTCGAGAGTTTCTGTTCAACTTGTAATTCATTTCTAATGTCTTCGTTTCGTAAGCGATCTTCCGTGGTGCACCATTTAACACTATGGAGTAATCTGATTTCTCAAATTTGGATCCTGTTTACAACCTTCTTTGTTGGAACCCAGGTTTCAGATCCGTGGAGTATGATGGATACTGACATGAATTTGTGAAGCTTCGTATGTGTCGCTTTCGAGGCCTTTTACAGCGTATCGGTATGCATGCGCTTCCGAATACGTCCCAAAACGTCGCGCGTAAAAACAGTGTTTTCGGGGCTCAGACTTCAGGTTCCATTGGCGATAGGAAGGCAGCGTTAAGTGGTTGGGCTAGGGACCATTTTTACACCCAACAGATGGATCGTCTTTCTGTAACTATCCTACACTACAGCATCAAAGTTCGAATATTACACACTTCCCCCAGCTTAGGCAAATGGAGCAAATCGGTTGGTTCTTTTTGCATTAGATGTCGCGTACGGCGCACTTTAAGAAACTTATGGAGGGACCATTAAGTTCTCGGGCGGTTCCAAAAAACAAACAAAACAGCGCTTTGGGGTAGCAAAACCGAGCCGTGGATTCGATGACGGCTACGCACAGCCAATGGGTGAAATTTTTGCGGTGTGTTCCTAAGATTCCGATCTCGATTAACCTTGCAAAATTTCTTGATTTCTTTTCCGTTTCCGAGGTACAGAGGTTGAAAGTTACGCTGCTTGCACACGTAAAATGCGAGCGTAAAATCCAGTGTGGGGCGAAAACATAGCGGGGATAAATATACTGCGAAGTGTCTCCGTTATGAACAGAATTGTTCTGGGAACCCCATTTGTAGTAGTGAAGCACATTCAAAGTTTTTTTCCGTGTAAAATCCGGTCTAAAATTTGTTTTCCTTTATTTCAATTTCATGTAAGAAAAATGTCAGAATTTTACTGAACATAAAGTTCTATTCATATGTGTGACATGCCCCTGTAGCAGGGAAAAGAAGCGAATCAACGAATAAATGCTCCTATGGCTGCATGGGAGGACCAAGAAGGCTGATACGCTACTGTTTAAAAGACTCGGACTAAAAAGTGGGGTACCAGTTGCCTCATTCAAATTTTCTCGGCATCTTTACAAATTTTACCAAAAATTTTGGCATGCGAACATATCCACGCTTTTTTATGTTGAGAGAGAAGGAGACAGTGGCAGTGGGAAAGACAGAAAAGTAATAAATAATGGAGGATGAGGTCCCATCCTACGAGGAGCGTAGGGCACGATGCGGGAGGCCTGCACTGTTGTACTAGGCAAGGTCCTAGTGGAGGTGATTTGCCATTGTCTTCCACCGATCGTAATGGGGATGAATGATGATGATGCAAATGACCCAGTCATCTCGAGGCAGGAAAAATCCCTGACTCCGCTGGGAGTCGAACCCGGGACCCCGTGCGCGGGAAGCAAGAACGTTAGCGCAAGAACACGAGCTGCGGACTAATGGAAGACAGCGAACAGTGATTATGATTTAGAAAGAGCGAGGCAATGACAGTGTGAGAGGAAGAGAGGGACACAGTTCCATTGAATATAACTGACTGTGACCGAACAGTGCTCGGAAGAGAGAGTAGGAAGAAGAGTCTGTAGGACAAAATGGAAGTGGGTGATAGCAACTGATAATGAGGCTCTTGACAGGGAGGAAAAGAGAGATAGTGACCGTGAGAAGAGACAGCACCAGTGGGAAGGAATGAATGAGGTAGTAGCAGTAACATAGAGCAAGTTGGATACGTTGGCAGAGAGAGGATACAGTAGTAGTAGGACAGAACGAAGTCTGTGGCTGTGAAATAGAGACAGATAGACACAAAGAGATAATAACAATGAGTTGGGCTGAATAAGTAAGTGAGAATGGGCAATTGGGAGTGGATGGATGTGAGCGACTTACAGGTGTGGTCTAGTAGGTGTGAGCTACAGTTAGGGGAGCTCGTCGAAGTGTGAGATGAGTTGCTTGTTAAAAAGAGCGCGAATATGTTCAGATGCCAAAATTTTTTGGAAAATCTTGAAGTTATTGAGGAAAGCAGAATACGGCAGTTCGACTTTTTTTACGCTCCGCTAGGAGCATTTTTCCGCTGATATCTAACGTCTAGCATTTGTACACTTAGAGAAAGCTTTTGACAATGTTGACTGGAATACTCTCTTTCAAATTCTGAAGGTGGCAGGGGTAAAATACAGGGAGCGAAAGGCTGTTTACAATCTGTACAGAAACCAGATGGCAGATTGAAGAATCGAGGGACATGAAAGGGAAGCAGTGGTTGGGAAGGGAGTGAGACAGGGTTGTAGCCTCTCCCCGATGTTGTTCAATCTGTATATTGAGCAAGCAGTAAAGGAAACGAAAGAAAAATTCGGAGTAGATATTAAAATCCATGGAGAAGAAATAAAAACTTTGAGGTTCACCAATGACATTGTAATTCTGTCAGAGAGAGCAAAGGACTTGGAAGGGCAGTTGAACGGAATGGACAGTCTTGAAGGAGGATATAAGATGAACATCAATAAAAGCAAAACGAGGATAATGGAATGTAGTCGAATTAAGTCAAGTGTTCCTGAGGGAATTAGATTAGGAAATAAAAATCAAAATAACTGATGATGGTCGAAGTAGAGAGGATATAAAATGTAGACTGGCAATGGCAAAGAAAGAGTTTCTGAAGAAGAGAAATTTGTTAACATCGGGTATAGATTTAAGTGTCAGGAAGTCGTTTCTGAAAGTATTTGTATGGAGTGTAGCCATGTATGGAAGTGAAACGTGGACGATAAATAGTTTAGACAGGAAGAGAATAGAAGCTTTCAAATATGGTGCTACAGAAGAATGCTGAAGATTAGATGGGTAGATCACATAACTAATGAGGAGGTATTGAATAGAATTGGGGAGAAGAGGAGATTGTGGCACAACTTGACTGGAAGAAGGGATCGGTTGGTAGGACATGTTCTGAGGCATCAAGGGATCACCAGTTTAGTATTGGAGGGCAGCGTGGAGGGTAAAAATCGTAGAGGGAAACCAAGAGATGAATACACTAAGCAGATTCAGAGGGATGTAGGCTGCAGTACGTACTGGGAGATGAAGAAGCTTGCACAGGATAGAGTAGCATGGAGAGCTGCATCAAACCAGTCTCAGGACTGAAGACCACAACAACAACAACATCTAACATGGACTATTTTTAAGTGAAACCATGGAGTAGATTAATAAATAAGATTCTTCCTGAAAAAGAAAAATCGCCTCATTTTTTTCATTGTACCTTTATACGGATTAAGGCTGTGTGTGAGGTATGACGTTCAGTCAGTGTCATGTAACGCAACTATATCTAACTGAAGCGGCAACACAATTTACGACCTGATGACAGGGCGTAATCTGGAAAACAAGTATCGTAGTCTACTAATTAAAAAAGTGATTTATGAAGTTTTATTGTAAATGCAGCAACTTTATTTTGTTGACGGTGTACTGGTTAAGCTGACGAAGGAGGTGCGTGGGGTACACAGCCATACATAATGCAACAGCGTACGTGCGTAAGCGGATAATGAGACAGGTCTAACTGTGACGTGGAGACGTGGACCGCGAAGGGGGAGGAAGGGCCGATGTGCTTAGAGCGTAGCAGGCGCGAGCGACGGCCCCCAGGTCCGCCGGCATACAGAGTGCGCCATCTCAATACATTAGCTGCGCGCGCGGCGGCGATGGAATCCTGGACGCCATAATCTGGGAAGCGGCGTCTTACGCAAAGCTGGCAGCCATTCAGCTCGCGTCTCGCCGCCTCGCTCCGCTGCTGACAGGCCCCGGCTGGGCAGGGTACGCGGGCTGCGAGCGGGTAGCGTGTGACGGCGCCGGAGGTGCTGACGCCTGCAAGGCTCTCTAAGCGGCTCACGTCGGGGGACCGCAGCGAAATAACCTCCACAGAAAGGATTTTTTATCGCATTATCTAGAAATTTAGTTTCCGTGGTTGAATGAAAGGCTATGTTTCGCGTGGCCACATGCACTAGCGAAGTATTATGTATGTTGAAGGAAATTGTGACGTTCCTGCATCGGCTCGTTTCATATAGGTATGTACTTTGTTTAGTTTCACGCAAGCCATTCCCAAGTGCCGTAGGTGCCAGCATGTCACAATACATCCGACTGAGATGACAAAAATCACGGGATACGTCCTGTGGTGTGCGTACTGTAAGACCTTCAGTACACACACCATCAGATTATTTGACCTGTCGCTCTAACGAAGTAGGCGAGTGTCAGCAATATGTCTCGTGGTCTTATCGTGGCGTGTTTATCTTCTGCCGTTAGGTCAGACGATAGAAATACCACTTGCACGCTTAGAGTAGCAGATTGACGGTGACCAGCTTTAAACAGAACTTGACTAATTTTCACACACATTTATTAAAATAAGAACAAGCATAAAAATTACTTAACTTGGTTCTGGATGCTATTTACAATTGACAATCTGAAGTTCCTTTGGTATTGGTACGTTAATCTTATTCTCACGTATATCCCTGATGCTTGACAAAAGTGTCGACACATTTATCTTCATGGCTATGTTCAAGAATATGGTAATCTTATTAGGCGCAGACTGAAACTTCACTATAGACTGGTACAGACAAATGTAGAAATCGTTCAGACTGGTGCAGACAAACGCAGACTGACTAATCGGAGGTCTGTACACTCGTTATAATACCTTGCGCGTTCATGTATCACTGCGTAAGTGTGATCTACGTAAGCAGCAATCTCACTGGCTGCGTTACATATTAATACGCGGATCGGCGGAAGCAGAATTTGGTCCGTCTCTATGGCACCGTCATCTCGTAGTGCGTAGATGGACGAGCGCTGCGCCTACGCTGTTGTGCTTAGCGGGGCGCGCTCTATTGGGAAAGTTGTGTACGCGCTGACTACGCGGAACTATGTACACAACACGTCCCAATATAGTGTCGAGCTTCAAAAAATGGTTCAAATGGCTCTGAGCACTATGGGACCTAACTTCTGAGGTCATCAGTCCCCTAAACTTAGAACTACTTAAACCTAACTAACCTAAGGACATCACAAACATCCATGCCAGAGGCAGGATTCGAACCTGCAACCGTAGCGGTCGTGTGGTTCCAGGCTTAGCGCCTAGTACCGCGCGGCCACCCCGGCTGGCTGTCGAACTTCCTATCGTCTGAAATAGTGGAGCAACTCGATGTGACGGGGACTCAACAAGTTGTTAGAAGCTCCCTGCAGAAATATTTAGCGTTGCTGCCGGTGCAGCCGTTCACAACTCCATAAGTGTTGCCAGTGCACGGTTTTGTGCACGAACTGACCTGTCGATTATGTCCCATAGACGTTCGCTAGGATTCATGTCGGACGATGTGGTTGGCCAAATCATTCGGTCGAACTGTCCAGAATCTTCTGCAGGCCAATCGCGAACAACTGTTGCTCTGTACGTAGCTCAATTTCACCCAAAAAATTCCATCATTGTGAAACCTTCCTGTCTCCTCTATATCACTTTTGTTATGCATCCTTCCCTTCTACAATAACCTATGAAACCTTCCCTTAGGATTTGTATCTCTTGCTTAATAATAACAAATGAAATCTTCCCTTTCTCAATAATAATAAGTGCAATCTTCGCATACAAATTTAAATGCTGCTTATGAAAAGTGATTTTCTGATTATTTCGACGAAACATAGAATGTGTCGTCGTCGTGGCTCTCAGTCGTTACCTGCAATAACCCAAAACTGTTCCTTACCATTTTTACTGTTACTGGAACGCCATCTGACTGCTACATCGAACTGCGACATGAATGTACTTACTCTGTTTCACTATACTCTACTAGCTGCTGGTGGACTGTCATAATAAGTGGCTGTATTTATTACCAAAGCTGACGTTATTTTTCAATAGCAAAGCTGACGTTATTCTTTAATTAACTTGGCTGAAGTTACGTAATTTATAGTTAAACTTTTTCTTGACAACAATAAAATTTTGCGAAGTTTTACGTTGATGGTTTTTGGGATGGAGTATAATCAGTGATGTAACACTGCTGCCAAAAATTAATTATATTCTGAAAACGATTCTTCAAATATTTACTGTTGGTAATGAAATGATTTTACAAATGTTCTAATGGGACCTACTTTTTACAATAATCTTACAACTAGCATTGCCCAACCATACCTTCCGTAGTAGTGAGTTTCTCAAAGAAAAAAAAAAATTATAATAATAATTCAATAATATTAGTTCCTCTTATGATAATAGTTAGCTGATGTCTCCGTACATCCGTTTATAATCTCTTGTAAATCATAGCTGGTGGCTGGCAGGCACACCGCTCCTCTCAACCTCTCGCTTCAGACCAGCTACCGACTCGCTTCACATCTCGCTTACTACTGACTTCATACGAACGCTATAGTGCCGTCTCTCCCGCCAACAATGCTTTCTGGTGCAGGCAATCCCTGCTACCATTACAAAATGTATCAATGCGCGGCCTTTCCCGCTCGTTTCTTAAAATGTATCCATACGCGGTCTCGCCCGCTCTTTTTAAAATTATATCAATATTGGTACCCGTGGTCTAGGGGTAGCGTCTTTGATTTATAATGAAAACGTCATCGGTCCCGGGTTCGGTCCCCGCCACTGCCTAAATTTTGATAAATAATCAGCATTGGCGGCCGAAGACTTCCGGCATAAAAAGTCAGCCTCATTCTGCCGACGTCCTTGTCAAAGAGGGCGGAGGAGCGGATAGAGGTTCAGGGCACTCTCTTGTCCTAGGGGTGGGAAATTGCCCCTAAAAGCGGAAGAATCAACAATGATCAACGACATGAGGATGCAGAAGGCAATGGAAACCACTGCATTAAAGACACGTAACGTGTATCTACAGGACATGTGGCCTGTATTTGAAGAAGTGTCATGATGATCTCTCCATTGGCAAAAGATTCCGGAATAGTCCCCCATTCGGATCTCCGGGAGGGGACTGCCAAGGGGGAGGTTACCATTAGAAAAAGATTGAATAATCAACGAAAGGATAACGTTCTACGAGTCGGGGCGTGGAATGTCAGAAGCTTGAACATGGTAGGGAAACTAGAAAATCTGAAAAGGGAAATGCAAAGGCTCAATCTAGATATAGTAGGGATCAGTGAAGTGAAGTGAAAGGAAGACAAGGATTTCTGGTCAGATGAGTATCGGGTAATATCAACAGCAGCAGAAAATGGTATAACGGGTGTAGGATTCGTTATGAATAGGAAGGTAGGGCAGAGGGTGTGTTACTGGGAACAGTTCAGTGACCGGGTTGTTCTAATCAGAATCGACAGCAGACCAACACCGACAACGATAGTTCAGGTATACATGCCGACGTCGCAAGCTGAAGATGAACAGATAGAGAATGTGTATGAGGATATTGAAAAGGTAATGCAGTATGTAAAGGGAAACGAAAATCTAATAGCCATGGGTGCCTGGAATGCAGTTGTAGAGGAAGGAGTAGAAGAAAAGGTTACAGGAGAATATGGGCTCGGGAGAAGGAATGAAAGAGGAGAAAGACTAATTGAGTTCTGTAACAAGTTTCAGCTAGTAATAGCGAATACCCTGTTCAAGAATAACAAGAGGAGGAGGTATACTTGGAAAAGGCCGGGAGATACGGGAAGATTTCAATTAGATTACATCATGGTCAGACAGAGATTCCGAAATCAGATACTGGAATGTAAGGCGTACCCAGGAGCAGATATAGACTCAGATCACAATATAATAGTGATGAAGAGTAGGCTGAAGTTCAAGACATTAGTCAGGAAGAATCAATACGCAAAGAAGTGGGATACGGAAGTACTAAGGAATGACGGTGTACGTTTGAAGTTCTCTAACGCTATAGATACAGCAATAAGGAACAGCGCAGTAGGCAGTACATTTGAAGAGGAATGGACATCTCTAAAAAGGGCCATCACAGAAGTTGGGGAGGAAAACATAGGTACAAAGAAGGTAGCTGCGAAGAAACCGTGGGTAACAGAAGAAATACTTCAGTTGATTGATGAAAGGAGGAAGTACAAACATGTTCCGTGAAAATCAGGAATACAGAAATACAAGTCGCTGAGGAATGAAATAAATAGGAAGTGCAGGGAAGCTAAGACGAAATGGCTGCAGGAAAAATGTGACGACACCGAAAAAGATATGATTGTCGGAAGGACAGACTCAGCATACAGGAAAGTCAAAACAACCATTGGTGGCATTAAAAGCAACGGTGGTAACATTAAGAGTGCAACGGGAATTCCACTGTTAAATGTAGAGGTGAGAGCAGATAGGTGGAAAGAATACATTGAAAGCCTCTATGAGGGAGAAGGTTTGTCTGATGTGGTAGGAGAAGAAACAGGAGTCGATTTAGAAAAGATAGGGGATCCAGTATTAGAATCGGAATTTAAAAGAGCTTTGGAGGACTTACGGTCAAATAAGGCAGAAGGGATACATAACATTCCATCAGAATTTCTAAAATCATTGGGGGAAGTGGGAACAAAACGACTATTCACGTTGGTGTGTAGAATATATGAGTCTGGCGATATACCATCTGACTTTCGGAAAAGCAACATCCACACAATTCCGAAGACGGCAAGAGCTGACAAGTGCGAGAATTACCGCACAAACAGCTTAACAGCTCATGCATCGAAGCTGCTTACAAAAATAATATACAGAAGAATGGAAAAGAAAATTGAGAATGCGCTAGGTGACGATCAGTTTGGCTTTAGGAAAAGTAAAGGGACGAGAGAGGCAATTCTGATGTTACGGCTAGTAATGGAAGCAAGGCTAAAGAAAAATCAAGATACTTTCATAGGATTTGTCGACCTGGAAAAAGCGTTCGACAATATAAAATGGTGCAAGCTGTTCGAGATTCTGAAAAAAGTAGGGGTAAGCTATAGGGAGAGACGGGTCATATACAATATGTACAACAACCAAGAGGGAATATTAAGAGTGGACGATCAAGAACGAAGTGCTCGTATTAAGAAGGGTGTAAGACAAGACTGTAGCCTTTCGCCCCTACTCTTCAATCTGTACATCGAGGAAGTAATGGTGGAAATAAAAGAAAGGTTCAGGAGTGGAATTAAAATACAAGGTGAAAGGATATCAATGATACGATTCGCTGATGACATTGCTATCCTGAGTGAAAGTGAAGAAGAATTAAATGATCTGCTGAACGGAATGGTCTAATGAGTGCACAGTATGGTTTGAGAGTAAATCGGAGAAAGACGAGGGCAATGAGAAGTAGTAGAAATGAGAACAGCGAGAAACTTAACATCAGGTTGATCGTCACGAAGTCAATGAAGGAATTCTGCTACCTAGGCAGTAAAATAACCAATGACGGACGGAGCAAGGAGGACATCAAAAGCAGACTCGCTATGGCAAAAAAGGCAATTCTAGCCAAGAGAAGTCTACTAATATCAAATACCGGCCTAAATTTGAGGAAGAAATTTCTGAGGATGTACGTCTGGAGTACAGCATTGTATGGTAGTGAAACATGGACTGTGGGAAAACCGGAACAGAAGAGAATCGAAGCATTTGAGATGTGGTGCTATAGACGAATGTTGAAAATTAGGTGGTTTGATAAGGTAAGGAATGAGGAGGTTCTACGCAGAATCGGAGAGGAAAGGAATATATGGAAAACACTGATAAGGAGGAGGGACAGGATGATAGGTCATCTGCTAAGACATGAGGGAATGACTTTCATTGTACTAGAGGGAGCTGTAGAGGGCAAAAACTGTAGAGGAAGACAGAGATTGGAATACGTCAAGCAAATAATTGAGGACGTAGGTTGCAAGTGCTACTCTGAGATGAAGAGGTTAGCACAGGAAAGGAATTCGTGGCGGGTCGCATCAAACCAGTCAGTTGACTGAAGACCAAAAAAAAAAAAAATCAATGTGCGGTCTCTCCCGCCAACAATACTTTGGTGCAGACATTCCCTGCTACCACAATTATGTCCAAAATGACAAATATTAATTATTCTTACTTAATCCTGCTATTAAAATATAAACATCTTTCATAAATTGTGGTTTGACAACACGTCTTACAATTGTCTGGTAATATGAATTCCTTGAATGGCTGAAAATTTTCTCAATGTACCCGAACATAACATTTCCAGTCAATGATTGGTTCAGTTGGACCAGAGGATGTCCATTCCGTGTAAACATAGCCCACGCCATTGTGGAGCCGCCATGAACTTGTGAACAGGTCCATGGCTTCGAAGGGGTGGGTCACACACTCTAACCCTACCACCAGCCCTAAACAGCTGAAATCTGTACTCATCTGACCAGGTCACGGTTTTCCAGTCCCCTAGGGTCCAACCGATATGGTCACGAGCCCAGGAGAAGTGCTACAGGCGATATCGTGCTGCCAGAAAAGGCACTAGAGTCAATCGTCTGCTACCACAATTCGCCGCATTGTCCTAACTAATAATTTCGTCGTACGTTCCACGTTGATTTTTCGCTGTTACCTTAGGCAGATGTGCTTTTCTGTTAGCACTGATAACTACGCAAACGCCGCTGCCCTCGGTCGTTAAGTGATGGCCATCGTCCACAGCGCTGTCCGTACCGAGAGGTAATGTCTGAAATGTTCAAAAATGGTTCAAATGGCTCTGAGCACTACGGGATTTAACACCTATGGTCATCAGTCCCCTAGAACTTAGAACTACTTAAACCTAACTAACCTAAGGACATCACAAAACACCCAGTCATCACGAAGTCTGAAATGTGGTATTCCTGGCACATTCTTAACAAAGTGGAGCTCGAAATACCGAATTCCCTAATAATTTCCGAAATGGGACATTCCATGCGTTACCTCCATCTACCATTCCCCGTTTAAAATCTTTTCGCCGCGCGTGGTATCCGCGCGGTCTAGGCCGCCTTGTCACGGTCCGTGCAGCTCCCCCCTTTGGAGGTTCCATTCCTCCGTCGGTCATGGGTGTGTGTGTTGTCCATAGCGTAAGTTAGTAAAGTTAGATTAAGTAGTGTGTAGGCTTATGGACCTTACCACAAAAAAAGTCTGTTCACAAATCACCTGAGTGCAGGTTACGGTTCCACCAATGCATTGCCGTTTTATGCTTTTTGTACGCGACACTACCGCCATTTGCATATGTGCTTATCATTATCCTAGGTGTCCGCCCGCGGTAGCTGATTGGTCAGCGTGACAGAATGTCTATCCCAAGGGCCCCGGTTCGATTCCCGGCTGGGTCGAAGATTTTCTCCACTCAGGGACTAGGTGTTGTGTTGTCGTAATCATCAGCATTTCATCCTCATCGACACGCAAGTCGCCGAAGTGGCATCACATCGAAAGACTTGGACCCGGCGAACGGCCTACCCGGTGGAAGGCTCTAGTCACACGATTATCCTAGGCAACGGCCTTGCCGCAGTGGATACACCGGTTCCCGTCAGATCACCGCAGTTAAGCGCTGTCGGGCCTGGCCGGTACTTAGATGGGTGACCGTCGGGGCCGCCATGCGCTGTTGCCATTTTTCGGGGTGCACTCAGCCTCGTGACGCCAATTGAGTAACTACTCCGGTCAAAGAAAACCATCATAAAGACCGGGAGAGCAGTGTGTTGCTCACACGCCTTTCCTATCCGCAACCTCACCTAAGGATGACACGGCTGTCGGATGGTCCCGATGGGCCACTTGTGGCCTGAAGACGGAGTGCTTTTCTTTATCTCCATCCTATGACTTTACTCACCTCCGTTTATATCTAATTGTATTATTACGACATGTTGGCACGAGAATACTTGGCAGTAGGTGAATCGTGTGAAGTTAAATAAATTTAATACGTGTACAAAACAGTTGCGGTGGTATCTTCACAATATTTTTGAACAAATACAAGGTAATTCAAAATAAATACTGCTCGGTTGGCCGCGGGGCATAATGGGAATTTTGACGTAAATAGGGTTTGGCTTTTGCGACGAAGCCCACTTTCATTTGAATGGTTTCATCAGTAAGCAAAATTGGTGCGTTTGGGGGATTGAGAATCCGTATTTCGCGATCGAGAAGTCTGTTCAGCCTCAACGGGTGACTGTGTGGTGTAATGTCCAGTCACGGAATAATCGGTGCGTTATTCCTTGATGGCACGGCGACTACCGAACGTTACGTGAGGGTTTCAGAAGATGAGTTCATCCCCATTATCTAAGATGACCCTGATTCCGGCGACATGGGGTTCATGCAAAATGGAGCTCCACCCAATCGAAACAGGAGAGTGTTTTTTGTCTTGGGGCGCCGCATTCTGTCGCTCGGTTACCCAAAGGCCACTGGGATGGGCCTCGACTGGACGCCATATTCTCCGGATCTGAACACATGCGACTCCTTTTTGTGGAGCTGTATTACAGATAAGGTGTACAGAAATAACCCTAAAACCATTGTTGAGCTGAAAACAGCTATTCAGGAGGTCATCGACGACATCGACATTCCGACACTTCAGTGGGTCCTGCAGAATTTCGCTATTCCTCTGCGCCACATCATCGCCAATGATGGCAGGCATATCGAACATGTCATAACCTAAATCCGAATACCTTTAGTGGCGTTTACATGTTGAATAAGGGGTGTGAACGCCGTATTTGGTAATTAATTTACGTTTTTTTTTTCATATCGTTCAATAATTGTCACCCTGTATGATAGCAATTCGGAGTTGCTGCTTAACTCTCGTTTAGTCAGCGCTAGAGTGTTACAGAGATGCTCATCAAATGTCAGTAGCAGACACAAGAGAGGTGTTGTGCATCACCGAGAGGTTTCCCTTGAAATTTCGACCAGGCTCTTTCCGGGAAGATTCGGGCAACGTGTTACTTCCTCTCACAGACAGTCAACGAAATGACCACGACGAGAAAATTCGAGGAATTAAAGCTAATACAGAGGCTTAACGACAATCATTCTTCCAAAACGCCATTCACGAATGGGACAGGGAAAGTGGGCAGGGGATTAGTTCGTGGTACCAGATGCATGCTCCACCACACACCGTTATGCGTCTTGTGAAGTGTTATGTAGATAGATGCGTAGTGGCGTGACAGACAGATTTAAAAGACAAGAACGAGTGCTGTAGTTTCTGTTTGATGACGCATTCGAAAATAGCCCGAAGGTTTAGGGCAGAAATTTCATGTGAAGATCACTTCTTTTCCTCAGGTGCATGCACGAAAACTGGTGGATTATTATTATTTTCTCCGCAAAGATTTGGTGTTCTCTGTTGTTTGCCATCATGCAGAACCGTTGGACTAAAATTGCTTCAGGTGATTTGAAACTTTTTGGGACAAGGATATTACAGATTCAGCTTCACAATGTGTTTTCTTCAGCATCAGGCAGAGTGACTTGAGAGCTATAGGTTCATTCCGAATTTTATCCGAGAAAAGACATCTGCCCTGGTGTTGTGATTAAACTCCTGCTTTCTGGAGATAACAATCAGCAAATCCTGACAAAAATCGGTTGAGCATCAGCATCATCCTTTAAAAGGTTGACTAAACCAGTCCATTAGCTTTCCAGGTCACACTTCACCAAAGCTTCTAAGCGTTCTCGAACTGTCTCGATTCGTTATAATGGTCTTACTATACAATTCTGTAGACCTTTATGTTCTCTCTATGGACAGAGATACTCTGCGCCAGGAATTTAATCATCGAGCACAAATTAGCTTTTGCGTCTGATGGACTTCTGCGAGCGCTGAAGAGGTAGAGAGATTTACGACGAAACAGCCGTTGACCAACAATCGAAGGAGAATACACTAACCGAGTTTTTACTGCGATTCATGCAGAAAGAAATGTAGGACTTGTGTGTGCGGGAATTTATATCACTAACAGTATGTTGGTCTCCTTGCTAAAATCATTTTTATTTGTCCCCATTACCAACAATCCTATTCTTACTTTTTACTCTTCTGTTAAGACTTCACGTTGTTGTTTTCTATGGAAATCTGTAATGTCAATTTCGCCAACAAATTAATTTGTGATGGAATGTCGTGTAGTGAACATACTTTTTAATAACAAAAAGTATTATTTAGTGTCATGTTTATTAACTGCCAGATTGGTTAAAAATACGCGGCTGTCCTAGACTCGGGCCTGGAACCTCGCTTTTGGCTGTCTCACGTCTTGTCACGGCACGCAGTTTTAATATGCCATTGAGTTTTTAAACAACGTGCACTGCGATCCAGAATAAAAGATTTATTCTGGAATTATTTGATTTTAGCAGAACTGCACTACAAACCTGAATAAAATTACGATTACCCGTACACGTGTTCCTGATTTGACCACTAGAAACGCTTTGGGGTTTTTTACCATTGAAGTTACTTGTATGGGGAAACATAAACTTAGTATGAAAGTTGATTACTACGATAAGGTGTCAGAATTGTTTTTATTGTTTCCAAAATTACGGCTAGAAAAATTCCAGAACTTTTCTATGGTTATAGTGGGGACAGTGCAAATAACTTCCTTCTTCAGACAAAGGTACCCATATAACTGTCGATCGATTTTAGTGAAAATCAGTAACGAATAAATTGACAGTAGTTGCATCACAAAATACTTCGAATATACAAATAAGATAATCTAATTCCCATCTCTCTCTACTCTTGGGAACAGAGATATAATTTTACCTTTTATTAATAGGTAGCTTATCAAAAGTCATGCTTCAATTCAATACAGTGTTCTTGAATTTTGGCTACACAGTTAAAATCTCCACCATTTTTTGGAGTACTCTGCAGGGTCTCCTTTTGCACGGGTGCCGTCGCCTGTTAGTTTTGTTATCAAGCCCACGGACGGCGCAGTGCTGAACAAATGAGCTTCTGCATTCAAAAAGATGTTCTTGAACCAAATGGATACTACCCATGCCAGATGCGTGACGCGCTACGGATCACACACACAGTGGATTTACGGAATGAGGAAGATGACATAGAGAGAGGCACAGACACTTGGTTTTGCTGCTATATATGGGATGATTGTTGTCAAGAATAGGACTGATCTTCACCAACACAAAGTGAAAGGAGTTTTCGCCGTCTACGGAAGACAGCTTCGTTTTTGGGGTCCGCAAAACATGATGCTCAACAAGGCGGGCGGTTACAATATCCCCTGCGTGTGTGACGTTTCAGTCATTGGGTAGACGACTCGGACATTCTATGGAATATACACGGAACACTGAAGCCACACCCGGCTGATACAGTCCAATAAACCAGCTGGGGCGGAGCACTGCTTCGACACCGGTCAATCTGTGTTAAAGACAATGCTGGAATTTTAGCGTCGGCTTCAGCTTTGAGAGTCAGTGTTGAAGAAAGCTGTAGAAGTTCGTTGGCTGAAGAATGTAATTAATAGATTTAGCGGTATCAGCCGGATAAAAGCTTAAAATCCGGCTGCTGTCCTTAATAAACTCGTAGAGAGGTTGGTACAGAGCAGCTTCTAACCACACGGTGACATCCAAACACTGATCGACCAATTATACCTCAGACTTAGCTTATGGGTAGTTGTATGCCGCCTGACTACATCTCTAGTTTATGTATCTGTGGCCACATGTCCAGTAGTGAGATAAGCAGGTTTGAAAGATCGGTGGTAATGCTGTAGTTTCACTCTCCCAGCACACCAAGATGATGGCCGAAAGATAATGTGCAGTGCGGACAGATTTTGATATCGATAGTTCCAACTCGTTATTAGCCTCTCTGACAGCAATAGTTTCTCGAGTGGTTTGTCGCCTATAGACGGCTGGTCTGTGGGCTAGCATTTCAGCGCTGCCGCAGCCAGCCGGTGGTCTGGAAGTGACTCGCGGTTGAGCTGTGTATTTGACAGCGGCTGGAGCAAACGCCGTGACGTCATGGCCGACACGGTCCTTGGCCCGCTGCTAGACGTTGCGATTTTGGTCACTGCGGGTTCGGTGGGACCGAGTATCGGCTGTGGCCGTGAGGACTGCTCGTTGAAAAAAATATCTCTGCGCGATGCTCGGAACCCGACTTTTTCTCGGCATTTGAATTTGCAAGAAGCCTGCGTCCTCTGTGGTGCCGGGTTCGTCTCTTGTACGCCAGTTTGAAGAACCGGATGCAGGGATATCTGGTGAATGACATCCGTTGGTTCCTGGTTCTTAATAAACTCGTCATAGCACCTAATTGATGGCAGCACTTGATCGAGCGGTCCTCAACTTACGCTTCGATCTGCAAAACATTATGATGAGCATCCAGTTACCGTATGTATGAGAATGTTGTGTCGCGCAGTGGCTATCCTAACTGGGCATCCTGACTGTAAACATCTTCATTCACGAATAGTTTAAATAATATCGCTCAAAGTTTCTGTGAACGTGTGTGAGACTAAACCAGTGGTGCACGAGTTGCTTGACTAAGTTTGGCCGCACCTGCAATTAAAATTTGTCGTTTCGTTTGGAATCAGTTGCTTCATGCTCAACGTTCGCTTTTTTCCAATGTATTTACTATGTCTGTTTGTGCTGTAAATGCAAACTGTTAGTAAATGGTTCGCACGTTACAGGATAACTTTATGCTTTCCAGCCTCATCTTAAGTATCTCAATCGAGATGTCTTAGCTCCGTCACAACTAGAAATTTATGATATAAATTACTCACTTCACTTGTTCGAACATTCATTACAACATTGAGCAAATTTATTTTAGGTTTTTGGGCGTTTTGTAAGTGATTTATATACGGCACACGACCATAATCATCTATATTTTGCTTAATGTGAGAGTCACTGTAAATGTATTGTTTATGCGTGGTAAGTGAATATAGTGATATTACTTAATATTTGTTTCATTTTATGTTAAAAGTCATCCTCAGCCATATTGCACCTTGAAATAGCAAAAGGATCCGTGTTCTTTAAATGCACATAAATAGTCCAGTATGAACCATTTCTTCGGTGAGAAAATGTTTTCGAAATCCTATAAACGAAGTTTTCATCTGAAGAGATTCCCACAGTCGAGTGAAAGAATCAGAACGTACCTTACACAAAAAGCCATTGTCAAGCGCGCCAAATAAGGGAAATGAATTAACTAAAAATCATTTATTTAAGAACTTATTTAATTATTTTAATAAGTGTGGCTCACTCCCAAGCATTTATCCTTGCATGATCCCGTCAGAATTAATAATAAATGTAAATACCGAACGATGAGCTAACTCAGACTAAACCATTTCCTTATTTATTTTACAAGTCGACCTCAATTCGAAGGATGGTTTGATCACTGCAGTGCTCTACTGGGCGATGTGCTGTTGTATGTGTGCCGGCCGCGGTGGCCCTGCGGTTCTAGCGCTGCAGTCCGGAACCGCGGGACTGCTACGGTCGCAGGTTCGAATCCTGCCTCGGGCATGGGTGTGTGTGATGTCCTTAGGTTAGTTAGGTTTAAGTAGTTCTAAGTTCTAGGGGACTTACGACCTAAGATGTTCACTACCATAGTGCTCAGAGCCATTTGAACCATTTTTTGTTGTTGTATGTGGTATGCCCTTTTCTTCCTCCGAAATCTGACCTGACATAACATTTTTCAACTATTGTAGTCCTGTCGTCCTCAGTTGCGTGTAACATTACGGTACGTTAATAATTTTGACTTTTGGACCGTCTATTTGTTCGGTTCCTAGTGCCGTGAAGTCTGAAAAACAAAATTTTAGATGGAAATTACAAGAAGTAGAAAAGCGATAAATGGAACAAAAACACAACATGTAGAATAATATCCACGGAAACCGCCACTGAAGAAGCTTAGGAAAGCATAAAGGGGAAACGAGTATGCCACGTAAATTGTGCTTCATTCTGTTGTAATTAGACGGTCCAGACGTAAAAGTTATCAACATACCGTAAGATTGAACTGACGTACCTAACTAGTTACCCTGTGGTCTATAGTTCAACATGGACAATTTATTCATTAATCTGTTTATCTGCATATAGTTTACATGTAGGACTGCTATCTGGAAATTAAAGTAAACTGTAACTTTTTGTGTATATTAACTAATGCCGTAAAATTTCATTTGGTAACTGTTTCAAACATACAAAAATTGTCAGTTAACTGATTAATTACAACAATAACAATATTTACTAATTCACATCTCAGTCCTTTCTTAATTGCACTTATTTCACAGGGTTTGTTTGAAAAAAAACTTTTCTACCAACAGTCACGATTTTCTTTCAATCATATTTTACACGACGTCTTTCTTGGAACGATTCCCTTTCGCACTACGCCATTTTTACGCAATTATTTCGATTTGTGATGTTTTGTTTTGTTGTCTTGACTTCAAATATGAAAAACGTGCAATGTTTAGTTACCGACTTTTGTATGTAGTTAGTGCGGGAATTTGAATAACTTGTACTTACAGTTTCCCATTTGTGTAGAGTCTCTCATGTGTTTAACATCACGCAAAACTTTCAGTGTACAGTATACATCGAGAATGACTAATATGTTGTTGTTGCTGTGGACTTCAGTCCTGAGACTGGTTTGATGCAGCCCTCCATGCTACTCTATCCTGTGCAAGCTGCTTCATCTCCCAGTATGTACTGCTTAGTGTATTAATCTCTTGGTCTCTCTCTACGATTTTTACCCTCCACGCTGCCCTCCAATACTAATTTTGTGATCCCTCGATGCCTCCGAACATGTCCTACCAACCGATCCCTTCTTCTAGTCAAGTTGTGCCACAAGCTCCTCTTCTCCCCAATTCTATTCAATACCTCCTCATTAGTTATGTGATCTAACCATCTAATCTTCAACATTCTTCTGTAGCCCACATTTCGAAAGCTTCTATTCTCTTCTTGCCCAAACTATTTGTCGTCCATGTTTCACTTCCATACATGGCTACACTCCATACAAATTCTCTCAGAAACGACTTCCTGACACTTAAATCTAGACTCGATATTAACAAATTTCTCTTCTTCAGAAACGCTTTCCTTGTCATTGTCAGTCTACATTTTATATCCTCTCCACTTCGACCATCAGCAGTTATTTTGCTCCCCAAACAGCCAAAACTCCTTTACTACTTTAAGTGTCTCATTTGCTAATCTAATTCGCTCAGCAACACACGACTTAATTCGACAACATTCCATTATCCTTGTTTTGCTTTTGTTGATGTTCATCTTACATCCTCCTTTCAAGACACTGTCCATTCCGTTCAACTGCTCCTCCAAGTCCTTTTCTGTATCTGACAGTTTTACAACGTCATCGGCGAACCTTAAAGTTTTTATTTCTTCTCCATGGATTTTAATACCTACTCCGAATTTTTCTTTTGTTTCCTTGATTGCTTGCTGAATTTACAAATTGAATAACATTGGGGAGAGGCTACAGCCCTGTCTCACTCCCTTCCCAACCACTGCTTCCCTTCCTCGAGTCTTATAACTGCTATCTGGTTTCTGTACACATTGTAAATAGCCTTTCGCTCCCTGTATTTTACCCCTGCAACCTTCATAATTTGAAAGAGAGTGTTGCAGTCAACACTGTCAAAAGCTTTCTCTAAGTCTACAAATGCTAGAATCGTAGGTTTGCCTTTTCTTAATCTAGCTTCTAAGATAAGTCGTAGGGTCAGTATTGCCTCACGTGTTCCAACATTTCTACGGAATCCAAACTGATCTTTCCCGAGGTCTTCTTCTACCAGTTTTTCCATTCGTCTGTAAAGAATTCGCGTTAGTATTTTGCATCCGTGACTTATTAAACTGATAGTTCGGTAATTTTCACATCTGTCAACACCTACTTTCTTTGTGTTTGGGATTATTATATTCTTCTTGAAGTCTGAGGGTATTTCGCCTGTCTCATACATTTTTCTCACCAGATGGTAGAGTTTTGTCAGGACTGGCTCTCCCAACGCTGTCAGTAGTTCTAATGGAATGTTGTCTACTCCCGGGGCCTTGTTTGGACTTAGGCCTTTCAGTGCTCTGTCAAACTCTTCACGCAGTATCATATCTCCCATGACATCTTCATCTACATCCTCTTCCATTTCCATAATATTGCCCTAAATAAATTACCTCGCCCTTGTATAGACCCTCTATATATTCCTTCCACCTTTCTGCTTTCCCTTCTTTGCTTAGAACTGGGTTTCCATCTCAGCTCTTGATATTCATGCAAATTACATGATACAAAATCCCTAAAATCCGTATGTAATAAACTGAAAAACAACCAATCCATGGCCACCAAGTCAGGCAAAAGCAGTACATAACTCTGACGAAAGAAAAGGAGTATATAGAAAGAAAATGTGAATTCGTTGATGCTAATAATGTTCAGCACATTAAAAAAGACCCAAGGAAACAATTTCAGAGTAAAATTGGATTCCTACCAAAATGAATTGATGTACAATCACTAATAGAAAACATCGTAACGACACATCTTCTATTGACACAAACTGAGATGAAATATCATACATACACGAATCCAAAGGCCCCATGCCTAACAGCACGATAAAAAACATGATATTCGCTGAGTAACTGAAAGGCGAAAAACTCCCCCTAGAGTCTCAGTTCTTATCGCTTAACATTACCAACCTTTACTCCAAGGTACCAATACAATAAGCTGTATTAGTAAACCAAAAAAACACTATGAAACATAAGAAAATTGCATTCTCAGAATTTATTGAAATTTTGGAACACCTCCAGTTAATTCTAAGTTAAAATTACTTTATCTTCAATGGCAACATTTATAAGCAATCGGATGGCCTAGGAATGGGATCATGCATATCACGTACCAAGCTGAGATAAATATAAATCAGTGGGAAAAACTTATTTAACAGCCAAGAACTCTGCGTAAATATAATTGAAATTTGTAGGAGATATGAAGACAACACACTGTGTTTGAAAGGGGATGCCAAATACATAAGATACATTCTAAATTGCTTCAATAATCTGAATGAGAAAATTACATTTATAGCGGAACATGAGCATGGCAAAATCATCTATTACCTGGACCTAAATAATACAAGAAACAACAACACATGCACATTCAAAATTTATAGGGAAAATTCAATGATTGGTGCCACAACCCCTGCCACTTCATGTCACCCAGACATCCGTAAACAGGCACCAAACCGGTCAGTGCAGCATGGGGCAACTAAAATACCTCTCAACCAAGAGAACATACAACAGAAATAAACACTAGAGAAACAAATTGCAGTTGTTAATGATTATAGTGCTTACATGGTTGACACGGTCCTAGATGAAGTGAAGAAAGACCAAAACTCAAAGTGCGCCACAGAAGAAAAAGACAGAAACAAACGTATATCTAGCATCATGTACACTGGCAATATGTCACGGAAGATTGCAAATATTTTCAAAAATCAGAAAGTAAAAGATTGGTTCTCTACGTCAAATAAACAGTAACAAAAACTAATACGTAATATACGGTGTAATCATGACCGATATTGTGACTCTGCAATACACAAAGCAACATGCCAGGAATGCTCTATGTTCTACCTACGACAAACAAGCCGATATTTCAACACCAGGTACACACAGCACATTAATGCATGCACACCCACAACAGCATCAGCAATAGCCACACACAAACATAAATGGTTCAAATGGCTCTGAGCACTATGGGACTTAACATCTATGGTCATCAGTCCCCTAGAACTTCGAACTACTTAAACCTAACTAACCTAAGGACAGCACACAACACCCAGCCATCACGAGGCAGAGAAAATCCCTGACCCCGCCGGGAATCGAACCCGGGAACCAGGGCGTGGGAAGCGAGAACGCTACCGCACGACCACGAGATGCGGGCACATACATAATGAGACCCATTTGGAAAAGTAGAACAAAATGTCAAAGTACTTCACAGACTGAACAAATGGTATAATATGAGTTGGTTAGAAGAACTGGAGACATATTACATTACAGAAAATGTGAAGATGAAAAGTTAAACGAGAAACTTAAAAGTGAATCAGTGATGTCTTCAGATGTTTTGAAAATACACTTAAATAAAAATAGTAACACATTCAAATAAGCACCATTGTAAAATAGATATATGCCATTCATTATCCACCCTGGTAAGATCAATATCTCTCGTGCATAAGCGTATCATACTCAGTGGAAGAAGACCTGTAGGATTACCTTGTAACTGTTTGTTTATCTAAGCCAGTCTCGTTGTATACTGTGCACTAGAAGTTGTGTGTTATTAACATGTGTGAGACTCTGCACAAATGCTCCGTAAGGAATCTGTAAGTAACGTTATTCCATATTTCGCCACTAATTACATATAAAAATCGATAACTATGTAAAAATTAAGCATTTTTGTAGTAAAGTCAACAAAACAAAGCAGAACCTAACACATTGAAAATATTATGCAAAAATCACATTCTACAAAAGAACATACACTTAAAAATACGAATAGATTCCTGAAACGTCTCGTGTAAAATGTGAGTAAAAGAAAATTGTGACTGGTAGCAGAAAAGTTACTTGTGAACAAACCTAGTGTTTTCACTGTCTCAAGCTTTCACACAAACCATTTATAATATACAAAATCAGCATTTATTTAAAAAACGGATACTCTAGGCTTTCGACCCCCTTCACTAACATAACGTTTCTGACATCTGGAATGCCAGGATGAATTGTCCAAATGCAGTACATTCTACTGTTCTATAAAAGTGTTCACTGATTTGCAATACACGTTCCACTATGTGACGCGAGACCTGGAATTGTTTTCGTGACTCCAGTAAGAACAGGGGCAGCAACAACGGCCAATGTCCATTCTTGTTGTTTCCTTTGGTGGCTGAACGCCGAAATTTTACGGACGACTACCTCAGGGTCCAGATAATTTACAACCCCTGGCACTCCTGACGCTGATCGCTCCCCCATATGGAGCTCTACACAGGTCAAAGGCGAGAACTTCGGTTTTATTTCGAGTCAGTGTTATTCCTTTCTTGTCTCTGAAAAATCTCAGCTCTCTTCCGAACACTTTCTCGGCAAGTTTATTTCAATAATGCCACTTTGATTCGTCCCGAATAATGTTTCGCACTATTTTAGCTTTTTCGTATTTGGTGACGTCTCTGAAATGATTACAGTGCCGAATAAACTGCTTCAATTCCATCGGATCACGCTACCATTGATAGCCGCCCTATTTTGGGTTGCAGTATATTTACTGTAAGGAAAAGGATAGTAACAGACGAGCGTAGAATGTACTTAACTTAAAGTATCTTCCCCCACATTCAAAAACCAGTCATAGACACGTCGAACTGTTGTTCGTGCATTTCAAGCATGTGGACTTCGAACCACGGGGTAACTTGTTATTCTTCCCCCACTTTCCCCCATTTAAAAATTATGCTAGAGGGAAAAGAAGCGGTAACCGATATAAAAAGAAGCCTATGAACGACTAAGGACCAAATCCTAGAACTTAGAGTCTGTCCCACATTTATCCACTGTGCCGTCGAGTCACACCTTAATCTTACATCAGGTACGAATGGGAACTAAAACTGCCTATGGTGTTATGCCTGTCTGTCACACTCCACCATCCCCATACCCCCACAGCCATTCGACATGATAGGAAGTGTACAGAATGAAAATTCGGCAGCAATCCGTGCGTCAAAAATTAGGCGCATGCGCAAAGTCTGCTTTATTGAAACCGAGTAAACAGCTTTGTGTGAAGATGGGCTCACCATCAAGTAAACAGTTTTTTGGTTTAGTAATGAAAAAAGAAACACACAGGAGAGTAATGAGCAGTTCTCACTAAGCGGCTTTAGCAGTACATGAGAGAAAAGAGTTTTCCGATTTTGCTGCTGTGAAAAGTAAAACGCCATTAAACTGTAAAAAATACTGTATGTAAATGAAGCAAAACTACTTCATCTCCTAGAGTTAGTTTTTGGTAGACATTCTGTTTTTTCTTGAAAGAAACAAATTGATTCGCATTGGCGTGTTTTCTTCGCTACTACTGTATATGTATAAGAGGCGCAAACTTAGTTTACGCTCGGCGTAGTGGCTGATGGAAGCGACCGTTAATGGAAAATGCCTTTACCTCTCGTTCGATTATGAGGAAACTAACTGGCGTACGAAATAATTTTTTTCACTTATAATTTCATTTTACAGCTCGATGACAGTGTCTATTTTTTCGATATTGTTCATAGTTACTGTGATGCACTAGTACACTGCACGACAACATTGCCGAGTTTGCAGGGGAAACTGTGCTCGTTGTGTACTTTGCGTTCGTCTCATTTCAATGCTTTGTATTAAATGTAGGTAATATATAGAAATTGTTTTCAAAGTTAGAAAGAGAGCCACATCTCACTACAGTATGGAGAAAATAGACGTGAAATTATTTTATTTGTGCGCGTTGCCTGACGGCGTCACGTGCAAGTAGCTGCGGCTTAGTCGTGAACAGTTCGTGCAAATACTGATATACTTACTGCTGGAAGAAAATGAAGAAGAAGAAGAAGAAGAAGAAGAAGAAGAAATTCTACACCAACAGTTACATAATCGAAAAGCTGAAACACATTTCACATTTAGTATAAATCTTGCAAAAAGCCTTTTACGACATTTATTAGTCATAATTTATCGGTTCAAATGGCTCTGAGCATTACGGGACTTAACATCTGAGGTCATCAGTCCCCTAGAACTTAGAACTACTTAAACCTAACTAACGTAAGGACATCACACACACCCATTCCCGAGGCAGGATTCGAACCTGCGACCGTAGCAGTCGCGCGGTTCCGCACTGAAGAGCCTAGAACCACTCGGCCACCGCGGCCGGCTCATCATTTATTAAACGAGTGGGATTCGTATCACGTACGTTAGAGTGAACTTACAGGTTTGCGCCTAATTTAAAACAATCGCATAAATTAAATTTTAATGCAGCCTACAGTCCTCGATTAAAGTAACACTTGAGAATTACTTCCAAGTTGAAAGCATGAATGAAAATTCCTGCAGAGTGTCCCATAACAGCTGTTTCTGTAGGAAGTAAAGTTGATTTACGAGCTCATAGTGCAGGAAAAAATTTAAGAAGTAAAATAAAATTTCTGCAAAGAAAATCCCGATATCTACGGAACAAAGTAGCTTCATTGTTATCTGAGGCCAAAAGTAGTGAGAATTCACAGCTTCCATATGTGAACAATAATGAATGAATGTAAAAGCGTAAGTGGTAGGTTTTAACTAAAGATTTAGCACAGATTCGTTCATTACCTATTCCCTTCGCAAAAGCCCATCTCGACGAGCAGTAATAAGCAGCTATCTTTTCGTGTTTACTCTGTTTCGGTACGGTATAGAGAGCAACGCTTGACTACACACAAATCGAAGGAAACGCCCTCTGCTCTCCTTTCTATATACTCTCAGTTCTGTGAACATTACACGGACTGCCAAGGGTGTCACAGTCTCGGTGGTTTTCATATAGGAAGGGTATCAAGTCAGGCTGACATACACTATTGGCCATTAAAATTTCTACACCGAGAAGAAATGCAGATGATAAACGGGTATTCATTGGAAAAATATATTATACTAGAACTGACGTGTGAATACATTTTCACGCAGTTTGGGGCCATAGATCCTGAAAAATAAGTAAACAGAACAACCACTTCTGGCCGTAATAACAACCTTGATACGCCTGGCCATTGAGTAAAACAGAGCTTGGATAGCGTGTACAGGTACAGCTGCCCATGCAGCTTCAACACGATTCCACAGCTCATCAAGAGTAGTGACTAGCGTATTGTGACGAGCAAGTTGCTCGGCCACCATTGACCAGACGTTTTCATTTGGTGAGAGATCTGGAGAATATGCTGGCCAGGGCAGCAGTCGAACATTTTCTGTATCAAGAAAGTCCCGTACAGGACCTGCAACATGTGGTAGTACATTATCCTGCTGAAATGTATGGTTTCGCAGGGATCAAATGAAGGATAGAGCCACGGGTCATAACACAAATGAAATGTAACGTCCACTGTTCAAAGTGCCGTCAATACGAACAAGAGGTGACCGAGATGTGTAACCAATGGCACCCCATACCATCACGCTGGGTGATATGCCAGTATGGAGATGACGAATACACGCTTCCAATGGGCGTTCACCGCGATGTCGCCAGACACGGATGCGACCATCATGATGCTGTAAACAGAACCTGGATTCATCCGAAAAAGTGACGTTTTGCCATTGGTGCACCCAGGTTCGTCGTTGAGTACACCTTCGCAGGCGCTCCTGTCTGTGATGCTGCGCAAGGGTAACCGCAGCCATGGTCTCCGAGATGATAGTCCATGCTGCTGGAAACGTCGTCGAACTGTTCTTGCAGATGGTTGTCGTCTTGCAAACGTCCCCATCTGTTGACTCAAGGATCGAGACGTGGCTGGACGATCCATTAGAGCCATGCGGATAAGATGCCTGTAATCTCGACTGCTAGTGATACGAGGCCGTTGGTATCCAGAATGGCGTTCCGCATTGCCCTCCTGAACCCACCGATTCCATATTCTGCTTACAGTCATTGGATCTCGACCAACGCGAGCAGAAGTTTCGCGACACGATAAACCGCGAATGCGATAGGCTACAATCCGACCTTTGTCAAAGGCGGAAACGTGACGGTAGGCATTTCTACAGCTTACACGAGGCATCACAACAACGTTTCACCATGCAACGCCGTTCAACTGCTGTTTGTGTATGAGAAATCGGTTGGAAACTCACCGGCGCCAGCCTTGTGTGAATGCTCTGAGAAGCTAATCATTTGCATATCACAGCATCTTCTTCCTGTCGGTTAAATTTCGCATCTGTAGCACGTACTCTTCGTTGTGTAGCAATTTTAATGGCCAGTACTGTATAGACTGTGGAAACGAAGCATTCCATAGTTAGGCTTTGTACATTAACCTTTGCAGGCCGAGCGGTTCTAGGCGCTTCAGTCTGGAACCGCGCGACCGCTAGGGTCGCAGGTTCGAATCCTACCTCGGGCATGGATGTGTGTGACGTCCTTAGGTTAGTTAGGTTTAAGCAGTTCTAAGTCTAGGGGAGTGATGACCTCAGGTGTTAAGTCCCATAGTGCTCAGAGCCATCTGAAACATTAACCTTCCATAACGACACCCTGAAACATGTGGGTTGAATGGTTAAGTGTAACAAGGGTGGTAATCGTCTCAGGCACATCCTGTAATGTCGACAATCAGATTATCGAGTAATGAAATGGCTCATATCTCGAATGTATTTGTTTCCACACATACGCTAGTGAGCCGAAATATGAACCACCGACCACCAAGACTGAATTCCGCCTGGTGGCGTTGTGCATACGGCGGAGAAAGTAGATAAATGCACCAGAGACGTATGGTAAATCTGGAAATCATTCTGGCAACGACAAGGGCCACAAATGGAGAGATCCACTTAGATTAGCGACTTTGACAAAGGTCAGATTGCTATGGCCGGGCCCAGAGGTCGAGCATCTCTGGAAAGTATTTGAAGGGCAGTGATAACACGACTAGGCGACTTGGTGGCGCACGTCCTCTCCTCATCATAGACCGTGGAGATCAGTGGTTTGCCTGCTCTGTAAGACAGGATAGGCGGCGATCTTTGGCGGATAGCTGTTGAAATCATAAGCGTTTCAGTTCATGCCGTTCTGTGCATTTTGTTGGACACAGCGTTCAGCAGCAGGCGACCCATAAGTGTTCTCATTTCCACCCAACGAGGTCGCCATTTAAACGATTACAGTGTACCGAGGATCATCGAGATTCGGCCGCGGATCAATGGAACCGTGTTGCCTGGTCGGATGAATTTCGTTTCTTGTTACACCAGAACGATGGTCGTGTCAGGGTAGGCCTTCCTCCGGGCGAGGATGGTCGTGTCCGGCCATGCCTTCATCCATGCGAACGGATGCTCGAAATGTGTACTGCGCGACCTACGCATGTTGGTGAGGAAGTATTGTGCTGCGGGGGACATTCACGTGTGCTTCCGCGGGATCTATGGTAGTAATCGAAGGTACCACAACAGTTGTGGACTACGGGAAGATTACCGCAGACCACCTGAAGCTGTTGACGCTTGAGGTGTTCCCCTTCGGCGATGGTCACTTCCACCAGGACAACGATCTGTGTCACAAGTGCGGGATTGTGCTACAGTGGTTTGAAAATCATGATAGTTTCCTCACTTTGATGTCTTGGCCACCGAATTCACCTGATCTTAAACCGAAAGTAATTTACGAGAACTGCGTGACCTAATGCGACATTACCTCCGGCAACCTACCAAGATTTATGGAATCCATGGTACGCTGATACGCTGCTGAGAAAGGAGCGATAGGCTGTTAGTAGATGGTTGTTTCATAAATGTACCACTCACATGCCCTCCCCCTCTCGCACGCACACACACACAAACACACACACACACACACACACACACACACACACACACACACACTCACTTCAGTTAACGAGGAAATGAGATCATGTGTAGCGTGATCTTTCATTGTATGAGTGACCAACATTTTTAGGTCTGTAGAATATGTACCTTAAAACGCAGCATCATGTTTGCCACACATCTGATTGCTATCTCGACGGAGTGGGGTATCTCAGTTGTTTCGGAATTTGACATCTATTCGTAAGAAATGACGTCAAATTTTCCATCTGGTTGTTCGGATTTAGAATTTTATGGGGTCATATGGACGCCAGTAAGATCAAATCTAAAAGGCTGTTCTCGGTTTTTTGCCCTTTCTCGTGCAACATGCGCCTGTGTTTACTAATGGGACTCTGCAAAGTAAAGTACGTTATTATACGGCCAAGAGTTTGGCCTCGGACACATGTAACGCATATAGCTGACTGGAACGTGTGTTGATCGAGGGCAGTGAATTGGTTACACTGCTATTCAGCAGGAAAGAAACGACAATATAGCAAAACAAGAAAGGAAATGTGGCTGAAAGATAAGCACAAAATGTGACAAAATAATTATTACACAGTGATCAGAAAGAGTCTGGAAAGCTTTGTAACGGTGTTGCAGGGTAGCTACTGCTAGAAACATTAGAAAATTCAATCAAATTGTGCTGATAAGTAAATTTTGAGGAAAAAATCGATACGTTGCGCCGTTTCCGAGGTAATAAGCACTTAAGTTAGCAATTCAGGCCCTTGCGAGAGCAAATCCAAGTGGCTTGTCAGAGACGGTGTTGCAGAGCGTCGTCTTTGTTTTGTGTCCTGGTACCGAAAGAGAGCGATACAAAAATGTGACATGGGACAGTACTAAGGACCGAATCCGAACCGAAGGCTGAGCAGTCTCGGACACTGTAATCTACTCTTTGAGAACGACTGGCACTAACTGTACCTGGTGGGTAGCTTTAATTTGCGCTAGCAACGGCCTGATTGGCTGGCTATCCAAATTAATCCGGAAACGTTGCAACATATCGAATTCTTTTACTTAACAGTGATTTCTCAGATCTACCTTGCAACACTTTTGCAAGCTTTCCAGATTGTTTCTGAGCATCCTTTAAGTATCCTTCAAGAAGTTTCACACTGTAGAGATAGCTGTCATCCAAGTCACCATCGACTGACAATCCCATTGCTGTTAAAATATAAACGCGTCTTTGAGAAGCTACATGCAATGTTGTATACAGCCCTCAAAGATGTGAATGAGCTATCAAAAATTATTTCTCTCTTTCGTAAAATTGTTTCTTACTAATAAATACCGGAACAAAATTTTTCGTACTTCTTATAATCATGTGGTTTCTTTCATTTTTACATTTATTGGTTTCGTGCATAAGTTCGTAGCGTTCTTTCATAAATTATACAGACAAAACAAATACATATAAAAGAGATTTCAGTCATCAAAAATATATTCTTCTTCACTATTTACAACAGTCTGTTAAATCTGGGGTAACTTTTAGATTCCGCGATTGTAGAAATCACGTGATTTTGAGGCGAATAACTCGTCGAGAGATGTTCGGTGCGCATTTTCATCCAGAAAGGAAGTTTCTTGACGACTGTTCGATAGAGAGCGGGAAAGATGAAAATGGCGCAAGATCAATTGAATAAGGTGGGTACGGAATAACTTCCAACCTAATTCCTGCCTAGCGTTTTTTGTTAGTCTAATAGAATACGGGCGGGCTGGTCGTTTTTTATGGATTGCGTCTGCAAGACGTCTCAGTTGTTGACAATAAAGTTCGCAGTGATGGCTACAGTTCATAGTACACTATACCGTCGTTGTTCCAACCGATTTTTGAAGCTTCCCCATTGCATGCAAATGTCGCACGATGGTGGAATGATCACAGCTCATCATATTTGCCAGTTCTCGAGTATACTTACACGGATCATTGTAGGTTAATGGTGAGTGTAAACGATCTTCATCAAACCCCGGAGGTCTTCCAGAACGTAGAGAGTCACTACTGTCAAAACAATCCTCCTTAACAAGAGAAAACCATTTTCTTGCTGTGCTCTGACCAATGAAATATTCCGCATACATGGTGCAAATGTTTCTGGCTACCTCCGCCACTGTTGCCCCTCTACCGAACTCGACAGAATATGCCGGAAATATTCAGATTTCTCCACTTTGCACTCCACTTTCTAGCGTCCACAACTCCACACCCACAACATGTAAAATCAAATAACAGTGAACTACAATAAAAAATAACAATCGATAAATACACCCACAACAACCAGAATATACGGGAGTCAGGTATTTACTGCACTGCGTCAAAATTTCAAATTACCTAATCATTAACTAAACGCTAAATTTCTGTAATTTTTTACATTTGTAATAAATGAAAAGTTGTCTATTAGAGTGTAATACATGATGAAATTAGATTTAGAGTAACATCTCTGAGAAACGCCCGTCACGACATTCAACATCCGCTCTCTGTCCGATTTAATGCTGCCTACGTGCATCGGAACAGGGAGGAATACGACAAGAAGGAAGACTGGCGAGACGATTGTGGTTGTCTGGATGAAATAAGAACGGCGGGCTTAGTCGCGCACAAACGACTTGGTTGTGGGGACATCTTTTTACGATGCGCGACCTTATGAACTTTCCGGCAGTGGACTCATCTGACGTTATTTGCGCATATTTGACGCCCGGGCAGCTAGTTTTTACGTCCAGACCAGTGGAGTCCTGCATACCTCTGAAAATGGCGCTTACCACCCTAGGCCTCAAACCGAGCTGCGGCACATTGTGAGCTACACAGGGGCGACCAACGGGTTTTAAGTGGCGCTGCAGCTGACGAGAAACTTTTAAGGCTGCGCAAATAGCACACTTGCTTTTATTCGTTCCTCACCGTTATCTCGTTTTGGGCTGCAACAAATTCGAGTGTAACCAGTAACATATACATATGTTGAGCTGTGCCCTGTTTGTTCCCAGAAGCCCAGTATCAGCTGTGGCCTGCTGAAAACACAGTCACTCAAAATAACGGGATATTTTGGAATGGAGATTAATGGAGAGCACAATTATTTCACACGTATTTATTTATGTCAGTGTCTAGTACAGAGTACGTCATTACTGAAAGTTACAACCATTTTTTGTTTCTTGAATATCACGTCCGATAGATGAGCTTCCCCTCGGCGCACACGTTCCTGCAGTCTGATAGGAACGTCATTCGTGGCTCCACCTAACATTTCAATCCCGGAGATTGCTTTGCTTTAAGTTCTTCGGTGGTAGCAGGTCGAGTGTGTTAAACGACGCTCTTAAGATTTCCCTAAGAAAAAAATCACATAGTCAGCTCAGGTGATTTTCGGAGCCATGCAATGTCACCATCTCTTGAAATGACACGGTTACAAAGCAGCCCTCGTACAGCCCCAACGAGACCAGTGCGTACGTGGCGTTGCTCTATCATTTTGAAACGAACTGGTGGTATGAAAATGGGGAAATTCATGCGCAACAAACCTATCCAGTATGGCAACATACAGAACAGGCGTTACCGTGATTCCGCACCCATCATCATCTTCCGAGGATTAGGGGCCTACAACGCTAATAGATGTCATGGTGCAACATACAATAGCCTTGCTGCTGTGCAGTGGACGCCCGTGTAGCTAAGGTCTGCTGAGACCGATAGCAAAAATTCTATCTGTTGGCAAAGCCACTGATGTGACTGCGAGCTTCGCCCGAAATCCGCAGGTTGTTAATAACATTGTGTCGTCGTGCACTTTTCAAATGTTCAAATGTGTGTAAAATCCTATGGGACTTAACTGCTAAGGTCATCAGTCCCTAAGCTTACACACTACTTAACCTAAATTATCCTAAGAACAAACACACACACACCCATGCCCGAGGGAGGACTCGAACCTCCGCCGGGATCAGCCGCACAGTACATGGCTGCAGCGCCTCAGACCGCTCGGCTAATCCCGCGCGGCTGCACTTTTCCTAACATGAGTTCAAGATATTGTTTAAGCATTAGAAAATCGTCATGCTGAAGTTGCTAGACGATCTGCAGCTTGTACCGAACTTTAAACACACTTTCAGTATTTGTTGAACATTCGAACGATGCAACTGTAGAGACTCTCCATGATGTCGAACAGAATGCTGTCGTCTTCTTCACAAAGTAGTTCGCACAGCCTTGATATGTCTCCAGATTGCTACTAAAATACAGAACCAGTTGCTTCAAAATCGTGGACCCAGGAGTTGACTGAACGCGCTGAGAGAACACGATCATGCCGTCCCACATCGAAACGGCACTTAAATTCTCGACGCGCGGTCTTCTCGCTTACATGCTTGCAGTAGGCTTTTACCGCGAGGTCACACAGCACACCGTTCCATTGCTCTAGTTTATCATTTACTAAATGACTCTGAGCACTATGGGACTTAACAGCTGAGGTCATCAGTCCCCTAGAACTTAGAACTACTTAAACCTAACTAACCTAAGGACATCACACACATCCATGCCCGAGGCAGGATTGGAACCTGCGACCGTAGCGGTCACGCGGTTCCAGACTGAAGCGTCTAGAACTGCTCGGCCACTCCGCTCGGCTATCAATTAACACGATCCAAAATTTGCCATTCTTTTGAGTAATCCTGTACACTGACGTGACAACGATCCAGCAGATCGCTAGAGACGTGGGCAATGAATCCAGCTGCTGATCATAGCAATTTCCCATTCTTTTGAGTAATCCTGTACACTGACGTGACAACGATCCAGCAGATCGCTAGAGACGTGGACAATGAATCCAGCTGCTGATCATAGCAAGTGCCTTTGCCAATTTTATATGACTAATGTCAAAGCATCGTGAAAGTAGCCTACTTCTGTACGTTTGGTAACACCTGAGTCGGGATGAGGATCATCCATTTATCTTCATTTGAAAATTATACTGATGGAAGTTTGCCCAATAGATTCTACTGGTTATTGTCTGTAATTTATTGCCAGACTATTGTAGTATTGAACACATTGTCACCTTCAGCGGTATCTTACAAGCACTGTCTTTTTTGGCAAAAGCCAAGTTTACAGGACAGGATATCGGAAAGCGTACTAAACAGGGAAGGAGGTTTCCGTTTAAACGAGGCTAACCACTTCGCCATGAGTTGTGGCCATCACTAATGCAGTACCCTTAATACAGTCAACGAAAGACACCGGCAGTATCCCATCTATGGCCAGTATGGCCTCGATAAGCAGATAAAGTAAAATAAATTATTCCTGTCTCACCACAAAAGGATAGTGACAGTAAAATGTAGATAAAAACGCAGAATAAAGAAAATAAGTCAGCAATTGTTTCCATTTAAGGGACAGTGTCATAGGGGAGAGGGTAGAAGTCGTAATTAGCTTCGTGAAAGAAACACCGTTCGTCTCTCCTTTACAACCAACTTACAGCCAGTCGCTGTAAAAGTGGATGGGTCATATTAGGTAACTGTACGGTCCCTTTACCTCTCCTCCAAATGACAGTGTCGTCCAAGAGCCCCTCACTGAACTAACTGCCCTATTCTCCCGTTCGTTCTTCCTTTGTGAGGACTTTATCGCACAAATCCGTTACCTCTTGTCTCAGGGGTCAAGTTCATCGAGCGTTTGAGCGATGTAAGGAGTCATTCCCTTCCGCAAGTTTGCTTTCTAGTCGTCAAAGATGCTGTTGAGTGGGAAGTACCCAGATGAAAACTTTTCTATCTGGAAGGCATAGAAGATCGAGTAGCATCTGAAAGGAAGTCACCAAAACGTATGCTTAGAAATACTAACTGAACGCCATAGACCAGAATGACTGTCCCTCATATCTCTCTCCTCTTTTTATAATAACTTTGTCGCTCCGAAAGAAGTTACTGTGACGGTAACACCGATCACCTTAACCGGCAATCCACGCTAAAGTTAAACCTCTGCGAGGAATTACTATGAAACGTTGGAACCATGAGATAGCCTAATGGGAACAGAACAATCGGACTGACATTCATTTCCGAAACACTTCAGCAGAGCATTACCAACAGTAAACAGGTGGGTCAGGAATAGACGTTCTTCCAGCTCGAAAGCAACTTTAAATATTACGTATTAATATCGGTTGGCAGCCTAATTAGGCATTCTTTTGTCAAGGAATATAATAAAGCAGAAGGCAGTGCTAAGGCTAATTTCACACACACACACACACACACACACACACACATTAAACTCTTTTTTTTATATCTGTTCACACTACAATACAGTAACCTAACCTTGCAGATAAATGTACTACTAACTTGGAAGTCCGACAAACAAGTGGCCAATGAGATAGCAAAACGTAGCATATTCCTCTTCTAACGTTCTGCGTGGTGTCCGTCTGTTCTATATCGTGTCTCCCTACCACTTTCGCGCAACGACACTCTGAGCGTGTTTTTTAGGGAATTGACTGGTTTGAACCTGGGACCTGTTGCTGGTAAGGAGACGTCAGACCACACATGACATGTAGAATTCAAAAGAGTTCAGTGAGACTAGCGATGTTATAACCAAATACTTAATGATTTCAGCGTCAGCTCCACTGCACTCCCACTAAATTTAGTGGAAGGGGTTCAAGGCTTTCCTATTTTTAGTTAGCTGGTAAAATAACGTCGAAAAAGCAGTTAAGTTTACCATTGGACATTTTATTCTACTCGCAAAACATCGTTTATAAATTGCACTATTGATGAAAGGAAACGTTTTAATACAGGATGATAAAAACCAACTGCGTTCAACAAAAATGTGAACGAATATTCCCTGAATGGGTTTCCAAGTTCTACAATGGATCGGAGGATGACCTACGCCATATCACATCTATAATCTAGGTTTAAATTAAGTTTCACAAAAGAGAAAAACTATCAAAATGGTCTACATTGACCCTCAATTATCTTTAATTACTTATCTAACTTGTTGTAAATTACAGTGGCTGATGTGGCTTCTCAATAAATAATAAATCATCGCGTTTCAGATTTTTACTTCAAGTGGCAAATGTGAACACCATGAGCTTTAATTGACGATCGACACTAGTATTACGCAAAAAAGGGGGTGTAACAGATGAGACTTCTGCAGTTCTGAGTGAAGCTTTATGCGCTCTTATGCGGCATTGCGTGCGTTCATTACCTTGGCGGTGTTTGTCAGGGGGCGACGGCCAGCACAGCTCCGCTCACCTCGCCGTCTCGGAAGCAACTCTCCACTATCTTCTCCCTACTACAATTTACCGAAGTTGGTTTAAAAAAACTATCTGGCTGTGTTTTCATCTGACCAGTCAGGGTCTCAATGTTAACCTTAAGCTCCGCCTACAAAAATTCTGTCTATCCAATGAAAAACGTTATACTTTTCGTGGTGGGGCAATGTTTTTAAAGTTTGCAACGTAACAGAGACGCGAAAAAGTCTCACGCTAAAACTTGCAGCTGGTGTGGTCCTTTTAGCGTTATCCTAAGATCTGTACTGTTCTCCTGGAGGGCTCCATCTTTTAACGTGGGCTGGGAGGGGGGGGTGGTCCTGACGTAAGAGAGACGCGAAAAAGTCTCACGCTAAAACTAGCAGCTGGGGTGGTCCTAGCGGTTAGCTGGCGACGTGGGTGTCCATCCCTTATCGTAGGGCCTTCTCGCTTAACACGGTTCTGCTCTCGGCTTCTGTTCTCGTTTCTCCCCTCGGAACTGCGTCTGTCTCACGGTGAGAAGGTATGACATGCATTTAGGCATTCTTGCGTTAGTCTGTGGTATTCCATTTGCTCACTCGTTACTCGTATTACTTTGGTTAATTTAATGTCACGATTTATTCGGAGCTATGTGACATACTGCTGGATTTGCTTATCATGTCAGGGTTTTCATGGAAGGTGATGGATTTGCCTGACACCTTACACTCTCAACAACACCTACCTTAAATGAACTTGATGCAACAGTTTATAGAACCAATCACCAACGCACATGAAACTAATAGCAATACTAGACAGGGAAGAGCATGAAATGATTGTGACTAAAATCAAGGGGTCTATTAATGATTATGCCTTGTAACATTACTGCTTAGTATAGGGTCTCTGTGCCTATGAATTCACCAACTTGCAGTAAATATTTCTTCCTTAAACTCAATTTGAAACAATTAAACAGAATGCAAATCTAATTACAATGGCACTGAAGAAGCCTTTTGCCTTGCTTTATTAACTAACTAGCCAAGCACATGAGGGTCTTTAAACTTTCATGGTTTGAAGAACCATGCTCATTAACAAAACTACAGATGTATGTATGAGAATTGGCAAGTATTCTCGTCAATAACTATTAATTAAGTAAAGTACAACATACTATAACTCCTTGAATAACAAATTTGGTTTGATAAGCAGTCTTTTAATCTACTCAAAACATAATTGACTGTGCAAAAGCAGTCACAACATTAATTCATCAAATACTTTCTCATGAAATGAACAGTGATAAAGCTTTGTAATTCTGATCAAAGTGCATAAATGCAACAATTAATAATCTTTTTTACTTCAAATCAATATTGCTGCTCTTTTAACTAACAACTTTACTATTTTCAGACAGCTTTTCAAGTAAGGCAAATTATTTAAGAAAGCAATTGCACATTGATTAAAAAATGCACTGGTATTGGGGTATTCCTCAAATTATAAAACAGAACTTTAAACACTATAACTCCACATATTAGAAGGCAATCGCAACTATTTTTACAGCTGCCGAATAAAGCTTTCCATAATAAAGTAGGACACTCGGAATTAAATTCAGTAGGATAGGATTCCTGTCCGAGTTTATGATTTTTGATAATCACGGGTGTAAGGCAGTTTTTAGCAACACCACAATTATTATTAAAATCAACCAAATTTCACAAATAACTGGTCCATTTACAGAGTGCCAAATATAAACAATTTAATGGAAGGCTGGTGGCATAATTTGCAATGGCTATTAACATGGCGGCGATGTAGTCATGGCAATACTGTTGGCCTCGCCGTGCTACATATCTTACAGATCTTCTTGGCGTAGGATGGTATGTTTCTACAGGACCAAAAACAGTGCCATGTTAATAATATCACCAAAAGCAGCATCCGAGACCCTTAAATATTGCTCTTAAGCTCCCCTGGTCTCAAAACTCCAAGAATACGAGCGACAATGATCCGTTACTGCTAGCGAGATGATAACCACAGCACTGCTCAGCCCAGACTCGTCACAAAGGACGAGTTGCCAGTTGCGCGCCAACCACACCTTCGCCACTACGCCAAGCTACTTCCGTAGCTGCGGGGCTTCCTCACATCTTTTACATTCAATCCAACTTTCCCTAACTATAGACCAAGTCATTTACAATACATTATATAACAATCATTCCAGTAGTTATTTAAATCCACAAGCACAGTTTAAACAACATCGTTCAAAAAGATCACATAACTGAAATATATATATATGGGACTTAACACCTGTGGTCATCAGTCCCCTAGAACTTAGAACTACTTAAACCTAACTAGCCTAAGGACATCACACACATCCATGCCCGAGGCAGGATTCGAACCTGCGACCGTAGCGGTCACGCGGTTCCAGTCTGAAGCGCCTAGAAGCACACGGCCACACCAGCCGGCTAACTGAAATATGTATACATAGTCAAAGAACTTCCATGACAGATACAACACTACACACTGACATATAAATATCGATACAGATACAAAATAGTTCGAAAATAGGTGTTGCACTACCAACCCTTTCGTTCCTTTTCACATCATAATGCGTTGGATGCGAGGAAATGTTGCACTAAGTTTAAGCCACACACTGAAATCGCCGTCCAGTATGGGACGCAAGGGTCCAAAGAAAGGAAATGTTTACTAAACATAACTGAAGCAATCTCTTCTCACGTGAAAGTAGCCCCTTTACACCAAAGCTGTGATGGAAAAGGAAACTACGGAGCTTACGCCGAAGTCGATTTCCAGCCGTAATATGTTTAGAAGCCTGAATGTGGTTCTTTCATTCTATCGGAGACACCTTTCTTCAGGAAGGTAATGCGAATTACATCAGTTATCAGTATCAGATGTTGGGACAGTACCAGTGCATGCAGTTGTATTAGGATATAATAATAATAGTTTAAGGTTGAATAACAAGTACATTGTTTTTGATCTACTGATTTTTATTTATTTCAAAATAGTTTTCGGCTTATTAGGCCATCTTCAAGAAACAACTGGTCGTTTCGTGAAGATTGAAAAAATCAGTAGAATTAAGACAGTGTACTTGTTATTCATCCTTAAATATGGAATTGTTCCGTAGCGGAATAATTCATAAGAAACTATAGTTATATTTAAGTCTGACAGTAAAATTAGGGAGTTACTATATGAGTAGTCCCAGCTACCCGTATTTCTGACAATTACCTGATAGGAAAGCTTATTTTACAGGTAAGCTTTGAGGCTGATCCTTTATGTTGATTAAGTGTTTTATGTCTGCTTCCTTTTCGGTCAGTTTTAAGCCTAACTGACCAAACGTGCAGCATAGCTGCCCGGTTGAACACTTTTGTGTCGTGTAACTGTCCCATACAGAAAAATTGCCGGTACAAAATTGACTGAGAATTGAAACTGATAAATTTTGGACGTAAGCAGTGCTACATCATGCCCCTGTGAAATCAGCCTGAATGAACTTAAAAATATGTACCTCATAATGGTGTAGCCGGATAAGGCTGTCTATATATCTGCTCCTAAATGGCACAGCTTAGTGCATTGCTGGCCTATCTACAACTACTGAACAACATTTGTCTGAGATCTGCATTATTAGAAAAAGACTGACTTTGCTTGTTGACACAGCTGCATAGCTGGTCCTCTGATTGTTAATCAACTCATGACTATGATCTGGGAAAATTTGTAAAATATTTAAATTCAAGTAAATGACTGGTAAAAATTATGTTCTGAGAAACATTATTATTGAAAACATTCCTGCAAACCGTTACATAAAAATTGAACATTACAAGTCTGACTTAATTAGTGCTGACAAATCGCAAAAACATTGAAAAAAATTCCTATTAACATCTCAGACAACAAATTTAAGTACGCGCATGGCGATGAAGAATAGTAAAGTTTACCTTACACTACATGACAATGAACTGCGCTGCCCCAGCGGCGACTGCTATTGCTCTTACATGGCTAGCAGCTGTACTGTAGCGGTGAGCTACTACGACTTCTCCGTAGCAGAGAGCTATTGCGACTGCCCCATAACGACGAACTATTGCAATTGCTCTGTGGGAGGGAGCGATTATTACTGCTGCCGACATTGCTCTGACCTGCGATTCTATTGCACCAGAGATGTTTTATATCGCGGGCAGCGTGTGAGCAATACATCGAAATTACATTTGCTCCAGTAGGGTAGTGAACAGTAAACCTCTTACATAATGAACCCCTTACAGTCGATGTCACTAAAGGCCTCCACACTGATATCATTTCGAAACTTCCCTGTGGCCAGCTAGTCCATCAGGCAGTTTGGAGACCTTTTCCTATCTTTCACCATCTTGACATAGTGCATCAAGCTATCTATACATCGAAAACCAATCATGGCCACAAAAGCCATTCTAGTATTGTTTCGTGGTGTAATAAAGGTGCATGAAGCGTGGAGTGGCCACACGGTTTTAGGCGCCATGTCACGGTTAGCGTGGTTCCCTTCCGTTGGAGGTCTGAGTCCTCCCTCGGGCGCTTGTCTGTGTGTGTGTGTGTCTGTGTGTGTGTGTGTGTGTGTGGGGGGGGGGGGGGTGGAGGTGTGTGGGGGTGGAGGTGTGTGTGTGTGTGTGTGTGTGTGTGTGTGTGTGTGTGTGTGTGTGTGTGTGTGGGTGTGTGTGTGTGGGGGGGAGGGGGGGTGTGGGTGTGTGTGATGAGTGTGTGTGTATAAGTGATTTGTAAGTCTAGGGAATTCACACACATCTGAACATTTTTTTTTTTTTCGTGCGTGAATATGGAAAAGATAGATGCAGTGTGCATTAAAATTTAAGATGATTTTGAAGGGAAGAGGAGCTAATGTATGAATATTAGGAGCTCAGATGGCAAGCCAGTACTAAACAAAATAGAGAAAGCTGCAGACTGGAAGGAATGTACAGAGGGGTTCTACAAGGGAAATCAGCTTAAAGAAAATGTTACAGAAAGAGAAGAAGAAAATGAAGTTGAGGTAGGTGATATGAGACTGAGTGAACAATTCGAAAGAACTCTAAAAGACGTTTGTCGAAACAAGTGCCCCAGACGACATTTCCAAGAGAGGTAATTATGTCCTTCGGAAAGCCAGCAACAAAGCTGTTCAACTATGTTGTAATAATTTCCGTTCCAAGTATGGCAGATGCTGATAGGTGTAAATATTTACGAACCATAGTGTAATAAGTGTACTGCCACAAATAATTTAGAATGGAGACACTGGTAGTGTCAGTGTCGTCGTAACTGCCGTCTGCTTCACGTCTGCTGTGCAGCGAGCAACATTAATTTAAGTATTAACTGTATTTTTCTTACTTATCACTTCTTCTTCCGTGTGTTTTTGCATTCAGGAATCTTTAATTCTCGAGTGCTAGTAATAGTGTTCCATAGATTTCGTGTTTGTTTTGAATACAGTCAGAGAGAGTCCTTTTAGTCAGCCATAGTGCCAGTAGTGTTAGTGTTTGTTTTGAATACAGTCCAAAGACAGGTAGTGCTATTTTCATTGTTTTCTACAAGAAGCCTCTAGTAACCACAGTAGTCAACTATCAGCTGCCCTTAGTGAATTAGCAGTCTAGTTAAAAGTTGATTAACTCTCTACAGTAAATTGATTTCTTAGGATGTATAGGATGTATGACTGCTATGTACCGACGCAGGAGGAGCTGGCCACTGTTCGCGAACAGCTGAACGTGTTGATGGCCACGGTCAGCCGTCTTCAAGCTGCTGCCCTGGAGTGTAACGACAGTTGGCAGTCTGGTGCGTCGCATGGTACATCCCAGGTGTTACGTGCTTCACCCACTGTCCCTGCTGTCGAGTCATCTTCGCGGGTACTGGGCGCGGTTGGGCCACCCTCTCCCCAAGCGGTTACTGCATCGATGATACAAGGCGTAGACTGATAATAGCAAGAAAAATATTTCTGAAAAAGAATTTGCTAACATCTAACATCAGTGTAACTCTTGGGATATTTTTCCTGAAGATATACGTATGGAGTGTAACCTTTAGCGGCGTTCGCGTCGCACGAGGCGGAGGGTCAATGTGGAGGCTGGCCGTGTGGCATCGCCCGCTCTTCCTGTGAGTGGACATGTGGCCGCTCCTTCAGCAAGGTCCGAGCAGGCACACGGGGGGAGGGGTTTATTAGTGATTGGGAGCTCCAGCGTTAGGCGGGTGATGGAGCCCCTTACGGAAATAGCGGAAAGGTCGGGGAAGAAGGCCAGTGTTCACTCTGTCTGCTTGCCGGTGGGTGTCATTCGAGATGCGGAGGAGGAGGCCCTGCCGGCGGCGTTAGAGCACTGGGTGCACCCGACTGCAAATTGTTGCTCATGTCGGCACCAATGACTCTTGCCGTCTGGGTTCAGAGGTGATCCTCAGTTCATACAGGTGGTTGGCGGAGTTGGTGAAGGCGGAAAGCCTCGCTCGCGGGGTGGAATTTGAGCTAACTATTTGTAGTATCGTTCCCAGAACCGATCACGGTCCTCTGGTTTGTAGCCGAGTAGAAGGCTTAAACCAGAGGCTCAGACGATTCTGCGGAGATCTGGGGTGCAAATTTCTTGACCTCCGCTATCGGGTGGAGAAATGTAGGGTCCCCCTGAATAGGTCAGGCGTGCACTACATGCAGGAAGCGCCTACAAAGGTTGCGGAGTACGTGTGGAGTGCACATGTGGGTTTTTTAGGTTAGAGAATTCCCTCCCTAGGCCCGACAAGACGTCCCCTGAGACGCGGTAAGGTAGGAGTAGGCAAAATGCAACAGGGAATAACAATATTAATGTGCTAATAGTAAACTGCAAGAGCGTCTATAGAAAGGTCCAAGAACTGCTCTCATTAATAAACGTTCACAATGCCCAAATAGTACTAGGGACAGAAAGTTGGCTGAAACCAGATGTAAACAGTAATGAAATTCTAAACTCAGATTGGAATGTATACCGCAGAGACAGGCTGGACAGTGAAGGGGGAGGCGTGTTTATAGGATAAGAAGTGCAATAGTATAGAAGGAAATTGACGGAGATCCGAAATGTGAAATAATTTGGGGAAGGTCACGGTTAAAGCAGGCTCAGACGTGGTAATTGGATGTCTCTACACGTCCCCTGGCTCAGCAGTTGTTGTGGCTGAACACCTGAAGGATAATTTGGAAAATATTTCGAGTAGATTTCCCCATGTTATAGTTCTGGGCGGAGATTTTAATTTGCCGGATATAGACCGGGAGACTCAAACGTTCATAAGGGGTGGCAGGGACAAAGAATCCAGTGAAATTTTTTTAAGTACTTTATCTGAAAACTACCTTGAGAAGTTAAACAGAGAACCGACTCTCGGCGATAACATATTATACCTTCTGGTGACAAACAGACCCGAACAATTTGAAACAGTCAATGCAGGACAGGGAATCAGTGATCTTAAAGCGGTTACTGCATCGATGATACAAGACGTAGACTGATAACAGCAAGAAAAATATTTCTGAAAAAGAATTTGCTAACATCTAACATCAGTGTAACTCTTAGGATATTTTTCCTGAAGATATACGTATGGAGTGTAACCTTTTACAGAAGTGAAAAATTGACGGTCAGTTCAGGCAAGAAGGGAATCGATTTCCTCCTTCTACTATTTTCGACATTATGTAATGGTTTATACCAGGCGTGTGGTTTTATCACAATTTCATGTCTGACTTTTATAGTTTTCTACCTGAATGTGTAGTTTTATTAATGTTGGAGTTCCTTATTTCGCCATCTCGTACTAAGCAGTCTGTAATAATTTGTTTATGAATCTGTTTGTTGGTGCTAATTTGTTTTTGTTTTACTAGCGTCATTCAGACGCTCAAAATTAGATTCATCGATCTGCCGAGTATGGCGCTGCCATGATGATGTATACAAGTCTTTTGTAAGTAGGCTGTTTAGGTTTTTTATTGGTAACGCCACCTCTGTATGAAAATCACTGGCTGTGCTGTGTGCAGTCTGTGGCTAGTTTGCATTGTTGTCTGCCATTGTAGTGTTGGCCAGCGGCAGCTGGATGTGAACAGCGCGTAGCGTTGCGCAGTTGGAGGTGAGCCGCCAGCAGTGGTGGATGTGGGGAGAGAGATGGCGGAGTTTTGAAATTTGTCATGAACTGCTATATTTATATATGATGATATCAAGGTAAATACATTGTTTGTTCTCTATTAATATCTTTCATTTACTAACTATCCCTATCAGTAGTTAGTGCCTTCCATAGTTTGAATCTTTTACTTAGCTGGCAGTAGTGGCGCTCGCTGTATTGCAGTAGCTTGAGCAGCGAAGATTTTTGTGAGGTAAGTGATTTGTGAAAGGTATAGTTTAATGTTAGTCAGGGCCATTCTTTTGTAGGGAATTTTGAAAGTCAGATTGCGTTGCGCTAACAAAATATTGTGTGTCAGTTTAAGCACAGTCATGTATAATTGTTCAAAGGGGACGTTTCATACTTTTTGCTCCCATTATTTTACAATTTGTCTTCTTTTGAAGATTTTTGCTTGTGTGTCAACTATGTATTTCTTAATGCTTGTTACTTTATAAAAGCTGGAAAAAGGTAAATATATATCTAAAATAAAGTTCCTGCTAGACAGCGCAATTCCGATAAGCGTCTCCAGTACTAGTCTTCCTTTAACTACAATGAGCACTTATGCGGCTGTCCTCATGTAAAGTGACCACCCAGAATATAATGACTGCCTAATAGCCGATATGTCCACCTTTGACACGGATGACAGGGCCAACGCGTCGTGGCATGGAAACAATGAGGCCTTGGTAGATTGCTCGAGAAGTTTAATACCACATCTGCACACACAAGGCACCTGATTCCTGTAAGTTCTGGGGAGGGGGGGATGATCTTTGACGCCAAGTTCAGTCACATCCCAGAAGTGTTCGATCAGGTTAAGATGTGGCGATTTGCCGACCGCGGTGGCCGAGTGGTTCTTGGCGCTTCAGTCCGGAACAGCGCGACTGCTACGGTTGCAGGTTAGAATCCTGCCTCGGGCATGGATGTGTGTGATGTCGTTAGGTTAGTTAGGTTTAAGCAGTTCTAGGGGACTGATGGCCTCCGATGTTAAGACCCGTAGTGCTCAGAGCTATTTGAACCATTTGTGGCGATTTGGAGGGGGGAATGGGGATGCAGCACATCAACTGGAACTCGCCACTTTGTTCATCGAACCACTCCATCACAGTCCTGGCCTGGTCGAAAAATGCCACGGTCGTCGGAAGACATGAACGTCATGAATTGGTGTGCATTGTCTGCAACCAGTGTACGATGGTCCATTGCCTCGTACGAGCTTCACTGGACCCAAGGATGTCCACGTGAATGTTCCCCAGAGCATAATGGAGCAGCCGCCGGCATGTCTAGGTGCCACAGAATAGGCGTCAAGGCGCTGTTTCCCTGGAATAGGACGGTTTCGTGCCCTCCTATCAGCATAAAGAAGAATGTATCGGGATTCATGAGACCATGCAACGCTCTCCCAATGTTCCAATGTCCAGTGTCGATGGTAAAGTGCCAGTTTCAGTCGTACTTGCCGATGTCGTGATGTTAACATTGGCACACGCATGATTCTCCGGCTGCGGAGGCCAATCGTTAGGAGTGTTCTGTGCAGTTGTGTGTTCAGGCCCACTTGTACTCTGCCCAAAATTAAAGTCTGATGTTAGTTCCACCACAGTTCGCCGCCAGTCCTGTTTTACCAGTCAACCCAGCCTACGACGTCCGACATCTGTGATGCGGGTGGCCTCCCAATCCCACGACGTCTGGACATGATTTCACCTTGGTTTCGCCACTTATTGAAGACTCTTACCACAGCACTCCTCGCACACCTGTAGTTTCCGAAACGCTCGTGCCACGCCCCCGGGCCATCACAATCTGCCCTCGGTGAGACTCAGACAGATCGCGCGACTTCCTCTTTCTACATACGGATAGCTGCAGCCCGCTTATCAACTTCCGGTGTGGGAGAAATAGCGTAAAACTAGAGGCACCGCCACGCGCCCCCCAGGTCGCGCCTGAGGCTGTCCGGAACCCAAGTACCATAGGGAGTCTTCGCTGTAGTCCTGTACTCTCCGCTATACTCCACCTCAGCCAAAATGTTTGCACCAGGGAGAGCTTCAAGGCCACCATAGTCTGCATGGTTCCCACATACATAAGCCAAGGTCAATCATGTACTGCCCCCAAAGACAGCACAAAATAATATTTGGTTTCTGGTTTTAGGAGGATTTGATAATGAGCTCGAAATTAATCAAATAGTAAAGAAAATTAATATTGTAACTCCGACGGTTCTCTGCAATTTATTGTACGAATTGAGAAGCTTTTAGAATGCGGTGGTACAGGAGTACACTGAAGGTAAGATAGATAGATTGAATAACATAGAGGAGGTACTAAACACATTTGGGGTGAAAATAAAATTGCGACAAAACTTTACTAAAAGAAGGAATCGTGAATTTGGTAATGGAAGGAAATGGTAAATTGTAGAGGAAGTCTAAGACTCGAATACAGTAAGCGGGTCTCAAATGGATGAAGGTTGCAGTAGTTAAAAAGAGACAAACAGGTTTTCGCAGGACAGCGTGGAGGGCTGTGTCAAACCAGTCTTGCGGCTGAAGATCATAAAAAGAACAATGTTTCAGTATCTACGTACTTCTTACGTATTTTCTTGTGATCACTTTTGATGATGTCAGTAAATGGAAAGGAGACGACTAATTTCATTTTGTGATTGCCGTCGATCGAAAGTATATACCTGATTTGAATTCAGTCAGCCTTGAGCCGTGGCGGCTCGGTTTGATGGCCTAACTAACACTGGCACCGGTATCGATAGATCGATAGATACCCCCCTTGTGACGTATCTTTGGTTTTCCCGGTAGAGGTGGACGCTCGGCACGGTAGCAGATGAGTTGTGAACGGCACGTGACGGAAGGAGGAGGGTTGGAGCTGCAGTGCCTGGCGGCGGGGTGTGGTTGGGCAGAGTTGGGGTGGACAACGCATGTACTCAGCTGGATCGCCGAGTGACTTGTCGAATGTTGGGCAGCCGCTAAAGAAGGTGACGAAGGTCGGATCGTGCTCTGGACGTCTGGTGACGGGGGCTCCCGTCTGTTATTTGAAGAGGAGATAAAAGGATAATTCACGGTGGGTAGACTGCACCGTAACATACTGCATATGGACATTCTGGCCCTGTGATTTTATTGTTTAAAGGAAAATTGGAGCAATATGATTGTGCCGTTTTCAGTGAATTATATGTATTTGTTTGTTCTGCGGTGTGTCTTGGCTTGACAGTGCCCGATGGTTGTTAGTGCGTCTTCTTTGAAGCCATGTGATTCTGTTAATTGGTAAACCGCTTGTGTGCACCCGCTTGGGGTGCGATGTTATGAATTGAAGTGGTAACACCGGCGAGTGGCACTGTACCCTGTGGCAATGTTATGGTACTGTATCAGGTACTGGATATGAATTTGAAATCTAATTGTGATTTAGTAAAGTGTATTCAATGTAACCTACGTTCATGTGTTTTAGTCATAATTGAATTACGTAGTGAGTGAAATTTTCTGCCTTTCTTATGGGTTCAACTGCGCTGCACCTTGTCAGTTACATGTACTCGCTTGTCATCTTATCCTCTTACCTAGACAGAGGCGTATGTATTTATTGTGTACGACCAAATCCACTCTAATTATCTACGTCAATCTTAGCGGGTTTCCCCTGATCTGATTAGAAGCCTTGCGTAGGAGTATATATTAATTTAAGTTTGGCTTTAACTATTTGTTTTTCTAATGTTACGAATTGTATTTATCTTGCTAAAGCGAGTCTTATCATTTGTGAATGTATTTACTGTTATATTTTGAGGGTGCTGCCTCGCACGTGATATAGATTCATAGTTGATCGCAAAATATGCGAGTCTATCTGGGTGTTTGCAGTCGCGACTTGTGGGCCTCTACCTCGGCAGCATCGTGCCTAATTCCCAAGGGAGCGCTTTACCGCCTCGTATGTCAGACCTAGAGAAAGCTGACTGGTTGTCTTGTTCTCTGGAGCTATACCTGGGTTGAGCGACTGCCGCCAGGGTTGTAGGCTGTGGAGTTTGGCAGGAGTAGCTCAAGAACTTTTGTAAATTGAGATTCAAATTTCATTCTTACTGTTATAAACTCAGATGTTTATTGAATACTGTTTTCTTTTGTTTATATTGATGAATTTCAGTAGTTATACCTTTATATCTGACTATAATTCTGCTGGTTTTCATGTTGTTGTTAATCTGCGATTTAATTGATCAGTACGTTTTTCTTAAACAAATGTTAATTTGGTGAAAACGACAAACTATCTGATGGGTCTTCCTTCCAAATGTTGATGTTTGATCCTTTCCTATCCCGAACGTCTTTCCTGGGTTTCAGGCCCCTTCAGCGGAGAACCTGTAGACCAGTGGATTCCAACCTTTTTTAGACCATTGCCCTGAGCGCAATCAGGCATTAGCTAGTACCCCCGTCCTGCCCTCCTTCCTGCCTTGCATCCCTCCTCCCCACCCCCCGTCACTCTCTCCACATTATCACCAACTTTATCACCTAACTAAACTGCAGAAAGAAAGACTTATTTTGGATCACTTTTACTTTTAAAATGAGTGATACACAAAAAAGATATATATATATATATATATATATATATATATATATATATGTGTGTGTGTGTGTGTGTGTGTGTGTGTGTGTGTGTGTGTGTGTGTGTCAGGAGACGGGTGGAGGGGGGGAGGGGGATAGAATCAATAACAAAGGATTTCATGGTGATCCACAAGCACTATCCACAATTCCGTCTCAGATAAGAAAGGTAACTATCCCCAGTTACGAAACATACTCTCCTGTATTACTCCTCTCCACTGCGGCACCTGCTTGACTCGCATACTGCAACCTCATTTAAAATTAACCAAGTTACAATGAGTGCTCCATACTTATTTTCCAATCTCTTGATTTCTGTACTCATTACTTCTGATCTGGCAGAAACTCGAACCTTCAGGCTATTAACGCTTTGTGTCTGACCACAGTTACTAACAGTAATAAAAATAAACATAATAATAATTCTGTGTACAGCACTACTGCTGTATCGTGCTGTCAGTTAATTCATTTAGCTGTTCCGAAGCGAACAGTGAAGCAATTTCTACTACAGGTACTACCTACAACTTGGACAATACATTTTTTTGAGATATTTAGCACTTGTTACACATATGTCTCATTTTTATCATTAGCAATGTACGGGACAAAGCACAACATACGTTTGTAGTGTGTGGCCTGTATGAGGAACCTGTAACCTGCACCGCATTAATGCTACTAATTGAGATCGCTTATACACTGAAACGCCACAGAAATTGGTAGATGTATGCATATTCAAATACAGAGATATTTAAACCGGTAGAATAAGGCGCTGCGCTCGTCAACGCCTATATAAGACAAGTGTCTGCACCGTTGTTAGATCGGCTACTGCTGCAACAGTGGCAGGTTATCAAGATTTAAGAGAGTTTGAACGTGGTGTTACAGTCGGCCCACGAGCGATGGGGCACAGCACCGCCGAGGTAGCGCTGAAGTGGGGATTTTCCCATGTGACCATTTCACGACTGCGCCGTGAATATCAGGAATCCGGTGAAACACCGTATCTCCGATATTTCTGCTGCCGGAGAACATGACCAACGACGACCGAAGTGAATCTTTCAACGTGATAGAAATGCAACCCTTTCGCAAATTGCTGCAGATTTGAATGCCGGGCCATCAACAAGTGTCAGCGTGCGAACCATTCAACAAAACATCATCGATATGGGCTTTAGGAGCCGAAGGCCAATTTGTGTACCCTTGATGACTGCACGACACAAAGCTTTATACGTCGCCTGGGCCCCTCAAAACCGACATTGGACTGTTCATGACTGGCAACATGTTGCCTGGTCGGACAAGTCCCGTGTCAAATTGCATCGAGCGGATGGACGTGTAGAGGTATGGAGACAACCTCATGAATCCCTGGACCCTGCATGTCAGCAGGTGTGTGTTTAAGCTGGTGGAGGCTCTGTAATGGTGTGGGACGTGTGTAATTGGAGTGATATGGGACGACTGATACGTATAGATACGACTCTGACAGGTGAGACGTACGTAAGCAAGCTGTCTTATTACCTGCATCCATTCATGTACATTGTGCATTTCGACGGACTTGGACAATTCCAGCAGGACAATGTGACATCCCACGCGCCCCGAATTACTACGGAGTGGCTACAGGAATACTCTTCTGAGTTTAGACACTTCCGTTGGCCACCAAACTTTCCAGACATGATCATTATTGAGCATATCTGGGATGCCTCGCAACGAGCTTTTCAGACGAGACCTCCACCCCGTCGTACTCTTACGGATTTAGGGACGCCGTCTAATATTCATGGTGTCAGTTCACTCCAGCACTACTTCACACATTAGTCGAGTCCATGCCACGTCGTGTTGCAGCACTTCTGCGTGCTCGCATGGGCCCTACGCGATATTAGGCAGATGTACCAGTTTCTTTGGCTCTTCAGAGTATAATCAGTGTTATAGTCTTAAAAATTGTGATAAATGCGATGTTCTTTCGAAAATAATTTTGTTTGGTGTCTGAAAAGGAATCGACTTATTTAGTTTTTACTCTTCAGGAAATTCCATTTTACCTCCCAGGTTGTGAACCACTGCTGCAGACTGTGCTTCGCAGCGTGTACCCAGCGTGCTGTGTGCCCTCCGATCGCTGCGTTGTAATCCTCTGGCCGCACGCTTATCCCGGCTTTCCCGGAGCCGACCGCAGGGTCCGCCGTTAAGAAGCGCCTGGCCGCCGCGGTCACGTACAGTAGCAGATCGGCACACCGCGTATAGACCGGACTGATCCCAGCGTCTGCTCCGGCTCTGCTCCGTGCGATAACGGCCCTGGTTCTGTTACATGTCACCAGAGCGAGAACTGACCCAGCACGGCTCTCTATCGGGTGGTCGTCTGACGCTTTACAGAATGAGTGAGGGGTGTTATGTGCTTGTAGTGAGTCACCAGCAGTGTTAAGAGCACCAAATGTTCTGTCGAAAGCGTTCCCTCATCCTTATTTCCGAGACAGCACACCGTGAAAAAGCTATTCCCCATGTTGTGCAAGATATGTGAGACATGTGAAATATCTTCAGACTTCAGGAAGAGTGTAATAATACCAACTGCAAAGGAAGCGGGTGATAGGAATATTACTGAACTATAGGTTTAATAACTCGTGCTTGCAAATTCTGACCAGAATTATTGACAGAAGAATGGAATAACTTGAAAGAACCTACCTCGGGGAGGATTTCGAAGAAATATAGGAACTCGCGAGACAGTACTATCTACGACTTATCTCAGAACATAGGTGAAGGAAACGCAAAACCATGTTTGTTGCTTTTGTAGATTTGGAAAAAACTTTTGACAATGTCGACTGGAGTATAATTTTTGAAATTATGAAGGACCAGAGGTAAAATACGGAGAGAAAAGGTTACATGCAATGTGTACAGAAAGTAGGTGGCAGTTATAAGAGGCGAAGGACCTGAAAGGGAAATAGCGGTTGAGAAGAGAGTGAGTCCCGGTTCTAGCCTCTCCCTGATGTTACTCAATCTGTACGGTCAGCAAGCAGTAAAGGAAACCAAAGAGAAATTTGGAGAAGGAATTATATTTAAGGGAGAAGAACAAAAAACTTAAAGGTTTTGCCGATGATATTGTAATTCTGTTACAGACAGCAAAAGACTTTCAAGTGCAGATGAACGAAATGAACAGAGTATTTAAAGAAGCATATAAGATGAAGATAAAAAAAAGGAAGACGAGATTAGCTGAATATACTAGAAATAAATAAGGCGATGGTGAGGGAATTAGATTAATAAACGAGATACATAATTTCATAATTTAGTAGATAATATTTGCTATTTGGGCAGTAAAACAACTGATGACCGAAGTAGAGAAAAATACAGACTTGCAGTGTCGAGAGAAGCGTTTCTGAAGAAGAGAATTTGTTACCATCGAATAGAGATTTAAGTATAAGGAGGTCTTTTCTGAAGGTGTTTGTCTATAGTCTGGCTTTGTATGGAAGTGAAACAGACAACAAGACAGTAAAATCTTTTGAAATGTGGTCCTATCGTAGAATGCTGAAGACCAGATGAGTACATCATGTAACCATGAGGAGGTACTAAATATAATTTGGGAGAAAAGAAATTTGTGGCATAAATTGACTAAAACAAGCGTTCGGTTGACAGAGCGCGTTCTGAAGCATGAAGGAATTGTCAATTTATTATTGCAAGGAAGTGTGGCTGTGAAAAATGCACACAGAAAGCAACGGACTAATCCAGTAAGCAGGTACAAATGGATATAGGTTGCAATAGTAAGTATTCAGAGATAAAGAGGCCTGTACAGGATACATTAGCTTGGAGAACTGTGTGAAACCTGTCCTCTATCCGAAGTCAACATCCATGTCTCGGTGTTACTAGGAGTAAGTGATAGTAACGTAAACAATATGTCGAAAGGTCTGAACTAGTTCCATGGAGAGTGAGTCTTAATAGAAAGAGGAACTAGTTATGTGGAAAGTTTGATAAAGAGCTCAGGTAAAGAGTAGGAAACTGTGTGTGTGTGAGTGTATGGAACTGAATGATCTTCATTAAGAAGGAAGGAGAAATGGTGGTTGGAGAGTGACTAATGAAGAGGTGAGGCAAAGAACTGGGGAGAGAATTAGGATATTGTAAGTTAGAAGAAAAAGGATGAAGAATTGCCTTGGTCACATGTTGCGACGGACATTTTTTATGATGACATTATTGGAAGGATTACTATGTGGAAGAGAAATGAAAAGGACAAGATGGAGGATGACATTAAAGGAAGCAGAAACTACGTGCAAAAAAAGAGAGCAACAGGCGAAGAAAGACATGGAGAGCAAAAACGTGAAGACTTGCGTTCGGGCAGAAATAATAATAATAATAATAATAATAACAAAGTGCGGTAGACTGCACCCCACTCCACCGAAGTAGTTCCCTGGCTCTTGACTCCGCATTCGGCATTCTGATGAACTCTAGTGGAATCAAGTGTAGATAGTGGTTTGGGCTTCTACTGTTATCTGCATCTGTATGATTACACTGGTATTTAAATTAAATCTTTGGTAGAGACGGGGGCACGAGACGCACTCTTCACTTGGTACTTATAGCTCACAATTACGTATTTTGAAAATGGAAAAAGTGTTTACATTGTGCTACGTTTTTCGTGATTTATCTTACATTCTCCAAGTCAAGCCTTTCAACATGTATGTATTTTTGAATAGTATTAAACATGTTACTTCAGAAATATAATTAAAACTTTATTTGGTTAAGAAAATGCAGGCTGCAGTTACATAAACTGGACCCCCTTAAGTTGCTCCAAACGGACCCCTCACTTTTTCATGTGTAAAGTCTGCGTGTGTTAGTACATATTTTTATTCTCTTCGAACTCCATTGCGGATTCCAAGAAGATAAGCTGAAAGTTGATAAAAAAATGGTTGATCAAAGAAAGTGAAGTCATTCTAAAATGAGTAAGGCTGTTGATGCAGATTAGAGAAAGAGAATGAGCTGGAAGAAGAGCTGTCAACAGCTCATGTTCCAGAATCAACAGTCATGAGGTTTTACAACATGAAGTACGGCACGCCAGAGAAAGCAGCAGAAACAAAATAGGTAGACCTGCAATTTTGTGTCAAGATCTTGAAAAAGAGCTAGTATAGTATTAGCCTCTTTCTTTGGGCATAATCTTATTGTCTTGTGAAAAACTGTCCTACAATTAGCAGAGAAAAATAACATTGAACACCCTTTCAAAGACCAAATTGTCTGGGAAAATTGGATTAGTCTCTTTTGTAATCGACATAAATCAAAATGTATCAAATTGTCAGGAAAAAGCCTAAAGGAACATCCTATAGCAGGGCTCTTTAGTTCAGCAATCGAAACACAAAGGAATTCTTTAACCTTCTGGAAGATACCTAGCTTCAATTTAGATTATATTTTCTCTAATTTAATACCTTTCTTCAATTTTTTTTTTAGTGTTGTGTTCCTTATTTCTAGAAGAGGTCCGGTTTTGACAATTTTTTTGAAATTATTTTCATAATCTTTAATGATGTTTTCTCAGAGTTGACTGTAGATGATACCTAACACTATAAAGTAATAATATTGCTTTTGAAAAAAAGTTTTCGCTATATTTTAAACCAGAAACAAAAAGTGGCTTCGGTTTATGGTACCTTCCTCTAACAACCACAGCAATAGTAATAATTATTATAACTGCTTCTTCTTTTTTGTTTATGGTAGTTTGTTTGTCGAGGGTGAAAATCAGAATGACCACCCGAAAAACGTGTGTAGTACCAGCAGTTGGACAGAAATGGATGTTTCCTGAAACAGTTACGTCCAGAACTTTAGAGTTCGTGTATAACGTCGGAACTCGCTGCTCGCTGTTTTCGGACTGTGGGCGCTAGTTCACACGCAGGACGCCTCGCCATGTAGGGGAAGCCGTCTTCCCGGTTCCGCCGTTGGTTCAGAGTGCAGGCCGACTCGGCGCATGGCGCTGGCGGCTACTGCTCCCTGGCCGTGGCGGAACTCGGCGCGATTAGTTAGTTTTATGGCACTGTTTTGTCATGCCGAATGGCGCCGCCGACTGCGATCGCCATAAAAACTTGTTTATTGGCGCGGGATATTGCGGCCCTTAGTACGCAACACTTTGTAGCAGTGAAAGGGAGAGGCCGCGCCCTCGCGAGCATTCCGGCGGAATTTTCATGATTTAAGCGCTATGGAGATGAGACGCGGAGGTGGACAGTAATGCCGCCTTCTTAGCGCGACAGCTGCTTACGTCCATCTCGTCGAAATGGAGACAATGGACACATGGCGTCAGTTCTTGAGACTATTTCTGCACGATAGTGTTTCTAGGAGCATAGCCTATTATTTTAGGTCACCATCTGGAAGTTATGGTGGGCTCTTGTAGCGTTTTATTTATATTATTATTTATTCGTAGAAAGGGTCGAAATTGAATTGCAAAGTGACATTTCATTGCTGTTTAATTTATCTGAAAGTAATTTTTTTTATAGGCACATCCTACAAAATGATTAGTCACCCAAAGGAAACGGCCCGCTAATACCACGGACCACCACTTTGTAACATTAAATGTATTTAGGTTAGCCTTTTATCCGTATAGGGTCGTTACTGAAGAGAGGTGTCTTTGCTTTCTTGTCTGGGTGTGAATCGGCACGGCAGGAATGCTAGACTTGCATAGCCGTAGTGCAAATGGTGTACAAGTAATGGTGGAGTTTAAGGAAATCTGAAATATGGTTACTTACAATTCTTAAAAATTCAGTAATAAATCACAGTGCCGCAGTAAAGCAAATTGGAATTCATCTGCGACCTCAGAAAATGGAGATACACCCAACAAAACAATTATATTTTCAATATATTAGAAACTAAAAAAGACTAATTTACAGCGACTGAATATCTTCACATTTGAACTTGAAATCAACAAATTTTTAATGTTTGTGGGATTTGAACAAACAACAATCATGATGGCATAGCAGTGTAGCTATTGAAATGAAATGTACCCTTTGAAAAATTGTAAATGACAGTGCTGGAAAAACTATTACGTTATTTGATTTTCAAACAGCTGAGCAAAACTCAACATACTCAAACAGTTTTTTCTTTAGTTATTCTGATCATCACTAAACTGACACACAGTGTTTTTAGCGCTACGCAATCAGACTTTCAGTAACTCCTACAAAAGAATGGCCCTGACTAACAATAACCTATACCATTCATGAATCACTTACCTCACAAAAATCTTCGTTACTCGAACTACTGCAATACAGCGAGCGCCAGTACTGCCAGCTAAATAAAAGATTCTAACTACTGAAGGCACTAACTGATGATAGGCATAGTTAGCAAATGAAAGATTTTGATAGAGAACAAATTATTTACGTTAATAGCATTTTCTGACATTCAATTAAACAAATTTCCTTTTTCTGTCCGACACACGTCCAGAGCGTCCTCTCAAAACCCTGTCATCTTTCTCCCCACATCCACCACTGCTGGCGGCTCACCTCTAACTGCCCAATGCTACGTGCTGTTCACATCCAACTGCCCAACACTACACAAGCGAATATTCCAACAATGAGTCCAACTAGCCACAAACTGCACACAGCGCAGTCAGCGATTTTCATACAGAGCGCTACGTGGCGTTACCAACATAAAAACCTAAACAGCCTACTTACACTATAATTCCTGAAAACTACACATCTGTATCTATTATCTGTTTCATTATGCATATGTCTCTCAGAACGTCATGTTCTCCACGATAACACAGCAACCGAAAACAGTATGAATGGTTCAAATGGCTCTGAGCACTATGGGACTTAACATCTATGGTCATCAGTCCCCTAGAACTTAGAACTACTTAAACCTAACTAACCTAAGGACATCACACAACACCCAGCCATCACGAGGCAGAGAAAATCCCTGACCCCGCCGGGAATCGAACCCGGGAACCCGGGCGTGGGAAGCGAGACAGTATGAATGCCTTATATCTTGTCATACTTGTGAAGTTATTTAATGAATATTTTATTATTTTGCCGGTTACATCCTTTAAATGTGAACTACAGTTGACATTAAGAACAACTGTAATTTAAAAATGGTCAGTCACATGTATCATCTGACACCACCATCGGAAAGAGTACCAAAAGACGCTTTCGTCAAGCAGATCCAAGTAATTGTTCAACCAATATTTGATATAGATGTATGAAGATGATATCTGTTCTTTCAGACATGTCCGACAGAACAGATACCATCTTCATACATGTATAATAAAGGCTCACCGGCCATCTGACCATCTTCTTCTGTGCAGTAAAGCCGCGAGTAATGAGTATGATGGGCAGGGGCACTATGAATATAGTCCGGGACAATAAGTTCCGAATGTAGGTCTCACGGGAGGCGTGCCAGAGATAAGACCCTGCAGTCGCACTATCCTCTGGGTCCTCGGTGGCTCAGGTGGATAGAGCGTCTGTTATGTGAGCAGATCCCGGGTTCGAGTTCCGGTCGGGGCACACATTTTCAACTGTCCTCGTTGACTTATATCAACGCCTGCACGCAGCTAAGGGTATTCATTTCATTATAATATTCTCTATCATTTTACTGTCATTTAACATGAGCATACATGTACAAGAATGCTGGCTTATTCATCTATGAACAAAGTATTAATTATATTTATGGTAAATGGTCTGAGTGTGAGCGAGTGTTAACATCATTCTTTTACTAAATATTAGTATAATTTATTAGTTTAGAACAGAAAGTGGTCAAGTTGAGTCAGAACATGTCCGTAGAACACAGAACGAAATATATTTAGTGGACATGGACTTCAGCCAGTTTGAATTACGCAGTGGTAGAATATTATGGGAGTCGAGCGACTCAGGACACTTTTATGTCACGATCTGGAAGCAGGCAGACCTGCCTGAGGTCACGTAGGTGATAGATTCTGAGCGGTGAATGGCGCTAGAATACTTTAACTGCCGGCCGCGGTGGCCGAGCGGTTCTAGGCGCTTCAGTCCGGAACCGCGCGACTGCTACGGTCGCAGGTTCGAATCCTGCCTCGGGCATGGATGTGTATGATGTCCTTAGGTTAGTTAGATTTAAGTAGTTCTAAGTTCTAGGGGACTGATGACCTCAGAAGTTAAGCCCCATAGTGCTCAGAACCATTTTTGAACCCTATGAATACTTTAACTTTCGAAGGGACTGTAACTTTCGTGAAGTCTGAATGTGCCCCAGTTCATAACTTTTTCTTTGCGCTTGCATTACGGAAGTAAATTTAGACAAATCATGGGTATCTGATGATCATCTCTTTTACGTTGACGTGTAAATCGTCATTCTGAACTCTGAACTATCTTAAGTTGGCAATTATTTCGTTTATTGTGTTCACGAGATGGACTTCGTTTTATGGACGCCTTAGATTACTTTTTAGTGTTAGGGCTCTGCTACTCTTCTTGTAATGCATTTAAAGCAACTTCATTAAATTTTAATAAGATCATATTTCTGTTATAATTATCTATTTCAGGATCACTTTTCATTTATTTAAGATTACTTACATGAATAAATGCATAATTCTCTGATCTCGTTTACATTGATTTCAGAAGTTAGAATAAAACCCTTCTTATTAATTATTCATTGATCTTTTTTCTAATATTTCCGATCATTTTACTAATTCGCAGTTCTAGCCAACACACAGATTGTTTAAGAGCAGGGACACAGGTACATTATTATTTCCAGCGAGTTTAGTTGCAGCGCATGAAAGTGGACGTGGAAGGCTTGACCCTACAACTTTACCGAGCAATCCTTTTTAAACAGAGCCGTGCGTAGCCCAGTTACATAGATAAATCAATACAGAGGTACAGTCGCAACCTCTATCCCTCATAAAAGCCTCATTTCGGTGAGGACACGGTCCACAAATTTCTTCAGGTATTCAATATCCGGCTGAAGCCGTTACTTGATGATTATATCCCACAGAGGATAATGCTTATTACGTTTTACCCTCAGTTCCAAATAGTCCCATACGTTTTCTATATAATTAAGATCGGATGAATGAGACGGCAAGTCGCGTTGAATAGGATATCCAAGTGTTCGTAAAACCATTCAAACATTCTGGTTACTGTTCATGTTCATGGTAAACTGAATAACAGGGTCCAAATGATGGAGCAAAAAACACACCCAGAACAATACATATCCACCTCCCGATTGAATTACACCATTCACCATCTTCGAGCTAGATGCCTCATTTGGCCACCAGTGAAATACACACAACACACACACACACACACACACACACACACACACACACACACACACACACACACAAACGCGCGCGCGCGCGCGCGCGCGCACACATACGCAGCCCCCGAGAAGAGGAGGTCCCCGACCCGGCCGGGAATCGAAACCGCGACACCGTTTCAGAGGCAACAACGCTAGCCACTAGACCAAGAGCTGAGGGCACCACAGTCGCGATTCTCGGACCGCTCTTAAAGCCTCCAGTTCCGCTGTCGTCCAGTTTAGTGTTCTTTGGCCCTCTGATGATTCGCAGCTGTATTTACCGCCGCGACCAATGACCTTTCCCCACGTACTCGCCTCCAAAAGCTCATTACGAGTGGTTCTGTAAAATTCCTGGATGCGCACCTGCACTCGGTGACAAAAGGTGACACCGCTCGTTTCGGTAAACATAGTTTTACCACCACTGTTTTCATACCGTAATACGAGACAGCGAGAGGTACACCATTCCCTGTAGATGCTTCATAAGTTCACGGTGATACACAAATAAAGAGGATGAATTCATTCACAGTGTGACGGTGTGGTCATAGGTGCGTCCAGATGTGATTGTTGCTTTGTCATTCTGTCACGTCTCCAAGTCGACCAGTGTTACTGCGCTGATCGCACACAACCGAAAGAGACAAAGGCAACACTTCTACGCCGTATCTGAAGGGGAGATTGTCTGTCAAATTTGAAGAAATTTGACATGTATTGTTCTCTGTTCCATAGTGTACTTTACTCTCCTGAACATTTCGGTATATTATGCTCTAAAAACAGACAGTTTTAGGACCATAATATTTTTAAATCAGACATACGGATGACAACATTTACCTCCTCGTATACACTGCCAGAATTGACCAGTCACATGTTGCAAACCACAAATCCTAGAAGACTGCGAATTGCCTTGCTTTGATGCCACTGTTACGTCTCATAAGCTGGAATTAGAAATAAAAGAAATCATACTTCGTTTCTGGCGCTAGTTTGTTAGAAAATTATGTGCTGGTCGGCGATTTCGGTACTAGACTTTCATACATTGTTCTTTTGTAGGTTTGTAGAATAATTATGTGTAAAAAAGACACAAATTTACGGATTCCAAATACATGCGCAAACAGCGAAGAAAGTGCAAGTAGTCAGAATAATGTTTCTGAAGTGACCACACCCCATAGTCTTTGTTGTAAGAATAGGAAAGCTGAATTTTTCTAGTAACCTAGGTGCAGTCGCAGGTAAACACACTCTACCTTTGACAGTAATAGACGAAATCAAGCCTATAATCAAATTTTTGTCAAATCCAGAGCTACTAAATAAATGTTTGCATGGGAAGATCCAGGATGTGAACGTTTCCATCAGTAATGTTTTGTGGTCCTTTCTGCCTATTTTTTTCCCCTCACGACTCTAAAGTTAGCAATGTCTGGTGCTTTAATATATTTACCGTTGAGAACTATAAAAGACTAAAGGTTCTGAAGATGTTATGAGTGACATTAGCGGAAAGTCATAGGTCGAGACTGTGAGAACTGGATGTGCTTCATGTACGCGAACAGCGTTTGCTCTCCATCAAATGACAAAGTAAGCAAGAAAGTAAAGAAAAGGGCAAACAGTGGTCGATTATGACACTGAACAGGATACAGAAAACTGATCAGGACAATTCTAATGCATGAAAGAGTCAGAAATTTTTAGTCTGTATAAAATGTCTCTGAGCACTACGGGACTTAACATCTGAGGTCATCAGTGCCCTTGAACTTAGAACTACTTAAACCTAACTAACATAAGGACATCACACACATCCATGCCCGAGGCAGGATTCGAACCTGCGACCTTAGCGGTCACGTGGTTCCAGACTGAAGCACCTAGAACCACTCGGCCACACCGGCCGGCTCTGTACAAAAGTTTCTGATTAAAAAACTTTGAACCTCATTATCTCGGAACTACTTTTTTTTCCTATAAACAACACGATAATTCCAAAAGTATTGAATGCAGAACCTCGAAATTTTCACAGTACGCCAAGAATATGATTCAACACATATTGGAACTAGAATAAAAAATATCTTATGTTATTTAGTTTTTATGTTTAGTTATTTTCGAATTAAGCCAGGAAAATTAAGTGTTTGAGAAATAACTCGTAACATACTCATTATAAACATTTTGCAATAATTCTAGTTCAGTATGTCTACAAAACTACAGTAAATAATTATGCAAAAGTAATAGCTAATGCCTTAAAAACTTTTCAACATAATCGATCGGAAAGTTTGATAATTTAGCATTGGCAGCATAGGGCTTACAATATCCCATTAAGTCACGTTCCCAGATGGTATACGTTATGTACCATTTACAGAACCCCAAGGCGGTGAAAGGGGGGGGGGGGGGGGGAGGGGATAATATTTTGCTGAGTGAGCTTAAGTTTGTAATCGTTTTCTCAGTAGATATTACGAGTATGCATCTTTGACAACAAAACGTATTAACATTTGGTAGAAAACTAATTGACACTGAGGTGACAGAAGTGATGGGGTAGTGACTTGCACATATGCTGAAGGCGGTAGTTCTACGTACATAAGGCATATAAGGGCAGTACATTAGCGGAGCTGCCATTTGTACTCAGGGGATTGATGTGAAAATTTTTCCGACGTGATTATGGCCGCACGACGAGAATTAGCAGACATCGCGGAATGGTAGTTGGAACTAGACGCGTCGGATATAACATTTCGGAAATCGTTAGGAAATTCAATATTCCGAGATCCACATTGTCAAGAGTGTGCCGAGAATACCAAATTTCAGGCATTATTTCTCATCACGGACAACGCAGTGGCCGACGGCCTTCATTTAATCATCGAGAACAGCGGAATTTAGGTGGCGTTGTCAGTACTAACAGACAAGAAACAATGCGTGAAATAACCGCACAAATCAATGTGTCGTACGACGAACGTACCTGCTAGGACTGTGCGGCGAAATTTGGCGTTAATAGGCTATGGCAGCAGACGATCGGCTAGATTGTCTTTGTTATCAGCACGACATCGACTGCAACGCTGCTCCTGGAGTTGTGGCCACATCGGTTTGTCCCTAGACGACTATAAATCCGTTATTTGGTAAGATGAGCCCTAATTTTAGTTGGAAGAGATGATGGTGGTGGTGTGGCGCAGACCCACCAAGCCATGACCCAAGTTGCAAACAGGACATTGTGCAACGTGATCGTGGCTCTATAATGGTGTGGGCTGCGTTTACATAGTGTGTACTGGGTCCACTGGTCCAACTGAACCAATCATTAACTGGAAATGGTTATGTTCTGGTACTGGCAGACCAATTGCTGCCATTCGTGCACTTCTTCCGAAAGAAAGAAGGAATTTTTACGGATAACAATGCGTCATGTCTCCGGGCCGCAATTGTTCGCCATTGGTTTGAAGAACATTCTGGACATTTGGAGTTAATAATTTGGTCACCCAGATAGCCCGAAATTAATGCCATCGAACATAATCGAGAGGTAGGTTCGTGCAAAATATCCTGCACCAAAACTCTTTCATAATTATGGAAGGCTATAGAGGCAGAATGGCTCAATATGTTTGAAGGAGACTTCGAACGACTTGTTGAGTCCATGCCATGTCGAATGTTGCATCACGCCGAGCTAATGGAGTTCCGACACGATATTAAGGGATTCTCCTTGACTTTTATCACTTCAATGTACAAACTAAAAGCAACAGGTTACGGATAGACGATATACGGAGAAATGGAAAGGGGTATTTTGTCGTAGCTGTCGCAGAGTTGGATGTCTCTACCTTAAACTGTTGTAGCCACAATGTTTTGGACAGACGAGACTTCACACCACTAATTACAAATCATAACATTATCTGTGCTTAATATCGAAACCTACCACAAAAGTAAAAAATTTAATGCGTGGTCCTACGTCGATTTCTCACTTCACTGTCGGTGGTGATTAGAATTACCCTAAGACGTATTGTTTTTAGTTTTGAAATATATGGATACGTATTGGCAGACCGCCGTAAATGGAAGTTAGTCGCTCTGCCTGTGTTGATGCTTCCCTTGGCGTAAACAAGCTCATTTCCCGACTCAAGATGAACTCAAGTGGCTGAACGATTCTGCGTTGCCGAGCAAACAATATGTCATGTATGGCGATAGTCGAGTGAGGCCGATGAGTCCCTGTACGGCGTTGAATTGATGATGATGATGATGTTGGTTTGTGGGGCGCTCAACTGCGCGGTCATCAGCACGCATATAAAGTCCCAAATTTTTTCACACTCCTACTTTTTTTCGGAGTCCAATCTAGCCACTGTCACGAATGATGAGCATGATGATGAAGACAACACAAACACCCAGTCCCCGGGCATATAAAATCCCGAACCCGGCAGAAAATCGAACCCGGGAGCCTGTGATCCAGAGGTAGCAGCGCTAGCCACTAGACCACCTGCTGCGGACATGGCGGTGAGTGTGACCTTCCAGAATGCATCGATTCCGTATTGGCACGTAAGTTTTGGGATCCCTTCCAACACGGACCAGCAAAATAGCGTTAAGACAAAAAAAACGGATTCTGATTGTGAAACACAAGTGGGTAATATTTCCACAAATATAGAACACATGTGGCGTTACGTATGATCGCGCTGAAACGCTAATCATTAGGATAACTAAGCATGTCGAACACTTCACGTCAGTTTGAATTTTGTCTCTTGCCGCCTTTATGATGAAGCAGTCCTAATGACCAGGAGAGTACATGTGTTCCATTACTTCCTCCAGGCAGTTTCCTCTCACTGTGTGTCAAAAAGCTCACTGCGTGTGAATAAGAAGAAGAGAATTGGTACTCAGACGAACTTAGATATATAGGTAGATAGATAGTCACTTGTCCCATGGATGAAACTCACGATAAACTTTATTACACTGAAGCTCAAAAGAAGCTGGTATAGGCATGCATATTCAGATACAGAGAAATGTAAACATGCTGTAAGTAGGCTGTCTCGGTTTTTATGTTGGTAACACCACGCAGTACTCTCTATGAAACTCGCTGACTGCGCTGTGTGCAGTCTGTGGCTGGTTGGACTCATTGTTGGAATATTCGCTAGTTGAATGTGAACAGCGTGTAGCGTTGGGCAGTTGAGGTAAGCTGCCAGCAGTGTTGGATGTGGGGAGAGAGATGCCAGAGTTTTGAGAGGCTACTATGAACGGACGATCTGGACGTGTGTCCGACAGAAAAAGCAAATTTGTTTAATTGGATGTCACAAAATTATATATATATATATAATTTTGTGACATCCAAATATATATATATATATATATATATATATATATATATATATATATATATATATAATAACTTTAGAACACTATTAAGGTAAATACATTGTTCGTTCTCTATCAAAATCTCTCATTTGCTAACTATGCCTATCAGTAGTTTGTGCCTTCAGTAGTTACAATCTTTTATTTAGCTGGCAGAATTGGCGCTCGCTGTATTGCAGTAGTTCGAGTAACGAAGATTGTTGTGAGGTAAGTGATTCATGAAGGGTATAGGTTATTGTTAGTCAGGGCCATTCTTTTGTAGGGATTATTGAAAGTCAGATTACGTTGCACTAAAATATTGTGTGTCAGTTTAGTGATGATCAGAATAAGTAACGAGAGAACTGTCTGAGTAGGTTCAGTTTTACTCAGCTATTTGAAAATCAAATAACGTAAGACTTTCTCCAGCAGTCATTCTTTACCCACAAAGGGGAAGAAGTTTCAATGCAGAACACGGCGCCGCGGCCGGCAACGCCCATATAAGACAACAAGTGTCTGGCGCAGTTGTTACATCGGCTACTGTTGCGATAATGGCAGGTTATCGAGATTTAAGTGAGTTTGAACTTGCTGTTATAGTCAGCGCACAAGCGATGGGACACAGCATCTCCGAGGTAGCGATGAAATGAGGATTTTCCAGTACGCCCATTTCACGAGTGTACCGCGAATATCAGGAATCCAGTAAAACATCTCATCTCAGATATCGCTGCGGCAGGAAAAAGATCCTTCAAGAACTGGAGCAACGACGACTGAAGTGAATCGTTCAACGTGACAGATGTGCAACCCTTTCGCACATTGCTGCAGATTTCATTGCTAGCCCATCAAAAAGTGTTAGCGTATGAAACATTCAACGAAACATCATCGATATGGGCTTTCGGAACCGAAGGACTACTCGTGTACCCTTGATGACTGCATTACACAAAGCCTTACGCCTAGCCTGAGCCACTCAGTACCTATACTGGACTGTTGATGAATGGAAACATGTTTCCTGATCGGACGAGTCTCGTTTAAAATTGTTTCTAACGGATGGATGTGTACGGATATGGAGACAACCTCATGAATCCGTGGACCTTGCATGTCGGGAGGGTACTGTTCAAGATGGTGGAGGCTCTGTAATGGTGAGGGGCTTGTGCAGTTGGAGTGATATGGGACGCCTGATGCTCTAGATACGACTCTGACACATTACACGTACGTAAGCATCCTGTCTGATCATCTGCATTAATTCATGTCCATTGTGCATTCCCATGGTCTTGGGCATTTCCACCACGACAATGCGACACCCAATATGTTCAGAATTGCCACAGAGTGGCTACAGGAACACTCTTCTGGGTTTACACATTTCCACTGGCCACCAAGCTCATGTTGTCAGTTGCCTACAGCACTACTTCAGACGTTGGTCGAGTCCATGCTATGTCGCGTTGCGGAACTTCTGCGTGCTCACCGGGAACCTACACGATATTAGGCAATTGTACCAGTTTCTTTGGCTCTTCGGTATATGTGGAACATGTCAACACAATAAAAGTAGAGCACACATATACAACTAAAATGAAAAGAAATTATGTCCTACTCATAGGGCTACATTCCGCCGATTTACTGGTTTCTTTTTCATTTTCAAAGTAATAAGTAATTATCTTTATTCAAGAATTCTTCTGCGGTATAGAAAGAGCTTGTAAGGAGAAACGTCTTTATTGCGCATTTTAAAATACTTCTGGTGTCTGTCAAACGTTTTATTTCCATAGGCAAATAGCCGAAGAGTTTCATAGCCACATAATTCATCGCATTATGCGTGAAACTTAGATTCATTAAAGGGTAATGCTGAACATTTTGGCTTCTAGTGTTTTACCTGTGAATGTCTGTTACTCGCAAACTTAGATGGATTTGTTGATGACATATTCCATGATAGTATGGACGATGAAGTAACTTTTAAGTGCGAAGATCTCTAGCAAAACATTTGTTATATTTAGATAATTGGTTTCGGCAAGACTATGTTGCTAAATTTGGATCTTGTACTTTGTAACATTACATCTTTTTCATCAGTACTATATGGGTTGGTATACCACGTACATATAATGTCAATGTCGTCAAAAGATGTTGAAAAAGAGACGTAGTGGTATACAGCATAAGATCTGAATATAGCAACACAGCCTTTGCCGAAACCGGTTATTGAAATCTAATAAATGTTTTGCTAGCGATTTTGGTGTTTGGAAGTTTCTTCAGAGACCACACATACCTTCAAGGAGTACATCTGTGAACACCACACATAACTCTAATTCATTCCTTTTCTACAATGACTACTTTTAGCCTAAGTAAGGGTTACCACTTAATGTTATCACGTAAGACAGTAATGAACGAAAATGTGCAAAATAAGTTACTTATTGACTTCTGTATCCTCGAAGTTGGCAGTTATTCTTGTGGAGAATAAAGCCAGACCTAAAAATTTTGATAGATACATTTTATCGTTTTTCCAATTTGTTTTCATCAATATGTATATCCAAGAATTTACGGTTTGCAAAACTGTGTATTATTTCTTGCTATTATCATAGGCTAATAACAGAGTGCATATTTTTGACAGTATAAAATCGGATTAAGAGCAGTTTTATATGGCCGATTTGTGCATAACGACTATAATTTTCGCAAATACGACATTTGGCGAGTGGAAACCAGAAAATTTGTAAGTGTTATTTTCTTCAAAAAACGCTTTTTCAGTGTAGTTGTGTTCACGATACTGTCTTGCTTGCATCTAGGGTCGATGCAAATTGCCAAATTATAGAGAAAGTCTTTTAAACATTCGTTAGTACGTGACGTATAGTCATTTATGGCAAGCTGTACTTCCCCTGGAGTTCCAAAATTAAGAAAAAAAAGTGAAGTTTTTCCAGGGTAAAATTCAGTCGTCAGTTGCAAATAAATTATTTCATATAGCAGAATTATGTGTTATGTTTTTCAAATGTACTGTATTTAAGTATTTTGTATACCTCTGTTATATTTTTGTGTATGTTCCTTGTTGCTGGCGCTAAAGTATCTTAGATGTGGTTTAGTTATCGTAAATTGTCCATCAGTGTTCAAAATAGTCACATACAAAACGTTCATTTCTGGACATATCATGGCGTTATGCTTCTCTTAAGAAGACATTGACATCTGCTAAACCAATACTAAGTAAGTTTCAGTAATATACTCTTTATCCTTCAAATACATGTATAGCCAATGTCAAAAGCTTTATAATATGTCTGATCTTGTAAGCCTCTAAATATGACAAATTAATTTGTCGAGACCGGTAAAGCGTAATATGACTGAATTTTATCCTTGAATGCTGCATAATGCTACAGTTGCTGAAAATTAGAGCCATGAATAAAATAATAGATATTTGAATGATACTTTGTTGGTTAGACAGTTAAAAACCTGCTCTTGTATTTCTGTATTTGTATTATCATAAACAAAATCTGATCCCTCAGTATTAATGGCAGTAGGAACAAAAACTTTCTTCCTGCTGTTTTGTCGAAACTGACATTTTTGAGATCGTGTCTGTGTACAGAATACAAGTTGTTTGTTGAAAAAAAAAAAAAAAAAAAAAAAAAAAAAAAAAAAAAAAACCAGCAACCACCCAGTTTCGAATCGACTGGTATTATTAACAGTGGCCGTTTGCATTTTTCTTCTTTTCAAGAAAGTTTTTGAAGTTAAATCTATGAAAACTTTATTGGCTCTTAGAACCAATTCACTCTCTTGTCTGGCATTTAGTACGTTCTTACTAAAGCGTTTATCTTCTAATTTTTGTCGATTTTTTTTGGAGGGTGGGGGGGGGGGGGGGGTGATGCGGTGAACAACGTAGTCCTATGGTATCAAAACACCTTGTCATTTCTTTGGATACACCATTTATGTACAAACAGAGTTAGGCTACATTGTTTTTTCATTCTCCTGACAAATGTTGGATTTGCCACTTAAAACATTTTCCGTATCCAGTGTTCATTTAATGTTTTCACTATTGACGCTTCTTTGCTCGGCTTTACAAGAATAATTGTATCATCCACATTCAGGGTCAATTCTGCCACTAGCGACGGCCGATCTGTTTCTCGTATTTCTCATTTGGTAGTGTTTGTACAGCAGACCTCGGAGACACCTGGGGGACGGCTCGCCGGCCGCGGTGCCTCAATGCAGGCTTAATGCGACGTTTCCTGGGGCCGGGGCCCCGTCGCAGGCACGGCCGATGTCCTCTGCCACCAAGCTGAAGCCACAATCTGTCTCGCCCAGCAGCCAGCCCTCACTCTCACCTGGTTCTCATTCAGTTAAATATGCTAGATATCTTTCAGTCTAATGTCCGTGCAGCGTAGGTTCATCCAAAGCACACTGTTTTTAAATGTTCGCGATACCTTTCCCGTGCGTAGGAGTCTGTTACGTAGTTCACGACACAGGTATTTCGTGCACCGGGAGATTTACTAATCGGCTGAAGACGTTAGTCTATTAGTGGCTATCTCTATTGTGCATCGCCAGATTGTAAATACTGGATGCTTTGGGAGGAATAGTAAATACTTTAGGAAACGGTAGTATAGACTAACTCGAATAAAACAGATTCCACACAACATGGCTTCAATTTTTGTTGGTTATCGAGATACAGTTGTTGGAATGCAAAAGAAACCGACGGTTTAAAGTGAAGACATATGATTATGTTCAAAGCGGATTTTCATAAATTACACCTCCGATATCACTGCAGTATCGAATTCTCCCGACAAAAGAACACCACTCGTCATAATCCTAACTATCAATCCGTCACTTGTGTTTACTTTTTCTATGTGCACTTCGCCTTTCAGTACTCGCCAGAGGCAAAAATCTAATGTTAACCTTACTATCCAAGAAAGGTGACAATTTCTTCCAGTACATCCTCCGGGGATGTGTCACGTGCGACAAGAATGAGCGGCGGTTCCATCGTACTGGAAGAATACCCCCATCTTTGTGGCTCAAAGAGCTTCTCCCTGTAGTGACTGAAGTTCGTTTTTCGAGGCAGTCCAGATAACAGCATCCTGTAAGACAATCCGGTAATACAAGAGGACCAGTCAGCTATCTGTCATAACAAACCACACAATTATAGAGGAACGTTTCAGAAAATGTCTGCGTCTACTGTCATCTCTTCCTCGAACGTGTTGAATCCGGTGTAAATGATAAGGATAAAGGCCGGGCGTGATTAATGACTCTCATTTTCTTGTGTATGGAACACTCATACGTACAGAAGTTCTTTGTGTGGTTTTTGGAGGACTACCTTCCACCAAGCGAATCACGACTTTGGTTTTATCTGTTCATTCGCACGTTCAGATGACAGGTGACTGCGAGGCACTGCACCAGTCTCACGCAGCTCAGTGAAAACACGAGCAAACACTGTTGAACCGGGTACTCAACCATGCTTCAATAACATTCAAATTATACCCGAAGATTTAAAATGTGTTGTGTACTCCTAGCGCATATATAAATAACGCACGTGATCTGTTGATGCTAGTTACGCTATCGAAACTGGCCATCACTTTTTAAAAAATATATAATATTAAATGCGATTGAGACAATATATAGAAAATTTTTGAAAAATTTAAAAAGTTTTATGGACAGTTTTTGAAGTTTTTTGTAATTTTACATTTTATTATCTGCTTACGATCGCTTTCCTCTATTCTGACAATCTGTATATATAAAAGGCAATGTCTCGAGTGATTGATCACTCACTGACTCATCATCGCCCAGCCCAAACAACTAAGGACAGAAACTTGAAATTTGATGAGGCGTCGTTTAAGATGGGATTTTTCGAAATTCCACCTATAAGGGGGTGAAAAGGTTTTTTAAAGCGTATCACTGTTAAGGTGGTATTGAAGCTACACCTACGAACACAGGTATCTGTTTCCACGGTCAGAAAGAAAGGAACGTATGTTTCATCATTTTTGGTAATTTAACCCGTATGGGGATGAAATAGAGGGTAAAATGTTTTTTGGAAATAAATCAGTATTAAAGAGCTACTAAAGTATTTTTAAGATACACCCATGAAAACAGATATCTGACTTCTCGGTCTACTAATAAAAAAGTACGTCATTCAGTGTTTTTGGAAATTAATCTCTAAGGGAGTGAAATAGGGAATGAAATGTTTTATGAACCTATTTCGTTATGAACGCCTTTTAAAGCTAAGTCTATGAAAATTTGTATTTTTCAATGTTAGAAACAAAAAATACGTGTTTCACTGATTTTGGCAATTCAGCCCCTAAGGGAGTGAAATAGGACAAGACTGATTCACTGACCCATCTTTGCCTAGCCCAAGCCACTAAGGATAGAAATTTCAAATTTGGAAAAGTTGTTGCCGTACGGGGCGGCCGAGCGATTCTACGCGCTACAGTCTGGAACCACGCGACCGCTACGGTCGCAGGTTTGAATCCTGCCTCGGGCATGGATGAGTGTGATGTCCTTAGGTTAGGTAGGTTTAAGTAGTTCTAAGTTCTAGGGGACTGATGACCTCAGAAGTCCCGTATTGCTCAGAGCCATTTGAACCATTTGAAAAGTTGTTGACCTTATAGTGTAAGCATCGTTTAATAACGGACTGCTCGAAATTCTACTCCTAAGGGGGTGAAAGAGGGGATGAAAATTTTTATGAAAATATTTCGTTATATTAAAAAATTTTTGAAGTTAAATCTATGAAAATTGTTGTTTTACTTCTTGGTTACATGTAAAGAAAAATGTGTTAGGGTATGAAAGTTTCTGTGGAAGTATCACCGCAGGAGGTGTCATTAACAAAAACGTTGCACTCCAGCTACAAGAAACGCCTTTTGGCCAGAAGTACGTTCAGAAGAGACCATGATTCTATGGTCTGTATTAGCGTGCAAAGCTTAGAACGTGCAGATTGTGAACAAAATAAAAATTTGACTAAATAAAAATAAAAAGTTGGTGCAGATCATACAGTTTATGCAAGCGAAGCAACGTGCGATAAGAGAGTGCCAAATACTGTATATTCAGTATTCTGTAAAGACAAAAAAATATATATTGACAACTATAAAGTTGATATTCCTTTATCAGTGATTTACCAAAATTTCTGATTTTATTGTTGCTTCACAATTACTTAAAATATTTTAAATCACCATGACACAATGCAATAAGGTACCCTGGCATTATCTATTATCAGAAAGGTCCCTTGAGAGAACTGGACATATAAACCAAAACTATCTTCTAAACGATGATGAGCAACTACCTCTGAGTCCTGCACCTACATCTGCATGATAACTCTACAATTCACAATTAAGTGGCTGGCAGAAGAGTCATCAAACCACCTTCAAGCTCTCTCTACCGTTCCAATCTTGGTTCAAATGGTTCAAATGGCGCTGAGCACTATGGGACTTAACTTCTGAGGTCAGCAGTTCCCCAGAACTTAGAACTAATTAAACCTAACTAACCTAAGGACATCACACACATCCATGCCAGAGGCAGGATTCGAACCTGCGACCGTAGCGGTCGCGCGGTTCCAGACTGTAGCGCCTAGTACCGCGCGGCCACCCCGGCTGGCTGTCGAACTTCCTATCGTCTGATATAGTGGAGCAACTCGATGTGACGGGGACTCAACAAGTTGTTAGAAGCTCCCTGCAGAAATATTTAGCCTTGCTGGCGGTGCAGCCGTTCACAACTCCATAAGTGTTGCCAGTGCACGGTTTTGTGCACGAACTGACCTGTCGATTATGTCCCATAGACGTTCGGTAGGATTCATGTCGGGCGATGTGGTTGGCCAAATCATTCGGTCGAACTGTCCAGAATCTTCTGCAGGCCAATCGCGGACAACTGTTGCTCTGTACGTAGCTCATTTTCACCCAAAAATTCCATCATTGTGAAACCTTCCTGTCTCCTCTATACCACTTTTGTTATGCATCCTTCCCTTCTACAATAACCTATGAAACCTTCCCTTAGGATTTATATCTCTTGCTTAATACTAACAAATGAAATCTTCCCTTTCTCAATAATAATAATAAGTGCAATCTTGAAAAGCGCTCAAAAAAAAGGAACACTTCAATCTTTCCGCGTGAGCTCTGATTTATTTTATTATGATGATCATTCCTTCTATGTTAGTGGACACCAACAAAATATTTTCACACTCGGAGAACAAAGTTGGTTATGGAAATTTCATGAGACGACGCTGCCGGAACGAAAATCGCCTTTGCTTTATTGATTGCCATCCCAATTCGCGTATCATACCCAAGGCACTCTCTCCTCACTTTCGCGATGACACCAAACAACATGATTGGTATATCGTCAATGACGGACGTGCGCCAGCTTACATGCTCATGCTTTTACCAGTCTTCTCCGAATGTAGTGTTCATTAAAACTTCAACATCTTTCATTTTGTCACGTGAGACTGGATGGCTGATGTGTACTTCAGCTCGCGGTGAAGACGAGTGTTTCGTAATGGTCCATCCGTGTTTCGTAAGAGAATTTCGGCCTTTTACGTCTCGCTGAGATCTGTAAAATGCAGTTGCCTCTACATAGATATGAGTGTTTCTCATAGCTTCGCACTTGAATGTGAAAATTCATTTCACTTATGGGACGTACTTTTCGTAGGACAATAATTTTATACACTTTTGTTGTTTATTTACTTATTTATTCCCAAACTAGTTTCAGTGACAAATATCACCATCACCAGTGGGTTCTTGGATTCTAGAACATGCAGAATTAGCACTGTTTGGTTCCAAATATTGCATAACATCTTATTTACTATACGTCACAGCATTACTGTCGCTGTTTCCAACACATTTTCTATGTTTCTTGCGTTTTTCTTGGCGTGAATCCTGTCATCTGCAGCTGTGTGTGCGGCTGATATTAAACAAACACACCGAGCGGGGTGGCGCAGTGGTTAGACACTGGACTCGCATTCGGGAGGACGACGGTTCAATCCCGCGTCCGGCCATCCTGATTTAGGTTTTCCGTGATTTCCCTAAATCGCTCCAGGCAAATGCCGGGATGGTTCCTCTGAAAGGGCACGGCCGACTTCCTTCCCCATCCTTCCCTAATCCGATGAGACCGATGACCACGCTGTCTGGTCTCCTTCCCCAAACCAACCAACCAACCAAACAAACACAAAACGTGAACTCATGTATGTCTGCGTTATACGACTGGGATTGCTATGGTATTGTGGATACAGCTTTAGTGTGTACTAGGTTGTTACGTAGCTTATCATGTACTCACGTTTGTTCGACGACTTGCTAGTTCTATACACAGAAAAACATAACTTCCGCACCTCGTCCGTAGTACGAAACATTACGCCATCTTGCTGTTCGCGTGTATCGCATATTGCGAGCAGCTTACGAAAATTGTAGCGGGAGTTCTGAGGACTTCCGTTCCGCATTTATGTCTTTGTGTGTGGTTGGGGAGTGTTTTGTATGTTTTCCTATTCTGGCTCCTGTGTCAATTCTGTTACAATGGTAAAAAGAGTGTTGTTGCAAAGTGTTGTTTTTGTTTATTGTGTTCTTCCCTTGCACTATAGTCTTTTGTGTGCAATAATTTTCTACTATTGTAATTTATCGTTACAAACTGCTGCTGTGTTTCAGGACGTGTAGATCACTTTCGGCATTAGTGGGGTTGTATGTAGATTTTGTTCATTACATGCTCTGAAAAAGTGGAATTTGTGCTGTCACTCTTTAGGGCTCTCATGTGATCTGTGTACCTTATTGGGAAATTTCTGCTTCTTTGTCGAATGTATTGGGCCTGACATGAGTTACATGTGAGCTGGTATATTCCAGCATTGTTGAACTTGTCTGAAGTCTTATGTCTAATATTAGTTTAGCTGAACTGTGTTGTTTGTTCTGAATTGTAGTATCGGAATCCCAATAACATTAAGAACAAAAAAAGGGACGCCGAGTACAGGCCTACTTATATAAAGTAAACCCGAATTGCATGGACAAAATATCAGACGTTATTTAAGAATATTATGTGAGTGTTTCGGTATAAGGTCCCGTAGTTTGGGATGTACCGGTACAGAGTTACACTGAGGTGACAAAAATAGGGCAGCGATATGCATGTATATATACAGATGGCATTAATATTACGTACACAAGGTATAAAAGGGCTGCCATTTGTACTCAGGTGCTCGCAAAAAATGTTTACGACGTGATTGTGGCCTCACTAAGGGAATTGACAGACTTCGAACGTGGAATGGTAGTTGGAGCTAGAAGCATGGAACGTTTCATTTCGGAAATCGTTAGGTGATTAAATATTCTGAGATCCACAGTGTGAAGTGTGTGCCGAGAATAAAAAATTTCAGGCATTAACTTTCATCACGGACAGCGTTGTGGCCTATGGCCTTCACTTAACGACCGCAGAAGTCAGTGTGGATCGTTCGACGAACGTATTCGTTTGGAGAGGGAATCGAAATTTGACGTTAATGGGCAATGGCAGGAGGTGGTCGACGCAAGTGCCTTTGCTAACAGCACGGCATCGCCTGCAGTGCCTCTACTGGGCTCGTGGCCGTATCGTCTGGACTCTAGACGACTCCAAGATAGTGACCTGATCGCGTGAGTCCCGATTTCATTGGTAAGAGCTGATGGTAGAGTTAGAATGTGGTAAGACCCCGTGAAGCCATAGCCAAAAGTTGTCAACAAGGCAGTGTGCAATGTGATGGTGACTCCGTAGTGATATGTGATGTGTTTACATAGAATTGACTGGGTCCTCTTGTTGTACTCGGCTACTTGGAGACCATTTTAAGCCTTTCGTGGACTTAATGTTGCCAAACAAAGACAGAATTTTTGTGCGTGACAATGAGCCATGTCACAGGGCCATAATTATTCGCGATTTGTTTGAAGAACATTGTGGACAATTCGAGCGAATGTTCGGCCGACATGGATCCATAGATCATTTATGGTAAGTAATCGAGAGGTCAGTTCGTGCACAAAATCAAGCTCCGGCAACACCCCCGTAATTATGGATGGCTATAGAGACAGCAGGACTCAATATTTCTCCAGGGGACGATTGAGTCCGTGCCACGTGGATGTGCTGCAGTACAGCGGGCAGAATGGGATCCGACAAGATATTAAGAGGTATCTCAAAACATCCCTCACCTCTATGTGTATTGCAGTTAATGATTTATTCGGTTTGTTACTCCATTGATATTTGTTTCCGTGAAAATATCTTCACAACAATGAAAAAGAATCTATACGAATTATAAAACCCCCACCACATTTTTCTGTCTGTACGTGAAAGTTAATCTCAGGACGTTTTATAGATATTTGATACAGTTTTCACTAATAGATAGAGTGAAGCAAGAGAGAGTTTTCTTTTATCACTACTTGCGATAAACAGGTTGTCCGTTGTAGATACTTAGTACTACAGGTACGAGGCCGCGGTGGGTCACTAGCGTAATATACAACCACCAAAACTTGCAACACAAAACACAGAGAAACGCAACAGCCATCATGTGAATCAAGGGGCACGCTGTGATGAAGTTACCGTCGCAGCGGGAACAGTTCAGCATAGAGTCGTGCCGCTGATGTATTGCATTCAGTGAACCCATACACGAGGAGCACATCGGCCAACTCTTCATATGTAAACCTACCCGTACAGCTATGTATCACTGTTACCTTACAACTAACATTTTTAGAAAAACAAATCGGAGAAAAAACAGAACCACACTACGCACAAACGTATGGGTGAAGAATGAAATGGGCATTATTGTTATCAGTAAGGGAAGACATCCGGTTCAGAGAGTACACCAGGTAAGTTCCTTTCAGAGCGTGCTGAAATAATAACAACATATATAATAACTCCATATACACTACTGGCCATTAAAATTGCTACACCAAGAAGAAATGCAGATGATAAACGGGTATTCATTGGACAAATATATTATACTAGAACCAACATTTCCACGCAATTTGGGTGCATAGTATCCATAACAACCACCTCTGGCCGTAATAACGGCCTTGATACGCTTGGGCATTGAGTCAAACAGCGCTAGGATGGCGTGTACAGGTACAGCTGCCCATGCAGCTTCAACACGATTCCACAGTTCATCAAGAGTAGTGACCGGCGTATTGTGACGAGCCAGCTGCTCGGCCACCATTGACCAGACATTTTCAGTTGATGAGAGATGTGGAGAACGTGCTGGCCAGAGCAGCAGTCGAACATTTTCTGTATCCTGAAAGGCCCGTACAGGACCAGCAACATGCGGTCGTGTATTATCTTGCTGAAATGTAGGGTTTCGCAGGGATCGAATGAAGGGTAGAGCCACGGGTCGTAACACATCTGAAATGTAACGTCCACTGTTCAAAATGCCGTCAATGCGAACAAGAGGTGACCGAGAAGTGTAACCAATGGCACCCCATACCATCGCGCCGGGTGATACGCCAGTATGGCGATGACGAATACACGCTTCCAATATGCGTTCACCGCGATGTCGCCAAACACGGATGCGACCATCATGATGCTGTAAACAGAACCTGGATTCATTCGAAAATATGACGTTTTGCCATTCGTGCACCCAGGTTCGTCGTTGAGTACACCATCGCAGGCGCTCCTGTCTGTGATGCAGCGTCAAGGGTAACCGCAGCCATGGTCTCCGAGCTGATAGTCCATGCTGCTGCAAACGTCATCGAACTGTTCGTGCAGATGGTTGTGGTCTTGCAAACGTCCCCATCTGTTGACTCAAGGATCGAGACGTGGTTGCACGATCCGTTACAGCCATGCGGATAAGATGCATGTCATCTCAGCTGCTAGGTGGGCTCGCGCGTGCCTGGCCGAAAGGCGAAGGTGGGATCTGGCCGCGTGGCAGCTGCCTTACCCCTTTCCAACAGGTACGGGGTGCTTCCTAGTGGTGATGACATCGTTTCCGAGCCACCACAGGATGCCTCGCCTGTTGGGCCAGTGGCCGATTCTCCGGCAAGGTCCCGACAGTCACAGAGGGCGGGCCTATTAGTTATAGGGAGCTCCAACGTTAGGCGGGTTATGGAGCCCCTTAGGAAAATAGCGGGTAGGTCGGGGAAGAATGCCAGTGTGCACTCGGTGTGCTTGCCGGGGGGTCTCGTCCGTAATGTGGAGGAGGCCCTTCCGGCAGCTATTGAACGCACTGGGTGTGACCGGCTGCAGATAGTAGCACATGTCGGAACGAATGACGCCTGCCGCTTGGGTTCTGAGGCCATCCTTGGTTCCTTCCGGCGGCTGGCTGATTTGGTGAAGACAACCAGCATCGCACGCGGAGTGCAAGCTGAGCTTAATATCTGCAGCATAGTGCCCAGAGTCGATCGCGGTCCTCTGGTTTGGAGCCGTGTGGAGGGTCTAAACCAGAGGCTCAGACGACTCTGCGACTATAATGGTTGCAAATTCATCGACCTCCGTTATTGGGTGGAGAACTGTAGGGCCCCCCTAGACAGGTCAGGCGTGCACTACACACCGGAAGCAGCTACTAGGGTAGCAGAGTACGTGTGGCGTGCACACGGGGGTTTTTTAGGTTAGAGGGACCCCCCCTTGGGCGAAACGATAAAATACCTGACGGCTTACCAGAGAGGACATTATCATCGTTGATAAAGAACGTCCGTCCTCAGAGACCAAAAACAGGAAAAGTTAACGTAATATTGGTAAACTGCAGGAGTATCCAGGGCAAGGTTCCTGAATTAGTATCTCTTATTGAAGGAAATAGTGCGCATATAGTATTAGGAACGGAAAGTTGGTTAAAACCGGAAGTGAACAGTAACGAAATCCTAGACACAGAATGGAATATATACCGCAAGGATAGGATAAACGCCAATGGTGGAGGAGTATTTATAGCAGTAAAGAATTCAATAATATCCAGTGAAGTTATTAGCGAATGCGAATGTGAAATAATCTGGGTTAAGTTAAGTATCAAAGGTGGGTCAGATATGATAGTCGGACGCTTCTATAGACCACCTGCATCAGCAACCGTAGTAGTTGAGCGCCTCAGAGAGAACCTGCAGAACGTCGTGAAGAAGTTTCGTGATCATACTATTGTAATAGGGGGAGACTTCAATCTACCAGGTATAGAATGGGATAGTCACACAATCAGAACTGGAGCCAGGGACAGAGGCTCTTGTGACATTATACTGACTGCCTTGTCCGAGAATTACTTCGAGCAGATAGTTAGAGAACCAACTCGTGAAGCTAACGTTTTAGACCTCATAGCAACAAATAGACCGGAACTTTTCGACTCCGTGAATGTAGCAGAGGGTATCAGTGATCATAAGTCAGTGGTTGCATCAATGACTACAAGTGTAATAAGAAATGCCAAGAAAGGAAGGAAAATATATTTGCTTAACAAGAGTGATAGGGCACAAATCGCAGAATATCTGAGTGACCACCATCAAACGTTCATTTCTGAGGAAGAGGATGTGGAACAAAAATGGAAAAAATTCAGGAACATCGTCCAGTACGCCTTAGATAAGTTCGTACCGACTAAGGTCCAAAGCGAGGGGAAAGATCCACCGTGGTATAACAATCATGTACGAAAGGTACTACGGAAACAAAGAAAGCTTCATCATAGGTTTAAGAGTAGTCGAATCATAGCTGATAAGGCAAAGCTGAACGAAGCGAAAAAGAGCGTAAAGAGAGCAATGAGAGAAGCATTCAACGAATTCGAACATAAAACATTGGCAAACAATCTAAACAAGAACCCTAAAAAGTTTTGGTCATATGTAAAATCGGTAAGCGGATCTAAATCCCCTATTCAGTCACTCGTTGACCACGATGGCACCGAAACAGAGGACGACCGAAGAAAGGCAGAAATACTGAATTCAGTGTTCCGAAACTGTTTCACTGCGGAAAATCGTAACACGGTCCCTGACTTCAGCCGTCGCACGGACGCCAAAATGGAAAATATTAAAATAAACGATATCGGAATTGAAAAACAACTGCTATCACTTAGTAGCGGAAAAGCATCCGGACCAGACGAGATACCCTTAAGATTCTACAGTGATTATGCTAAAGAACTTGCCCCCTTTCTATCAGCAATTTATCGTAGATCGCTGGAAGAACGTAAAGTACCTAGCGACTGGAAGAAAGCGCAGGTCGTTCCCATTTTCAAGAAGGGTCATAAATCAGATGCGAATAATTATAGGCCTATTTCGCTTACGTCAATCTGTTGTAGAATAATGGAACATGTTTTGTGTTCTCGTATTATGACGTTCTTAGATAATACAAATCTCCTTCATCATAACCAACATGGATTCCGCAAACAGAGATCATGTGAAACTCAGCTCGCCCTATTTGCCCAAGAAATTCACAGTGCCGTAGACACTGGCGAGCAGATTGATGCCGTATTCCTGGACTTCAGGAAGGCATGTGATACGGTTCCGCACTTACGTTTAGTGAACAAAATACGAGCTTACGGACTATCGGACCAGGTTTGTGATTGGATTCAGGATTTCCTAGAAGAAAGAACACAACATGTCATTCTTAACGGTTCAAAATCTGCAGATGTAGAGGTAATTTCGGGAGTACCGCAGGGAAGCGTGATAGGACCTTTATTGTTTACAATATACATAAATGACTTAGTTGACAACATCGGTAGCTCCGTGAGGCTATTTGCAGATGACACGGTTGTCTACAAGAAAGTAGCAACATCAGAAGACTCGTACGTACTCCAGGAGGACCTGCAGAGGATTAATGCATGGTGCGACAGCTGGCAGCTTTCCCTAAACGTAGATAAATGTAATATAATGCGCATACATAGGGGCAGAAATCCATTCCAGTACGATTATGCCATAGGTGGTAAATCATTGGAAGCGGTAACGACCGTAAAATACTTAGGAGTTACTATCCGGAGCGATCTGAAGTGGAATGATCACATAAAACAAATAGTGGGAAAAGCAGGCGCCAGGTTGAGATTCATAGGAAGAATTCTAAGAAAATGTGACTCATCGACGAAAGAAGTAGCTTACAAAACGCTTGTTCGTCCGATTCTTGAGTATTGCTCATCAGTATGGGACCCTTACCAGGTTGGATTAATAGAAGAGATAGACATGATCCAGCGAAAAGCAGCGCGATTCGTCATGGGGACATTTAGTCAGCGCGAGAGCGTTACGGAGATGCTGAACAAGCTCCAGTGGCGGACACTTCAAGAAAGGCGTTACGCAATACGGAGAGGTTTATTATCGAAATTACGAGAGAGCACATTCCGGGAAGAGATGGGCAACATATTACTACCGCCCACATATATCTCGCGTAATGATCACAACGAAAAGATCCGAGAAATTAGAGCAAATACGGAGACTTACAAGCAGTCGTTCTTCCCACGCACAATTCGTGAATGGAACAGGGAAGGGGGGATCAGATAGTGGTACAATAAGTACCCTCCGCCACACACCGTAAGGTGGCTCGCGGAGTATAGATGTAGATGTAGATGTAGTGATACGAGGCCGTTGGGATCTAGCACGGCGTTCCGTATTACCCTCCTGAACCCACCGATTCCATATTCCGCTAAGAGACATTGGATCTCGACCAACGCGAGCAGCAATGTCGCGATACGATAAACTGCAATCGCGACAGGCTACAATCCGGCCTTTATCAATGTCGGAAACCCGATGGTACGCATTTCTCCTCCTTAGACGAGGCATCACAACAACGTTTCAGCAGGCAACGCCGGTCAACTGCTGTTTGTGTATGAGAAATCGGTTGGAAACGTTCCTCATGTCAGCACGTTGCAATTGTCGCCACCGGCGCCAACCTTGTGTGAATGCTCTGAAAAGCTAATCATTAACATATCACAGTATCTTCATCTTCTTGGTGCAACAACTTTAATGGCCAGTAGTGTAACTGCATACTTAGCAATCGTATACAACAGGTCGCACGACGAACATCCGTACGTAAAGACTGGAAAGTTGCACAGATCACACCAATATTCAAAAAACGAAATTAGAGTATTACAGTCCCCTATCTGTGGCGTTGGTTTGCAGCAGGACATTGTAACATGTGCTGAGATTGAAAATTATAGATTACTTCGAATGAAACGAATAGTCAGCAAGAATCCAGAACATATCGTTGTTGTGAAGCACATGTCGCTCTTTACTCACACGAAGTGACGAGTTCTTTAGACACGGGATCTCAAATTGATTCCGTATTTATAGAATTCCAGAAGTCTTTTGACGCCGTTTCCCACAAACGAATTGTAAAGAAATATCGTTGCTATGGCGTATCGTGTCAGTTATGCTACTGGATTTGTGATTTCTTGTCAGAAAGGTCACAGTTCGTCGAGACTGACAAACTCGTCGCGTAAAACAAAAGTGATGGTTTGGCGTTCGCCAAGGAGGTGTTATTCACTCTCTTCTGTTCCTAACCAATATAAACGATCTAGGTGACAATGTGAGCTGCCTTCTTAGATTGTTTGAGCGTAATGCTGTCATTTACCGCACACTTAAGTCATCAGAAGATCAATTGGTTTAATTGCAAAATGATTTAAGGACTACATCTGTATAGTGGAAAAGTCTAAATGCGGTCAGTTCAGGTAACCACATAAGGATTAAAATTACGATTAACTTAAAGTGGAATGATCACATAGATAATGTTATGAGGAAAGCTAACGATAGACTGAGTTTCATTGGCAGAACACACAGAAGATGTAACAGGTGTACTACAGAAACTTCCTGCACCACATTTGTCGGTCCTCTTCTGCAGTACTGCTGCGCGGTGGGGGATCCGCATGAAATAGGATTGACGCAGGACATCCAGAAAGTTCATAGAAGGATAGCTTGCTTTGTTCTCTCACGAAATAGGGGAGAGAATGCAATGGGTGTGATACACAAATTTGGGTAGTGATAATTAGAACGAAGGCATTTTTCGTTGCCGTAGAATCCTCTTATGATATTTCGATCACTAACTTCCCCCTACGAACACGAAAATAATTTGTACGCGTCCACTTCCATAGGGAGAAATTATCACCGTAATAAAATAATAGATATCAAAGCTCGCACGGAAAGATTTAAGTGTTCGTTTTTTCCGCGCTGTTCGAGAGTGGAACCGTAGAGAAATTGCTTGGAGGTGGTTCGATGAACCCTCTGCCTGACACTTAATTGTTAATTGCGGGGTAGAGATGTATATATCAACAGGAAGTATCATGTGCGAATGTTACAAGTTGGTTTCCAAAGAAATACACAGCTCATACGGTCGAAATCTGCACTGATGTGTATGTGTTACGGCCAAAGCCCCAAGACCGGCCAGATCGCGAACTTGTCGGTCATTTCGCACTTTGGTCGAGATGATTGAGCAAAGACCGATTACTTGAAAGAACACGCGTATTTCCGACTTTGGCCAGCCATTTCGCGAACTGGCCAGAGATTCCTGGCCAAAACGCGGTGTCATTGCACAAACGTCGGGAAATCCGTGGCTAAATCGCAGTGTGTATAGCGATGGGGCAACAATGTGCAGTAGACAGCACCTCTCTCACTTCCAGTGTCAATTGCACCGTGCACGTGGTAGCTGCTGCTTTTGGAGAACGTCCAGCCTCTGCGCCATGCTTTTCTTCCTAAGAAATTTGATTGTATGATTACGTTTCCCGATATTTCTGTTTATGGTATTTGTGGCTCAAATGGCTCTGAGCTCTATGGGAGTTATCATCTGAGGTCATCAGTCCTCTAGAACTTACAACTACTTAAACCTAACTAACCTAAGGACATCACACACATCCATGCCCGAGACAGGGTTCGAACCTGCGATCGTAGCGGTCGCGCGGTTCCAGACTGAAGCGCCTAGGACCGCTCGGTCACAGCGGCAGACGGTATTTGTTCATTTTCAGATCTGGTAAGGGAGCGTCGTTTACTTTAATGAGTTGGTTTTTTGTTTGTCTGCTTTTCTTTTATTTGCTCCAACGTCGCCCATTTCTGGAATTTCGTGAAATGTGATGTACTGCACCCCCCCCTCCCTCCCAACACACACATACACACACAGACACACACACACACACACACACCACTCGAAATCTACCCTGGCCATTTTAAATAGAAAATATATTTACTAACAATCATACTCAGAGCTTGTCTTCCATATATTTCATTTTCTCTGTGAAAGTGGACCAGGAAAGATAACTACATTATTTTAACGTTCATTATAACGAGTTTAAATAAATTGGTGGTTTTGGCAGCTGTCAAATAGCTCTCTACGATCACAGTTTTTTGAAAATTATTTCTTCAAATAGATAAATAAATATTAGGCGGCGAGACCACCTTCCCTAACTCCTCACCCACTCCATCAGCATTCGTGTGCTTCCTGTACTGAAATCTGTATAAAACATTAGAACATACACGTAAACTGAAAAGCTTTTCATTTGTTTGAAACATTGAATACAGACACTTCAATAAAAACTAGTTTTTGTACGGAAACTGTCCTAAACATTTCTTTAAGACGTGTAAACTCCTTGCTTTAAACACACCAATCCTGACTGGGCCCTAGTATTCATGTATATATCCGTCGGATACGTCGACATAAAAGTTCCTGAAAATAGTAGGCCAAACTGTATTACAGATCAGTAAACAATTAACCTTTCACTGTATTACAGATCTGTAAACAATTAACCTTTCACTACTGTAGACTAGTGTCACTCAACCATACTATTCATATAAAAGGCAACATTGTTTGTACCGTCTTCCGAGCCTTATCGTTACGTACCTTCTCAGTTTCTAATTTTATATGATCACTAAAAGAATTGTTATCAGTGTAGTTAGCTTCCTTTCACAAAGGATTAACCTCTCTCTGGAACATCTCAGAAGGCCAATTAACACACACGTTATAAAAGCTTACGTACAAATTTATTTTAAACACAATAACATATATATGTGAGTTGCATATCATCACGACTCTCTTTCATGCGTGAATTCATCGGCTCTGGGACGCAACTTCCCAAATGAAACCTGGCACTAGTGCGGTACGCCTTTCAGGTTGGGGTATCCCGGGTGTACGCGCGTGTAATGCATCCAATTCAAATCATATTCAACATAAAGATTGCTGCTTATTTTAATGTTGTCTATGCTCGGGATTAATTTTATAAAAGAGAAATGTTACCTTTTATAATTAAAAAATTAACGTGAGATTTTAATTGACCACGGATTTTAAATGAGAATTGGTTAGATTTCGCCGGACTAATTTCCTCCATTTTGGGCGCACGTAATTAATGGACGTGCACTCAATCAGTAATCGAATATACCGATACTAATTATTTGGTTGTAGGACCTAGGCCGATCACGTGTAATGGCATTAGATTTCAGTTGCTCGTATCATTCTTCCGTAGGCTGACCAATTTCTACTTCACATGGGAACAATATTCACGATAAAGGTGCGATACATCCAAATGCGGATACTACACATTAAATGACATTCAGAATTCTGGAGACTTCAAATACGCTGCTGCAAGAAAAAGCGAATAAGAGCGGAATAATCACATGAGATAGATACTTTTATTTTATAGACGACGTCAAATGGTCCAAAGCAAAGCAGAGAAAAGAGAGCGTTGACTATCGTTGACTGAGAAATTATGAGGTTATTGAAATAGATGGAAAAGAAAAACTTATTGCACCAGTAACAGGAGACAATAGCGCTATTTTATGCTATGTCTCTTCGAACAACTGCGCGATACTCAAAAATAGGACATAAACGTCGCACAAGGAAGGAAGGGGAACTGCAGTTTAAGTACACAAATGGCACCAAATAAGTCATTACTTTGTATCTTCTCTTAAGCAAACATTGTCAGACTGAATTGTCTAATCCAGAAGAACCTTTACTTTTCAGACCTCTAATATTTAAAGAATTTAGCTTAAGATACCAGGTGTGTCTGATAGCCCTACCAAGTTTCCCTGACCGGGAGTAAAAGTTCATACTCAGTTACCAAGATCACCTAACCAAGTTTGTATTATTGCGACCCTTGTAAAGGAAAAGAGCAGAAGAAGTTGCTTACCATTTGCTTGACATCTTCACCACTGTAGGTGCTCGAAGTGCGATGCAGTCAGATAAGGGTAGAGAGTTTTCGAATCAAATTATAAATGAGCTAAATACCATGTGGCCTGAACTGAAATAGTTGCGTGGAAAACCAAGACACAGCCAAAGCCAAGTTTCTATCGAACGGGCCAGCCAGGCCGTACAGATTATGATAAAGACGGATGCAGGCAAATAACTCAAGACATTCGAGATACTTCGATTCATCCAATTCATGAAAAGCTGTTCTTCTCATAAAGAAAAGCAACAGTCGTCATACGAGGCAATGTTTAGCTGTAAAGCAGCAGTGGGGCTGAATACTTCAAAACTGCCTAAAGAAATTATTAATTACATGGTGACAGAGGAAGGCCTTGGGAAAGTCGAACAAGAAATGGAGGATGCTACACTACTGGCGATTAAAATTACTACACCAAGAAGAAATGCAGATGATAGACAGGTATTCATTGGACAAATATATTATACTAAAATTGACATGTGATTACAATTTTCACGCATTTTGGGTGCATAGATCCTGAGAAATCTGTACCCAGAACAGCCAACTCTGGCCGTAATAACGGCCTTGATACGCCTGGGCATTGAGTCAAACAGAGCTTGGATGGCGTGTACAGGTACAGCTGCCCATGCAGCTTCAACACGATACCACAGTTCATCAAGAGTAGTGACCGGCGTATTGTGACGAGCCAGTTGCTCGGCCACCATTGACCAGACATTTTCAATTGGTGAGAGATCTGGAGATTGTGCTGGCCAGGGCAGCAGTCGAACATTTACTGTATCCAGAAAAGGCCGTACAGGACTAGCAACATGCGGTCGTGCATGATCCTGCTGAAATGTAGGGTTTCGCAGGGATCGAATGAATGGTAGAGCCACGGGTCATTACACATCTGAAATGTAGCGTCCACTGTTCAAAGTGCCGTCAATGCGAACAAGAGGTGACCGAGACGTGTAACCAATGGCACCCCATACCATCACGCCGGGTGATACGCCAGTATGGCGGTGACGAACATAAGCTTCCAATGTGCGTTCACCGCGATGTCGCCAAACACTGAAGCGACCATCATGGTGCTGTAAACAGAACCTGGATTCATCCGAAAAACTGATGTTTTGCCATTCGTTCACCCAGGTTCGTCGTTGAGTACACCATCGCAGGCGCTCCTGTCTGTGATACAGCGTCAAGGGTAACCGCAGCCATGGTCTCCGAGCTGATAGTCCATGCTGCTGCAAACGTCGTCGAACTGTTCGTGCAGATGGTTGTTCTCATCCAAACGTCCCCATCTGTTGACTCAGGGATCGAGACGTGGCTGCACGTTCCGTTACAGCCATGCGGATAAGATGCCTGTCATCTCGACTGCTAGTGATACGAGGCCGTTGGGATCCAACACGGCATTCCGTGTTACCCTCCTGAACCCACCGATGTCATATTCTGCTAACAGTCATTGTATTTCGACCAACGCGAGCAGCAATGTCACGATACGATAAACCGCAATCGCGATAGGCTACAATCCGACCTTTATCAGAATCTGAAATGTGATGATATCCATTTCTCCTCCTTACAAGAGGCATCACGACAACGTTTCACCAGGCAACGCCGGTGAACTGCTGTTTGAGAAATCGGTTGGAAACTTTCCTCCTGTCAGGACGTTGTAGGTGTCGCCACAGGCGCCAACCTTGTGTGAGTTCTCTGAAAAGCTAATCATTTGCATATCACAGCATCTTCTTCCTGTCGGTTAAATATCGCGTCTGTAGCTCGTCATCGTTGTGGTGTAGCAATTTTAATGGCCAGTAATGTATAAATGTTGGGACTACTCTCAACAGTGAAATTTCCGCCATGGAGCTCGAACCATCGTGAAGTTGAGACCAATTACCTGGCAGTAACAAGGTAAAAATACACTGTGTGTTTTGTGAGGAAGAGTGTAGTGCAGCTCTCTGTTGTATATCCTGCGGCAAATATGAGCACTTGGTGTAAGAAGTAATGAAGCAGAAGAAGGGTATAGAGGGAAAATTATTTGCAAACTGTATTTGCAATGTACGCACCCGCGTACCAGATGTTAACAGAGGTCAAAGAGATCCCAGAAGCGTTCTCGCAGTGGTCGTGAACGTCTAAGGCACTTTCTACCTGGCAGTAACAAGGTAAAAATACACTGTGTGGTTTGAGAAATGAGTGTAGTGCAGCTCTCTGTTGTATATCCTGCGGCAAATATGAGCACTTGGTGTAAGAAGTAATGAAGCAGAAGAAGGGTATGGAGGGAAAATTATTTGCAAACTGTATTTGCAATGTACGCACCCGCGTACCAGATGTTAACAGAGGTCAAAGAGATCCCAGAAGCGTTCTCGCAGTGGTCGTGAACGTCTAAGGCACTTTCTACCTGGCAGTAACAAGGTAAAAATACACTGTGTGGTTTGAGAAATGAGTGTAGTGCAGCTCTCTGTTGTATATCCTGCGGCAAATATGAGCACTTGGTGTAAGAAGTAATGAAGCAGAAGAAGGGTATGGAGGGAAAATTATTTGCAAACTGTATTTGCAATGTACGCACCCGCGTACCAGATGTTAACAGAGGTCAAAGAGATCCCAGAAGCGTTCTCGCAGTGGTCGTGAACGTCTAAGGCACTTTCTACCTGGCAGTAACAAGGTAAAAATACACTGTGTGGTTTGAGAAATGAGTGTAGTGCAGCTCTCTGTTGTATATCCTGCGGCAAATATGAGCACTTGGTGTAAGAAGTAATGAAGCAGAAGAAGGGTATGGAGGGAAAATTATTTGCAAACTGTATTTGCAATGTACGCACCCGCGTACCAGATGTTAACAGAGGTCAAAGAGATCCCAGAAGCGTTCTCGCAGTGGTCGTGAACGTCTAAGGCACTTTCTACCTGGCAGTAACAAGGTAAAAATACACTGTGTGGTTTGAGAAATGAGTGTAGTGCAGCTCTCTGTTGTATATCCTGCGGCAAATATGAGCACTTGGTGTAAGAAGTAATGAAGCAGAAGGAGGGCATGGAGGGAAAATTATTTGCAAACTGTATTTGCAATGTACGCACCCGCGTACCAAATGTTAACAGAGGTCAAAGAGATCCCAGAAGCGTTCTCGCAGTGGTCGTGAACGTCTAAGGCACTTTCTACCTGGCAGTAACAAGGTAAAAATACACTGTGTGGTTTGAGAAATGAGTGTAGTGCAGCTCTCTGTTGTATATCCTGCGGCAAATATGAGCACTTGGTGTAAGAAGTAATGAAGCAGAAGGAGGGTATGGAGGGAAAATTATTTGCAAACTGTATTTGCAATGTACGCACCCGCGTACCAAATGTTAACAGAGGTCAAAGAGATCCCAGAACCGTTCTCGCAGTGGTCGTGAACGTCTAAGGCACTTTCTACAAGCTGGGAATACCATGGTGCTCTCGAGCAACTATATTCCAAATACGAGTTCTCTATTCTTCACAAGAAATTGCTCATGTTGGAATGGAAATCATTACGAACCATATAGTCTTTGCAGGCACTGACCAGTGGCCAAGGATACAATAGATGACTTGCTCTGCTAAATGCGCCACAAATCGCTGCAAATGGAGAAATAAGGAAACATTATCTAATTCCAAATGTCATAAAAGCTTAAGTTGTTGTAATACCTGAATAGCAGTTGTATTAAAAAGATTTATAAAGTGAATAGATTGTACAAAGTTTATATTGTTTATATTTTTTATAAGTGAGATTAATCAAATAAATAGATTTCACATAGCTTTCATTTATTCATATTCATCCACTCTTTGTTTATCGTGCAATTCTGGTCGATCTGTCTATGTCACTTCGCAAAATTTCCGACCAGAGCCCAAACTGAAGAAAAGATAAGAAATTGACCGGTGGATTTGCACAATTGTTGGTCATTTCCTGACTTATACAATTTGAAATTGTGCTGTCAAATCCGCTTTGCTTCTTTCTTCGGAGTTTGACTGATCGGTCCCAGCCACTTCGCGAACTGACCGGCCGCATCCAGAAAACAGGAAAAGATCGGACAATTTAAAGCGACATCTGCCACTTCGCCACTTTGGTGACCAGTTCCCGTTTTGGCTGATTTCGGGCTTTGGTTCACAGGCCAAAAAATTTGTGACCCCAGTGCGCACGCGTAGATGGTCCATCCCAACTTGTTTGCTAGAGAACATTGCGACAGGAACTGCATGCAGTGAACATTTGGAGTCGGTCACCTCGTAAGACAACATTTCTGATGGAGGCATATAAAGAAAACAGCAAAATTTATTGGGCAGGAAGAACGCGTGACTGGTTTTCTGAACACTCACCCAACACAATATATCTCGATTGGCCTGCAAAATAGCCTGCCTTGAACCACATAGAAAATCTGTGGGACGAGTCGGAACAGCGGGAAAAACGCCATCAGTATCACCCCCCCCCCCCCCAAATTTGGTGGAACTGCGCTAAGAAATTCTCATCTAGTGGCTTAACCTGGATGCGACGTACCTGCACAATCATGTGGACTTACTTCCTAACCGTATCCGGGCGGTTATGAAGTCCCGTGGCGGAATTAGACGTTATTAAATGATGCTTGTAATGCTTTTTCTAGCGGAGAATAATTTTTTATTCGATGACCTTATATTCAGTGCAGTACTGATACAAAAATAAACTGGAATAATAAAACGAACGAAATCCCATTATACTATAACGAACCAACGAGTTCCTTAAATCGAAATAGAAAATATCCCTTAACAAACTCTGAAGTTATATTGGTGGAGTTCTGGTTCACCCTGTAGTCTTCTCCTGTCATTTAGGAACAGAAGCTTGGAAAGAAGAATTCGGTCAAATTCCAGAGGGTTTATTTTGACCTTAATTTAAACTAGACTATTTGATAAGGTGTTTGCTTGAAACTGCCAGTACAAGTCGAGGCGATCGTGTTGTCTCATCTGGAAAGACGAGAAAACATTTAATTTCAGACGAGATCCGCGAGTTTCTCGCCGAGTTGAGATTAATTTAGTTCCAGGAATGCCGGCAGAGGTACCAGTTCCTATGGGAGGGGTGGCGGCCTACTGTGAGAAGCGGAAGAAGCAGGCTTATTCCGCTTCCGAGCGCTCCTGCCTGCTTCGGTAATGAAACAAGTTTAATAAGCCAGCAGTTCGACCCTAAACACCGCTTTCGCCTTGTTAACGGTGGCTGCTAAGTAATGTCTTTATTACGTTTGCAGTCAGATTAGCGATGGTAGACGCTGTAAAATGTGCTCACGCCAAAAACCAGACAGTTTCATCGAATTTCCATCTCCCCACGCAAACCCAGCCACAGGTTGTAGAACATAAGCTTGCTCCAACCTTCCTACTCCTGGAAAAACTTTTATAAATGTCCTCTGTGGAATAATAACAAGATAGCACGCAGGTTGTTTCACAAGCTGTAAATAACTTTATAATGAGCCGCTAGTCACAGTGGTTTAGGTAATCTTTTACTCCAGCCACGACCGGTTCTTGGCTACTTTCCCCAATCTTACAAGACTTTTTTTGTTTGAGAGTGCTGGCTCCTACACGATGTCGTATGCTGTAGTGACGCAATTTCTCTGTCTTATTTTTTGGGATCCAGTGTTAAAAGAAGCTCTCCTATCTCAGTTTCTGGGAGCAAAGTAAGGGAACTGGCTGGTCCCAATGAGTTTGCTTCACAGGCTGGTCAACATTCTCTCTGCGCGAATACAGATCCTTCATTAACGTCTCAACGTTTATCCAGACTGAAAGCTACTGAGTGGCCGAAATAAACCTTTGTGAGTGGTAGGACGCTATTTACAGCAGATGTTGAAAAAAACCACTGTCGTCGCTGTGAATTGTTCGTTAACTGTGAACACACTTAACAGCGCTGCCGAAAGGGTTGGCAGAGACATGGTATTGAGAATTATGCTGTAGCTCTGCCAGTGTGTGGGACATCTGACCCTTACTTAGCTTGCATTCATCGCGGATCTTTCGCCCAACATGAGGCCCCAAGCGACTAAAATAAAAGCGCGGTGGACTGTTGTACATCAGAAGGCTAAAAGATCAGACCCACAAAATTACAGACCAATATCCTTCGTCTCCTGCATAATTCATCAAAGTATTCTGAGTTCTGGAATAATAAACTACCTTGAGACTGAAAAGATTCTGTCCACAAATTAGCACGGATTTACGTAGCATTGCTCGTGCGAAACTCAGCTTGCCATTTTCTGAACCATGGATGAAAGGCAATAGCAGATTCCATGTTCCTGGACGTTTTAAGGAGTTCTCGATGGCGAGTGCTCGTAAGAGAGGAGAGTATCGTGAGGAATGTCCCAAGAAAGTATGACAGGATCACTCTTATTCTCAATATACGTAAATGACGGACAGGATGGGCAGCAATCTGCAGTTGTCTGCTGATGACACTACGGTGTAAGGGAAGGTGTTGTCGGTGAGTGACTGTATGAGAAAACAAGATGACTTAAAATTTCTAATTGGTTCGATGAATGGCAGCTACTTCTGAATCTAGAAATGTAAGTTAATGCAGATTGGGAGGAAAAGCAATCTCATAATATTCGGATACAGAATTAGTAGAGTGCTGACGGACACAGTAACGTCGATTAAATTTCTAAGCGTTAAGTTGCAAAGCCATATGAAATGGAACGAACACATAAGGAAGGTAGTAGGGAAGGTGAATAGTCGACTTTGGTTCGTTGGGAGAAATTGTAACTGATTTATGAAGAAGACCGTATATAAAGTAAGACGGTAGCCTACTCTTGGTTACTGCTCGAGTATTTGCGATCCCGAAGCACGAAGAGTCTCTGCATTTGGTACCGGGGTTGCGTAGACAAGAGCTTTCAAATGCCCCCATAAATGAAAGTCAAGAAGGTTGAGGTCAGGAGAGCGTGGAGGCCACGGAATTGGCCCGCCTCTACCAATCCGTCGGTCACCGAATCTGTTGTTGAGAAGCGTACGAACACTTCAACTGAAATGTGCATGAACCACATGTTGTGCCGTACTTGTAAAGGAACATGTTCCAGCAGTACAGGTAGAGTATCCCGTATGAAATCATGATAACGTGCTCCATTGAGCGTAGGTGGACGAAACTAAAATGAGTTGTAACATGGAAATTAAGCGTTTCCGGACACATGTCCACATAACATCTTTTCTTTATTTGTGTGTGAGGAATATTTACCTTTTTGTAACACCCTGTATATGTAGGTGTAAATGTAAATGTAGATTGTTTGACTCCACCCGACCCTGCTACTTCCGGTACAAGCCATAATCATAGTGAGGGGAATCAGGTGATCGTGAACGCTACGAGATTTAAATCCATCTGCTAATAACCGTCTTACCACCCCAAATGTCATGAAATGCTCCCAAAGTATCGTCTGCAGTGATTGCTGTTGCTTCTTCTTCCTTGATCTTGCTCGCTTTGCTGTTTCTGGCCAGCCGCTGCGGCGAGTGGTTCTAGGTGCTTCAATCTGGCACCGCGTGAGCGCTACGGCCAGAGGTTCGAATCCTGCCTCCGGCATGGATGTGTGTGATGTCCTTAGGTTAGTTAGGTTTAAGTAGTTCTAAGTTCTAGGGGACTGATGACCATAGATGTTAAGTCCCATAGTGCTCAGAGCCATTTGAACCATTTTGCTGTTTCTGTTAAGTTATCACGACATCCCAGAAATAGTTTTCGGGGCAGCTTTACTTTGCCAACCTGTACAAACTGAGGTGACAAAAGTCATGGAATAGCGGTATGTACGTGTACAGATGGCGTTAATTTCGTTTACACATGATCCAAAGGGGCAGAGTATTGGTGGAGTTGTCCTTTGTAGTTAGCTGATTCTGCGAAAAGGTTTCCGACGCGATTAAGGCCTCACGATGGGTAATAACGGACTCTGAATCCTAAATGTATGTGGCATTCCTTTACGAAAATCGTTAGGGAATGCAATACTCCGAGATCCACAGTACCATGAGTAATCGTTAGGGAATGCAATATTCCGAGAGCCACAGTACCACGAATGTGTCGAGACTACGAAATTTCAGGCATTACCTCCCACCTCGGACATAGCAGTGGCTTGCGGTCTTCTCTTAACGACCAAGGGCAGCGGCGTTTGCGAAAAGTTGTCACTGCTCACTGACAAGCAACACTTTGTGAAACAGCAGCAGAAATCAAAGTGGGACATACGACGAACGTATCCTTTAGGACAGTGCAGCGAAATCTGATGTTGATGGGGTATGGCAGCAGACGACCAACGCAAGTACCTTTGCTAACAGCAAGACGTCGACGGCAGCGCCTCACCTCGGCTGGTGGCCATTTAAGTTGTACCCCAGACGACTGGTAAACCGTGCCTGGTCGAGTGAGTCCCCATTTCAGTTTGTAAGAGGTGGTGGTAGGGTTCGAGTGTGGCACAGATCCCACGAAGCCGTGGACCCAAGTTGTTAACAAGACACTGTGTAAGCTGGTGGTGGATCATAACGGTGTGGGGTGTGTTTACATGGAATGAACTGGTTCCTCTGGTCCAACTGAACCGACTGAGGCCATTTGCAGCCACTTGTGGACGCTATGTCCCCAAACAACAATGGAATTCTTACGGTAGACAATAGGTCATGTCCCCAGGCCACACTTGTTCGCGATTGGTTTGAAGAACATTCTGGACATATCGACCAAATGATTTGGCCACTTACAACGCCCGACATGTCACGTCGAGTTGCAGCGTTACGCCGGACGAAAGCACGTCCGACACTATATCGGGAGTATCCCACGACTTTTGTCACCTCAGTGTACAGGGTGTAAATTTTAAGTTGACAAAACAGAATAACTCGAAAAATAAGCTTCACACGAAAAATGTGTAGAATCCAGAGTTGATTATTTTCGAGGGGGACATCTGCTGGTGCTAAAATTAGGCCGCCACCCTAGCCCCCTGAGGGTGGGGCGAGAGGCAACCTTAAAATTTCAAATGGGAACCCCCCCCCCCCCTCTTTAATTGCAGAGTCATATTCTACATAAAACACTCCGTACATTTTGTCTTAAACATTTGTTTTGATTCTTGGAAGTTGGTGCTGTAATCCAAGAAAATCCATGTTCTCATTTTTGCGTGGAAAATGGTTGCGGATAAATAAAAAATACTTATTTAATTCGTAAATTTTGATTCTCTGAAACGAAAACTCTCCCACTCTCTTCATAGGGTGGAGTTAGAGAGAGAGAGGAATTAGAGTTTTACAAATGTTGATCCAAATACTGTATTAATTTTTTTCGCAGATTCGGAAAAGTTTGTTTGTTTCGTGGTCATGAGGCCACACAACTTTTAATTATCGAACAAATCATCTGACTAACTAACCACACATCCTACTTACTATCAAGTGATCTCATTTTTTATTTATCCGTAACCATTTTCCTGCAAAAATGTGAATATGGACTTTCTTGAATTACAGCACCCACTACCAAGAATCAAAACAAATATTTAAGACAAAATGTACGTAGTTTTTATGTAGAATCTGATTCTGCAATAAAAAAAGGGGTTCCCATGTTAAATTTTAAAGTTTCCTTCCCCCCCTCCCAGAGGCTGGGGTGTCCGCTAATTTTAGCACCAGCATATGTCCCACTAGAAAATAGTCAACTTTGGATTCTACTCATTTTTTCGTGTGAAGCTTATTTTTCGAGTTATTCTGGTTTGTCAACTTAAAATTTATACCCTGTATATCAACTCGTAGTCTGCATCAGGGCGATAATCAGACATCAATTGTTATGAATTGGTACTACATTGTCCGCTGATCTTCTCCATGTGTGTCCACTACTATTGTTGTTGTTGTTGTTGTTGTTTTTATTGTAGCTGGCTGGCTGGCTCTGAGCACTATGGGACTCAACTGCTGAGGTCTTTAGTCCCCTAGAACTTAGAACTACTTAAACCTAACTAACCTAAGGACATCACTAACATCCATGCCCGAGGCAGGATTCGAACCTGCGACCGTAGCGGTCCCGCGGTTCCAGACTGCAGCGCCTTTAACCGCACGGCCACTTCGGCCGGCTTTTAGAGTTTGTTCCGCCTTTTCTAAGTTTGGAGTAACCGATCTATGGTCTTTAGTGGCTCGTTACAGAATAAATGCATTCTAGATCTACGTCAACATCTGTGATGTGGTGAAGGGTCATTTAAGTACTGCTGTCACTTCCCTCTTCCCTATTCCAGTCATGAACGGTGAGCGGGAAGAAAGAATATCAGCACGTATACACATCACTCACATCTTTAATTTGCACTAATGGTCGTTCTACTAGGTATACATAGGATATATCCAGAGAAGAAGTTGGTGTACAGAATACTGTCAGTCATTTGTTACTGGGTGTGTGTATATATGTGTGTATTAAAACCAGGTACTAGAAACGACGGAGAGACTTCGTCCCACCGTAGCTCTCACTAGTTCAGAACCCCACAGCAGTCCACCCACCCTACCGCCGCCCCACACCGAACCCAGGATTATTGTGCTGTTCGACCCCCAGTGAACCGACCCGGGAACGTCTCAGACCAGACGAGTGTAACCCCTATGTTTGCGTGGTAGAGTAGTTATGGTGTACGCGTACGTGGAGATAGTGTTTGCATAGCAATCGCCGACATATTCTAACAGCGGCTGAATAACCAACCCGCATTCGCTGAGGAAGATGGAAAACGCCTTAAAACCATCCACAGGCTGGCCGGAACATCGGACTGCAACACTAATGCGCCGGGCGGATTCGTGCCGGGGACCGGCACGCCTTCCTGCTCGGGAAGCAGCGCGATAAACCGCACGTCCAGGAGTATGGGCACTGTTACTGCGTACCAACAACGTACTTAACTTGTATTATACACTCCTGGAAATGGAAAAAAGAACACATTGACACCGGTGTGTCAGACCCACCATACTTGCTCCGGACACTGCGAGAGGGCTGTACAAGCAATGATCACACGCACGGCACAGCGAACACACCAGGAACCGCGGTGTTGGCCGTCGAATGGCGCTAGCTGCGCAGCATTTGTGCACCGCCGCCGTCAGTGTCAGCCAGTTTGCCGTGGCATACGGAGCTCCATCGCAGTCTTTAACACTGGGAGCATGCCGCGACAGCGTGGACGTGAACCGTATGTGCAGTTTACGGACTTTGGGCGAGGGCGTATAGTGGGCATGCGGGAGGCCGGGTGGACGTACCGCCGAAATGCTCAACACGTGGGGCGTGAGGTCTCCACAGTACATCGATGTTGTCGCCAGTGGTCGGCGGAAGGTGCACGTGCCCGTCGACCTGGGACCGGACCGCAGCGACGCACGGATGCACGCCAAGACCGTAGGATCCTACGCAGTGCCGTAGGGGACCGCACCGCCACTTCCTATCAAATTAGGGACACTGTTGCTCCTGGGGTATCGGCGAGGACCATTCGCAACCGTCTCCATGAAGCTGGGCTACGGTCCCGCACACCGTTAGGCCGTCTTCCGCTCACGCCCCAACATCGTGCAGCCCGCCTCCAGTGGTGTCGCGACAGGCGTGAATGGAGGGACGAATGGAGACGTGTCGTCTTCAGCGATGAGAGTCGCTTCTGCCTTGGTGCCAATGATGGTCGTATGCGTGTTTGGCGCCGTGCAGGTGAGCGCCACAATCAGGACTGCATACGACCGAGGCACACAGGGCCAACACCCGGCATCATGGTGTGGGGAGCGATCTCCTACACTGGCCGTACACCACTGGTGATCGTCGAGGGGACACTGAATAGTGCACGGTACATCCAAACCGTCATCGAACCCATCGTTCTACCATTCCTAGACCGGCAAGGGAACTTGCTGTTCCAACAGGACAATGCACGTCCGCATGTATCCCGTGCCACCCAACGTGCTCTAGAAGGTGTAAGTCAACTACCCTGGCCAGCAAGATCTCCGGATCTGTCCCCCATTGAGCATGTTTGGGACTGGATGAAGCGTCGTCTCACGCGGTCTGCACGTCCAGCACGAACGCTGGTCCAACTGAGGCGCCAGGTGGAAATGGCATGGCAAGCCGTTCCACAGGACTACATCCAGCATCTCTACGGTCGTCTCCATGGGAGAATAGCAGCCTGCATTGCTGCGAAAGGTGGATATACACTGTACTAGTGCCGACATTGTGCATGCTCTGTTGCCTGTGTCTATGTGCCTGTGGTTCTGTCAGTGTGATCATGTGATGTATCTGACCCCAGGAATGTGTCAATAAAGTTTCGCCTTCCTGGGACAATGAATTCACGGTGTTCTTATTTCAATTTCCAGGAGTGTATGTGCTTCTCCAGGGTATATTATGAACTTTCTGTTCCTGTTTGATACAGGTCATTTTAATGTTTAAAAGTGGTTCCACACGTGGGCTACTGGACTGATTAGTATGTCACATCGGTTGCGACATGCTAAATGTAACTCCTGGTCTGTATCCTACGTTTCATTGTCTGCTATATGATTTAGTGTGTTTTTATATAGATTTTTATTCAACTTGCGTGCTTTATTCTTTTTGTGCTTTCCACGTTGTGTAGGTTGCTTGCTCATGACTGTGAAGTCGAAACTTTCCGATAACAAAAGCTGATAACGGGTCATGTTTCCTACTGAAAAATACTTAGGAGGAACCGATTGAGTTCTGTGAACGTTCTCCTTTGTCATTTTTGCAGTAAAGTGCACGGTGATGCACAACCCTTCTCTTAATGCGTCTGACACTGGCATTGGATGAGAACCTTTGTGACGCTTTGGCGCTTAACAAACAAACACATGACGAAACGCACTGCATGTCGTTGTATATTCCCCGTCAATTCTATGCGGCATGGACCCCGTACTGACGAGCAACATTAAAGAATCGGTTCGAATGAGCGTTTCGTAACGTTCTCACTTTTATGAGTGGACATTTCCTGAGGATTCTTCCAATGTGTCTCAGACTAGCATCTGCCCTTCTTGCGATTAGGTACATGTGCTCGTTCCATTTTAAACCACTCTCTACGCATACTACCACATATTTAATATGTGGGACTGTTTATCGTGATTTTTCCTCAATCTTGTGATACTGTATATTACCGCCTATAATTGTGCTGTGTGTTGCACTTGTTTAGCTTGAATATCAACTGGCAAGTCAAGCACCAAGCGTTAACCACAGAAGCTCTATGTGCATGTCACTACATCTGTCGTTGCGACTTCTATTGCGGAAAAACTTCATTTGCGAGCATTACCATGGTGCTTCCGATGTTATTCCTTAAATGAAAAGTAATGGTTCTAAGGCACTCCTTTGGGGGTGCGCATGAAATTCATTTTACGTTGAACCAGTTTGTGGGTAAGCTGCCGTGTGTCCAACGGATACAATATGACGGCAAAGACCAAGTTGGCATCGTTAGGTGGCAATGGCAGTGTCCAACGTACAAAATATTTCGAAGGATCACCCGTGAAATATTTCGACAGGAGAGATGTTGGGAGAAGCTGAAGGATCATATTTCATTTTACTTATGAAGATTTCTCTGTGCTAAGAAATACGCCGGCCGGTGTGGCCGTGCGGTTCTAGGCGCTTCAGTCTGGAACCGCGTGACCGCTACGGTCGCAGGTTCGAATTCTGCCTGGGGCATGGATGTGTGTGATGTCCTTAGGTTAGTTATGTTTTAGTAGTTCTAAGTTCTAGAGGACTGATGACCTCAGATGTTAAGTCCCATAGTGCTCAGAGCCATTTGAACCACTTGCTAAGAAATACATTCTGTGTTCTTTTTGCTAAGGACTTCAGCTTAGTTACAAAGCTGGCCTGATATTTCGTATGTTCTAATATTGGTCATCAGGCTTCAGTGGGGAAGTGTATCGAAAACTTTCCAGAAGTCAAGGAAAACGTTATCAACCTGGGCGCCGGTGTCTAATGCTTTTTGGTCTCACGGACGACAGAGTGAACTTATTCCTACAAAAGGTGGTTTTCGGTCTCCAGAAATGTCAAAATACGTGAGCGTAAAACGTGTTATAGCATTTCGCAAATCGCTGGTGTCACTAACACAGAGGGGGCAACAGTTCGAGGCTCCGGGCTTGGCACTATAGCTTCCCCAGTTGTCCGATCAACCGCTAGCGGCGCGAATGCCGAGTCTCCTGGGCTGAGTCGCAACCGAGGCCATGGATCACAAAGGGTCCACGCGACTGCAGCTGAGACCTTTCGTCTCTAGTCGAGTTCGTACGAGTTCTTACCCATTTCTTACGGAGTTTTAACCGAGTTGCAGCTGCGTGGCTCCAATGTACAGCAGACGTAACTTTCTCTACGGAAGTCCTACCTCAGAACTGGCGTCCAGAAGTAAGGTTACTGTGAAAATTAAAGTGTTGAACTTGTATCAGAATTTTCCAAGGACTTTTACTTGAAATTCAGCTAGAAGTAATTGTACAAAAGTTGATCATAATAATAAAACGAGAGTTGGAACTTTAATAGTGGCCACTATTTATTTACAGCTCGTACAAAATAGATACGTGTTTCTAAGTTTTCTTGACCTTCAAAGTAGTCACCAGCATAGTGTATAACCCGTTACCAGCGATTTGGAAGTCGCAGGATACTCTTAGTAGCGCCAGTTGTGTTGACAGTTCGAGCGGCGCGGTCTATTGCCCAACGAATTTGCAGCAGTTCTGAAGCGAATGGCGTGAAGTGTTTCCTTCAGTTTAGAAATCGAGTTGAACTTATGAGGGCTTAACTCAGGGAAGTGCATAGGTGGTGTAGCACTTAGTAGCCCCATCAGTCAAACAAATCAGTAACCGCTTGCACTGTACGTGCTTCAGCATTGTCCTGCAAAATGATGGTAAGGTCCTGCAGAAAGTGTCATCACTTCTCTCTCAATGCTGGTGGTAGGTTCTGTTCCAAAAATAAACAGCATAAAGACAGAAGTGACGAAACTTACAGCAGGACCTGACCATCATTTTTCAGGACAGTGTTCAGGCACGTTGAAAGGTGTCTACACTGAGTCACAGTGCCAGAGATTGTGCCAAAGATTGTGCCAAAGATTATTATTCCGCCGCCTCCACCGGGCAGTGGTAGTTTAGAGGTTGTCGAGGGCAGTGGTAGTTCAGAGGATGTCGAGAGCAGTTGTTGTTCCGTTGAGCGAGAGAGTAGATGCTGTTCGGTTGGTGCAATGTATAGATGGAAGATGTTGCAATAATCACAGTGTATTTTTCGTCAATATATATTCAGGTAAAAAAAAGTATTACAGATTTCTTTACTGACAATGCCTCTCGGTCACAGGTACAGTCAACAAAGCATCTGGCTCGTGTTCATGTATTAGACTTGTAATTCTGGTTTCTATGTGTAATTATAGTATTTGTGGTTTTTCAGTTAGTTCATTGTAAATGATGTTTAAAATATCTTGTCGTATTGAGGAAGAACCGAACCAGATATGCGTACGTTGAGTCACACTACCACACACAGAACAGTTACATTTGTGCTTTGTTGTTTCGTAGCCTCTATAGTTGCATGGGACTTAATTAATCAATTGTGTTAACGGAAATTTCTTGTTATTCTTTATTACGGTTACGAGACTTCGTAACCGGACACACAGCTACTAAAATTATTGCATTTATTCATTATTCTTTTTAATTAAGCCCCCATGCACGTGGTGACCGTTGCTTCGGATCGTCCCTTAGAATTCTCTTGATAGTAAAAATAGCAGACAGTAGTATTGTTGCAGTAATTTGTAGTTTAGTAATTGTAGTTTATATTGCACGTATAGATTCTGTAATTGAGCATTTGTAGTTGTCTTGTCATTCTTCTGATGGTATTTTTGTAGAATTTAATTTTTGATGAGTCGTATACGGGTTTGACAATTTTGTGCAATTGTGAAGGTTTTAATTGTTCGTTAATCGTGTTTGTCGGGAAGCATTTCGTGTGGATAATATTGTTGGTGATAAAGTGTTATATTGTGTGTAATTTTAATGTAGTGACAAGTTTTGTATGCGGTGAAAAAGGCAAAAATGATGGATAGTCAGAATGACTAAATTGTTAACATGGCAAACTCGCCAACACAGGAGAACAGTATGGTGAATAATGAAGTAGAAAACAATAAGCCGGGAAAATAGTCCGGAACCAGTTCAAAATTTTTCACAAACCAAAAATTTTCAGAATACGAGATTAACGACAGATTCTGGAATAGTATCGAACACAGATAGCTTTACTGCTATGACGAAGGAAGTTAGTTTTACGGGAAATGTTAGGGGCGAAAAGAATTTCGAACCAATTAATATGGAGAAGTTAATGAGTGCAATATTAAATTTGGGATCACGGTTAGATTCACAAATAGGAACAATTGAAACTGAAATGGGAACAATGGAAACACGGTTAGACTCACGAATAGGGACATGTTTTAAAAACATGAAAGATGAGTTGAAGAAAGAAATTAGAGAAGAAGTACAACCGATTTTGAATGCTCACAATAATAGATTAATTTCAATAGAAATTAGACAAAAGGAACAGGATAGAGAACAGGAAGAAAGAGATCGCGTGATAGTACAAAAATTTACAAAATCTTCAACATGCACACTATAAGGAAGAAATATTTGAAAGAATCGAGGAATCCGTACCAAATGACAGAATAAATAACCTAACACTACAAAATGAACAGTTAACTACTAAATGTGTCAATACTGAAACCCGAGTCGCGACACTAACGGAAGACGTAAATAAACAGAAAGAACAAATAGGTGACTTATCGGAAAAAAATGAGGAGATTTCAGGTAAATTGACAAGTCTTTGTTTAATTGGAACGGCCTTGCCGCAGTGGATATACCGGTTCCCGTCAGATCACCGAAGTTAAGCGCTGTCGGGCGTGGCCGGCACTTGGATGGGTGACCATCCAGCCGCCATGCGCTGTTGCCATTTTCCGGGGTGCACTCAGCCTCATGATGCCAATTGAGGAGCTACTCGACCGAATAGTAGCGACTCCGGTCATAGAAAACCATCAAAACGACCGGGAGAGCGGTGTGCTGACCACACGCCCCTCCTATCCGCATCCTCAATTGAGGATGACACGGCGGTCGGATGGTCCCGATGGGCAACTTGTGGCCTGAAGACTGAGTGTTTAGTTTAAATTGGGACAGATTCAGATGATACAGCTCCATTGCCATTTGCCGAAACAGAAGAGTACCAGAATATAAATAAACATGTTGAATATCAGGGAAAATTTAATGAACGCGTTAAAAGGGAATTTGAGGCGTTACGAAAGCAAGTTAAACAAATTTAAAGCGAAATCGTAGGAAAAGACAGTAGAAGAAATTTAGAATCACAGATAGCAGCGGGTTTTGAAGAAAATAATTCATTTCATTTACGAGATGCAACAAAAGAGCGGCAGGCGCGCGAACTTGAGAATAATCGACATTCGGACTGGGACAGACGCGGTAGGTCTTTGTCGCCACGAGGCGAAAACTTTTGACTATAAACACTTTTTAACTGTTCGGAAATTTAAGATCTCTCGCAATTCTAATAATGACACACATCCATGTTCATGGTTAGATCAATTTATGTACGCATTTCCGCCAAATTGGCCACTAAGTCACAAACTGAAATTTATGTGTGGCTATTTAGGTCCTCAGGGGATTCACTGCACTAAGTGAATGTGTGCCGTAGCGTTCACAGGGCCCCGAGCTGTAGTAGTGCTATTTCCCTTTTAGTTTTCTGCGCTGCTGCCTACTCTTTTACTATTCTTTGTATCTATCAAAACAACTCTTCAACTATCAAACCATCTAGTAAAGGAGTCAGTAAAGAATAACCGGATATGACTATTTTACCCTAAAGTGACAGTTTTCAGGATATTGATGAAAAACGAACCGGCGACGCGCAAGCGCGCACTTATTACAGATTGTAATAATTTAAATGATTTTTATCATGCATTTCTATCGGCATATTGGTCCGAAAACACACAAGACAGAGTCAAACATAGTCTTATTATGTAGCGTAATTTTAAACAGTCTGAGTTCGCCGGCCGGTGTGGCCGAGCGGTTCTGGGCGCTACAGCCTGGAACCGCGCGATCGCTACGGTCGCAGGTTCGAATCCGGCCTCGGGCATGGATGTGTGTGATGTCCTTAGGTTAGTTAGGTTTAAGTAGTTCTAAGTTCTAGGGGACTGATGACCTCAGATGTTAAGTCCCATAGTGCTCAGAGCCATTTGAACCAGTCTCAGTTCCGCACACAGAATACTTTGAAGACATGATTCGAAAGAATCAATTCCTTTCCAACCCTTATAACCCGACTGAATTAATTCGCATTTGCTTAACTAAGCTGCCACAATCGATAAGACACATTGCTTTAGCCGGAAGATGTAAAGACGACATTGAAACTTTTAAGACTTTGCTACAAGAACTTGAGTATGACAATGACGACGGGACTTCTTGTAATTTTTTCAGTAGCGGTGATCACTATAGATTTTCTGAGAAAAGGGCCAATGATCGGAACGAACGTTATAGCGGTAATTTTGAAAATGACAGACGAAACAGACAGGACAATAGATACCAGCCTTATGACAATAACAGACGTTCTAACAGAAATTACACCGACAATTATAATAACGGAAATTCCTACCGGAATGATCAATCATACGGAAACAGTAATCGGTATCATAAAGACAGAAATTATTCATACAATAATAGAAATTCTTACTACAGAAATAGCCAGGGTAGTAGACATAACAATAATTTCAGAACTGACAGTCGAAATTACACCAGAAGTAGTCATGCAGATAGCCAGGAAAATAGAAATTTTAATAACAGACACAACCAAGTATTTACATGTAACAGACTGGAGAGACCTAATTGGTATCCTCCACGTGACAGAAATTCAGAGAGACAAGTGAAAATAGTAGAAATTGATCCGCGAAATGACGCGAATAATCAAAGACGTGACGCAAACAATCGACAATGACTTGTAGCTTCGGCTTCTCGCAGCAATATCGACGGTTCAGAAAGTAATGACACTACGACTTTACACTACGTGCGCTTGGAAGACATGAGAGATATTTTGCTAGACGAAAAGGAAAATAATGTAGACGCATCTTTACATCCTGTTATTGAAGTATGCGTGAGTAAGAAGAAGTTCACTGCGGTTTTAGATTCTGGGAGCCCATTGAATGTTATTAGTGAATCGGTTTCTCGTATATGTGTAAGAACTATTGCTTGTCCTGTCTTATCTGTTTCTAAAACTACAATTCGAGGAGCTATTTCTGGAAAAAGTGTGAACAACAGACCATCTTAAATTTCATCTGTCAAGGGTATGAATTCTCTGCTAATTTTATTATCGTTCCATTACTCAGTACACAAATTATATTAGGTATGGAGTTTCTTAATACCTATAAGGCAATTTGAAACTTTAAGGAAGGAAGTGTGAACTTGACTATTGCCGGAATGCCGAGATGTTTGAAATTTGTCGAGTGTGTAACGAAATCTGAATCAGACACAAAATGTTTAAGGTTTTTTACTTCTGATGTTATCGCTGAGTATTATGACGACAATGCGTTCATTCATGACAACGACAATAGATACAGACATGCGATGGATGATATGATTAATAATGTATACATATTTCATTTATGCACACTTTGGTCCCAGAAAATGATTCCATAAATTACGAGAAAATTGCTACTTCAGTAATATGGAAAAACGTATTCGATTTGTTCTTGCAAATATGTCAAAAGGCTAATCCGCCAACTATTTCTCACAGAACACCGTTGTTTCCTATCATTCCAGCGAAATTAAAGGAGATGGCTGCAATCGATTTGTTCGGTCCAGTCGTTCGTTCTACTAATGGTTTTGCGTACATTTTGGTAGCAGTTGAATTGACATCAAAATATGTGCGTTTTACACCTTTACGCAAAGCAAAAGCTCGTCCAGTATCTAATGCTTTCATCAAACATTTTCTTAAAGAAGTGGGTCATATTGATAAGGTTATATCAGATAATGGATCACAGTTTCGCTCTAAAATTTGGCTTCGTACTCTACGGCGTCGTAAGATTAAACCAATTTTCATTTCACTTTTTCACCCTCAATCTAACGCTTCAGAGAGATGGATGAAGGAAATCAATAAATGTGTCGTCTTTATTGTCGTCATAATCACAGAATGTGGGATCAGTATCTTCATATTTTTCAAAACATTCTGAATGAACTCCCTAATGATTCAACTTCTTTACCGCCTATATTGATATTAAAAAATAAAGCACCGACAAATCGCATTTCTGAAATAGTTCATCTTCCGCCTACACGGAAACTGCGGCATTATGAAGTTGTCAACTGGCTCTGCAAAATATTGCTTCTGTGGCTGCTAGAAGAGAGAAATCAGCTAAATGTTCTGGTCGTTTAAAAACTTTGTCAGTTGGTCAGTAGGTGTTAATTAAGTCTCATCGTTTGTCTCACAAAGGAAAAGGCTTGTGTCGCAAATTTTTTCTGCTTTATAACGGTCCATATAGAGTTCGCAAAATTATTCACGATTACAGTGTTGAAGTAGAAACTCTTAAACCACGGCGCTCTAAGGGAATACATCATATATCGAACGTAAAAATTTTTGTGGAATGACATGCTTTTGAGAGATTAACATTTGCGCGTGGACGCGCAGAGAATTTACGGGTGCCGCGCCTTGTTCTGGCGGCGGCACATACACAAAGCGACAGTCAGTCCGCGCACCGCGCAAGGTAGCCGTTGACCGCAAACAATTACTTCCTACGTCACGCTTACCTACAGCTGATCGAGCGCTCAGTGCGAATGCACTGACAGCCGTAGACAAGTACAGAGTCTAATTCCTCGGATTAAGTTCAGTATAAAGCTATAGTGACTTGATAACTTATGTTATTAACTTTCAGTTTTTTCCTGGATACAGTTGTATAAAATATTTAAGAACTTCAGGTAAATTCTGTCCGTGTCCGACGTTAAGAGGACTTGCTATCGAGAAAATTTCAGAAAGAATGTAATTTCGAAGAAGAAAGTAATAAACTAAAAAGGTAACTATTAATTGAGTTTATTTTTCAGGTAACATGTTTCTACTTAGGTATGTACTTTATACGTAATTTGCTGCTCGCGATTACGTGATTTATACTTTGTGTTAACTGATTCTGACAATGTTTTATTAATGAACAGGGTTGTTACTTATGTATATTATGCATCGCTTGGCTGCTCTGCTTTTTCACTGATGTCATATTTTTTATTATGTACCTGCTGTGCCTATTTATTTAAATTATAATTGTCACCTGATTAGTTGTGCTGATATGGTTATGTATGTAAGTTAGACTTTGTGATTTATCTGCTTGCGCCTTCATGTTTACTTATTGAGATTACATGTGAACATTTATTTGATTAAGCTGATATGATGCTAATGACCTATTTGTTATGTAATATTTATACTTCATGTTTGCGTATGGATTGCATATTTACACATTTCTGTTTTGTTGTCATAACTACTCTTTAATTTGGTATGTAGAAATGCTTATATACTGTGTACGAACATGGAGTTTAGGTTACACAATGGTAATAATTATAGATTGTTCGCTTGGCAAGGCCTCGTTGTAGGGATTGTGCTGCATCCACTTGTTGACATTCTGTTCTCTGCTGGTATATTTAATCGGTATTGCATGTTTTTCTTACGCTCAGTGCTTTATATTTTAAGATAAGAACTACATGGGTATAAGAAACTTCATTGAAGTCACATGGAGGCTGTATTAATTCATTATAATAGAAAGGAAGCTGACAACATGAAATACCAACACTAGCTTTAGACTATTGACAGTTATTACACTGCATTCTTCGTGAGCAATTGAAATAGCAAGTGAAACTTGACACAAAGAAGTACTCCACATGTTTGCTTCTGTTTTGCCATGATTCTTGAAGTGGTGCACACACTGTGAAATATTATGATCTATTCATTCAAAGTCTTATGTGATCATTCATGCTGTGTACTCGCACCTACTTACTGAAAGTTATTCAAACTGAAGGCTGTTAGAGGTCATGTATGCATTTCTTTTATTTTATAATGGAGAAGGTAACCAAAATGTATTTTGTAATTCATAATGAGTAGATTTGGCTCAGGTGGACACTGTGTCTTTGGATTGTATGTGATGATGAATTGAAGTTTGCACTAGGATTTATCTGTACTTGTTCGAGGAGACTGACTAGAGGAAAGAGTTGTTACGGAAGTGAAATGATATTGGTGATAAGGTTTATATGTACGACGTATTGAAGAGGTATTATTGAAGTATTGAGATTGTGTGATGTTGATGATTATTGGAGTTTTGGTGGATAAGAAATAAGGTAAATGATATTGGTGATAAGGTTAATATGTATCGACGTATTGAAGAGGTATTATTGAAGTACTGAGATTATGTGATGTTGGTGATTATTGGAGATTTGGTGCATAAGAGAGAAGTAAGTGAGAAGCATATTTTTTTGTTGTTGGTTTATATGGAACAAGAGGGATGAAGAAGGCAGACTAGAACACTCCAGTGGAAGGAAGATTTGGCTTCGCAAACATTGGTCTTGACATGATGACTATGACGTTGACTAACTATTATTGACTATTTTACACTGCTGCCACTACTATTTGATACACAAGTTCAACATCAAATTTTGACAGAATTGCATTTACACAGTTACCACTATTCAATTACACAATAGTACTTAGTATGTGGATGAAAGATGAGTGAGTGTGTTTTGTGTGTTTTCCTTTCCTAATCCCAAATAATTGGTACCGACCTACCTCCTAAATATTATTTTACTTGTTTGTTGTGGCTTGCACTGTCACCCATAAATATTATAGGTTTACTGATATTTGTGTATTTGTAGTAGTTAATATGACAATTATCTGATATCATTTGTGTGTTTATTATAATTTGTATGTTTAGAGTAAGAGCATTGATAATAATTTTGTAAAAGCAATTGTGTGTGCATTCAAACTGTTGTTCGTGCTTACACCTATTGTCATTGTTGGGTGCCACTTGGAAATGTTTCATTTCTTCTGATGAACTGTGTAATTATTGCTGGTGAATATTATGGGCTGTTACCTGCACTTGTTCAACATTGCTGGGTGCCACTGTGTGAACTGCTCAACCACTGATGAGATGTCACTTGTTGGTGTCTGCACCTGTTCAACATTGCTGGGAGCCACTGTTGGAACTGCTGCTACTGAGATAATGTCACTTGTTGCTGTCTGCACCTGTTCAACATTGCTGGGTGCCACTGTTGGAACTGCTCAACCACTGATGAGATGTCACTTGTTTGTGTCTACACCTGCTCGCCATTGCTGGGTGACACTGTTGGAACTGTCAATTACTCTGAGGAGTGCTACTTGTTTATTGAACTATTGAAAATATTTCATGTGATTATTTGTGTAAACTTATTTATTGTGCATATACTGTTTACGAAATGTTATGAGACTCTTATCTGCACCTATTCCTCATTGCTGGTGGCATTGATCGAACTGTTTAACTACTCTGAGAAATGATACTTGCGTAAACTATTATGTAAAAATCACACGTATGCAAGCATTTGTATTCCTTACTGTATTTTTATATATTGGGTTATTGAAGGGTCAGTGCAAAGCCAAAATTTATTTAGTTATGTGATATTTACTAATTAATATCGTCTTTTATTTTTGTCTGTGTTTTTTGGACGAATTTGGTGGTATTTTCACCACCAATGCTGTCAAAAATACCACCAAATTCTAGCCCGTGGAGGAGGGGCATATGAAAGGTGGCTACACTGAGTCACAGTGCCAGAGATTGCGCCAAAGATTATTATTCCGCCGCCTCCAACGGGCACTGGTAGTTCAGAGGTTGTCGAGGGCAGTTGTAGTTCAGAGGATGTCGAGAGCAGATGTTGTTCTGTTGAGCGAGAGAGTAGATGCTGTTCGGTTGGTGTAATGTATAGATGGAAGATGTTGCAATGATCAGTGTTATTTCCGGAAATATATACTGATGTAAAAAAAAAAGTATTACAGATTTCTTTAATGAAAATGACAATGGCTCTTGGTCACAGGTACAGTCGACAAAGCATCTGGCTCGTGGTCTTGTATTAGACTTGTAATTCTGGTTTCTATGTGCAATTATAGTATTTTTGGTTTTTCAATTAGTTCATTGTAAATGATGTTTAAAATATCTTGTCGTATTGAGGAAGAACCGAGCCAGATACATGTACGTTGAGTCACACTACCACACACAGAACAGTTACACTTGTGCTTTGTTGTTTCGTAGTTTTTATAGTTGCATGGGACTTAATTAATCAATTGTGTTAATGGAAATTTCTTGTTATTCTTTATTTTTATTTTATGCAGTCAGATTGCGTACTAATACTAGTCAGGGCCAACCGGTTACAGCTACTAAAATTATTGCATTTACTCATTATTCTTTTTAATTAAGTCCCCATGCAACGTACAGTGAAATCTGTTACTGAATTTGTTTGACTGATGGGGCTTCTAAGTAATATACAACCTACTGCACTCCCCTGACTGAAGCCCTCGTAAGTTCAACTCGATTTCTAAACTGAAGGAAACACTTCACGGCATTCGCTTCAGAACTGCTGCAAATTCGTTGGGCAATAGACCGCGCCGCTCGAACTGTCAACACAACTGGCCCTGCTAAGTGTGTTCTATGACTTCCACATCGCTGGCAACGGGTTATACACAATGCTGGTTACTACTTTGAAGGTCAGTAAAACTTTGAAACGCGTATGTATTTCGTACGAGCTGTAAATAAATAGTTGCCACTATTAAAGTTCTAACCATCGTAATTTTATTCTGAGTGACCGTGTTCTCTCAATTGTTTTGATTTTTTCCACAGAATTCTGATGGGACAATGTACTTTTGGCAACGAGACTCTTAACCATCTCAATTTGTGTCCGTCAATTTCGACGACCCTTCTCGAATCGGGAATGATCTGCTTAATTTTTCAGTCATTAGGAACTTTTTGGTCGTCCAGTGATCTAAAGTTAAGTCTCATAGTGCTCAGTGATTACAGTTGCCATTCGGTCCCGTTCTCACTTACTTCGACATTTGCCATTCTGAATATCGTGCATCGATTTAAACGGGGAATCATAGTACGATCTTCCTCCGTGGAACACTTTTGGAAAACAGCAGTTTATTACATAGACCTTGTCTCTGTCATCCTCTGCTTCGGTGCCGTTATGGTCACATTCTCTGGACAGAGATCTTTGATCCTTTTACTTATTTTAGGAAAGTAGAAAAGTCTTAGAATTTTCTCTCACATCCGTAGATGGAATTTTGCTTTTGAACACTTTTAACGCTTTATGAATTGCTCTCCTTATGTTAATCTACTCCTTGTTTATGTTTCGTCTGCGTGGCTTTGACCACGTTTAAGTATGCCGTAAATCTCTCTCTTCTTTCGCAGCAGCTTTCTAACACGTCAGTCGAATCATGGCCTCTCTTTGCTTGGCACGTTCCTGTTTTACAGTACTCTTAAAACTTGTTCATTTGCATTCAACGTTTTCAGTCGCAGACTGAAGCGCCTAGAACCGCTCGGTCACCGCGGCCGGCACTCTCTGTATTGTATTGTTCGTTTTGCTGGTTGCTTATTAAAAGGTTTCTCACTGTTATGTGGTAGTATTTTGACAGAAGCAAAGGAAACGTTGGCAACAAACTCAATGTATCATTATTACAGTATGTCCTTACAGTGAGCCACAGTTAACTACGTATCCTCTGTGCGAAAATAAGAGTACTAGGAAAATATCCCTGAACATCGTCCTCTCGCATCGTCTGCTGTGAAATTTATCATAAATTCAATTAATAACAGTAAATAATAAACAAAATCCGATACAATTTGTTGACTGAACAACAATTGCTTTCGCTATGCCAGTATGGGAAAGAGAACAGGTGTGACAGTTGCGGTTCTACTCATAAAACCACCCTTCAGAATCAAAGAACGGTTTTTAAGTGAAATTCAACCTGGGAAAGGGAACTCTGTTTCAGCACATTGTGGTGAAAAAAGTCATAGGATACACCCTAACATCGTGTCGGACCTCTCTTCGTCCGTCGTAATGCAGCAACTCGAGAAGGCAGCGACTCAAGTCGTTGCAATTCCGCTGCAGAAATACTGAGACATGCTGCTCTGCAGCCATCCACAACTGTGAATGTATTGGCGGTACAAGATTCTGTGCACGAACTTACCTCTACATTACGTCCCATTAATTTTCGATGGGATTCATGTCGGTCGAACCAAGTGGCCAAATAATTCGCTCGAATTGTCTAGGGTATTATCCCAACCAATCGCGAGAAAATGTGGCCCTGTCGTCCTCTGACATGGCGCGCTGAAATCCACAAAAATTCCATCATTTTTGGGGAACATGACATCCATGAATAGCTGCAAATGGTTTCGAAGTAGCCGAACACAACCAGAATTCAGTCCCTTCCATGTAACCACAGCCCACACCATTATGGAGCCACCGAAGCTTTCACAATGCCTTGCTGACAACTTGGATCCACGGCTATGTGAGATTTGCCTGTATTTAATCTGGTGTTCTCCTGGCTACTTTTTATTGGTGGTTGTATTAATTTCGATGTGCTTACGTGGCTTCTTTCTTGTTAAGTTCTCGAAGTAGATTTTATTATGAAGCACACATCTATATATTTCAGGGACTTAGGAGAAGACATTATCCACCATCAAGGTTAAATTCAGTTTACTTTCATCGTAAACGAAACGTCGTTAATTTACTTCTCTGACAGAAATCAATCACGGATCAAAAATATCTTTATCTGGTTTTATAGTTGTGGGCGTAGCAAACTAAACGTAATTTGGCTATATTTTAAAACAACTTTTTCGTAGCGGAAATGATTTCATTGCTTGCTTTCTACAGCGGCCATATATACTAAGGTGATAGTTAATATTGGCCAATTATTGAGCAATGGACTATAGCTTCAGTGCTGTACGAAGCGATTTAGCAGTTATCTTTTCACAATACAGTTTCATAATGAATCACTCAAGGTTAATTAAACTGATTTTTCAAAAAATTAGTCTTGAACTGCACCTTAACTAAGAAAGGGTTTCAGCTGTATTTAACTTCCCTTTGTATAGCGCACTTTTCAGAAATTAGTTTGTCAGTCCTTTCATCTCATATATTTTCATCTCAAGATGCGTGTCGCTCACACGAACAAAGACTAAACCAAAATTAACACTCCATGAGGGAACAAAATGACCGAACCAAAATGAGCTAAGAGAATGATTTGAACAAAGTGAGAGAGAGACACTATTGTGTCTAAGTTACATACTGATTAATACAAACAAAGGAATTCTAATCTAGATGATTCTTTCTCCTTTACTCTCTCAGGATTATATTGTATTCCTTTTTCTATAACTAATACTTGAATACTTCAACTAAACTAATCAAAAACTTTTAATGTTGTGGACATAGCTGTGATCAGCAACCGTAATTAATTACAATGTCACAAATTTCGAGCCAACCGGTTGCAAATAGAAATTAAAATTCTTTAACTAGTTTTCAACGCCAACTAGGGGCGCCTTCTTCAGAAGAAACTGTTACCTTACCTAACAATATCACAGGAAGGTACATTAATAGCAGGTAGGCATTAGAACAAACAATTTATTACAAATTAAATTGCATAAAAGTACTTACATGTGGTTAAAAGAAAATATGAGCGACATTGCTCTAGTCAAAACATTAACACCACAATTAAAATATTTTCCACCTAAATACATAACAGGTATAGCCAAAATTTTAAAACAATATATAAACATGCCACTAAGCGCACTACAGTTGTATGGGACACGAGTGAGTAACAGCTACTGTTAAACCTTCTAAATTCTGTTACTAGATGGCGCGAGCTGTATCATGTTCACGTCGTCATTTCCAGTGTCCCGCTCGCGCAGTCGCTGTAAGTCACTCGTGTCCTATACCACTGTAGTGCCCTTAGTGGCATATTTATATATTGTTTAAAAATTTTGGCTATACCTGTTATGTATTTAGGTGGAAATTATTTTAATTGTGGTGTTAATGTTTTGATTAGAGCAATGTCGCTCATATTTTCTTTTAACCAGACGTAAGTACTTTTATGCAATTTAATTTGTAATAAAGTAAGTGTTTGTTCTAATGCCTACCTGCTATTAATGTACCTTCCTGTGATATTGTTAGGTAAGGTAACAGCTTCTTCTGAATAAGGCGCCCCTAGCTGGTGTTGAAAACTAATTAAAGAATTTTAAATTCTATTTGCAACCGGTTGGCTGGAAATTTGTGACATTGCCAAGATTTTTATTATAATTACGACTTAAGCGGGTCAAAGCGTGGCCACATGCACCACAGTCGAAACCCGCCATCAGCTCCTACTAGCTTAAATCCGGACTCACCTAACTGGACCATGCTTTTCCAGCCGTCTAGGGTCCAAACGATATGGTCACGGGCCCAGAAAAGGCGCTGCAGGCGAAGTCGTACAGTCATGTAGGTCGTCTGCTGCCATAGACCATTAACGCCAAATTTTGCCGCACTGTCCTGAGGAGTACGTTCGTCATACGCCCTACATTGATTTAGGCGGTTATTTCATGCATTGTTACTTGTATATTGGCAGTGACAACTCTACGGTAACGCCGATGCTCTCGGTCGTTAAGTGAAGGCCATCGGCCACTGCGCTGTTCGTGGTGAGAAGTGATGCCCGAAATCTGGTATTCTCGGCATCCTCTTTACGTTGTGATCTAGGAAAATTGAATTCCCTAACGATTCTCGAATTGGAATGTCCCAAGCGTCTAGCTCCAACTGACAATCCACGCTCAAAGTCTTTTAATTCGCGTAGTGCGGCCATCATCACGTCGAAAAACCTATTCACATGAATCAGCTGAGTAGAAACGACAGGCGTAGTGTACCGGCATAAAGTCAAGCGCCGGCACCGCCAGTCGGAAACGACAGAGCGGAGAGTGCAGTGAAGAGGACGTCAGCAATTTTAAACCTTGTGTATGTGACTGCTGCCATCTGTATACGTGAATATCGCTGTCTCGTTACTTTTATCACCTCATTGTAGGTACTGTGTGTTCAGATTCACAAATAACTGAATAAATGTTAATCAAGTGATACTGTACTGTGCTAGAGAGAACAACGTAAAATTTAGTATGAAAACAAACAGTAGAGTCGGTTCGACGCTTGGGAATTTCAGCAGAATCGGAGCAATCTGAGACGCGAGCAAGCGATGGTGATGCGACGCCCGCTCGCCGTATAAATAAGGCCCGGACACGGCCGGCGGGAGTCACTGACCTCTCGCAACGACACAACAGCGACGACTGCGCGCCGCAATCGTATTACGGGCGGCGCTTTCATTAATTCCGCAATGCGAGTGGCTGGCGGAAGGCACGCGCAGCAAAAGAAGCAATTAGGCTGTGTGTGTGTGTGTGTGTGTGTGTGTGTGTGTGTGTGTGTGTGCGCGTCAGCTGGCTGCTAACGAGCGGCGCTGATTGAACCTGGCACCGGAGCGTCCGGCTCACTGTGCTCCAAGCACCAGACCGTGAGCGTAGAGGGTTTCCTAAGGCTCAGGCCGTCTACACAGCAGGTCAGGAGGCATTTTACATAAATTTTGCAATGATGCTCGTCACGGAAAATGAACACACCTATTTTGGATTATTTGTTGACAGTCATAGTGTTCTGGCGTAAAGAAGCGCCGGCATCGCCAGTCGGGAACGATAGAGCGGAGAGCAGCGGCCTCTATGCGAAGAGAACATAAACGACGCGCTGACTGGCCGCGGCTCAGTTCGCCGACTTCCACAGCGGCATCAAGAATAGGCACTTGTATAGCAGCGACTTCGTAACTGTATTACTTCTCTTTTGTTAGGAACTGTCTATACTGAAGAAATTTCTTATTTTGTTTGTCGCCCTTTGCATGCGACATAAAAAAAAGCGTCTTCAGGCCACGAGTGGCCTACCGGGACCATCCGACCGCCGTGTCATTCTCGGTGGAGGATGCGGATAGGAGGGGCGTGGGGTCAGCACACCGCTCTCCCGGTGGTAAGATGGTATTGTTCTCCGAAGCCGCTACGATTCGGTCGAGTAGCTCCTCAATTGGCATCACGAGGCTGAGTGCGCCCCGAAAAATGGCAACAGCGCAAGGCGGCCTGGATGGTCACCCATCCAAATGGTTCAAATGTCTCTGAGCACTATGCGACTTAACTTCTGAGGTCATCAGTCTCCTGGAACTTAGAACTAATTAAACCTAACTAACCTAAGGACACCACACACATCCGTGCCCGAGGCAGGATCCGAACCTGCGACCGTAGCGGTCGCTCGGTTCCAGACTGTAGCGCCTAGAACTGCTCGGCCACTCCGGCTGGCCCCATCCAAGTGCCGACCACGCCCGACAGCTCATAACTTCGGTGATGTCACGGGAACCGGTGTATCCTCTGCGGCATGGCCGTTGCATTGCCTGCGACATATCATTGTAAATTCTCAAAGTTAAATATTGTAATCATTTCCTTCTGTAATAAACTTCATTAATACTAAATGCTTGAATTGTTGTCTAGCGATCCCAGAAAGCAGGTTTGCTAGACACCCCACATTTGCCGAGTGGGCAGAATACAACACCTAGATTTTTTAAGGGTTTCAGCACAAATACTTGACCAATTGCTGATCGCTGATCCATCCATCCATGGTGTTCTTTTTCTTTTTTGTCACAACAGACAGAACATTTCAAAACCAAAATATGCAGGCGTTCTGTAAGTAATGCAACACATTTTGCTTCTGAAAGCAAGTAGGTTTCATTCAGGATTCCCGTGCACCACATTATCCCCTAATCTTTTGGTTGGAAAATACTGTTTTTCAACGTAAATCTCCCTTCAATGCGGCAGTCTTACGTCACCTTACTGGGACGGCCTGTCTGGCCGCATAGTACCATTCTACAGCTCGACATCAAAGCTAACGTTTATCTACATCAATAACCTCGTCGACATCCACGTACTGCATCCCGCGTAGTGCATCATTCGTTGGACCAAACAGATGGAAGTCGGACGGTGCGACATCCGAACTGTAAGATGGATGAGGAAGAACGGTCCAATGAAGTTTTGTGGTTCCTCTCGGGTGGGCAGACTTGTGTTGTGGAGAATAAGTTCATTTGGTTTTCGGTGGCGGCGGACATGCTGAGGTCAAATGGCTCTATGCACTACGGAACATCTGAGGTCATTAGTCCCCTAGACTTAGAACTATTTAATAATAACAAACCTAAGGACATGACACACATCCATGTCCGAGGCAGGATTCGAACCTGCGACCGTAGCAGCAGCGCGGTTCCGGACTGAAGCTCCTGGAACCGCTCGGCCGTAGCGACCGGCTTGCTAAAGTCATTTCTTCACTTTATTGAGAGTAGTGAAATTCTCTTCAGAGTTTATCGCTGCATCTTGAGGGAGAAACTCGAACAGAGTAATCTGTTCGGAGGTTTAGAAGACCGCTGTCATGACCTTACCGCCTGAGGGTGCGGCTTTGAAATTTCTCTTCCTAGAAGACATCGCGTAGGCCGTTAGCCGGGTGCAAGTCTTTCGATTTGACGCCACTTCGGTGGCTTGCGCATCGATGGGAATGAAATGATGATGATTGGGACAACACTCAGTCCCTGAGAGGAGAAAATCTCCGACCTTGCCGGGAATGAAACCCGTGCCCTTTGGACTGACACTTTGTCGCGCTGACCACTCAGCTACTGGGGGCGGACCCCGTTCGAAGTGATGAACCGGTGCCAGGTTCAATCAGCGCCGCTCGTGACGCTGTTCGACAAAGAAATGTCACAATCAGCCTCGTAACGCGCAAGCAACTCCGGACAGGTAGTCATTCGTTGCTCTTTGTGATCATCTGTATCGCGGCGACGAACCCAGGGGGCTGACATCATTTACGCAAGCTGGTGGACGAGTCTGTTAACTACCAACAAGAACGCTCAGTTGTACAGCGATTTGTTAGATTGTGATGCGAACGTTCCAACATTGTCACAGCTTCGTGCGGCCGGCCGCCACCCGGCAATTCGGGGAGGTTTGCGATTATGACACAAATGATTCGCCCAACGGCTCACGACGCTTTCATTCACTGCCCGCAAGTACCTATGAATATCTGCGATGGTCTGGTTTTCCTTCAAAAGAAATTCAATAACTGTTCTCTCCTTGGAACCCACTTCAGTTACACACGCCATTTGAAGGCTACGTCTAGCGCCACCACCCATATGAAACTGTTGGGAGCTGAAGCTGGAATATTTCAGGATGTCTCACAACAAATTCCCCATTTTTTCAACCGGAATTCGCCCAGAAAAAAAGTGTTGCATTACTTACTGAACGCCCCAGCATACGTGAGGGAACAAGTACTTATTCGGATATGGGCAACAATGTTCTATGACGGCCATAACTACAGGAGGTACTAAGTGCGATAACTACTTATTCTTACGTATATTTCAGTCCTCCTCCTCAAATAACCACGAACTAGTGCGAACACAAGTGATTGCCCTCGGGTTCGATCATATGAATAGGACACACTGGCTGAACATGGGCGGATTGTACATGAGTGTGGAACACTCAGATGCCTTTAGATGTCTGAGGAGGAAGTTCAGGGACACAGGGAAGCCATATAGCTAGGCCTCCCAGGGTTATCTGTCGGTCACTAAACGTTTGTCCCGAAATATTTCATCACATAGGTGACAAAATCAATGAATTCATAAGTGTCTACGTCATCAAACTTCCTGGCAGATTAAAACTGTGTGCTGGACCGAGACTCGAACTCGGGACCTTTGCCTATCGCGGGCAAGTGCTACGTCATTATTACGGAATGTACTATAGAAAGCGAACGCAGAGATTATTGTGTCTCTGGGAATTGCCTTCTCGTAGGGTGTGTGCAGGGAACAAAAAACTAAGTATACTTTCTCAGATGTATAAAGTGTTGTATAGTTAGCTGTGCTGCAACTGAACTGTCCCAGTCAGTTTAATAACGTTAATAGTATAGGACACTAACTACAAAATATGCAGATTGTTGTACTTACTTTCAAACAAGTTAGGAACGCACTTTTAATGGAGAAACGTTTACACTGCTGTGTGGAATTGATATCAGTTTGTTAAAAATATTTTGATTACATTATGTTCTATGATTAATCATCCGACGGTGCTAATTGTAAGCGACCAGTTATAAGGCGAAGGCATAAAGGCCGCACGAAATCGTTAGAAGCGTCTTATTGGACCCAGTAGTTCGAGTAGCAGTTGTTCCACTTTCGTCACGCGAGGTAAGTGTACAAGTTGCCACAAAGACAGAGAAGTCGGGAACAGGACTAAGAACGGTTGGTTGACTAGAAATATTTAGGTGCACGGTGTTGCAGAGGCAGTCGGTGACCCTTTGGATCTCTGGAACTACTGAGATCGAAAATGATAATGCTTTGCTGAGAGGTCGTTGCAGTAGCTCGTCTGGAGCGCATGTAGCGTCTGGAACACTGTATTGTATGCAAATGAAACGCTCGCCGTGGGAAAACAGGAACAGAGGAAACTGTACGAATTAACAAAATGGTACTATAGAAAGGCGTGTAGCTCTCCGTTAATTCGAATTATTCATTTATTTATTTAATTATTTTTAATTATATCAATTCATTCTAACGTGTAAGGCGGAACAATTGTGGAGTGTGTTGACAGAGACAGTCCCATGGGAACTGATGAACATCTCTAGTGTTTGGTCAAGAACTTACATGCAGATTATAATGCAAAGGTTGTAGAAGAAACCGTATGGTCTGAACCCTTTTAACATTCTAAATAATGTATCGTATCACTAGATTAGTTCAGCTTGTATGGAGATTATACTATAAGAACAACTTCTCAGAGATTAAATGGGGCTCTAAGATTTGTAGGATTCAGAATTAACAATCTCAGATTTGTTGATTTATTTACAACTTGTGCGATATCTGAAACAGAAATGCTAGGACTGCAAGGAATGCATTATTTTACTAATGACGGTTTGAGAACAAAGCGGCAATTTCCATATCACGAAAGAAACAACTGCTACTAACCACACGTTTTTGAACGAATGATGTATATCACTGTGAATTAATCATTCGCTCCAGATGTGTGGCTGCATGGTGGAGCGGAGAAGTTGCAATGACACTTGACTGCCGGAAGAATTTAGATGATACGTGTTAGTTGTCACGCCTCTGTTACGAAAGGGCCATTGTAGAAAAAACCCTCAGCCAGATTTTAATACCAAATATGGACAGCTGTCTTAAAACAGGAACCAAGTAAGTCAAGTTGTGTACAAACATCACTGAAGCGTAAACGGTAGAATTGTACAAAATAGGTACAGTAGCTTCCTGGATAGCATCCATGAAAGGAAGATTTATTAATTATGCCTATACACTTCCATCCTACCCACTATATCAGTAGGAAGCCCTATCAGTACTATTCGTTAATACACTACTGGCCATTAAAATTGCTACACCAAGAAGAAATGCAGACGATAAACCGGTATGCATTGGACAAATATATTATACTAGAACTAACATGTGATTACATTTTCACGCAATTTGGGTGCATAGATCCTGAGAAAACAGTACTCAGAACAACCACCTCTGGCCGTAATAACAGCCTTGATACGCCTGGGAATTGAGTCAAACAGAGCGTGGATGGCGTGTACAGGTACAGCTGCCCATCCAGCTTCAACACGATACCACAGTTCATCAGGAGTAGCGACTGGCGTATTGCGACGAGCCAGTTGCTCGGCCACCGTTGACCAGACGTTTTCAATTGGTGAGAGATCTGGAGAATGTTCTGGCCAGGGAAGCAGTCGAACATTTTCTGTATGCAGAAAGGCCCGTACAGAACCTGCAACATGCGGTCGTGCATTATCCTGCTGAAATGTAGGGTTTCGCAGGGATCGAATGAAGGGCAGAGTCACGGGTCGTAACACATCTGAAATGTAACATCCACTGTTCAAAGTGCCGTCAGTGTGAAGAAGATGTGACCGAGATGTGTACCCAATTGCACCCCATACCATCACGCCGGGTGATACGCCGATATGGAGATGATGAATACACGCTTCCAATTCCCGTTCACGGCGATGCCTGCAAACACGGATACAACCATCATGATGCTGTAAACAGCACCTGGATTCATCCAAAAAAATGACGTTTTGCCATTCGTGCACCCAGGTTCGTCGTTGAGTACACCATCGCAGGCGCTCCTGTCTGTGATGCAGCGTCAAGGGTAACCGCAGCCGTGGTCTCCGAGCTGATAGTCCACGCTGCTGCAAACTTCATCGAACTGTTCGTGCATATGGTTGTTGTCTTGCAAATGTCCCCATCTGTTGACGCAAGGATCGAGACTTGGCTGCACGGTCCGTTACAGCCATGCGGATAAGATGCCTGTCATCTCAACTGCTAGTGATACGAGGCCGTTGGGATCCAGCACGGCGTTCCGCATTACCATCCTGAATCCACCGATTACATATTCTGCTAACAGTCATTGGATCTCGACCAACGCGAGCAGCAATGTCGCGATACGATAAACGGCAATCGCGACAGGCTACAATCCGAGCTTTATCAAAGTCGGAAACGTAATGGTACGCATTTCTCCTCCTTAGACGAGGCATCACAACAACGTTACCCCAGGCAACGGCGGTCAACTGCTGTTTGTGTAAGAGAAATCGGTTGGAAACTTTCCTCATGTCAGTACGTTGTAGGTGTCGCCACGGGCGCCAACCTTGTGTGAATGCTCTGAAAAACTGATCATTTTCATATCCCAGCATCTTCTTCGTGTCGGTTAAATTTCGCGTCTGTAGGACGTTATTTTCGTGGTGTAGCAATTTTAATGGCCAGTAGTGTATATTCTTACGATGACTTTTTTTTCTCCTGGTGTTAGTTTTTAATCCCATCGGTCGGGAATTTTTTAAATTTCCATATTGGCTTCATGTCCCTTGTCACCAGGATTATCAGCATATACGAGTGTTGGAAAGGAACACAATACTGTCACCTGGTACTGAATGTATGTCGTCAGTTGTTTCTGTTTGGTCATCGTATCCGAAGAACAGATCGCCCATATACTCTGCGACATTTACAAACTGCTGACTTGGCAACCTAAATCCTGTATCGACGTTCGCTGAGGCGTGATAGAAAACTAATCGTTCAGCAGTGATACAAACATCTTTGTTCTAGCTGCACTTCTCTTACACAGGCTTCCTCATATTGGTGGCACAATGTCAACCTCTAGTTTTTGAAGATTCTATCCGTTTCTTGTTCCTCTCACTTCTAGCCAGTAGTCTATACTTTCTAAGAAAGTCGTAAGCCGGTAGTTTAAACTGCTTGTCTTCGCAGACGTCTATTACCTGTTTGGCCATGTTCTCAGGATAAGTGGCATGTTCGTCAACATTAAGCGCATATATGTAGAAATACGAGCTCCACAACAAAAAATGATAAACGTGCAATAATTTTATGTTAGCTGCCGCCTTGCAATAACTCATCCCGTCCGATCCCCAAATAAGGAGCCGCTCTCTGTCTTATCGAAATTATCGTCCAGCTTAAGAGTAGCTAACAGTCGCGACTCTCTCTTCTCTCTCTCTGTCTGTCTGTCTCTCTCTCTCTCTCTCTCTCTCTCTCTCTCTCTCTCTCTCTCACACACACACACACACACACACACACACACACACACACACACACACACACACACACACACACACAATCAACTGCAAGGGCGCCAGGTCGTTGGATTAGATTTCCCCTTAATTGGTGGGTGGCGGGGGCATGGACTAAGTGACTAACACAAAATGCTCAAAAGAAGTATCATACAAAATGACGCGCTAGTTGAATCATACGACTCAGTCTTCATTGTACAGTGCTGCTAGTCGCTGTCAGCCAGAACACGTGTCGCAATAGGTATTGTTTTCTTCAGGAAATAGAAATATCGCTCCGCGCTAGACGTTATCACGGATATCTTAAAAATTTGATTCAGAAGTTTGCTTATTTCACCGAAATTCGCCTGCACATAATTTTACAGGCCGATTATTTCCTTGAATAGACTACACATATCATCTTTCTCGGCTAAGCAAATTCCAGGAATAGATGTACTTTAAATGACCCCTACATCAACGTGTTCGTGTTTTGATTTTCACATACGATCAATTATCAACTGGATAATAGCGCGCGACTAATTTTGTAAGCCCTTGCGAGAGTCGTGACACACACTACTATCCCTCAATTCGTATTTTCCTATCCTAGTTCTGTGGCAGGACGCAACGATTCTTACGAGTGTGATATTATTGTCATTGTGATATTTCTGAAGTCTTTTATGATTAAACTGTAGAAACCGATGTCTTGGTCAAATATTACTTCATCGAAATTCGGGAGCGGATTCGGTTTCGCATACATTATAACATCAAGGAGTACAAGGGTGACACACATGCGTGTAGTCCGTACATATTGAGTAGACGCCAATGTATAGTTATTGTAGTCGTTGGTTCTGATGATGGCTGCAAAGCCGAAACTGATCATGCAGTTAAACAACGTAGTATGTGACCAAGGAACTGATTTCTACAATTTAATCCGTCACAAAAAGTGCATCTCTCTCCTTCATAGGTCCCAAGCGGCCACATTTCGCGAATCTTGTGTAACCTTTTTCGTTTCCAAGTTCCCTCTGGTTACCGTGTCAGTGGTCCGACTGCTCGTTGTTGCAAATGACGATAAAATGTCCAAAAATCGACTCTTGGGTGCTCTTACTCGATACAGCGTACCCTCTGGCGATAGTGTAATCGTAATAGACTGCCGAGACAAAATTTAGTTTTTCTTCATGAATACCATTGGAGATTCTATTTCCGCACACAGCTTGCGTAGTTCTTAATTTGAAATTTCATAACGTGCGAGAAACATAAGTGGTATGCACTACGTCAGCTAGCATCGCGAGTCACTGGACATAGCTACAAAAATAGATTAATATCACTCCGGTCAGCAAGAAAATTAATTTCCAGAAAATTAATCAAGTTGTTGTTGTGGTCTTCAGTCCTGAGACTGGTTTGATGCAGCTCTCCATGCTACTCTATCCTGTGCAAGCTTTTTCATCTCCCAGTACCTACTGCAACCTACATCCTTCTGAATCTGCTTAGTGTATTCATCTCTTGGTCTCCCTCTCCGATTTTTACCCTCCATGCTGCCCTCCAATACTAAATTGGTGATCCCTTGATGCCTCAGAACATGTCCTACCAACCGATCCCTTCTTCTGGTCAAGTTGTGCCACAAACTTCTCTTCTCCCCAATCCTATTCAATACTTCCTCATTAGTTATGTGATCTACCCATCTAATCTTCAGCATTCTTCTGTAGCACCACATTTCGAAAACCTCTATTCTCTTCTTATCCAAACTATTTATCGTCCATGTTTCACTTCCATACATGGCTACACTCCATACGAATACTTTCAGAAATGACTTCCTGACACTTAAATCAATACTGGATGTTAACAAATTTCTCTTCTTCAGAAACGCTTTCCTTGCCATTGCCAGCCTACCTTTTATATCCTCTCTACTTCGACCATCATCAGTTATTTTGCTCCCCAAATAGCAAAACTCCTTCACTACTTTAAGTGCCTCATTCCCTAATCTAATTCCCTCAGCATCACCCGACTTAATTAGACTACATTCCATTATCCTTGTTTTGCTTTTGTTGATGTTCATCTTATATCCTCCTTTCAAGACACTGTCCAGTCCATTCAACTGCTCTTCCAAGTCCTTTGCTGTCTCTGACAGAATTACAATGTCATCGGCGAACCTCAAAGTTTTTATTTCTTCTCCATGGATTTTAATACCTACTCCGAATTTTTCTTTTGTTTCCATTACTGCTTGCTCAATATACAGATTGAACAACATCGGGGAGAGGCTACAACCCTGTCTTACTCCCTTCCCAACCACTGCTTCCCTTTCATGTCCCTCGACTCTTATAACTGCCATCTGGTTTCTGTACAAATTGTAAATAGCCTTTCGCTCCCTGTATTTTACCCCTGCCACCTTTATAATTTGAAAGAGAGTATTCCAGTCAACATTGTCAAAAGCTTTCTCTAAGTCTACAAATGCTAGAAACGTAGGTTTGCCTTTCCTTAATCTTTCTTCTAAGATAAGTCGTAAGGTCAGTATTGCCTCACGTGTTCCAGTGTTTCTACGGAATCCAAACTGATCTTCCCCAAGGTTGGCTTCTACTAGTTTTTCCATTCGTCTGTAAAGAATTCGTGTTAGTATTTTGCAGCTGTGACTTATTAAGCTGATAGTTCGGTAATTTTCACATCTGTCAACACCTGCTTTCTTTGGGATTGGAATTATTATATTCTTCTTGAAGTCTGAGGGTATTTCGCTTGTCTCATACATCTTCCTCACCAGATGGTAGAGTTTTGTCAGGACTGGCTCTCCCACGGCCGTCAGTAGTTCCAATGGAATATTGTCTACTCCGGGGGCTTTGTTTCGACTCAGGTCTTTCAGTGCTCTGTCAAACTCTTCACGCAGTATCATATCTCCCATTTCATCTTCATCTACATCCTCTTCCATTTCCATAATATTGTCCTCAAGTACATCGCCCTTGTATAGACCCTCTATATACTCCTTCCACCTTTCTGCTTTCCCTTCTTTGCTTAGAACTGGGTTTCCATCTGAGCTCTTGATATTCATACAAGTCGTTCTCTTATCTCCAAAGGTCTCTCTAATTTTCCTGTAGGCGGTATCTATCTTACCCCTAGTGAGATAGGCCTCTACATCCTTACATTTGTCCTCTAGCCATCCCTGCTTAGCCATTTTGCACTTCCTGTCGATCTCATTTTTGAGACGTTTGTATTCCTTTTTGCCTGTTTCACTTACTGCATTTTTATATTTTCTCCTTTCATCAATTAAATTCAATATTTCTTCTGTTACCCAAGGATTTCTACCAGCCCTCGTCTTAATCAAGTAACTCGCGGAAAATCGTCATTTTGACTCTCTACAGTTCCTTGTAAAAGCTCTTTGAGGTATTCTACTACTAATGTTTATCATCATGTTAACTGAGGGTTAACAAAGAAGAAATTTTCTGCAAGTTTAAAGTTCATTGGTTTCTATACCTCTACAGGACGGCCACACATTTATCTCGCTACCCCGTCATTGTCCTGTTTACTTACTGTAGCTTGGTTAAACTGAAGACGAGACTATGGTTGGCGAAATGAACATTACTGTTCTGAAGTTAAAACGTTTTTTCATCTCTTGCACAATTTCGTGAGAGCAACGACACCAATTTCCTCCGACACACTACGTTGCGGTTCGAAGTGAAAGTTAAAAAAAATCGTTGTGCATAACTATTCAAAGACAAAAAGACAGAAAGTGCAAAACGGTCACTAGTTCACGGTGTGAGGGGACAATATTGCATAGTTATCTTTTCTCATACGCAGGTACATACATACGGCGTGCATTACGGAAGTAATTTTTAATCAATCATTTCATTGCAAATCGTGTAAACACACACAGATAAAGGCAACGTCTACTTTTTGAATCTACCACTTCGCATTAACTAATGTATTACCCATTTCATTTATTATTACTCAAAGTAATTTATGAAACATATCACACAACATTCACATTACCTATGTACGCATGATTTTTTAAAATATGTATTACTACACTTTTCAAATTACAAAGCTTACATAAATATTACATTTACCTCTCTTTTTGAAAATAAGCGGTCTGGTGCATTTTCATAAACTTTGATTCTTGTGGTTGCATGTCATCCATGTCATCCATGCCTCTTTGTCTTTTGTACTTTAATAAACGTCAATTTATGTTAGGTTTTCACCTGCAACTTAAACGTCATCTAAAGTTACAAATTATATTCATTAAATTACTGTTTACAGCCAAAACATAGACAGATATTTACATAACATAAGCATTACTCATAATCCTGTAGTATGTCATCAGCATTGCTGTGAAATGAAAAAGTCAAAAGCCTTTTTTACACTAATTAATAATTTCCTGCCAGTATAAACATTACCTATTTCTGCTCTAATACACTTTCAGATGTACAACGTTTGGCACCCATAACTTTCTATCTGATTGAGGGTATGCCAAACAGCATTACGGCGAGGAACGCTCTCAACTTAGAATGGTACTTTGTAAATAAACTTGGAGATTTCACTGTCTGTCACACTAGATTTATCATGTGTTTTCAGCAGAACACCATCCCCTAGCTTATACTTCACAGTTTTCAAATCGAGTCTTTTAATTCGTGGCTCAGCATGCTTCCTCATTTTTTCTCGTATTATCTCTTTCTTTTGCAAATCTCTAGGTCTTGTGGCAGAAAATCAATAAGCTCTTCTCTATTACATTCTTTGATTTAGCGTCCTATGTAATTTCCTTCTCGAGACAGATTCATAATTTTTCTGTGTCAGCCACATATTTGCCCTTCGCACTGTGGTTATTACGGTAATATGTCCTAAAATATCAATCTAATTCAAGCATATAGTGTTCCTAAGGGTTTCTCGATGGGTAAGGGGCCGATATATGAATCATCGATACACTTTTTTCCTTCATGCTTTCATTCAAATTTTGTATATGAACTGATATTCATTGTCCGATAATACAGCTTTCCGTTTCCCTATTTTCACGATATAATCGTATTCCAATGTAGTAAAACTGCTTTTTGTCTCTACGAAATTCTCCTCTTTGCTTTTTGATTTCATCGCTTGCCGACTTGTTTAAATTCTTCGCTTTACTGTAAAATTTACCGTCTAGCTCATTTATTTTCTTAGATACTTTAGCGTCCATTTGTTGGATCAGAGTTTTTATCTGTTCACGAAATTTGGCCCCTAACGAACACATTTTATTGTCACATGTCTGTCTAGATGAAAATATTTCATTTTTCAAATCGTTGTTCGTCGTTAATGTCATTGGTTTCAATTCACTGAAAAGACCCAAATGCACATCGTCCACCTGATTCGGTACCTATTTTATTTCAGTTTTCGTTCCGATCTAATCAGTGTGACCTACTGCCTCCAAGAATATCTCTTTTGTATTTTCCTGATAAGAGTCATCAGTCAGCTCCGGGTCAAACAACGAGATCTGCGAAATAACTAGCTTCGTGCAGCCTACCATAATGCCTATTGTTAATATTTCTACTACTGTAATCGTAATTGTTCTTAAATAAATATTTTCGGTTAAGCAAAATGTGTCTTATTAACGCGTAAGTTTCATTAAATAACTACTGATTAAATTGTGCAGAGCACTGTTAGGGGAAATGAGAAAAGCAATTGTTGATCACACAAAGAAATTAAGCATCCGGACATACATTAATCTTAAAAAACTCACTGAAATTACTTTTTCATAATCACTGAATATTTAAACCGGTTTTTTTAAGTGAAGATTTCTTTGAGCAACAAAGTCATTTATCTTCAACTATCACTCTCAAAAAATTGTCAAAAGTAAATTAGCTTAGCAATTTATTATCAACAGTGACACTCGGTTTTAATTAATAATGACAAATTAGGACCCTACTTGGTAACTTTTCAGGTTTAAGCACATGCAATACAGCATTAACGTTGAGTTGGTAATTATTCACAAAATGAAACTACTACACTGACTAGCCTTGATACACTTCTAAATATTAAAGTTGGTGTGGTCTTACTTCAGCGAGTGGTCACTTTTGCAGCTTGAGGTAATAATCGTCGACAATGCATGGCAAAAGGCTCTTCTAAAGTCGCTTTGCAATAAACAATTTTGGGCTACAATGCTCTTCCTTCATATTAATTCCTCTTGATGGTTTGTGCCCTGTGCCAAATTAAATCCGTAATTATGCCTAGACACAACATACACTTCTTCCAGTCCGGTACCTTACAACATGCCGCCCGCAACCATTATGCCTGAGCGCTTCTGTCGGACTCTGCTGCACGAGAGATCGCGCCAGACTCGGCTGCACTGTGCGCTTCCGCGCCTAGCGACAATGTTCCCTACTTCAAATATACTCTTTGACTATTCACAACAGCAAGTCGCCATGCCTAGACCAGCGTGTTTGCTACAAGTTATTACATACTGTAATTCTTTTGTAAATGTTGCATTTAGATTCCACAATCATATTTGAAATGTGTAATGGTAGTGACACACCAAAATCACATAGGTAACTGTTGTAGCTGCTACATATTTTATTAAAATCAAAAGCATTATAAAATCAAAATCACAATAATACAGGCGACTGCCTTACAAGGCCAGATCACTTGGACAAACAATAAATAAATTTCTTTAATAGTTACATACAAATGCTGTATGTTGCACTGGCCAACGCCAATGGGAGGGGTCAGCGACTAACCCCACAACCATCACACATTCTCTATCTAGGATAAATCATATTACCTATGTATTTCCATAATTTTGGCAGATTAGAAGATTAAAATGTTGATTATTATTACTGAGAAAGGGTTTCTGTGACATTTTTAGTAAAAAATAAATAGTTTTTCACATTTATTTGTATTAATTTCACAATTACAAGGATTACTCAGATTCACATTCAGAACACTTTACAGTGCGAACTACTTCTTCTTTCTTGGTGTGTGCAGGGCAGATATACTTCCTGCAAGAAGTGCAAGCCTACATGTTCTTACGGTCTTTGTTTCTGGCGCATAAGTAACAGCGATCTTTCTTGGGAGATTATGCACAGTTGCAGGTGTTACACTACTGGCCATTAAAATTGCTACACCAAAAAGAAATGAGATGATAAACGGGTATTAATTGGGCAAATACATTGTACTACAACTGTCATGTGATAACATTTTCACTCATTTTCGGTGCATAGATCCTGAGAAATCAGTACCCAGAACAATCACCTTTGGCCGTAATAACTGCCCTGATACTCCTGGGTATTGAGTCACAGAGCTTGGATGGCGTGTACAGGTACAGCTGCCCGTGCAGCTTCAACACGATACCACAGTTCATCAAGAGTAGTGACTGCTGTATTGTGACGAGCCAGTTGCTCGGCCACCATTGACCAGATGTTTTCAGTTGGTGACAGATCTGGAGAATGTGCTGGCCAGGGCAGCTGTCGAACATTTTTTGTATCCAGAAAGGCCCGTACAGGACCTGCAACGTGCGGTCGTGCATGATCCTGCTGAAATGTGGGGTTTCGCAGGGATCTAATGAGGTAGAGCCACGGGTCGTAAGACATCTGAAGTGTAACGTCCACTGTTCAAAGTGCCTTCAATGTGAACAAGAGGTGACCGAGACGTGTAACCAATGACACCCCATTCCATCACGCCGGATGATACGCCAGTATGGCGATGACGTTCATAAACTTCCAATGTGCGTTCACCGCGATGTCACCAAACACTGAAGCGACCATCATGGTGCTGTAAACAGAACCTGGATTTATCCGAAAAACTGATGTTTTGCCATTCGTGCACCCAGGTTCGTCGTTGAGTACACCATCGCAGGCGCTCCTGTCTGTGATACAGCGTCAAGGGTAACCGCAGCCATGGTCTCCGAGCTGATAGTCCATGCTGCTGCAAACGTCGTCGAACTGTTCGTGCAGATGGTTGTTTTCTTTCAAACGTCGTCATCTGTTGACTCAGGGATCGAGACGTGGCTGCACGATCCGTTACAGCTATGCGGATAAGATGCCTGTCATCTCGACTGCTAGCAATACGAGGCCTTATGGATCCAGCACGGCTTTCCGTATTACCCCTCCTGAACCCAACGATTCCATATTCTGCCAACAGTCGTTGGATCCCGACCAACGCGAGCAGCAATGTCGTGATACGATAAACCGCAATCGCGATACGCTACAATCCGACCTTTATCAAAGTCATAAACGTGATGGTACGCATTTCTTCTCCTTACACAAGGCATCACAACAACGTTTCACTAGGCAACGCCGGTCAACTGCTGTTTGTGTATGAGAAATCGGTTGGAAACCTTCCTCATGTCAGCCCGTTGTAGGTGTCACCACCGGCGCTAACCTCGTGGGAATGCTCTGAAAAGCTGATCATTTGCATATCACAGCATCTTCTTCCTGTCAGTTAAATTTCGCGTCTGTAGTACGTAAGCGGGAGCCGTGTTCTAGGGGTAGCGTCTTTGGTTCATAATCAAAACATTTTCGGTCCCGGGTTCGATCCCCGCCACTGCCTCAATTTTGATAAATAATCAGCATTGGCGGCCGAAGACTTCCGGCATAAGAAGTCAGCCTCATTCTGGCAACGGCCTTGCCAAAGGGGACGGAGGAGCGGATAGAAGTTCAGGGCACTCTCTTGTCCTAGGGGTGGGAAACTGCCCCTAAATGCGGAAGAATCAGCAGTGATCAACGACATGAGGATGCAGAAGGCAATGGAAACCACTGCATTAAAGACACGTAACGGGTATCCACAGGACATGTGGCCTGTAATTGAAGAAGTGTCATGATGATCTCTCCATTGGCAAAAGATTCCGGAATAGCCCACCATTCGGAGCTCCGGGAGGGGACTGCCAAGGTGGAGGTTACCATGAGAAAAAGATTGAATAATCAACGAAAGGATAACGTTCTACGAGTCGGGGCGTGGAATGTCAGAAGCTTGAACGTGGTAGGGAAACTAGAAAATCTGAAAAGGGAAATGCAAAGGCTCAATCTAGATATAGTAGGGGTCAGTGAAGTGAAGTGGAAGGAAGACAAGGATTTCTGGTCAGATGAGTATCGGGTAATATCAACAGCGGCAGAAAATGGTATAACAGGTGTAGGATTCGTTACGAATAGAAAGGTAGGGCAGAGGGTGTGTTACTGTGAGCAGTTCAGTGACCGGGTTGTTCTAATCAGAATCGACAGCAGACCAACACCGACAACGATAGTTCAGGTATACATGCCGACGTCGCCAGCTGAAGATGAACAAATAGAGAAAGGGTATGAGGATATTGAAAGGGTAATGCAGTATGTAAAGGAGGTCGAAAATCTAATAGTCATGGGCGACTGGAATGCAGTTGTAGGGGAAGGAGTAGAAGAAAAGGTTACAAGAGAATATGGGCTTGGGACATGGAATGATTGAGGAGAAAGACTAATTGAGTTCTGTAACAAGTTTCAGCTAGTAATATCGAATACCCTATTCAAGAATCACAAGAGGAGGAGGTATACTTGGAAAAGGCCGGGAGATACAGGAAGATTTCAATTAGATTACATCATGGTCAGACAGAAATTCCGAAATCAGATACTGAATCGTAAGGCGTACCCAGGAGCAGATATAGACTCAGATCACAATATAGTAGTGATGAAGAGTAGGCTGAAGTTCAAGACATTAGTCAGGGAGAATCAATACGCAAAGAAATGGGATACGGAAGTACTAAGGAATGACGAGATACGTTTGAAGTTCTCTAACGCTATAGATACAGCAATAAGGAATAGCGCAGTAGGCAGTACAGTTGAAGAGGAATGGACATCTCTGAAAAGGGCCATCTCAGAAGTTGGGAAGGAAAACATAGGTACAAAGAAGATAGCTGCGAAGAAACCATGGGTAACAGAAGAAATACATCAGTTGATTGATGAAAGGGGGAAGTACAAACTTGTTCCGGGAAAATCAGGAATACAGAAATACAAGTTGCTGACGAATGAAATAAATAGGAAGTGCAGGGAGGCTAAGACGAAATGGCTGCAGGAAAAATGTGAAGACATCGAAAAAGATATGATTGTTGGAAGGACAGACTCAGCATACAGGAAAGTCAAACCAACCTTTGGTGACATTAAAAGCAACGGTGGTAACATTAAAAGTGCAACGGGAATTCCACTGTTAAATGCAGAGGAGAGAGCAGATATGTGGAAAGAATACATTGAAAGCCTCTATGAGGGTGAAGATTTGTCTGATGTGATAGAAGAAGAAACAGGAGTCGATTTAGAAGAGATAGGGGATCCAGTATTAGAATCGGAATTGAAAAGAGCTTTGGAGGACTTACAGTCAAATAAGGCAGAAGGGATAGATGACATTCCATCAGAATTTCTAAATTCATTGGGGGAAGTGGCAACAAAACGACTATTTACGTTGGTGTGTAGAATATATGAGTCTGGCGACATACCATCTGACTTTCGGAAAAGCATCATCCACACAATTCCGAAGACGGCAAGAGCTGACAAGTGCGAGAATTATCGCACAATCAGCTGAACAGCTCATCCATCGAAGCTGCTTACAAGAATAATATACAGAAGAATGGAAAGGAAAATTGAGAATGCGCTAGGTGACGATCAGTTTGGCTTTAGGAAAAGTAAAGGGACGAGAGGGGCAATTCTGACATTACGGCTAATAATTGAAGCAAGGCTAAAGAAAAATCAAGACACTTTCATAGGATTTGTCGACCTGAAAAAAGCCTTCGACAATATAAAATGGTGCAAGCTGTTCGAGGTTCAGAAAAAAGTAGGGGTAAGCTATAGGGAGAGACGGGTCATATACAATATGTACAACAACCAAGAGGGAATAATAAGAGTGGACGATCAAGAACGAAGTTCTCGTATTAAGAAGGGTGTAAGACAAGGCTGTAGCCTTTCGCCAATACTCTTCAATCTGTACATCGAGGAAGCAATGATGGAAATAAAAGAAAGGTTCAGGAGTGGAATTAAAATACAAGGTGAAAGGATATCAATGATACGATTCGCTGATGACATTGCTATCCTGAGTGAAAGTGAAGAAGAATTCAATGATCTGCTGAACGGAATGAACAGTCTAATGAGTACACAGTATGGTTTGAGAGTAAATCGTAGAAAGACGAAGGTAATGAGAAGTAGTAGAAATGAGAACAGCGAGAAACTTAACATCAGGATTGATGGTCACGAAGACAATGAAGTTAAGGAATTCTGCTACCTAGGCAGTAAAATAACCAATGACGGACGGAGCAAGGAGGACATCAAAAGCAAACTCGCTATGGCAAAAAAGGCATTTCTGGCCAAGAGAAGTCTACTAATATTAAAAACCGGCCTTAATTTGAGGAAGACATTTCTGAGGATGTACGTCTGGAGTACAGCATTGTATGGTAGTGAAACATGGACTGTGGGAAAACCGGAACAGAAGAGAATCGAAGCATTTGAGATGTGGTGCTTTAGACGAATGCTGAAAATTAGGTGGACTGATAAGGTAAGGAATGAGGAGGTTCTATGCAGAATCGGAGAGGAAAGGAATATGTGGAAAACACTGATAAGGAGAAGGGACAGGACTATAGGACATCTGCTAAGACATGAGGGAATGACTTCCATGGTACTAGAGGGAGCTGTAGAGGGCAAAAACTGTAGAGGAAGACAGAGATTGGAATACGTCAAGCAAATAATTGAGGACGTAGGTTGCAAGTGCTACTCTGAGATGAAGAGGTTAGCACAGGAAAGGAATTCGTGGCGGACCGCATCAAACCAGTTAGTAGACTGATGACCCAAAAAAAAAAAGTACGTCATCTTCGTGGTGTAGCAGTTTTAATGGCCAGCAGTTTACTTTCCGTCGCGACTCGGTAACGTTGTTGCCTCTGCTCACAGCACCTTGATTTTGATTACACTCATACACAGAAGTTGATAACGCTGTAGTGTGTTTTGAGTGTAGGCCTACAGCATTTTGAGTTCGTCTTTTCATGTTGAGGTCACAAAGTTCACGAGCAAGATCTTTCAGGTACTTCTTTCTTCCAGAACTCTTTGTCGGGTAATTCTTTGTCCATTCCTTGTGTGTGTCTTGAAATACAACATATGAATTGTATGCTGCAATGTCAGTCGAGTTGAAAAACACCGCCATTGGCCATCGACGCGTTGCACGACGGTAGCTGTACGTTCTTACACACTTATCGAATGTATCCACTCCTGACTTTGTGCAATTGTAGAATAGGATGATGTCTGGCTTCTCTTCCGTCACATTCATATCATGATGTTCGGTTGACAATACTGTAACAACCTTTCCTTTCTTAGGCACGTAACTGACTAAACTGGCATCAGCACTAAAGGCAAATCGGATTGTTCCCGGTGCAGCTTTTGTTAGAGAAAGAGGACGGAATTCTGTAGGAACATCGCGTTTGTCACTTCGATTATTACCAACTGTAGTTATTTTCTCTTTCAAAAGATCAGATGCGAGTGGAACGGTAGTGAAATTTCTGTCCATGGTAACATTTCTTCCAGATTGTTTCAAGTTAGACATTTCAATTAATAAAACTATCTCAGGGCCACTGTTATGGTTCTCATTAGCGTGCTTTCCAGCGTAGGAATCCGCAGCGAAGCAGTATTTCGTATCTGAATCACCTAACAGGTTCACCTCTATTCCATATTTTCCTGGTTTTGTTGGACTATATAGCCTGAATGGGCATTGCCCATGGAAGGTCACAAGTTCTTCATCCACTGCGACTGACTCACTAGGATTATAAAACTCAGGAAATTTACTAACTATCATGTTCCATAATCCCTGATAGGAGCAAATTTGTCGGTCTGTTTTCTAGCTGCTCGATGTAGGGCATCATCAAACCGCAAGCACTTCAGAAAAGCCTCAGTCTATGCTCCGTAAATGAAACTCGGTACATCGGTAAGTTCTCTTTACTAAATATATCACGTAAACTGTCCTTGTTCTGTCTATGGACTTCGTAGTTCAATAGTATTCCAATTGCCGACAAAATTTCTTCCCTTTCAAATGCTTTCGAATTTTTTATGAAAATATCTTCAGATGATTCCCTAAGATTTCCAAGCTTTTGATTGGTACACATCAAAATGTTATCCAGGATGTTTTCATCAAAGTACATGAGAAAAGCTTTACCTGGTGTATCGGGTTTTATCCCTGGGTTAGTTTCTTTCGGGGTTCTCATTACGTTAGCAACGGGCTTCTCTTCCATATCATACTCGACGGGGCCACCTTGTCTTTTTCAAGCTGATCAATTTGTGCTTTCGGCCTGGGTCGTCTTCTTGTTGGTTGAATATCTATAAAAATATGAAAACAGAACCGAACTCTAGCAAACTAAGCACTCTACCGAGACACACATCCTAATATACTCCAAAATATCTGCAAAAAGTAATAAAAATCAATACTTACCCTGTTCACTTTCATCCAACTCGCTGCTGTCAGAAACTACTTGATCTGGAATTTCCATGACTACATCTTCAGTTCCACTGCTTGAGCTTTCGGATAGTTCACCACTAAATTCATTGTCTGAACTCTCAAGCAAATTTCTAATTTCGCCATCTGTCAATTTCATCTTCTTGTACATTCCGTCAAATGCCACAAAGATATTACCTTCCACACACCACACTGTTTACCAGTTGACTGCGAGTGGTGATTTTTGACCTGCAACACCTTCAGTTATAAAAATCGCTATAACTCAACAATGAGTGTAAACCAAAAGCTGTTCGATTGTAGCAATTATAATTACGATACATGCCAATTATTTATTAAATAATCTACTGAACACGACAGGAGTTTTAGCCTAAAAACTTCGTTGGGGTCAGTTACTGACTCCCCCCCTCCCAAATCGGTATGCAACTGTTAACCGGAACAAGACCCCTAAAACTGGAAATTTGAATATGACTAGGTGAATATACTCAGGTATAGCTTTACTTAAATAGTACAAATGTGAGTACAATTCCCATTAGAACTCCGATTACTTCCAATGAGCTGAGGAACAAATTAAAGGTAAGCACACAGATCTTTTAAGGTTTGGTTAACCAAATTTCCTAAACTAAACTATATACAAATGACTAAAACAATTAAGAGGGTGCTTTAATTTTGACAAAACCAATCTTAAAATTTACTTACTCAGTTGATTAATCAACAATATTCTTAGAATGATTACAACTAGAACATGACCATATGACATCATCATCATCATCATCATCATTTAAGACTGATTATGACTTTCAACGTTCAGTCTGGAGCATAGTCCCCCTTATGAAATTCCTCCACGATTCCCTATTCAGTGCTAACATTGGTGCCTCTTCTGATGTTAAACCTATTACTTCAAAATCATTCTTAACCGAGTCCAGGTACCTTCTCCCTAGTCTACCCCGACTACTCCTACCCTCTACTGCTGAACCCATGAGTCTCTTGGGTAACCTTGCTTCTCCCATGCGTGTAACATGACCCCACCATCTAAGCCTGTTCGCCATGACTGCTACATCTATAGAGTTCATTCCCAGTTTTTCTTTGATTTCCTCATTATGGACACCCTCCTGCCATTGTTCCCATCTACTAGTACCTGCAATCATCCTAGCTACTTTCATATCTGTAACCTCAACCTTATTGATAAGGTAACCTGAATCCACCCAGCTTTCGCTCCCATACAACAAAGTTGGTCGAAACATTGAACGGTGCACAGATAACTTAGTCTTGGTACTGACTTCCTTCTTGCAGAAGAGAGTAGATCGTAGCTGAGCGCTCTCTGCATTAGCTTTGCTACACCTCGCTTCCAGTTCTTTCACTAAGTTGCTATCCTGTGAGAATATGCATCCTAAGTACTTGAAAACGTCCACCTGTTGTAACTTTGTTCCTCCTATTTGGCACTCAGTCCGTTTATCTCTCTTTCCCACTGACATTACCTTCGTTTTGGAGATGCTAATCTTCATAACATATTCCTTACATTTCTGATCTAGCTCTGAAATATTACTTTGCAAACTTTCATTCTAATCTGCCATCACAACTAAGTCATCCGCATATGCAAGACTGCTTATTTTGTGTTCACATATCTTAATCTCACCCAGCCAGTCTATTGTTTTCAACATATGATCCATAAATAATATGAACAACAGTGGAGACAGGATGCAGCCTTGTCTTACCCCTGAAACTACTCTGAACCATGAACTCAATTTACCGTCAACTCTAACTGCTGCCTGACTATCTATTTAAAGACCTTTAATTGCTTGCAAACATTTGCCTCCTATTCCATAATCTCGTAGAACAGACAATAACTTCCTTCTAGGAACCCGGTCATATGCCTTTTCTAGATCTATAAAGCATAGATACAATTCCGTGTTCCACTCGTAACACTTCTCCATTATTTGTCGTAAGCTAAAGATCTGGCCCTGACAACCTCTAAGAGGCCTAAACCCACACTGATTTTCATCTAATTTGTCCTCAACTAATACTCTCACTTTCCTTTCAATAATAACTGAGAAGATTTTACCCACAACGCTGATTAAAGAGATACCTCTGTAGTTGTTACAATCTTTTCTGTTTCCATGTTCAAAGATTGGTGTGACTACTGCTTTCGTCCAGTCTGATGGAACCTGTCCCAACTCCCACACCATTTCAATTATCCTGTGTAGCCATTTAAGACCTGACATTCCACTGTATTTGATGAGTTCCGACTTAATTTCATCCACCCCAGCCGCTTTATTGCACTGCAACCTATTGACCATTTTCTCCACTTCCTCAAATGCGATCCTATTTCCATCATCATTCCTATCCCATTGTACATCGAAATCTGAAACATTGATCGTATTTTCACCTACATTGAGCAACTCTTCAAAATATTACCTCCATCTGCCCAAGGCATCAACAGGATTCACCAGCAGTTTTCCTGACCTCTCCAAAATACTTGTCATTTCCTTCTTACCTCCCTTTCGAAGACTGCTAATTACACTCCAGAATGGTTTTCCAGCAGCTTGACCCAATGTCTCCAACCTGTTTCCAAAGTCTTCCCAAGATTTCTTCTTGGATGCTGCAATTATCTGTTTGGCTTTGTTTTTTTCTTCAACATAACTTTCTCTGTCTACCTGAGTTCTAGTATGTAGCCATTTTTGATACGCCTTCTTTTTCCTTTTACAGGCTGCCTTGACTGTGTCATTTCACCAAGCTGTTTGCTTCATCCTACCTTTACACACTACTGTTCCAAGACATTCTTTAGCCACTTCTAGTACTGTGTCCCTGTACCTTGTCCACTCCTTTTCCAATGACTGTAAGTGGCTACATTCAACTAACTGGTACCTTTCTGAGATCACTGTTATGTACTTGTGCCTGATTTCCTTATCCTGAAGTTTCTCCACTCTTATCCTCCTACATATGGACCTGACCTCCTGCACTTTCGGCCTCACAATACCAATTTCACTGCAAATTAAATAATGATCAGTGTCATCAAAGAATCCCCTGAATACACGTGTGTCCCTCACAGCCTTTCTGAATTCCTGATCTGTTATTATATAGCCAATGATAGATCTGGTTACCCTGCCTTCTCAAGTATACCGGTGAATGTTCTTATGTTAAAAAAAAAGAGTTTGTGATTACTAAGCCCATACTGGCACAGATATCCAAGAGTTGTTTCCCGTTCCTATTGGCCTCCATATCCTCTCCAAATTTACCCATAACCTTTTCATACCCTGTTCGATTTCCAATCCTGGCATTAAAATCACCCATGAGCAGAACACTGTCCTTGTCCTTTACTCTAACAACTACGTCACTGAGTGCATTATAAAAACTATCCATCTTATCTTGATCTGTCCCTTCACAATGCGAATATACTGACACAATCCTAATTTTCTTGCTGGACACTGTCAAATCTATCCACATCAGTCGTCCGTTTACATACCTTATTGCAACTACGCTGGGTTCCATTTTTTTCCTGATGTAAAGCCCTACATCCCATTGTGCTATTCCTGCTTTGACTCCTGACAGGTAGACCTTGTATTCTCCCACTTCCTCTTCTTTCTCACCCCTTACCCGAATGTCACTAACAGCTAAAACGTCCAGCCCTATCTTACTTGCAGCCTCTGTCAGCTCTACCTTCTTCCCAGAGTAGCCCCCATTGATATTAATAACTCCCCATCTCATTACCATTTGTTTGCCAAGTCGTATCTTAGGAGTCTCTGGTTTGTCAGTTAGAGGTGGGACTCCGTCACCTCCAAAGGTCCGAGGCATTTTGCTCTGATTGTTGCCAGCATCATACACTCCTGGAAATTGAAATAAGAACACCGTGAATTCATTGTCCCAGGAAGGGGACAGATACATCACATGATCACACTGACAGAACCACAGGCACATAGACACAGGCAACAGAGCATGCACAATGTCGGCACTAGTACAATGTATATCCACCTTTCGCAGCAATGCAGGCTGCTATTCTCCCATGGAGACGATCGTAGAGATGCTGGATGTAGTCCTGTGGAACGGCTTGCCATGCCATTTCCACCTGGCGCCTCAGTTGGACCAGCGTTCGTGCTGGACGTGCAGACCGCGTGAGACGACGCTTCATCCAGTCACAAACATGTTCAATGGGGGACAGATCCGGAGATCTTGCTGGCCAGGGTAGTTGACTTACACCTTCTAGAGCACGTTGGGTGGCACAGGATACATGCAGACGTGTATTGTCCTGTTGGAACAGCAAGTTCCCTTGCCGGTCTAGGAATGGTAGAACGATGGGTTCGATGACGGTTTGGATGTACCGTGCACTATTCAGTGTCCCCTCGACGATCACCAGCGGTGTACGGCCAGTGTAGGAGATCGCTCCCCACACCATGATGCCGGGTGTTGGCCCTGCGTGCCTCGGTCGTATGCAGTCCCGATTGTGGCGCTCACCTGCACGGCGCCAAACACGCATACGACCATCATTGGCACCAAGGCAGAAGCGACTCTCATCGCTGAAGACGACACGTCTCCATTCGTCCCTCCATTCACGCCTGTCGCGACACCACTGGAGGCGGGCTGCACGATGTTGGGGCGTGAGCGGAAGACGGCCTAACGGTGTGCGGGACCGTAGCCCAGCTTCATGGAGACGGTTGCGAATGGTCCTCGCCGATACCCCAGGAGCAACAGTGCCCCTAATTTGCTGGGAAGTGGCGGTGCGGTCCCCTACGGCACTGCGTAGGATCCTACGGTCTTGGCGTGCATCCGTGCGTCGCTGCGGTCCGGTGCCAGGTCGACGGGCACGTGCACCTTCCGCCGACCACTGGCGACAACATCGATGTACTGTGGAGACCTCATGCCCCACGTGTTGAGCAATTCGGCGGTACGTCCACCCGGCCTCCCGCATGCCCACTATACGTCCTCGCTCAAAGTCCGTCAACGGCACATACGGTTCACGTCCACGCTGTCGCGGCATGCTACCAGTGTTAAAGACTGCGATGGAGCTCCGTATGCCACGGCAAACTGGCTGACACTGACGGCGGCGGTGCACAAATGCTGCGCAGCTAGCGCCTTTTCGACGGCCAACCCCGCGGTTCCTGGTGTGTCCGCTGTGCCGTGCGTGTGATCATTGCTTGTACAGCACTCTCGCAGTGTCCGGAGCAAGTATGGTGGGTCTGACACACCGGTGTCAATGTGTTCTTTTTTCCATTTCCAGGAGCGTATTTAAAGTACCAGGGAAGCAGGTTACTAGCCTTACTTGCCCCGGGTGCCATTGAGTTTTACCCCTAACGGTTGAGGGACTAACCGGTGGATTTGGTAGTCTTTGCCGTCTGAGCACAAAGGTGACCACTACTCAGAATTAGTCCGAGATGTCGAGCCTTATTACAAAGCAACTGGTATCCCGGCTGTCAGGGCCACTTACTTGGCCACTCATAAGTTGCCCGTGGTTGATGAACTAGGACATGACAACAGGAACCAACACAATGAACCACGACCAAATGACAATACCCCTAAAATGAGGTATCTTCAAAATTGCTTGTGAATTAGCGATAGACGCGAGCAGACCAAGGATTTAAATCAATACGAGAGATCCATTGAGACAGAAATGTACTTAACTTTGCACTGCAATTGAACTTCAGATGGTATAATTCTCCACCGGAAAGATGGAATCACGCAACAGTGACAACACCTACTGCACTCCCCAGACTTAAGCCCTCGTAAGTTCAACTCGATTTCTAAACTGAAGGAAACACTTCACGGCATTCGCTTCAGAACTTCTACAAATTCGTCGGGCAATAGACTCCGCCTCTCTAACTGTCAACACGACTGGCACTGCTAAGAGTGTCCTACGACTTCCACATCGCTGGCAGTGGGTTATACACAATGCTGGTGACTACTTTGAAGGTCAGTACAACTTTGAAAAAACGTATATATTTTTTACGAGCTGTAAATAAATAGTTGCCACTATTAAAGTTTCAACCCTCGTAATTGCAGCGATTTTTGAGGTAGGGACCATGTTCTATCAGAGCCTGGAAAAAAGGCTAAAGACCCACTGAAGCATGAGCTTTTTAAAATCTACGAAGGTACAAACTACTTTCATATTCCAAATATTTTGACGCTTGAGAATTAGAATTTCTTCTGGGGAAAATCTATTTAGCCTGAAACCAGCTTGATACTCATCAGTATTCATTCAAGTTATTGTTGTGCTCGGTCCAGGAGACATTGAGGCAGAATCCTGTATGAGACAAGAAGACGGGTAGTCGCTCTATAATTTATAATATCCTTTCTGTCTCCCTTTTTACGTAGCGATGTATCAAAGCAGTTTTCCAGTCATTCGTAATTTTCTCAGTTTCATGTAAATTCTCTTAAAAGTTTTAGGCCAGTTGATTACAGTAATTATACTATAATGACATCTTCATGAGATGTCTTGCCGTAAATGTCCGCTCCGATCATAGCTGTGATCTTTTTGCTTTATTACACTACAATCCTTACTTCGGTCTCCGACTATACTTAGTACGATGCAGACCATCAAGCGACCGAGTGATGTGGCACAATGGGAATTCAAGAGGGTAACGTTTCAAATTCCTGTCCAGTCATCCCGTTTGATTTTTGCGGTCTCCATGCCTCGGGCATGGATGTGTGTGATGTCCTTAGGTTAGTTAGGTTTAAGTAGTTCTAAGTTCTAGGGGACTGATGACCTCAGAAGTTAAGTCCCATAGTGCTCAGAACCATTCGCAAAAACTCTAGGTGTATGCCAGAACGGTTCGTCTGTTAAGGACTTGATTGATTTCGTTTTCCACCCTTCACCAATTCGAGCTTGGCTCCGTCTCTAGTGAACTAATCGTCAGAGGGAAACCAAACCTAAATCAATGTCACCAAACGACGTGGACGAGAAATTAGTCCTCCCAAACCAGTTCCCCGAATTATCTCACTTCTTTTTGTGACAGACTTGACAAAGTGCTCTGGCCAGTTCACATGTTCTGAGAAATGTAAACTTAACAGCCCCGCTGTATAGACACACGTACGAAGTGAAAAACAGATCGCAATATTGGAACCTTGAGTGTAACAGATAGGTAATCCTGCACATCCCTGTAGATGAGACTCACCTTGTTTTCTGCCTACAGGAACATAATTGTGGGTAGCGACCAGTGATTTTCCGATGTTAAGTTAAATAAACGTAAAAAGATGTTATTTATGTTGGAAGGATCGAAACGAGGACGAGATTCAGGAGCATAAGGGAAATCTGAATTCTTAGGAGGATACACAAGGGAGTTTCGCCAACGCTCATAAGAATACGAAAGACTGAGAGAGAGAGAGTTTGGGAGGGGAAGGTTGCTGTTTACCAACTTCTCATGCACGAAGTTTTAGCGCGGAGCCACATGGTAACAGTGAGCGCCTCTGCGTTGAAAGTCTGTGTCTAGGATATTGCGAAAAAGTTAGCCACGAACAACTGGCAACAGTTCTGCCTCTTGTTTTTTCCTTCCTCGTATTGTGTGTGTGGGTGTTTTTTGTTTTTTTTTGTTTTTGTTTTTTTTTTTTTCTTCACTGTCGCGGTATTAACCAGTTATATCTTACAATCGCCAATCGTGTAACGACGTAAAATATGAAAATAAATCTACCCTCTGCAGAGGAACGTACACAGTTACAGTTCAGATTACGAATGCATTACATTACACTGGGCAGGTTACGAACACAGATTTTCGCCTTTTCAAGAGTATTGCTGTCACTGACTGAGCTACTTAATCACTATTCATGTCAGGCGCACATTTACATAAAACATACAAGTATTGACGGAAAATTAGTGTTCGAATATTTGTTTGTTTGCACGCACACACACATTGTAGACAGAACACACGTAATTACAGATCACCAGTTATACAACACTACAAGGCAGTACATGTTATACAGGGTGTAAATTTTCAGTTGACAAACCAAAATAATTCGAGAAATAAGCTTCACACGAAAAAATGTGTGGAATCCAAAGTTGATTATTTTCGAGAGGGAGATCTGTTGGTGCTAAAATTAGCCCACCATCCCGGCCCCTGCGGGTGGAGCAGGAGGCAGCTTAAAATTTCAAATGGGAACCCCCATTCTACATAAAAAAAACTACGTACAAAATTATTCAAATGGCTCTGAGCACTATGGGACTTAACTTCTGAGGTCATCAGTCCCCTAGTACTTAGAACTACGTAAACCTATCTAACCTAAGGAAATCACACACATCCATGCCCGAGGCGGGATTCGAACCTGCGACCGTAGTGGTCGCGCGGTTCCAAACTGTAGCGCCTAGAACCGCTCAGCCACTTTAGCCGGTCAACTACGTACATTTTGTTGTAAACATTTGTTTTGATTCTTGGTAGTTGGCGCTGTAATTCAAGAAAATCTGTGTTCTCATTATTGCGTGGAAAATGGTTATCAATAAATAAAAAATACTTATTTACTTCGTAAGTTTTGATTCGCTAAAACTAAAACTCTCCCTCTCTCCCCATAGGGTGGGGTTTGAGGGAGAGGATTTAAGGTTTTACAAATATTGACCCAAATACTGTACTAATTTTTTCTGCAGATTCAGATGTTTTGTTTGCTTCGTGGTCATGAGGCCACACAACTTTTAATTATCAAACAAATCATCTCACTAGCTAACTAGCTAACCAAACGTCCTACTTTTTATATATCCGTAACCATTTTCCACGTAAAAATGAGAACATGGATTTTCTTGAATTACAGCGCCAACTACCAAGAATCAAAGCAAATTTTTAAGACAAAATGTACGTAGTTTTTTTTATGTAGAATCTGATTCTGCAATAAAAAATTGGGGCTTCCCAGCTGACATTTTTAATTTTCCTCCCGCCCCACCCCCACTAGGCTGCGGTGGCGGGCTAATTTTAGCAGCAGCAGATGTCCCCCTCGAAAATAATCAACTTTGGATTCTACACTTTTTTTTGTGAAGCTTATTTTTCGAGCTATTCTGGTTTGTCAGCTAAAAATTTACACCTTGTGTGTGGATACCGGCGACGACAGTGAATCTGTACGTCGCTGTTGCAAATAAAGTCATCAAACCAAGCTGCATAAATGCTTCTAAATGGACTGCATTACTTCCAAGTATTCTGGTACACCCAAAATAAAGTGACTTGGGGCCTCCTCTTCTCCAAAAAAGCAGAAAGGTGTTTCTACAACATGCAGCCTTTCAAGTTGTTTACGGAGACATCGGTGGCTATATTTTAATCGGCCTTTCACAATCATCGTCATTTCCTTCTATTCACTTTTGGAAAGAGGAATCTTTCACACTCATGTATACAGTGAGTATAAAGAAATGAGTCAGAAACTTTTGGGCTTTACTTTGGACATCAAAACGTTACAAAATCCCATCATTATGGAGGTATGAAAGTAATTTCCTGTAGTGACACCCAGTTGTGTAGTTTTCGATAGATGTGCATTTTCATTCACTTTTTTGTATACTGTTGTGTGTTATCATTTAGAGCGAATTCCAACACAACTATGCATTCAGTGTCTGAAACGACGAATATGCTCTACATGTACGGATTAGCAGATAGGAATGTGAACGCAGTATGTCAACTTAATGCGAAACATTACCCCGGGAGGCAATTGGGTGGTGCAAGAACGATTCTAGGATTCCACCAATGCTTGCGAGAGACAGGATCATTTGAGAACAGAGTTGAAGCCGGTGGGAGACCACGCGATGTACGGAAGACAGAGCTTGAAGAAGGAGTTCGTGCTGTGGATGAAACTACAGCAACTAGAACATTCTGCATCAAAATCTTCTGTTCCCCTTCATTGGGTACAAGGATCAAATGAGGCAGACTTTCAGCGAAGAACAACTTTACGCCAATGAATTTAGGGCAGTGCACGTTTCTACAGTTCTTCGCAACTACCTTATTCACTGATGGCCATTGGGGAGACGAATCTTTAATTTCCTGTCGTAGTGGGTATAAACATATAGACTATTGTTAAGGTGATACCCAGCTTCCCACTAAGGAACTGCTCCTTAATACTCCTGAATGCTTGATCCTGCTCCTGCTGCCCCTTCAAACTCCCGAAAATCTCGTTTAGTGTAGCTACAGTATGTTGAAGATACTTGCTTGACTGCATAATCTCGGCGGGCTCCTGATTCAAGCTATACAAATGACTCAGGGGATTGGCCACGCGGTTGTCAGAGCCCTTTATGTGCTTCATGACAAGCCGGAAAGGTGAAATTCGTACTGACCAGCATGTTACCCCGCTAGTTTTACGGAGCCTAGCCAGTGCCCCGTTTAGCTCATGGTTGTCTGTTTGCAGCAAGAAATGTTTATGCCCCAAAAAGAACTTAAATTTCTCCAGACGAATAAAAATGCCAATGCTTCCAGCTCGTACACGGTGTGTTTAACATCTGCCTCTGAGAGGGTTCTCGAAGCTTAGCCGACTAGGTGACAATCTATATCAGAATCTTGTAAAAGGACGGTAGTGACTCCTGCACTGAAGGCATGTCTTTGCTGAATAAATTGACGCTGAAAATCCGGAATGGCTAGCATGAGAGCATCACTGAGAGTCTGCTTCAGTGCATTAAAAGCTGACTGCTGCGTATCCAACCACTGCAACAGGTCTCCCTTATTGCGTATTTGTTCAAAGGAGTGGCTACCTGGGCGAAGATCGGAATGAACTTTTTGAAGAAGTAAACCATTTCGAAAAGCTGTGCAACCTCCTTATCTTGGGAGGGGCACAGGTGGTAATTTATAAATGTCCTTGACGAGCTCATTATCAGTTTTAACCACAGTGACTGAAAATAGATCACCCAGCAAATACATCTCGCCATGGGCTAAATTAAACTTAGTAGTTTTCTCTATTACTCACGCCTCTCTGAAATCGGACAACACCTTCCGAAGACGTTGAAGGTGTTCATCAACGTCTTGCTGAAAACCACACCATAATCGAGGTAATTATATATATAACAAGACTTTAGTGCACGCAAGATGGGATCTAGCAGACATAAATGCGCTGCTGTACCTATTGGCAACGGGAAGGGAATTATACTCAATAGACAAGTTTCAATACATGCCGAAAGTTAACGGAGGATAAGTTTCTTCTAGTTGATCTAGTTGATTCCGATCCAATACCGTGAAATCGTGCGCTCCAGCAAGTAAAGAAAGTGTGTAGATCAGACATGCGCACCAACTCTAATACTACGATATTGCAATGCCTGTGTTATTCTGAATTACGGTGCACTGTTCCTTTGGACATGCGTGTTTTACTCTTACCATAATCGTGCTCGGATAGCCAAACTGCAGAGAGACCGCCCGCGATAAGCGGGGAATCCGGGTTCGAGTAATTATCCGGGACAAATTTTGACTGTCGTCATTCCATTATACAGCTGATGGTTGTCCATATTCGCAACTGCAAATATATTTCTTGTAACTCAAAAAGTACCTTCTGGTTAAGTTTTCGGTAGTCCATGATAGGCCAATAAACTTGGTAATTGGCTTTGGAAAATAAAAGCATTGACGAGGTATACGGAGAGGCGAGAATCTAATGACTCCTTCCATATGCAATTTATCAGCAGCCTTCCTTCACTCACGCACTCGAGGCAGCAAAATAAGTAAGGAGGGTGACGCACCAGAACTTGGTTGGTGAGTTGGACCTGATATTTCATGTTGTTGGCTACCGCCAAGTTCTCGGTCAGAATACCGGGAAATTCTCTTAAATTCAATAAATGTTCATCTTCCACTAAATGTCGGACATCAAACTGGAAACGAAGGAAGCTGAGCATGGCTATGTAAGTGATAGTCCTTAGTCTGATGAAATTTTAAGTGAAACGCCTCTGGAGTAGCGTAAGATCCGTTTATACTATTAAATCACACCCCAGCTTTAAGTAATTAGACCACTGTTGGACTATAAAGGTTTAAAGTGCCACAAGGGTTGCTGAATTCTAACAATTAACTCATATGTTCCCAACAAAGGTAATGACTAACCACCACCAGTTCGAACCGGGGCATCCTGTGGTTTTAAACTAGTAAATTTTCAAATCTTACTATTCTTGAGATACTACGCATTGTTAAGTAAGGAAATATAGCTGCAGAAACATAATAATCCACAGACCGCTTCATGTTTAAACGTGACACAGATAAAGGGTAGGGAGGACTTACTGATTCCACTTAATTGCTTACGCCCCTTGGGTGGCCACCCTTTTGTCTTCCCCAACCTCATTCCTGAAAATTCATGTCACTGTGGAACCGGAAAATTCCGATCAAAATGTCCTGGTTTATTATACCTACAACCCATTATTTCGCTCGCATTGGTTACTGTAATATTGAGGAGAAGAGATTCTGAGCAAATTACTCTTTTTCTCAGCAAAACTAATGCTCTCTATGTCAGAGAAGTTGTCTTACCTTGAGATGTTGTTCAAATCACAGATCACACTGATTTGAATATCAGTTTTGTAGGCAAGGCTTTGACACTACATGTGAATATCTGCACTTAGTCGTTTTGTGGTAGGATCGTATTGATAACACCATAACACCAAACCTCGTCAGCCGTGACGATTTCTTTTCTAGAAAAGAAGTGTTCACATTTTGCGTTTCAATCAAATCCCTGCGTGCGGACACGCGTCGTTATTTTTATCCGGGAGTTAAGGTGTGCTGCACAAACTTTGCATACACTCTTCTAATCTTTAAAACATTGTGGAGAATATCTCTAACATTTGATATAGCCTACAGAAATTGCTCCATTGCGATTTGTGACACGACGACGTTGACACACTACGGCCATACATCCACGGCTTATTTACAGTTGAATGGTCGAATGCGCATCTGTCATTTACATTTGTTAGCTCAGCCTTCCACCATAATTACTGCGCTGGCGCTGGCGCCGCTGTGGAAGTATGACGTTCTATTCGCTCGGCCTGTATGCATATACTTACTAAATAAAAACTATACCGCGCATTGGCGCTAGTGTCGCGTCCCCACATTGAACGTGATAGAAGTTGCCATTTGCAGGGAAACAGTGTGTAAACACGGTTCGTTCGTGGGCTGCTTTTAATTGTAACAGTAAGAATGGAAGCAAAGACGAAGACGGAAACAATATTACATTTCACACTTCAGTCATTTCTGGTTGTTTGTTACTTTCTATTACTTGTATGTACTATTTTCATGGAGAAATACTACATCTTGAGCGTTTGTTTTTGTTTAGGTTTCCCCTTACAAATGGTTTTCTTAATCGGAAATGTATAGTTGCTACACGGAGAGAGAACTTCCAACCGACATCAAATCATTTGCTGTGCTCTCTTCATTTGAAGAGAATTGTTGCATGGAAAATTGTGTAAATAGATGTCAAATGAAGGACGACGCTATTCCGACAGTATTTGGACTTCCAACTCATTTGAAAAAGGGTATAGTGTCCTGGAAATCGTGCTATGTATGCCTAGGCTAAATAGTGTGGAAACACTGTCAGTGTGTATAATTTTGAACGTTCCTTTTCCAGCTTGTCAAGGCTCCTTTTTTTTTTTTTTTTTTTTTTTTTTCATCAGTCTACTGACTGGTTTGATGCGGCCAGCCACGAATTCCTTTCCTGTGCTAACCTCTTCATCTCAGAGTAGCACTTGCAACCTACGTCCTCAATTATTTGCTTGACGTTTTCCAATCTCTGTCTTCCTCTACAGTTTTTGCCCTCTACAGCTCCCTCTAGTACCATGGAAGTCATTCCCTCATGTCTTAGCAGATGTTCTATCATCCCGTCCCTTCTCCTTATCAGTGTTTTCCACATATTCCTTTCCTCTCCGATTCTGCGTAGAACCTCCTCATTCATTACCTTATCAGTTCACCTAATTTTCAACATTCGTCTATAGCACCACATCCCAAATGCTTCGATTCTCTTCTGTTCCGGTTTTCCCACAGTCAATGTTTCACTACCATACAATGCTGTACTCCAGACGTACATCCTCAGAAAGTTCTTCCTCAAATTGAGGCCGGTATTTGATATTAGTAGACTTCTCTTGGGCAGGAATGCCTTTTTTGCCATAGCGAGTCTGCTTTTGATGTCCTCCTTGCTCCGTCCGTCATTGGTTATTTTACTGCCTAGGTAGCAGAATTCCTTCATTGACTTCGTGACCATCAATCCTGATGTTAAGTTTCTCGCTGTTCTCATTTCTCCTACTTCTCATTACCTTCGTCTTTCTCCGATTTACTCTCAAACCATACTGTGTACTCATTAGACTGTTCATTCCGTTCAGCAGATCATTTAATTCTTCTTCACTTTCACTCAGGATAGCAATGTCATCAGCGAATCGTATCATTGATATCCTTTCACCTTGTATTTTAATTCCACTCCTGAACCTTTCTTTTATTTCCATCATTGCTTCCTCGATGTACAGATTGAAGAGTAGAGGCGAAAGGCTACAGCCTTGTCTTACACCCTTCTTAATACGAGCACTTCGTTCTTGATCGTCCACTCTTATTATTCCCTCTTGGTTGTTGTACATATTGTATATGACCCGTCTCTCCCTATAGCTTACCCCTACTTTTTTCAGAATCTCGAACAGCTTGCACCATTTTATATTGTCGAACGCTTTTTCCAGGTCGACAAATCCTATGAAAATGTCTTAATTTTTCTTTAGCCTTGCTTCCATTATTAGCCGTAACGTCAGAATTGCCTCTCTCGTCCCTTTATTTTTCCTAAAGCCAAACTGATCGTCACCTAGCGCATTCTCAATTTTCTTTTCCATTCTTCTGTATATTATTCTTGTAAGCAGCTTCGATGCATGAGCTGTTAAGCTGATTGTGCGATAATTCTCGCACTTGTCAGCTCTTGCCGTCTTCGGAATTTTGTGGATGATGCTTTTCCGAAAGTCAGATGGTACATCGCCATACTCATATATTCTACACACCAACGTGAATAGTCGTTTTGTTGCCACTTCCCCCAATGGTTTTAGAAATTCTGATGGAATGTTATGTATCCCTTCTGCCTTATTTGGCCGTAAGTCCTCCAAAGCTCTTTTAAATTTCGATTCTAATACTGGATCCCCTATCTCTTCTAAATCGACTCCTGTTTCTTCTTCTATCGCATCAGACAAATCTTCACCCTCATAGAGGCTTTCAATGTATTCTTTCCACCTATCTGCTCTCTCCTCTGCATTTAACAGTGGAATTCCCGTTGCACTCTTAATGTTACCGCCGTTGCTTTTAATGTCACCAAAGGTTGTTTTGACTTTCCTGTATGCTGAGTCTGTCCTTCCGACAATCATATCTTTTTCGATGTCTTCACATTTTTCCTGCAGCCATTTCGTCTTAGCTTCCCTGCACTTCCTATTTATTTCATTCCTCAGCGACTTGTACTTCTGTATTCTTGATTTTCCTGGAACATGTTTGTACTTCCTCCTTTCATCAATCAACTGAAGTATTTCTTCTGTTACCCATGGTTTCTTCGCAGCTACCTTCTTTGTACCTATGTTTTCCTTCCCAACTTCTGTGATGGCCCTTTTTAAAGATGTCCATTCCTCTTCAACTGTACTGCCTACTGCGCTATTCCTTATTGCTGTATCTATAGCGTTAGAGAACTTCAAACGTATCTCGTCATTCCTTAGTACTTCCGTATCCCATTTCTTTGCGTATTGATTCTCCCTGACTAATGTCTTGAACTTCAGCCTACTCTTCATCACTACTATATTGTGATCTGAGTCTATATCTGCTCCTGGGTACGCCTTACAATCCAGTATCTGATTTCGGAATCTCTGTCTGACCATGATGTAATCTAATTGAAATCTTCCCGTATCTCCCGGCCTTTCCCAAGTATACCTCCTCCTCTTGTGATTCTTGAACAGGGTATTCGCTATTTCCAGCTGAAACTTGTTACAGAACTCAATTAGTCCTTCTCCTCTTTCATTCCTTGTCCCAAGCCCATATTCTCCTGTAACCTTTTCTTCTACTCCTTCCCCTACAACTGCATTCCAGTCGCCCATGACTATTAGATTTTCGTCCCCCTTTACATACTGCATTACCCTTTCAATATCCTCACACACTTTCTCTATCTGTTCATCTTCAGCTTGCGACGTCGGCATGTATACCTGAACTATCGTTGTCGGTGTTGGTCTGCTGTCGATTCTGATTAGAACAACCTTAGAACAACCCGGTCACTGAACTGTTCACAGTAACACAGCCTCTGCCCTAAATTCCTATTCATAACGGACCCTACACCTGTTATACCATTTTCTGCTGCTGTTGATATTACTCAATACTCATCTGACCAGAAATCCTTGTCTTCCTTCCACTTCACTTCACTGACCCCTATTATATCTAGATTGAGCCTTTGCATTTCCCATTTCAGATTTTCTAGTTTCCCTACCACGTTCAGGCTTCTGACATTCCACGTCCCGACTCGTAGAACGTTATCCTTTCGTTTCCCGCAATAGAGAATTTTTTTACACAGTACCAGATCTCGTTGAATTGCTTTGAGCGTTACAGGATTATGCTCACACGTCACCACATTTACGTTCCCAGTTCACCAAATTGGAACGCTAACGGTTAATATCTCCTGGTAGAAAGGCACATGTCTAACGACTTTGGTTGCAATTACTGCAGGTGTCCAGATGTAAGGTGGACCACACTCTCCCAGCCGTTTTTGTACATCGTATAGTGCAGTAACGTATGAAAGTAACACCCGAAGCGCTGTGTTTCTCTCGCTAGAGCTTTTGCTAAAAGAAGTGGTTTTGATCTTCCACGATCTGTCTGTAATATGCTCGTCCTCCGTGGAACGTTAAACCATAACCACCCTTCCCCCCTTCCGAATTCGTAATTTCAAACTGTGTACATCGATCAATATCAAACGCAATATACATACTTATATTTTAATCGTACGAAATTGCTGGCCGTCTTTTAATCATCAAACTGATGTTTTACATTATCTTATCTCTCGAGACCGGGAGTTCTGACGACTCCGCTATTTATCTCCAAGATAACACGGTCCTTTGAAATCGTTATCTCTAATACCCCACACACTCACATATGAGTCACGTGCAAAGCTTCCCAAGCATTATGGCGTAGCGAAACAAGACTGGAGATATTTACCGAATATAATATTGCTGATAGAAAGTGATATTAGGGTGGCAAAATCAGACTGCTGTATTGGGAAAAAACCTCGCGACACACTTCCGTGTCTCGCTCTTCAGCGACGGGTACCCTGGGGGACACTGCTGGAAGACGCGTGGCGGGGCTTCAGTAATCGCTGTTGATATTAGCGGCGAGGAAATGGGTTCCGCCAGGCGGGTGTCGTCACGGCAGACATGACGGATGGCGGCGGCCAGCACAAATATTGTGGGAGCGGCGACGTGTTTTCGCAGGCGCGGTGTGCGTCTCCTCTCGCTTGTCGGAGCGGAATGCGGCGCCGCTTGTCGCGTCGCGTATAAAATAGCCCTCCAGTTAATTCCCGCAGCGGCCGGACCCGCCTAGCCTCGGGGGAACCAATTTGGCGGCCGTCCACGTGTGATGCAGATGCGCCGCGACCGCCGCCGGCGCCCAACTCTTCCCCAGAGGAACTCCTGGCAGAGTGCAGCGAGGCGAGAACGGATGGCGGTTCACCTCACCTGCAACTCCCCCCCTCCCCTCCCCACGCTTCTACTAACAAATGGAACACACGGAAAATGATGCCGTACCGACTGTTTTCGGAAGACTCTGACTCGACCCTAATTAACAGGCCTCAGTCGAGCAGTCAATTTGAACATCGATTAATCGAAGTTTATCATGGGGATGTAGCTCAACAGCAATGGCAACAAGAGGAGTCCGAATTTGACTCATTAGTTGAAGTCTATTCTGCCTTTTAAGATTTACAATGGTTCAAATGGCTCTGAGCACTGTGGGACTTAACTTCTGAGGTCATCAGTTGCTTAGAACTTAGAACTACTGAAACCTAACTAACCTAAGGACACCACACACACCAATGCCCGAGGCAGGATTTGCACCTGTGACCGTAGCGGTCGCGCGGTTCCAGGCTGTAGCGCCTAGAACCGCTCGGCCACCCCGGCCGGCTAAGATTTACAAACAAAGAGGAAAACGAATTCTAAGCACTGAAATATAGACAAAAGAAAGCAATAGTATTCATTAATTAAGACTTCCGGCCTGAATTGCCGTGGTCCATATATAAAACTACTTCTCCTTACTGACGTTTCGTTGCCTACGGCGGGCAACATCTTCTGAGGTGAGTCGGCCACCGGCTGCTAGGCGCTGGAGGTCGCGCTTATATAGAGCGCTTAGATGGCGCCACCACTCATCACGTGCTTTCGACTTTAAAACAATTACTGGCTAGTGCCATCTCTCTCGATTACAGGTAATCGATTGTCACTTCTTTGGTTCAAAATCGACCGCCATGTCTTGTCTAGTCGGCCGTGAAAGCTTACCTGTTATCATAAGTATTCAATACCAGATCTACTCCCTTTCTCATAAAAGTTCCAGGACGGTTTTTTTTAAGTCTAAGTTTGAAATACTAAAAAGGTACAAGTTTTGTTTTAATGCTACACTCTATCCGTGCGTTCTTCAAACGACCACGCGCAAAGTCACTAGGTGGCAGGGCTGTGCGTACCAACACGCTGTTTGGGTTGTGATGACACAGTGGGTGCTGATTGTGAGCAAAGACTGAACATTTCCTGCGTTACGATCTGCAATACCCATAATAAAACGTGGAGTATGGTTAAGCAAGCATATGTAGGTGAGGTAGTTTCAAGAAGTGCCATTTTCGGCTGGCACGATAGGCTTCGTGAAGGCAGAGATTCGCTGCAAGACGATCTCAGAGCTCGTCGCCCGTCTACAGCACGTAACGATGCAAACGTGCAGCGTGTAACGCAGTTACTGCAAAAAGACCGCCATGTAGCTGTGCGTGCATTTTCAGAAGAACTTAATTTGAATCGCGATGTGTCATAAGATTTTACTCGAAGATTTAAGGAAACGGAATATTAATGCAAAACTCGCCCTCCCACACTAACGGAGAACAGGAAGAGGAAAGACAAAGAATTTCTGCTGAACTACTGGACAGAGCAAGACGTGATCCCACATTTCTGTCAAAGATTATTGCTGGGGATGAAAGTTGGTGCTAGCAGTATGAGGCTCACAAGGATCTTGCAGCCCACCAAATTCTTTACATCGAAATCCTGAGACGTTTGCGAAAGGAGTTTGACATCACCGCCCTGATTTGTGGCATAAAAAAAAAGTTCATATGTGTGTGAAATCTTGTGGGACTTAACTGCTAAGGTCATCAGTACCTAAGGTTACACACTACTTAACCTAAATTATCCTAAGGACAAACACACACATCCATGCCCGAGGGAGGACTCGAATCTCCGCCGGGACCAGCCGCACAGTCCATGACTGCAGCGCCTTAGACTGCTCGGTTTGTGGCATCCTCAGGGTTGGTTCTTGCTGCATGACAATGCAAGACATATAATGAAATAATAAGCAACCAGTTGTACAAAAGAAATTAAATTTCTTTACCGGTTTCCGGCACTTAGCACCCTTCCTCAGAAGTCTACACCTATCGCATTATTTGCGAGTGTCAATGCAAATAATGCGATAGGTATAACCTTCTGAAAGGCAGTAAGTGCCTGAAACTGGCAAAGAAATTAAATTTACAATTGAAAGGAAACAGCCCTCGGACACTATTTTTAACGAATTAACCGGGTTTCAACACTGCTAGGAGTCTCTTCCTCAGAATTTAAATCAAAGAATGGTCTATAACATGATCACAGAATTATGACTAAAAACGTATGATGCAGAGTACAAGTACAGAATCATCGTGAAATACTGGCAGTACTTATATGTCATTTATAAAATAATAAATATGCCAATAGGGCATTAGTCACGGAGATATTTAAGATAAAAAACTGTGATGGCGAGCCACTAAGTGCTCCTCGTTACTTACGCAGTTACAGGTTTGTGACTAATGCCCTTTTGGCATATAAGTACTGCCAGTATTTCACGGTAATTCTGTACTTTGTATCATACGTTTTTAGTCTTAGTTCTGTGACCATGTTATAGATCATTCTTTCATTTAAATTCTGAGGAAGACACTTCTAGCATGCTGAAACCCGATTATTGCGTTAAAAATAGTGACCGAGGGCTGTTTTCTTTCAATTGTAACTATTCACGGTCTCTGAACGTGCAGCAATGCACAAAATTTTGAAATTAAGTTTATTTTATGCAGCTGGTTGCTTATTATATCATTACATGCGTCCACAGTTGCTGAGAATGGATGAAATATTAAGCAATGCAAGACCCCATAATACTTTATCTGTTATCCATTATCTGGCAGATATTATTACCACCCCACATCCTCCATATTCACCCGGCTTCTCGCCTTGCGACTTTTTCTTGTTTCTGAAAAGATGACTGAAAAGAAAGAGCAGTCAAAGTATCGCGGACTGTGAGAAAAAAGCTTCATGGCATCGCAACTGAAAATCTTTTTGTTTGCTTCCAGTACTTCGAGAAACGTTGTCAATTGTACGTAGATAGCAAAGGAGACTAATTCGATAGGAGCTAGGTACATTACTTGCGAAATGCAATGTTCTATTAAGTAATAGTCCTGGAACTTTTTGACAAAGGAAGTATATCGACACTCTCATTGATGGAGTTCACAGGAACAGGCATCCCTGGCGTAGAGAAGCACCTGAAAGAGCAGAAAACAAATAAGTCGACAGGTCTGTATAAAGTCACTATTCGGTTTCACAAAGAATATACGGCAATGACCACTTACTTAGCTTGCATTCATCGCGAATCTCTCGCCCAATGCGAATTCCCAAGCGACTTTAAAAGTGCGCAGTTGACTCATCTGTAAAAAAAAAAAAAAAAAAAAAAAAAGGAAGAACAAATCCGCCAATTACAGACCAATACCCTTAACATTGAGAATTTTATGAAACATTATCCTCAGCAAAACGCAGCAATCGATAAAATTGTACTGAAATTATTTCAATAAAACAATGGAGATCGCATGGAAGCTGTGTACATATTGACTTCGTGGCCGGTTTCGGCGTCTTATAAGACCATCATCAGACTTGTTTTCACTTTAGCAGGAACCGGCAGCGTGTTGCGGGCCGCTCTGAGAAGGCAGTTTTCCACACGACTCTTCACAACGGCCGGTTCCACATCACCGTGCACCAAGGAGTAAAAAACGGACTGATGAACTCTTATAAGGAACCGTAACGGGTCACCGAGTGAAATACCGGGTGATGAAAAAGTCAGTATAAATTTGAAAACTTAAGATAGAGGGGTAAAAATTGACACACATGCATGGGGTTTTATTAGAAGAAAAAAAGGTTCACAAAATGTCCGACAGATGGCGCTGGACAGCAAAACGTCAGTGACTGCGCATGACAATCGTGTATAAAAGGATCTGTAATGAGAGAGAGAGAATCAGATGCGCCAGCAGTCGCAGCATGTTGACGTTCGTTACGATCCTATCGCCAAAGGAAGGGGATTCGAACGGGTAAAGGTCCGTTGACAAATGCAGCTGTGGTGAGAATGATTTCGAAGCCACGGGTTGTTTAGACGATAGACCCCGTAGTGGCCGACCGAGCACAAGGTGTAATGCTGCTGAGTCAGTTCAGGAAGAAATGGAGACTGTAGCGGGTTCGTCTATGCACAGGGAAGTCAGCGCTCGTGTAGGCGCACGTCGCACCGGCATTACAAACACTACTGCTTGGTTAGCACTTAGGCGTACCTTCCGATGCTATCCGTACAAAACCCATCGGCATCATGAACTGTTACCTGGCGATTTAGTGAAGCGGAGGGCATTTGCGGTGTGCGCGTTTCAAAAGATGGCGGAAAATGATGATTGGTTGAGTAACGTGTTGTGGACCGACGAAGCTCATTTCACGCTCAGAGGGTCTGTCAACGCCCACAACTGCAGAATTTGGGCTACCGAAAATCCTAGACCAGTCGTGGAAACTCCATTGCATGACGAGAAAGTGACGATATGGGTTGTATTTACCACATCTACCGTTATCGGGTCTTTTTTCTTCGAGGAAATGCGTGATTCTGGTTTTGTAACTGCTACCGTGGCGGGTGAGAGGTATGCCGATATGTTACAGAGTCGCATCATCCACAACCTGACTGATAAACACCTGCTGGAACGTACGATGTTTAAGCAGGATGGCGCTCCACCCCGTATTGCTAGACGCGCGAAAGATCTCTTGCGCGCGTCTTTTGGTGATGAACGTGTAATCAGCCACCACTTTCGTCATGCCTGGCTCCCATGTCCCCAGTCCGTGCGATTATTGGGTTTGGGGTTACCTGAAGTCGCAAGTGTATCGTGATCGACCGACATCTCTAGGGATGCTGAAAGACAGCATCCGACGCCAATGCCTCACCATAACTCCGGACATGCTTTACAGTGCTGTTCACAACATTATTCCTCGACTACAGCTATTGTTGAAGAATGATGATGGACATATTGAGCATTTCCTGTAAAGAACATCATCTTTGCTTTGTCTTACATTGTTATGCTAATTATTACTATACTGACCAGATGAAGCGCCATCCGTCGGACATTTTTTGAACTTTTGTATTTTTTTTAGGTTCTAATAAAACTGCATGTCATTCCAAGCATGTGTGTCAAATTTTACCTCTCTATCTACATTATTCCGTGATTTATTCAGGTATCAAATTTATACTGACTTTTTGATCACCCGGTATATGCAACATACATGCGATACAGACTGTTTTATTGAAATAATCCTTAACATCGGTTTTCCGCAGAATTCTTGAACATATTTCATGTTCAAATGTAACAAGTTTCCTATACATAGCAAAGCTTCTGTCCACCAATCAGCACCATTCAGCTTGGTTCGTATGAAACTCACCTTTCCCTTTCATAATATGTTACCCTGCCAATCAGGGACGAAGGGCAACAGGCGGACACCATATCCATAGATTTCGGGACAGCATTTGAGACGGAACCCTACTGCAAAGTTGTAACGAAGGTACAAGCATACGGAACACGTTCCCAGATACGTGTCTCGGAAACTTTTAAGTAATAGAACCCAGTACGTTTTCCTCGATGGCGAGTGTTCATCAGAGACAAGGTTATCGTCAGGAATGCTCCTGGAAAGTGTGATCTGACGGACATGTTGCTTCGCAATTTGTTGAAGTTCGCTGATGACGCTATTTTTTACGGGAAGGAATCATCGATGAATTATGTTTTAAGGATACAGGATGACGTACACAGAATTTTTATTTGGTGCTATGAATGGTAGCTTGCTCTAAACGCAGAAAAACAAATTTATACACATGCGTAGGTGAAACAATCCTGCAATGTTCGAATACAGTACTAGTGATGTGCTGGTTGACAGCGTCATGTCGATTAAATATCTAGGCGGAACGCTGCAAACAGATATGAAAAGGAACACGCACGTAAGATCAATAGTAGAGCACAGTGAAAGTCGATTTCGGTTTATTGAGAGAATTCTAGGAAAATACAAATAATCTATTAAGGAGAAACTAGTTCGTGCCTTTCTTGAGTACTCTTCTACTATATATGATCCCTAAGAAGCAGTTGCGTTGTGTTGCTAGCTTTATTTCTAGTGGTATGATCAACACGGGAGTATTGGAGAAATGATTCCTGAATTCAGATGAGATTCCATGTACGAAAAACAACATTATTTTAGGGATACCACTACTGAGAAAATTTGGAGAAAAATGATTAAAATGGCTCTGACCACTATGGGACTTAACTTCTGAGGTCATCAGTCCCCTAGAACTTAGAACTACTTAAACCTAACTAACCTAAGGACATCACACACATCCATGCCCGAGGTAGGATTCAAACCTGCGACCGAAGCGGTCGCGCGGTTCCAGACTGTAGCGCCTAGAACCGCTCGACCACCTCGACCGGCCGAAAATTTGGAGAACTGACATTTGCGGCTGACTGCAGAAAGATTCTAATCACCCAACGCAGACTGCACTAAAGGATTGTGGAGAAATTAGGGCTCCATTTGCGAATGGTATGCGAAAGGATATTGAGCCGTGCGCGGCTCGCTATCATGCCATTTATTGCTCGTCATCTTGTTTTTGTGGTTCTGTCGCTTCGTTTTTCTTTTATTCGATTTACTGAGACACTAGGTTGCTGGTTTGCTTGCCCGTCAGTGGCAGCAGCTGCGCTTATCGATAAGTGCACTGTCGTACTATCTCTGTAGCGACAGCTAGTATTTCCAGCTCGTCGTGTGTCGGCAGTCGAGTCGGGGACGTAGCGCCGGTGAGTCGCTGACAGCCAGCACTTACCGACTGCTGGCCACACACATGAACTGTCCATCGGAAGGAGATTGGAGCCGCAGGAGGATCGCTGGTTGGTTGTCTCATAGGGCGATGTGTATTCTGGCTTTTGACCGTTTCTGGACCTCGTCACTTCGTCATCCTGCCTGACGTGGGTTGGTTCCTTCCTCGTACGGAGATGTCGTCGCCGATGGGCAAGAGTTACCCCAGTATGGGTGGGTCCGAGCCAGCGAGCCACGGTCACCGTGTCTCCGAGTTCCGAATGGACATCGAGTTGAGTCGGATTGGAGCTGCAGTGAGCTCCGGACAGCCAAGACTCGCCTGACCGTTGCCGACACTCATAACTTGTGTGGGGACGACCTTGGTTGGTCGTTCAGTCCGTCGTCTCATCGGACGCCGTGTATTTGGTCGCGGACCGCTTATGGAAACACTGTGTGTGTATGGCTTGTCATTTCTCCTTGTTGTTCCACAGTGATTAGTTTTAGGATTGTCAGAGTTCTTCGTGCAAGTGTTTACGTGGAACTATGTGTAGCTTTTGTAATTTCCACTGAGAAGATGAATGCAGTCTGCGTACTGGAGCAGCCAGTCAGTCGATGGAGACAGAGCAGTGAGGAAGTCTCCGCAGCCTGAGGTCAGGCCGGGACCGCTGGCGGCGTGCGCATGTCGTCGAAGTTGTGAGGCACTAGATGCGAGAGCTGCAAGGTTCATCGCCCACCAAACGTGGAACTGATTAGATTGTTGGTTGGTTCGTCAGCCATCCGTAGGCCTTGCTGCCACCCAATTATTTAGTGTTACACTTGGATACCTATCTCAACCAAACTGTGTTTAGAGTTTCCTCCCCAGACCAACCCTTGGAACAAATCTGAGCACCACTGTTCTCTTATTTGTGATTGTAATTTCCTTTTGTCACAAGTACTGTGCCAGGCCTTCAACAGTGTATTAATTTTGTCTGTTCTATGTTCAGTATATGCCCTTCAGCCGAACCTTATGTGAAGTATTTTAAAATTAGGCCATCAGCCGTGTTTTGTTTGCTCTATATTTAGGCCTTCAGCCGCGTTTGTTTTAAAATTTGTGGCTTTCAGCCGTAATGTGTAAATTCCTGTCTGTAAGGTTTTTCTTTAATTATCTTGAATTTTTAAAATGGCCTTCAGCCATACTGTGTAAATGTTTATCTTAAGGTTTGTTTTTAATTATTTTAAACAATTGTTTGTCCCTTCAGCCATTAAGTAATTTAAAGTTTTCTGAAGACGGTTTTCTGTTGTACTGTCTAAACGTTTGTCTTTAAAGGTTGCCTTTTATTATTATATTGGGCTTTCAGCCGAGGAATTAATTTAAAGTTTCCTAAATATGGCTTTTAGTCGAAATTGGTGAATGCTTGCCTTTGAAGAATTTCCTTTGCTTATCTGAAATATTACTTGGGCCTTTAGCTGAGAAGATATTTTAATTTTACTTAAGTAGGGCCTTCTCCAAATCTTTGTGTTTTAAAAGGAGTTATTTAAACTTTATTATTGCGAAGCTACTTCGCCCCACAGCCGTGAATTGATCTTTGTTGCTTTAAAGAGAAAACTGTGCATTGTATTTTCGAGGAATAAAGTTCTGCGTTCTTGTGTAATTAACAGTAACTGATCTTGGCCCCTTTCCACTACCTGATTCGCTCTGTCCTGCGATACCGGATTTCAGATATGACTAAGGGTGGTACAAGGTACCCTTCATCATCCACCATACGGTGGCTTGCGGATTATGTATGTACATCTACGTCTACGTTTATACTCCGCAAGCCAGCCAACGGTGTGTGGCGGAGGGCACTTTATGTGCCACTGTCATTACCTCCATTTCGTGTTCCAATCGTGTATGGTTCGCGGGAAGAACGACTGCCGGAAAGCCTCCGTACGCGCTCGAATCTCTCTAATTTTACATTCGTGATCTCGTCGGGAGGTATAAGTAGGGGGAAGCAATATATTCGATACCTCATCCAGAAACGCACCCTCTCGAAACCTGGACAGCAAGCTACACCGCGATGCAGAGCGCCTCTCTTACAGAGTCTGCCACTTGAGTTTGCTAAACATCTCCGTAACGCTATCACGTTTACCAAATAACCCTGTGACGAAACGCGCCGCTCTTCTTTGGATCTTCTCTATCTCCTCTGTCAACCCGACCTGGTACGGATCCCACACTGATGAGCAATACTCAAGTATAGGTCGAACGAGTGTCTTGCAAGACACCTCCTTTGTTGATGGACTACATTTTCTAAGGACTCACCCAGTGAATCTCAGCCTGGCACCCGCCTTACCAACAACTAATTTTATATGATCATTCCACTTCAAATCGTTCCGTACGCATACCCACAGATATTTTACAGAAGTAACTGCTAGCAGTGTTTGATCCGCTATCATATAATCATACAATAAAGGATCCTTCTTTCTATGTATTCGCAATACATTACATTTGTCTATGTTAAGGGTCAGTTCCCACTCCCTGCACCAAGTGCCTGTCCGCTGCAGATCTTCCTGCATTTCGCTGCAGTTCTCTAATGCTGCAATTTCTCTGTACACCACAGCATCAGTTGTAAAAGTTAAAGTCACAAAGCGATATCGAGGGAACCACTACAGGATTGAAAAGAGTGAGAAAAAGAAATTCTGGCAATGAGGCGGTCGTTTCCTATGTCGTGTATCACATAGATCATTTACCTTTCGCAAAAAATAAACGTCATACTCGATTTTCAGTGGCTCTCTGCAATCCTGTAAATAGACGAGGCCTTGGGCCAGACTATCGCCAACATGGTGCCCACCGTGAGGTGCTGACTATGAGAACGCAACTTGTTGACTTCTCCGGGTCACCAACAGAAATGAGGCTCATTGGTCCTGCTGCGTCCTGTTTAACAGCAGGCCGTCAGGGTAGGCATTATTTTCTATTTCCGTCATAAACGCCCGTTTCTACACAAAGCTAAGTCCGTCTTACAATCGACTTCTGACGGAATTCTCAAAATCTCTTGGATTGGCATTACGTGGCTATCACTAACAGCCAGCTAGCCCTCAGGAAGCTATATCTCCCTTCTTGGCGCCCTTGTTCAGTTTCATGAGTGAATAAATTTGCTGTAAGTCTGTGGTCAATATTCCAAACTGTTTTTTAAAGATTCCTCAAGATGCACAATTCTAATTATTTTCTTTCGCTTAATAAATACGTTTATGCTAAGTGAGTCTTTACTCTAGAACATTGTTCTGCAGGACTACAGTAACTGAAACTAGTAAAATAATTTGCGAATTCCCAAGTCCCTAAAACTGCCAATTATCCTCATGGAAAGAATCTAAGTGATATGATTTTTTTACCAAGTCTACTGAACTGTTTAACCAATTAAAATTTTTATTAACATAGTCACACAAGAACTCTCTTTCTTCCTTGCTTATTACATTCATATTAGTTGGTGTGTTCTTAACGGCACAGCAATGGATGAGCTGAAAATTTTCAAATTTAGCAGCTTTTACATGTGTGCAAAAGCAGTTAATAACTCACTCACGTTATCCGGATACTGAAGAAAGTATTTGGGAATGGACGTGTGTATTTTTTACGGGATTTGAAATATGTTCAAATATGTGTCAATTCGTAAGGGGCCAACTGCTGAGATCATCGGTCCCTAGACTTACACGCTATTTAAACTAACTTATGTTAAGAACTACACACACATACACTCATGCCCAATGGAGGACTCGAACCTCCGGCGGGAGGGGCCGCGCAATCCGTTACATGACGCCTCAAACCACACGGCCACAAAATTTGAAACCGTTGAAAAGACTTGTATAGTAACATATCTCCTGTTAATGTTAGCATTATATGCAATAAGCTCTACACTAGTCAGGTAAAACAAATGGACAAAAATATGGAAGAAAACGAAAATACAGCATATTACCATGCCTTATACAATTCTTGCTGCAAGATAGCCGCAAGTCCAGGTAAAGATAATGGAGGTGGACAGTGACCAAGTTCCCTTCTCTCCGTAGTAGACCACAGAGGCTCAATATCGTTGAGATCTGATGATTGTGATGGCTAGGGTAGATACGATAATTCATCCTTTTGCTCACAAAACCAGTCCTGGACTATGCGAGCTGTATAAACAGAGGCCCTGTCCTCTTGGAACACAGCATCACCATTGGGGAGCAAATATTATGCCGTAGGATGGACCTAATCATCCAAAATGGTCACATAATCGTTGGTAGTAATGCTACCTTGCAGAGTAACCGTTGATACCATGGAGTACCACGATATGGCTGCACAGCAAACAGTCAAGGCTTTATGGGTTCGACACCACGTTTTGCTGTTAACGCTTACTACTGGACATTAAAATGTAGTGTATCCACCTATCGCCTTTATGATGAGTTGAACTCTACTCACTTTCAGTGTGATGACTGAAGGTCTGTGGAGAAATGGCAGGCAAGAGCAAAGCCAAAGAAGATAGTGATGTATACGCTGAGGTCTGGCGCGAGGTCGACATTCTATCTGATCCAAAATGTGTTAAACTGGGTTAGGATTGGGACTCCAGGCAGGCCAGTCGATTACAGGAAAGCTGTTGTCCAATAAACCATTGCCTCACAGATGCTGTTCAATGACAGGGTGAACTGTCATGTTGATACATACAAACGTCATCTCGCCGCGCGGGATTAACCGAGCGGTCTTAGGCGCTGCAGTGGTGGACTGTGCGGCTGGTCCCGGCGGAGGTTCGAGTCCTCCCTCGGGCATGGGTGTGTGTGTTTGTCCTTAGGATAATTTAGGTTAAGTAGTGTGTAAGCTTAGGGACTGATAACCTTAGGAGTTACGTCCCATAAGATTTCACACACATTTGAACATTTTTTGTAACATCATCTTCGAAGTGTTTCTCTACTGTACGCATTACACGATGGAGTAAAATGTTCTCATATCCTTTCGCATGCACCACATTCTTTAGCACAGTAAGGGAACGAGACCCTAACTACGAGAAACACCTCTGTATGGTAACACCCTGTGTACTCCACTGTTGAAACTACATAGGATGACACATAACGTTCTTCAAGCATTCACCAAACCAAACCCTTCCATTGTCAGACGGTATACGTGATTCATCACTCCAGATCATTCGTTTCCAGTCATCCACTGTCCGGTGGCGTCGTCCTTTACACCACCTGAAGCGTCGCTTAGCACCGACTACGAGAGTGTGTGGTTTACAACGAGATGCTCGACCATTATACATCATTGTTCCTAACATCCTACGCACACTCAATGTACTAGCTGTACTCGTAGTAGCACTTTGGAAGCCACGAATGCTTCCTTCCGCTTATTTCATCCAATTTTTTAGAACCACCCTCCGCAGTATTCCACGGCAGTTGTCACACAGTACATGATGTGTGCTGCTCTTGTTTTAGCTGTGGTTATTCCTTAAAGTTCCCACTCCACAATCAGTTAGGCAGGTTTAGAAGGGTTGAAAGGTACCTGATGGATATGTTACTTAGGTAATTAGACCACGTTCGAAATAACAGCGCGCACTTGAGTGACGCATTACTGCATCTCCACTGACACCACAATTTTCCCTGTCTTTTTTTTTTTTTTTATACTGGCGGCTCCGCTTCTCGTCACACGGAAAAGTGAATTGCAAATTACATGCAGGTTTCCAGATACCTTTCACCTGATAACTTACGCCGACCTCGTAGTGAAGTGATATGTTGTGACGAATGAAAATTCATTCCTGAACTGGCCTAGAAAACGCACTTGGTGATTTCTACAAGCATTCACCTTTTTTTCTGTGTCCTTCCGTCACTACAGCTCATCCTTGTTCTCACCATTTGCCGGCCGTGGTGGCCGAGCGGTTCTAGGCGCTACAGTCTGGAGCCACGCGACCGCTACGGTCGCAGGTTCGAATCCTGCCTCGGGCATGGATGTGTGTGATGTCCTTAGGTTAGTTAGGTTTAAGTAGTTCTAAGTTCTAGGGGACTGATGACCTCAGAAGTTAAGTCCCATAGTGCTCAGAGCCATTTCTCACCACTTGTATTCTTAAGCTTCCTTCATTCGCAATTTTTCATATATTCTCCAAAATTAAATACATTTCACACCAAACTTCAACTGTCTACAAACCGTACCATCATTTACTTGAGGAGAAACGAAATTTTCATTGTTCTTTAAAGCAAATATTCTTCTTTCTTGAACAAAGAAAGCGCCTTGTAGTGATCTCTTTGACATTGTTAGGGCTTCAAATATACGTGAATGGTGACCAAAGGAACTAATAAAACCTATTGCACTAATCGAGCCATGAAAGAAATCGAAATGATCCAATCACACAGGTGAAAACAAATAATGATGAATTATGTACACTAGTTGAATTAAATTCATTGAAATTGAATTAATGAAATAAAGAAAGATGGTATCAATGGGATGCAATGATTTGCATCGATTCTGCGGTGAAACCTGTTCATAGTAAATACAGCACTTTGATACAGAATATAGTTTACGGTGTTACAGATGTGTGCTGTGCTGTCCCCGGCACAATTTGACTGAACGTCCTTCATTTCGTGAATATTACAGAAAATAAAGGAAGAAAAATTCCTTTCAATGGTCGCTTTCAGAAATTGTCATAAAGTTTGTAATTTCCGTTACATTGCGCGGGTGACACTCGGGCGCCTTCTCGAAAGGTTTAACATGATGACAAAATGAATAATCCACAAGAACATAATCACCTTCGTCGTTATTGCCAAAATCACTTGAAAACACTACCGCCGTACTCTTCTTTATAGGTCTAATGATGTCACTGTCATCGGAACCGTACTCAGAATTGTAAAAACAATCATCACGCATCTGTCCGGATTTTCATTCTCACTAGAAACAACCTTAACGCAGTATGCTTGACTTAGATGCATTACATAACCACTTGAATGACCGTATACATTTATTACCGTCGCCGAGTACAAGAAGAACTGTTTACATCTGACTAGTACTGAAGGACTCTCACATTTCAAAGAACATTTAAATTTAAACTTTGATACATAGTTCTGACTAATAATATTACCGCTGCCAGATCTGAACTACGTTGAAGCTGCTCTCTTAATCGACGATCACAGAGTGGGACGAACGGCGCTGTCTTGTGATGTATGTAGACATCTCGAAGAGGCGGCGTATGGAACCTCCTGATCACGTGTCTCCAACGACGTCTTTTACTCATGGCCGTGTCTGGGAGCGTCTATCCTTAGGTTTTGGTACCGTGGCGATGTACCAACTGTAACTCGGCTCCTCACTCTTCGGACGAAACACTAATTTGGTTCTCAGCATCACTCACAGTAAAGTTCTTACTTTTACGAGCAACATATCCTTTCACTTGTGCACAAATGAGTTCACTTGTGCTAGAGTGGCAGTGATAAGTAGACAGTCTTATGACTCTATCTCAGTAGTTATAGAACACCTCGTCGAGAACGTACGTCGGGAATTGTAGGTTATGAAGTGAGACGAGTTCCAATAATTCTACTGTATTCACTGTATCATCCAAAGTAACTTCGTGTTGTGGTAACCACTGAATAATATTTTCCCTATCGGGAGGACGAGGTTGAAGCTTCATTCTTTCAAACTGAATGATCTGGAGCAGTGTACCGAATAATTTTTGATGGAGTTTCTGAATTTGGTAATAAAATATTTGCGAAATAATTTTAAAATATTTCATGATTCATTTCTTTCGTCGTATTCTGACTCCCTCGTAGAATGAAACAGCGGCTGACAGCTGGGAATAAAGCCAAGGTAGGTAACAGCATGGGAAACAATAATTCTTTCATATTTGCCTCTGGGGAGTTCCATACCTTGTCCCTTGTCGTCAGTCCCACATTTCGTAACAGTACAGGTATGACGTGCATTAGCCCATGTTTGGTGGATCCAAACACTCTCCTCGAAATTAATGCTTTTAACTTCACGTAACAATCTGCATTGCTATGCGGCTGTGTCTGCTGTACCATCAACGTTTTACGGGTTTAAATATATTTTAACTAAAATCTAGACTGTACTGAATCAGTCGCAACGACGATGTGCTACTTTCCAAAATTTCAGCCTCACCCGGTGTCGTAGGCAATGAAGCGTATTTTTAAAGTACTACAGCGACATACCAGATGATTCTGAAGTAAACGTATTGGTAGCGCAGGAATATACAGATGATTCATAGAACCATTATGCCATCTGTCTCGTAAATCGTATGCTACATAATAAGTTGCCCATTCTTATAAAAACGTTATCAGTTTTATCTCGGCAAGCAAATTTCTAGAAGTTCGTTGCATCTGTCTAAAAACTTTTAAGAGAAACTTAAAATATCGGCGGCAGATCCGTTACGAGCAGTTAAGATAGGAAGAATGAGTGGGCCCATTCGTTACAAGTGTTAAGTGGACAGTTGAATACTCATAAATCACAAACATTGTCGCTTAGGTTTTCTGTGATTTTCGCTAAACCATTTCAGACGCAAGCTTTGATGGATCCTTAGAAAAAATACACGGCCTATTCTCTATCCACTCCTTCCAGCTTGCGGTCGACTTTGTGTCGACGATTTACTAACACCTAATCTTCCTTTTTCCTTCCACTTTTCCATTTACTCCAACCGTTCGACAAAGAGAACAAGGACAAATGGTTTCTTTTAGATTGCTTTTATGACGAACACGGATAACCAATATATTTCAAAACAAACTGCAGTGTACCAGATAGCAGTTTGGTAGAAATGAAGAGGATGGAAAATGAGGGTCTGCTGTGACAACGGTTACTCTTGTCTCCAATCCTCTTCGGTAATGCGTTCTCTTGCGTTTTTAAATAACTTCTGTCGGAAAATTTTTCGATGATAAAAGCACTCGTGTCGCTTTAAAATCCAGGCACTGTGTTCACTTCTGAGAAGTTCAGCTTCATTGCAAGGCACGATTGTGTGGTTTAATCTGGACTAAAGGTATTGTTAGAGTTATCGGTGAAGTGTGAGTAGGTGCATTATCATGTACCATGAAATATTTCTCCGCAAACCCATGTGTTTTCTCTAATGTGCTGCACGTAAACAGCTTCGGGTTTTAGAGACAGAAATCATTATTGCCCATGCGAACCGCAGGACAGAACACTAATATTCTGAGGACACTGTTCACGTTTGATTGAATTTTCTTGTATCTCGGCGTAGTGGCAACTCAATCTTCCACTCAGGTATCCGTATCACAACAGCTCAGTCAGAGGTTCCATACGCCGCCTCTTCTAAATGTCTACATACGTCACAAGACAGCGCCGTTCGTCCCACTCTGTGATTGTCGATTAAGAGAGCAGCTTCAACATACACTACTGGCCATTAAAATTGCTACACCACGAAGATAACGTGCTAAGATGCGAAATTTAAGTGACAGGAAGAAGATGCTGTGATATGCAAATTATTAGCTTTTCAGAGCATTCACACAAGGTTGGCGTCGGTGGCGACACCTACAACCGATTTCTCATACACAAACAGCAGTTGACCGGCGTTGCCCGGTGAAACGTTGTTGTGATGCCTCGTGTAAGGAGGAGAAATGCGTAACATCACGTTTCCGACTTTGATAAATGTCGGATTGTAGCCTATCGCGATTGCGGTTTATCGTATCGCGACATTGCTGCTCGTGTTGGTCGATATCTAATGACTGTTAGCAGAATATGGAATCGGTGGGTTCAGGAGGGCAATACGGAACGCCGTGCTGGATTCCAACGGCCTCGTATCACTAGCAGTCGAGATGACGGACGCCTTATCCGCATGGCTGTAACGGATCGTGCAGCCACGTCTCGATGCCTGAGTCAACAGATGGGGACGTTTGCAAGACAACCAGCATCTGCACGAACAGTTCGACGACATTTGCAGCAGCATAGAATATCAGCTCGGAGACCGTGGCTGCGGTTACCCTTGACACTGCATCACAGACAGGAGCGCCTGCGATGGTGTACTCGACGACGAACCTAGGTGCACAAATGGCAAAACGTCATTTTTTCGGATGAATACAACTCCTGTTTACAGCATCATGATGGTCGCATCCGTGTTTGGCAACATCGCGGTGAACGCACATTGGAAGCGTGTATTCGTCATCGCCATACTGGCGTATCACCCGGCGTGATGGTATGGGGTGCCATTGGTTACACGTCTCGGTCACCTCTTGTTCGCATTGACGGCACTTTGAACAGTGGACGTTACATTTCAGATGTGTTACGAACCGTGGATATACCCTTCATTCAGTCCCTGATAAATCCCTACATTTCAGCAGGATAATGCACGACCGCATGTTGCAGGTCCTTTACGGGCTTTTCTGGATACAGAAAATGTTCCACTGCTGCCCTGGCCAGCACATTCTCCAGATCTCTCACCAACTGAAAACGTCTGGTGAATGGTGGCCGAGCAATTGACTCGTCACAATACGCCAGTCACTACTCTTGATTAACTGTGGTATCGTGTTGAAGCTGCATGGGCAGCTGTACGTGTACGCGCCATCCAAGCTCTGTTTCACTCAATGCCCAGGCGTATCAAGGCCGTTATTACAGCCAAAGGTGGTTGTTCTGGGTACTGATTTCTCAGTATCTATGCACCCAAATTGCGTGAAAATCACATGCCAGTTCTAGTATAATGTTTGTCCAATGAATACCGGTTTATCATCTGCATTTCTTCTTGTTGTAGAAATTTTAATGGCCAGTAGTGCAGTTGAGATCTGGCAGCGGTAATATTGTTAGTCAAAACTATATATCAAAGTTTAATTTTAAATATACTTTGAAATGTGAGAGTCCTTCAGTACTAGTCAGATCTAAACAGTCTTCTTGTGTTCGGCGACTGTAATAAATACATACGGTCATTCAAGTGGTTATGTAATGCATCTAAGTCACTACGGATCTTGCTATGGGGCGCTTGCAACACTTCTGCCAAGAAAAAATGTATTTGCGTGTGATCGGTGTACAGGGTGTAAAACTGTAAACGATAACTATTTACAACGTATCACGGTAGTGTAAAGGAAATCGAGACGGATCATTTGATGTAAGACTCTTGTGGTCTAACAAGTCGGGATACTACCTCACGCTGAATAGAATGTTCTCGGGTTTCCAGCCGCGTCAAGTGATTAAAATTACACGAGCTTCCGACTAAGCACTTCTTGACCTTTGCCAAGTGGTATGACTGCCGGTGCGCTGCTGGTACGCCATTATATACACTAGCTACCGGCTGTGACATCACTGGTGCTCGCAACGTCATTTTATATCTACATAAGTCGACTCGGCGTTCGATGTGCTCGTCTTCAACCACGCGATCTCTGTATCCCACGCTGTGCTGAACTGCAGGCCCTGCCTCTATTCAGGGCGTTATCGAGGACTGTGTTTCAATGGCTTCTTTAATTACACAGCGGGGTAGCCGCTCGGTGTACCGTGTATTGCCACGGTTTTCGCGGCTCCCCCCGTTGGAGGTTAGCCCTCCCTCGACCATGGGTATGTGTGTTGTCCTTAGCCTAAGTTAGTTTTAGAGTAAGTTGTGTATAAGCCTAGGGACCGATGACCACACCAGTTTGGTCCCATAGAACTTACAAAAATTTCCAATTTCCAAACTTACACAGTTCCCCACCGAGTCAGGTGGGGTAGTGGTTAGCATACGGCTGCTCAGCACGCCGCCAGCTCCAGCAAACGGGTACATCATCACGCTATTTTAGTTTAATCTTTCTACATTTTATGCAAGACTGACTTCCCTAATTACCATGCGCTTTTATAATCTTTACAGTGCAACAAACCTGAAGACAGAACTGTTTGTTCCGAGAGCGGTCATTTAAATAAATGATATTTTGCGATCGTGACTGTTTCTTAATAAGTAATTACAGGCGAATGTTAAAACTGAGGGTTCCCTACCAAATATCCTCAACTTACTTTGCCCACTCTCAGCCTGTTGCAGAGTTTGGCTGAAAAGAACCACGACCTTCAAACGGGCTGGGTGTCAAACAATCCGCTCCGCTTCTTGGAATAAACAATGAAAAGCACCAAAAAAGAGCAACGTGGGAAGCGGTGGATGGGAACACAAGAAGGACTGAAATAATAACATGGAATCATGAATCTATGTGTGATCGACGAAAATCGACTCACTCGTCTTCGCACATTATAGAGAACTGGACCAGTTTTTTTCTTTTTTCTTTTTTTTTTTCCTCACGGCGTCTACTCTTTTGCAGTAATTCTTCCACACAGAAGCAGAGTAATAGTTCTGAGGCATGTGGTAAGGCGATTAACAAACTGAGCGTGTATTCGGAAGGTTCCACGTTTCAATGATCTATATTTTCTGTGGTCTTCTTAAATCACTTGAGAACAGTTCATTTGAAGAAGCCACTGGCCATGTCCTTCCATGATTCTCAGTTGCTGCCCAAACGTTAATGACCTAGAAACCATGGGACGCTAAACTATAGCCTTCTTTCCTTTCTCTTAATAACAACATAAAGGTGAAGAATTGTTGTAGAACAGGTCACAATCATTCTATAAAACAAAACGATAAAAATATGTAAGAATATACTTTGTGTTGTGGCGTAACAAGACAGCTACGCCACACTGAAGTAGCCGAAAGGCACGCGTAATCTCACTTAGGCTAGAGAAAGGTCTGAAACAGGATACGTAATAAATGGTAACAAGAAAAGTACGTAGCTGCTATAATACTTAACTTTTAATTCGTCAGTGGTTTACAACGTTCTTGATGAGACATTTCATACGATAACTATCAAACTATGTAAGGCTAATGGCGCCTTGTTAGGCTGTAGCCATGGACTTAGCTGAAGGCTATTCAAACTATCTGCTCGGCTAATGAGCGATGCTTCGTCAGTGTAGTCGCTAGCAATGTCGTCCGTACAACTGGGGCGAGTGCTATTCCATATCTCGAGACCTGCCTTGTGGTGGCGCTCGGTCTGTGATCACACAGTGGCGACACGCGGGTCCGACATGTACTAAATGGACCGCGGCCGATTTAAAGCTACCACCTAGCAAGTGTGGTGTCTGGCGGTGACACCACACTTTGTGTACACAAAACTGAGAAAACCAATACTATGTTCCTCATAATTCTCTCTCTCTCTCCCCCCCCCCCCCCAGTCTCCCGAAATTTCTGTTGATAATATACAAATCATACAAGGTGAGTCACTAGTAAAAAGGCAAAGGAGGAATGGCGGGAAGAAGAGAAGAGAGAAAGATGCCTAAGTCGTAATTGAAGGAGCGCGAATCAATTCCCGGTTCTGCAGCTTGACTAAATTTCCTACAAAAAATTAAAACTCTTAAACAGAAGCTAGTCGGAGTAGTTCTATCAGCAAAGATGAAAGCAATTTCTCTTTAAGTACCTTGTTCTACGACATACGAAATCATAACAAAAAAATATTTTGTTTTATTGATGCAAATTAGTAATTACATTTCGTACGCCGGCAATAGTTCATCGGTTCGTGATTTGGGGGGGGGGGGGGGGGGGACCAAACAGCGAGGTTATCGGTGCCATAGGATTAGGGAAGGACGGGGTAGATGGAAGTCGCCTGTGCCCTTTCAAAGGAACCATCCCGGCATTTGCCTGAAGCGATTTAGGGAAATCACGTAAACTTAAGATCGGGTAGTCGGACGCGAGTTTGAACCGTCGTACTCCTGAATACGAGTCCAGTATGCTAACCACTGCGACATCTCGCTCGGTACCGCGGAAAAGTCGGAAAACGGCGTCTTGAGTTTGTCGTTGCAGTGAACCTATGAAGTGCTGCAACATGCTTGAAAAATACAATGGAATTTACTGAGAACAATACTTACTTGAAATTTGATGTAAGTTTATACTTTTTCAGTATAAGTTTTATAGCATTAATTGTTTAAGTCGAGTTTTCCTAAGTAGTGCAATTTTGAGTTGTATCACTGTTCTTGCCGGGATGCGATATGTGAACTTACTGGATGAATACTGTTGCAGTCTAAAATTATGTCATTATTATATATCTATTTCATGGCGAAGTCGTACGGTGTCGCTACAGTGTTTATCAACATTATATGTAAATTGAAGGTGGTAGGTCCAGGAAAAGAAAGGGATTATTGATGTCAGCTGCATCGGTACATTACGCGGAGTCAAGTGAAAATGTGTGCCGGACTGGGACACGAAGCCGGGATCTCCTGCTTGCAGGGCAGTTGCGTTAGCCAGTGCGTCACCCGGATACCGCGTTTGTTGCAATCGCGTTCACTACATCGGCACGCCTCTCGGCCGACCTACACTTCACTAGCGCCACCTATCCTCAGTCTGTCCATTTCCTCCATGCTCGCAAGATTCCCGCTGAAGCTCGGACGTATTTGTGCACCCGTATTGAAGTAGGTGGATTTGTTGCCCACGAGACCAATCGATTACATGAATGCGTGGTGTCTGCTCTTTCGGACATGTCCGAAATAACAGACAGAACGCATTCATATAGTTTATCAGTGTGCCCGATTCCAGTAAAATATACAGGGTGATCAAAAAGTCAGTATAAATTTGAAAACTTAATAATCCACGGAATAATGCAGATAGAGAGGCAAAAATTGACACACATGCTTGGAATGACATGGGGTTTTACTAGAACAAAAAAGAAAAAAAAAAACACACACACACACACACACACACACACACACACACACACACACACACACACACACAAAATATCCGACAGATGGCGCTCAACAGCAAAACTGCTACCGTGACGGGTGAGAGGTACGCCGATATGTTACTGAATCGCATCATCCCCAGCCTGGCTGATAAACACCTGCTGGAACGTACGATGTTTATGCAGGATGGCGATCCACCCCATATTGCTAGAGGCGTGGTAGATCTCTTGCGCGCGTCGTTGGGTGATGATCGTGTGCTCGGCCGCCACTTTCGTCATGCTGGGCCTCCCAGGTCCCCAGACCTCAGTCCGTGCGATTATTGGGTTTGGGGTTACCTGAAGTAGCAAGTGTATCGTGATCGACCGACAACTCTAGGGATGCTGAAAGACAACATCCGACGCCAATTCCTCACCATAACTCCGGACATGCTTTACAGAGCTGTTCATAACAATATTCCTCGACTACAGCTATTGTTGAGGAATGATGGTGGACATATTGAGCATTTCCTGTAAAGAACACCATCTTTGCTTTGTCTTACTTTTTTTTTGCTAATTATTGCTATTCTGATCAGATGAAACGCCATCTGTCAGACATTTTTTGAACGTTTGTACTTTTTTGGTTCTAATAAAACTCCATGTCATTCCAAGCATGTGTGTCAATTTGTACCTCTCTATCTACATTATTCCGTGATTTATTCATTTTTCAAATTTATACTGACTTTTTGATCACCCGGTACATTCCTGTGTCCCTCCCACGTGTTCCAAGTAACTTCTTCCAATTTTATTCGCGTATTATGCTCAGTCGCCTAGAATTAGGCGTTGTTGTTGTTGTTGTTGTTGTTGTTGTTGTGGTGGTGGTGGTGGTGGTGGTGGTGGTCAGAGAGATGGGGGGGGGGGGGGGGGGGGGGGGAGATGGTCTTCTACATGAAAACTGGTTTGAGGCAGCTCTTCATGCTAGTCTAACTTGTGCAAACTTCTTCGTCTCTACACAACAACTCCAACGTACATCTATTCCAACCTTTTAAGATGCCATAATCATTAACTTTACTAAAGACTGGTACTAGCAGCTCATTTTCGGTGGCTTCGATGCCATTGATGTCCCACGTCAACGGCAGGGGAATCCTACGTAGACTGCCCTCGCTTTCGGAACACTGTAGTGAGTCAGTCAATGGCTAGTGATCAACGTCACGGTCGAGTTGCAGCCCAGATGCTCGGACATTAGTTAAGTATAGTTAAAACAGTTCTACTCCAGACTACGAGATGTGAGGCATGACGTACTTCTACAGAGGTTGAGAGAAGCATTTTAGTGTTTAAGTAATATTTCAAACATGGTGGCCCAGTTCATGCCACCGAAAAAAACGTGCATTCAAAATTCATCTCCTAGACAAATAATTCTAGTGATTTAAATATCGTAGCTAAAAATATATTTCTAAATCTGATTTATCTAATATTATGCGACGCTGACATAAAACTAAAATGTCGTAGATATTACAGATCAAGTTTAATGTATTCTCAAAGCATGGGATTAAAATTCTAGCTGTTGACGTTCAAACCTCCCACAAAAATAGGGTGGAACACACAGGTTCGTTTCGATAAACGTTTCAAACGAACTACCTGTGCATCAGATGTAACGAACACTTTTCACTCGCCCGATTGATGTAAACTTGAGCGAATTCTCCAATTATTTAGACAACTAATTAATAGGAGTTTGCAACTTACTTACTGTATTCGCGTTTTGATAATCTACTACAATCTCTATCAACCATCCGATACACAAACGACAGACATTTCCCTTTGTGAATTAGGCGCATGACCTCACAAACTCCTGCTAAGTAATACATGAATTTTACTACATATGTTTTTCAGCTTTCAAGGAACTAAGTTAAATAATCTAGTTAGGTTGTGAAAACTGTAGTGTACTTAAAATATTTATCTACGAAAATTAAATAAAACTCCTTTGCACACATAGGCATATGCAAACTAATTTACACGGCGTGGCGGTTAAATGCCGGAGTCGCTTTAAACGTTGTTCGAGGGTAGTAATCTGACTTAATGAGATCTCTCAGAAAGTTATCAGCTTGAGTTTCTTTCCCTAGATTGCTTGTTGTTCTATGCCAGAGCTTAACGAGACGCTGGTGAAGTGCTGGAGGATTTAATGGACAAAACGAGAGTTAATGTGAGGCGGAGAGCTCTCAGGCGTGTGTCTGCTAATAACCGCAATTTAAGCCTTAAAGCAGAGGCGCTTAATTGCTTTTGAGTCTCTCTTAACAAGAAAATCTGATCCCCGCCGGCTAAAGAGTTTAGAGACGAGACTTAGAGGTATGCTGAAGAAAAGGCCTGTTGAACGTAGCTTCGAACAAGCGTTCTCATAGCGAAGCTAGTAAGACGACGTTGTAGTACTTAGTGTTGAAGCAAGTGGCAGTAAATGCACAGCTGGAGAACTTTTGCACTCGACTGCTCTTTCAACCGACAAAAGCTTTTTTTGTTTTTGTTTTTTGTGAATCTACTATAGCTCGACTAAGGGACAAGCCCTTGAGTTGTAATAAGACCAGCACTTATGTGATACGGTACTTTGTAGCAGATTAGTGTTCAGCACGAATAAGAAAACAGGATCTTAAATAGGTCGTGTAGAAAGATATGGTGTTTTGGAGGACATGTGGTCCCCATCTTTCTCAACTGGCTGGGAACAAAACCGTTATTAGACCGACACTTCGGGTATTCGAGATAGACTTGCTACGTACTATGGGTAGAGAAAATAGTTCTTGTTTGAATCTGTACTGTGTATTTCAACACGCGTTCGTACAGTGAATACTAAAGCTCCATGAAGATCGTCACCCACCTCCAGTCGCAGAGATTACAAAGGAGACGTTCCCCATCAGTGTAGTTTACGGCTAAAATCCCGAGAGCGTATGTTCCTAGAGAAGTCAAATAGACTATTCCCTCCCCTACACATACCTCTCCTCAATAGCAAGAATGTAAAAGTGGACAGATTCGATCTCATACAGAGACTTACTAACAACGTTTCTTCCAGTACACCGTTCGCGACTGAAACAGGACGACTTGGGATGTGACAGAGACACATACACCGCCACGTACTGTAATGCGACTTGTAGGCTATAGGTGGAGGTGAAAGTTATTCGGCTTTAGAATTCAATAAAGATTGTTGCCAGTATAGCATTCTTCGTCGGAGGAGGTAAATAAAACAAAAATTAATGAAGAGGTCCTAGGCATGCAGCGGCTCAGAGTGTTCGAAAACGCACTGTTGTTCTTTCATGTAAACGCCGTAATTTATTGCGTAATGATCGATCTGTCGAAGTTTACATACACACCATGAATTTCGACAAAAGTTTTGTTGAACATGCAACCGACATGACCGTGCAGATTTTGGTATTCAGGTCAACCATGTCTACAAGAATAATGCGGGCGCAAAAGCGTTTTGGGCTATGTTTTCAGGGTGAAAATTTCTCGCCACAGGAATAAGAAACATGAATGTTTTATTTAAAACATGATGAACACGTTTTACATTAGTTCTCTATTTGAAAGGTGTGTTATCCAGACGGTAAAAATCCACTTTCTTTCAAAATCCAAGGGAATTCTTCAGTAGTTTTCGATCCAGTTTTTCCAGAATCATTTGTAGTATTCGCCAGTTGTTGTTGCCAGCAAACTTTCGATCGTTTAAAGAATCGAACTTCCATGTATAAAAATGGTTCTTAATACTTACGACGTCATATCTCCTGAACTATCTGTCGTACAACGCTATAATGTTGCAGGTACATTAAATGACATATGTAGACACTGTATGCAAAGTGTGTTGGGAACAGAGTTGGTAGTAAAAAAGTAATAAATGAAGACATTATACCTCACGCTGATGTTCGACTTCGTTAACAGGGGAGATGTAGTAAGCGCTAAACATATTACCCTTTTTAATTTTGTGTGTGTGTGTGTGTGTGTGTGTGTGTGTGTGTGTGTGAGTGAGTGTTTGGGGGTTGGGTGGGGGGGGTTGACGGAGGGGGGAGGGAGGGAATGGGGAATAGCGAGAGAAAGTTTCATAATTGTTTGAAATTATGTGGAATATTTATTGGAGGTCTGTAGTTATCTCATTCCCAAATACTGGAAGAATTAAGTCCACCTATTTGCGCGTTGTCATTATTCTGCCTTAATACAAACTTATAATTTCTCACTATAACCCTTGCATTATTCTGCTAAACAATTAACATAAGGTTATATCTCTTAATTAGCACATTAGCAGCATTCTAAATTTTTCCTTTCGATTAATAATTTCTCGAAATGTTGAATATCGAAGTTTTGTTGCCCTTACGCCGCAACTGATAGTCGGTTCCAGGATAGTGTTTTAGTAACATACTCGTAGTTCTTTTGGGGAGTAATGATTAAGATGAATCCTTCTACATCTACATCCATACTCCGCAAGCCACCTGACGGTGTGTTGCGGAGGGTACTTTGAGTACCTCTATCGGTTCTCCTTTCTCTATCCCAGAAAAAAAGCTATCGAAATCATTTTGGCACGATAAATAGACACTGTCAATTTTGATGTAATATTCCATGCGTGTATTCACTTTTTTTTTTACTTCTGTATCGTTTGTATCGTCAAATGTTGAGCCAACTATATGCATAATAACACTTCTTCGCCCAAGATCAGTTTTTTTTAAAGTAAGGTCCAAACTGTTTTTGGACAGTATTTAACACATGCGACATCCATATTATTCCAAAATTTGCCGTGGGTATTTAGTCATATGAAATGTACGATGCCCTTTTTCCTGATACGCTATGACATAACTTATTTCGTACATCTTTAATAGCAAATTGTCCAACATTATATTGTGCATTTTCGAAATGTTCACACCTGAGGATGCAGTTTTGAAGAGCTGTGTTGCGCTCGTCTTCCAGGCGAAGTATGACCCCTATTTTCTTAAAAATGAAAGAACAGATGATTTCACCTTCAGCTGGGTCTTTGATGACGACAAATTGTCCAAAAGAAACAATTTCGTGTCCTCACTGTACACGGCGTTTCAGGAGGAACAGAAATATTATTTGGAGTAAAATATACCATGTAACATGCGTCTAATTTTTGGTTATCGATATATACTGCTGTTAAAACGTAACGGAAACAAATACTCAGAGAGGGTGTTGAACAAAGGCAAGTAAATAAGTTCAAATTTGCTTTTGATAAATTCCACGTCCGACTTTAGTACACTTTCCAACTCTCTTGACAACATCAAGTGTAGCCCTTCACAGGTCGTCATATGGTTCTTTTATGAGAGAAACAATTTTCAGAGTACGAACATCCAATTCTTCACTTTTGCATCTAATAATACTGGAAGCTCCTTTTGAAGAAAGTCTAGATAGTGAATGGGCCTTGTTAGACGACACTAGAACACAATAAATTAAACAATCAACATCACCATACAGAGACTAAAACAACAAGGAAACACACCAGTTTCGCATACTCAAGACCATGACAGCACAATATTACTTTATGTTAAAAAAAAAAAAATTATTTCCAACATGAAGGGCATCTAATGGGATCACCAATTAGTGGCCTCCAGCCAACAGACGCATGAACAACCTAGAGAACAGGATCTTCACAAACATAATAAGACCAAAAAAATACAAAGTCGTATACTGGTATCGTTACGTCGACGACATAATATGCCTGACTATTGAACCACATGAATAGATAGGACAGCTACACAAAGAAATAAAAAACCTACCCCCAAAAATTCATGTTAGGAACAGAAACAGACAGCACACTAAATCTTCTGGACCTCACCATACAAGAAACGAACGACATTCGTGATTGCGCAATGTTCAGGAAACCGACAACCACGAGCAGCACCATTGAGCAGTCTGTTGAACCACCCAGTGGCAAGCAAGCAAGTTCCACAGATTCAACAGAACCCCCCTAAGCAAGCAGAATTACGAACAGGAGCTAAACACAGTAAAACAGATAGCAGAGGAAAACGGTTACAACAAATTTGTAAACAGAAAAGGAACTTAAGCACAAGACACATACAAAACATTACAGTACACAAATCAACAAAACATTGAAACACTGACTACCTGCGAGACACAACAGTACAACAACACACACACAAAACAGAAAATCACATACTGACCGACAATAACAAAATTGTCCACAAAATAGGCAATAAGTTGAAGAAACAGGGTTACAGAACAGACAACAGAACACAGAAAAAAGTCAGAACATAGGAGATACTCACAGATAAATTCAACGGATGTGCAACACATGTCAGGCAGTATACATAGGATAAACATGCAGGAACTTTAAAACAAGGTACGCAAAACACCTCAGCATCCTGAAAAGTAACATCACCCAGAGAACATTGGCTGACCACCTAACAGCCGATAACCACTACCCAATTACAATATCAACAGATTTATCAATACTGAAATCCAGCCACAGTCTGTTGCACAAACTGACAATAGAAGAGAACTTCCACACACAGGAGGCGAATAAGTTTGAAATGAAACGCTACAGTGTGTAGAGGCACATTATTTAACACATGGAAGGAACATTGCAGAAAAGACAAGAGAAACAACTAAGGAGCTTACACACACACACACACACACACAGATATATATATATATATATATATATATATATATATATATATATATATATATATATATATATATATAAGTAAACATGATTCAGATTCGGCGCAAAACAAACAAATGGACGCCAATAGGGTTATAAAACATAACAATATAATGCCCACCGCGTTTTGGGAATTAAAAAGGCGTTTATAAGAAAAGAAATTACATAAAGTATATTAGGCTAATACTTGTGTGTAGTGTCCTCGGAAAGCAAAAATGGAATGTCAGACACAACAAAACAATAGCAGTAACAAATATATATGCAAAACATTTTGACACGCCAAAATCACGTTTTTAAAAAACAAGGTATTTGTCAACTCGACGATGACATTCACATTTACGTCGTTTGGTTTGCAGATGAGCCGGTCGCGGTGGTCTCGCGGTTCTAGGCGCTCAGTCCGGAACTGCGCGACTGCTACGGTCGCAGCTTCGAATCCTGCCTCGGGCATGGATCTGTGTGATGTCCTTCGGTTAGTTAGGTTTAATGGTTCAAATGGCTCTGAGCACTATGGGACTCAACTGCCGTGGTCATCAGTCCCCTAGAACTTAGAACTACTTAAACCTAACTAACCTAAGGACATCACAAACATCCATGCCCGAGGCAGGATTCGAACCTGCGACCGTAGCAGTCGCACGGTTCCGGACTGGGCGCCTAGAACCGCAAGACCACCGCGGCCGGCCGTAAGTTAGGTTTAAGTAGTTCTAAGTTGTAGGGGACTGATGACCACAGATGTTAAGTCCCATAGTGCTCAGAGCCATTTTGTTTGCAGATGACAAGCTATCAGTGCAGGACACTATACAGTTGGTCCTGGAAACCCATATAATGTAAAATCACGGTAAGAAACAAAACGAACAAAAACTTCCTTTAGGCCCCACTTTGTTAGATCACTTTCAACCTAAATATGTTCGCTTTTCACAATTTTCAATAAATCGAAAAGACAATGATGATGGCCAAAGTTTGGACAAAAAGAAAAACCAGTGGTTTGTAAAAAGTAAAACCGATATTCTAATGTATAGGGGCTGTGGATACGTAATGTGCACCAAATTCTTGCATGAGGAACACCGAAAAACATTCATAGCGACTGGAGTAGCAAAATGCGAAATTAAAGATTACCTCTACAACGAGCTCTATCTCTGTAACCAATAATATTTGGAGACATATTTCGAGGAATGTTTTATTCGAAGTATTCTATTGTATCACTCCTTAAAATGTTTACTATCCTTCTGAAACGTCTTGTGGGAAATGTGTAGTCTTTGACAGTGTGATTGGGCACCCATTTAATTATAATTTGTTATTTTGTCTCGATAACTTTGAATTGACGATCTGCCCAGATAAGAATAACTTCGGTGCTTTTCCTCATAATTTGGCACCTCCACAGAAAATCAGTCATTTTGTACGAATTAAATTCAATTTTTTACAAAACGTTTCGTTGTGTTAACTATGTGTCTGTAGTGTCCAATTATAAGAGCAAACAAAAATCTGTTACACTCAGACTTGATTTAAAGTACAAGATCCTTTAAAATGTCCAACTTTTCTTCCATGATGAGGCGATCCGGTAATAATAAATATAAGTATTTCACACCTAAGCTCGTTGTTCTCACTGCGATGGTGTGCACAGTAGCCAAAGTCAACGATCCTGCCCTTATCATTTAGTGAAGGTAACGAGCTTTGCGCTCACTCGACTTGTTTCATTATAAGTCAGTTTAGGGAGAGCTGTATCGATTTCATCTAGGATTACTCGTTTGCTGTGTGTTGTTTCATGGCTATTTGGTTAACGACCTTGGAATATTAAGTCTCAATAAGAAACAACGTTTTATAACTACGTCGTAGTATAATGCAGATCTAGGGTCACTGCCGACACAAATAGCATAAACCATCAATGGATGTACATTGCCTTTCGACTATCGAGATTCGTATATTTGGTGGTTTCTGGTAAATAACATACGTTAGTGCCACGTTGGTTCAGTTGGAAAGGACGCCTTAGATTTGGTTTCATTTTATTGTCCAATCTGAGCTTGAGATGCATTTGCAATGATCTCGCGGTTGACCAAAGGTTAAACCCTTATCTTCTGTGTGTATGCTGTAGTGCTGAAATAACACAGTAATTCTATTACGTTCACAACTATTATTGCGTTAATGGGTTGTGGCAGAGAAAACTGTATGCACTTCTGCATTTATCAGAACCTCTCTGATTTGATCAATGCAGCCAGTATCTTAGAGCAGAACTTTCCACTTTGTTAGAATACTTCACGGCAGGAAGACGCTTATTAATGGTCTTGTATAAACGCTGTCCTGCTAGATAGTAAAATCTGTCGGTAATGGTACAGCTCTTTCCGAACCGTTATCATTTTTTTCCGCCATATAGACTTGGTAAGATTTCTGCACGGCGAAAATAATACGGGCAGTATTGAAAGAGCCTGTTATACGCTGCTTACTTCGTAGAGAACAGTCTCGTGATCTTTCCAACTATTGGTTGGTATTGTTGAGCCGACTGAAGTATTGTTGGCGGCAAAACAAAATATCTCAGTGGATTTCATTTTCGTAGATTCACTTATATACTTTAATGCTTGTAAAGTCGATAATCGTTTCGTATCCTTTAGTCGGTACCAGTCGCCTTTCTGTAAACAACAACATCGTCGGGGAAGAAACACACCTATCTCCTGACTTTGCGTAAAATGTCATACATTACAGCAGACAATGGGCCTATATTGTACGAACAAAGTGACGTAGTCCTGAGCTGTTTCAATGTAACTAAGATTGACGTGAGAGGCAATATAGCGTGGTAGCATTATATGCTGATGAATGTGCAGATAATCAAGCTTCGCTTCCATAATACGGTGTGTCGCGGCAGGCTCGTGAGTAACCAGTATCCCCTGCGCGGCAAAGGATTCTTCCTCGCACACATTCCATTATGCAGATTACAGCTGGCATCTGTGATAGACGATCACAGGTGTCTTACACGTCCTTCGCGATTTTGTGCCATCTGACATACACTGCTGAGCCGAAACATTAGGAACACTTTCTATCGCGAAACTGAATGACGCCTTTTGGCTCTGTGGACTCGTGTTGCGGCAACGAAAGTATTCCAGATAGTGCGGAAAGTGCAGAAGCTCGCAGAGGAGTCGAAATTCAACAACTTTGATATATGAATTTGTGATTTTGGAAGTACTTGTCAACCAGAGCGAGCTTTGGAATGTCAGAAACAACAGGGACAATCTATGCACGCACCCCTTAATTCCAGTGGACGTAATGCAGTGTTGTACGTTACCGAAGAGGTTCAAAATGGCGAGCACCACATTCTGTACAGACGTAATATCTTCATAGAAAATTCTAGAGCACTAAGCACTCTACCATGTACACCTGATATGGCACAAAAAAGGTATCTCGCACTAAGTAAGTCACGTACTTGTATACGAAACTGTACAGGTGCTCCACATACTTGCAGCCAACTGCATGCACGCAGAAACAATACTCTACATTTGGGGGTGTGCTCTGATTTTTCCTTGTTGTTCCTTACTTTCCATAGCTTTCACTGCTCATGATTACTTCCAAGAAAGCAATTTCTTATTACAATGCTGTATTAAAACACCAGCTTTAATTTGTGTGCAACCTTTTCAATCACCCTGTGTGAATGGAGCAGAGACGAGTGGGAATCATTCTAGCGACGATCCGGGCCGCAAATGGGGAAATCAACTGACATCATTGGCTATGACGAAGGACGGGTTCTTGTGCCCCGTGGGTTGGGAATATGCATCTAGGATACTGTTGAACTTGTCGGCTGTTTGCGTTCTACTGTCGAGAACATTGATGGAACGCAGTTTCGGGGTGGTGACAGGGCATGTCTGCAACGAGGTGTTTTAGACTTACACGCATCACCGAACGTGGAGATTGGAGGCTTTCCCATTCTGTAAAGCAGGATAGTTGGGACGTGTGGCAGATCCGACGACTAGTTGCAATGCTGGTGCAGGCACAAGTATTTATAAAAACATTTCATTGCACAGTGTTGAGCAAGAAGCTCCTCAGCAAATGGACACTACGTGTCGTCATCTTTACGAATGACAACGTCAATTAAGATTGCGGTAGGCATGGGATTATCGAGGTTGGATCTCGCAGCAATAGAAACGCCTGGTCGGATGGATCACATTTCTCCTTACACCAGGTGGACGGTCGTTTACGGATAGGCTGTCATGTAAACGGAAAACTGATCGTAACATGCAGCACGTCTGGGTCCCAGGTCAGCGGAGACAGTGCTGTGACATGACGGACGTTCATCTGAGACCCCATGAGACTCGTGGTACTAACCGAAGGTACTATGCCTGTGGCGTCACCACCAGACACCACACTTGCTAGGTGGTAGCTTTTAAATCGGCCGCGGTCCGTTAGTATACGTCGGACCCGCGTGTCGCCACTATCAGTGATTACAGACCGAGCGCCGACACACAGCACGTTTAGTCTAGAGAGACTCCCTAGCACTCGCCCCAGTTGAACAGCCGACTTTGCTAGCGATGGTTCACTGCCTACATACGCTCTCATTTGCAGAGACGACAGTTTAGCATAGCCTTCAGCTACGTCATTTGCTACGACCTAGCAAGGCGTCATATTCAGTTACTATAATGTGAACAGATAATATTGTGAATCATGTACCGTCAAGAGCGACGTTCATCATTAATTGATTAAAGTTAAGTATCAAACTAATTACGTCCGCTTTCTGAATTCCCATCCCTTGTCATGTTCCAGACCTCACGTCAGTATAGTTCTTCCCTCCTCACGCCAGCCTGCGTGAGCTAAAACGCGTGCATTTCGGCCTCCAGTCGTAACACGGTGTTGGCTCTTCTGCTAACACAAAAATGACAGCTGTGGATTACTTGAAAATTATTTCGGATCACTTGCATCCCTTTGTGCTAGATATCTTCCCGGCGTCGATTGGCTTGTTGTAACGTATCTTTCAGTGTAGCAGTACCACAGTCGTGCTGCTTTGGCTTTGAGGAGCATGTTAGTAAACTCCCGTGGTTCAAAATCGCTCTTGAGCACTATGGGGCTTAACATTTCAGGTCATCAGTCTCCTAGAACTACTTAAACCTAACAAACCTAAGGACATCACACACGTCCATGCCCGAGGCAGGATCGAACCTGCGACCGCAGCGGTCGCGCGGTTCCAGAACTCACGTTGTTATCTTGGCCACCAAACACGCTTTATCTGAACTCGATGCAACACTTCTGGAACGCTATAGGGCAGCGTCTTCACGCCACCAAGTCACTGTCCGGTAATTTACGTTAATTACGTGCCCTGTGTGCAGAAATTTGGTGTCACATGCCACTGAAAACCTACCAAGAACATTTCGAATCCTTGTGACACACACAGATTAGCTGCTATATTACGTTATAAGGTAGACCAGCACACTAATAAGCACGAGGTCGTAACGTATCAGGTCATCAGAGTTATGTCAGGGTGGCCCGCGTGAGATACTTCTTGCCACAGCAGGAGTCGTGCGCACGGAGAGCATGGTGCTTCGTAGCAGGTACCTCTGGGATTGCATCAACCTGCCTTGTCAGCTTAATGTACTCACTGAGCAAATGTAATAGTTAGTTTGCTTGAGTTGGATTTGGAAGAGAGGAGTTCAAATTCTCGTCCCGTCACCCTGATGTAATTCTAACACTGACAATGTCCACGGGATAAGCTCTTGTCTTCGCTACAGGCATGTGTAAATTTGCTAAAATTATAATCATTTTATCTCCAATGTGACAGTGTCTCATTCTACGTGAAGTACCTCGTGAACCGACACAATGACAGTCAAAACGTATAATCGAATTTCCTTCTTCTTTATATAAGATTGTAACATTTCTTCACTTTTTCTGCTAATCCTTATTGTGTAAGCTTTCTCGCTATTTATGTGGCATAATTCTCATGTGCAGAGATAGATCATCGTTTATAAAGGTTCACGTACACCTACCACTGCCAGTCGTAACATCAAATGGTACGATACAACTACCTAAGACCTGGCACTGACTGACTAAATAAGTGACCCGTTACGCGAATCCGTGACGGCCGATTCTACGCTGTTTGGGACACTTTTGTACAGTGCAAGCTATGTCAGTATGAATTTGTATTATCATTTTTATGCCTAATAATATTTCTCAATAAACGTCAAAAATTTTACGATACCTAACTATTGCTCTCTTCCGTTTTCACACCATTTTGATACAGAAATTAAAATTCATATAATGCCTTACTGCCAACGTTAAACAGTTGAACTTCACAAAAATTTACGAAAGTTGCTTAACGCTTTTATACAATTGCAAGTCACAGTACTTAGTTTAATTTCTAAATACGATTACTGACAAACATTTGATTCTTACGTATCCGCAGCATTCCCACTTTCGCAACAGATAAACCGCACTTTGAGTTACGGCTGATAAATATCGAATTATAGTTTCATTATTGTTTGAAGCTCACAGCTTAGTTCTCTAAGCTTATTATCTTCCAGACACAAAGAAGTTTTACAAGTGATGTTATCTTTAACTCTACATTTTACTTGAAGTAATTAGTAAAATACGAAAAGTGTGCTGTTTTTAATAGCAGTGAAAATTTGTAATTATTTGATACCATTCGAATCGTCTATTTACACTGAAGAGCCAAAGAAACTGGAACGCCAGCCTAATGGTCTAGGGCCCTCGAGAGCACGCAGAAGTGCCGCAACGCGACGTGGCTAGGACTCGACTAATGTCTGAAGTAATGATGGAGGGAATTGACGTCATGAATCCTACAGGCTCAACTGAGAGATACTCAGCAGTATTTACGTCTGGGCATTTTGGTGGCCAGTGGGAGTGTCTAAACTCAGAGGAGTGTTCCTGGGGCCACTATGTAGCAATTCTGAACGTGTGGGGTGACGGTTGTCCTGCTGGAACTGCCAAAATTCTTCGGAGTGCACAATGGACATGAATGGATGCAGGTGATCAGACATGATGCTTACGTACGTGTCACCTGTCAGAGTCGTATCTAGACGTATCAGGAAACCCACATCAGTCCAACTTCACTCCCCATACCATTACAGAGCCTTCACCAGCTTGAACAGACCCCCGCTGACATGCAGGGTCCATAAACTCCTGACGTTGTCTCCATAGCTGTACATGTCCATCAGCTCCATACAATTTGAAGAGAGACTCTTCCGACCAGACAACATGTTTCCAGTCATCAACAGTCCTACGGTGTTGACGGGCCTAGGTGACGCGTAAAGCAAGTGGGACTTCGGCTCCAAAAGCTCATATTGATGATGTTTCGTTGAATGGTTCGCACACTGACACTTGATGCCGGCCCAGGATTGAAATCTGTAGCAATTTGCTGAAGGGTTGCAAAGAAATTGGATCAAATGGCCATGAGCACTATGGAACTCAACATCTGAGGTCATCAGTCACCTAGAACGTAGAACCCCTTAAACCTAACTAACCTAAGGACATCACACACATCCATGCCCGAGGCAAGATTCGAACCTGCGACCGTAGCGGTCGCGCGGTTCCGAACTGAAGCGCCTAGAACCGTTCGGCCACACCAGCCGGCGAAGGGTTGCACTTCTGTCACGTTGAACGACTTTTCTCAGTCGTCGTTGGTCCCACTCTTGCAGGACCTTTTTCTGGCTGCAGCGATGTCGGGGATTTGACATTGTACCGGATTCTTGATATTCACGGTACATTAGTGAAATGGGCGTGCGGGAAAATCGCCACTTCATTGCTACCTCGGAGATCCTGTGTCCCATCGCACATGCGCCAACACCACGTTCAAATTCACTTAAATCTTGAAAACTTGCCATCGTTGCAACAGTAACCGTTCTAACAACTGCGCCGGACACTTGCCTGTTTACATACCTCTGTATTTGAATACACATGCCTATACCAGTTTCTTTGGAGCTTCAAAGTATATACAATACGCTTACAAGAAAAATGTGATCTACATCTACATTTACATACATGGTCCGCTAGCCACGTTATGGTGCATTGCAGAGAGTACCCTGTACCACTACTAGTCATTTCCTTTCCCGTTCTACTCGCAAACAGAGCCAGGGATATACCACTGTATGCCTCCGTACCAGCCCGAGGCGAAAGTTACGTTGGTGGCAGTAGACTTGTTCTGCGGTTACCTCCAAATGCCGGTTCTATAAAATTTGTCGATAGTGTTTCTCGAGCAGAACGTCGCCTTTCCCGTACGGATTCCCATTTGTGTCCCCAAGGCGTCTTGGTTGTTGTACGAACCTACCGGTAACAAATCCGACATCCCACCTCTGAATTGCTTCAATGTTTTCCTTTAAACCGACGTGGTGGTGATACCAAACCCTCGAACAGTACTCAGCAATGGGTCGCACTAGTGTCTTGCATGCGGTCTCCTTTACAAATGAACCACAGTATCCCTACACTGTCCGATTAACCAAAGTCGACCATTCACTTTCCCTACTGATACTCTTACATTCTTTTTCCATTTCATGTTGATTTGCAAACGTTAATCCTAGGTATTTCATCGATGTGACTGTGTCAAGCAGCACTGTACCAATACTGTGCTACAACATTATGGGTTCGTTTTTCCTACTTATCTGCACTAACTTACATTTTTGTTACTTTAATAACTTTCATTGGAAATGTTTGAATTAAAACTTAATTATTGTTGATGTCCCAAAGACATCAACAACATACATTACTTTACACAAACAACTAAGAGAATCGATACGAAAATTCGTGTAACAACACTTTCGAAATCATATTTTCACATTTGGACGAAAATAATGCAGTAGAACGAAAAACCAGTCAAGAGATGAAAATTTTACTTTTTTATTCACTCGATGACTAGTTTCGGACGAGATCCGCTTTCAAATCGTTGTAACATAGTCAGCCCGCATCTCGTGGTCGTGCGGTAGCGTTCTCGCTTCCCACGCCCGGGTTCCCGGGTTCGATTCCCGGCGGGGTCAGGGATTTTCTCTGCCTCGTGATGGCTGGGTGTTGTGTGCTGTCCTTAGGTTAGTTAGGTTTAAGTAGTTCTAAGTTCTAGGGGACTTATGACCACAGCAGTTGAGTCCCATAGTGCTCAGAGCCATTTGAACCATTTGTAACATAGTCGATAGCTTCAAAATGGGTCTCGGCCCAAAACTATTCATCGAGTGGATAAAAAAGCAAGATTTGCAACTCTGGACCGGTCTTTCGTTATACTGTTTAACAGAAGTTGCTGACTCACAGTCACTCCAGCGTGCTGGTAGTTTGAAAATAATGCAGTCAGTTCATGTAACTACATCCAAACGTTCCCATGAACATGTGAATATAACGGGATAACACCTTCATGAAACGCTCTACTGCTGTACATTTCCTGCCTTCCGCTATTCGAAGTACTGTTCCTTCTCCATAATACTCGCCGTGGTTGACTTGCATGCAAAGGAGACCTTGTTGTCACTACCGTGGAAATTACGGTAGTCCACTGTGTAGTCGTTACTTATGAGAGTGGGAGACGACGCACGAACTGGTTTGTGCCAGGGTCGCTCCGTGTGTAACCACTGCCCGACAGTGAGCAAGGATCTGCAGCCAAGTCGCGATCCGGCTCGCTATTTTAATCCTCCGGGAAGGTTCATAACGATGTTCACACCATTGCAGAGAGTGTGAAACAATGATTCCGGTGAATAGCTTGTTCCATTTAACTAGTAAGCCGCTTACACTCTAGTTCATACCACGGAACTTAAATGTTCGAATTTAGACCAGTAGAATAAATACACAAGATTTTCTGTGAACCATGAAGCAGTAGTTCTTGTCCTTACCGACGGTATCACCCCCATGCTGATACAATGAATCACCTGTTACAAACTTTTGTTACGGTACAGGAATAAACTGCTAGGAAAATATTTTCGTACACTAGCGTTCAGATTCCAATCCAAGATCTTATCCAGGCAGCTACGACGTCCACAGACATCCATCTCTGTGCTCTGCCGCTCTACAATGTTAGGATGACTCCGTTCACCAGCTCTGAACAACATGGTACATTCATTCTCGTGGTCTTCTGTGCAATAATATAACTATCCGCGTTTCGAATGATCGCTCTGTCGCAGTTTTCTCTGTGCCTGATTTACAGTGACAGAACTGCAGCACATTGTAAGGTAGTGTGAGTTTCGTTTATTTGGTACTTTTCAGTGTTCATTTCTTCCATACAATTGTTCTGTACTTCCAAGTGATCCATAGCGCTGTGGACAACGGCACTTGGGATGATGCCGGGATCCTCGACTTCAGGAAAGCATTCCCGCACTGCCGTTTAGTGGAAAAAATAGAGTTACCGAGTATCGAACCAGATTTACGGCCGGATTCATGACTTCCTTGCAGACTGAACTCAACACGTTGCTCTTGACGGAACGAGATCGATAAATGTGAAGGTAATTTCCGAAATAATCCAAAGAAGTGTGATAAGACCGTTACTATTTACAACATACATTAATGATGTAGTAGAACGCGGTATAAACTCTTTAAGTCTACTCCTATATGATACCGTTGTCTTGGAGAAAGTAGTAACATTAGAAGACAGTATCGATTTTCAGAATGACCTGCAGAGGATTCATGACTGGTGCAGACTCTGGTAGTTGACCTTGAACTTAAAAAAGGTAACCTAATGCATATACATAGGAAAAGAAATCCACTACTGTACAACTATACTACTGATGACAAACTGCTGGAAACAGTGCCTACCGTAAAATATCTAAGTTGGATTCAAGGTGTTTGTTCGACAAATTCTTGGGTATTGTTCATGTATATAGGATTATTGTCAGATAGTACAGATTGAAGAGACAGAGAAGATACAACAGAGTGCAGCGCTTTTCGTCAAGGGATCGTTGAATGAGCGTGAGGGCGTTATAGAGGTGTTCAACAAAATCGAATGGCATACGTATCAAGATAGGGGTTGTGCATCACGGAGAGATTTATTGTAGAAATTTCGAGTGTGCACTTTTCGGGAAGAGGCGGACAGCATTGTTCCACACACGGCTCGCAAAATTACTACAACGAGAAAGTTTGAGAAATTAGAGCTAATAAAGAGGCTTACGACAGGTATTGTTCCCACGCGCCATTCGAGAGTGGAACAGGGAATGGGCGATAAGTTAGAGGTACTAGATGTACCATCCGCCACACACCAGTAGGTGGCTCTCGGGCTATGATGTAGGTGAAGTTTTCACTTCATGTTAACTTCGATAAAATTGGATATGCGCTCACCCAATTTTAATAAAACAGTGGCCTAGAAATGGACGTACTACAGAAATCCCTACGTTCACTGCTGCTGTTGGGTGTTAAGGAGTTGTGAGCACCTGTTTGTGAGAGCAATCCGTTAGACAATAAGTTTACAGCCGCAGAAGTGTGTACTCTTGACTCAGTGACCATCACTACTTCTGTACATCCAAGTATCAGTGATTTTACATCCCTAAATTAGTGTTCCTGTGTGGGACTAACCGTGTTTGCTGGTATGCATGGAAACGATGCTAACTCCGAGGTGGAGTTCCAGCCCTCTGTGATCCCGGCTATAGCACCACAACTCCCGTTGGCTGCAACTCTGAAAATTCTCTACCATAAGAAATGAGTGAAACCTATAGTTTGCCAACAAACTGGACTATTTCGGAAAGATCAATGGCACACCTTGGGATACCACGAACAGAATTCACAAATTGCTTTTCCACCAATACATCACCCGCCTAGTCCTGCAACGCCAATCATGCAAAAATGTTGCAGTGGCACATGTACAGAAGTAGGCACACTGGGATTGTTAAGGTTTGGTAGTTGTAAAGACCATGAACTTAAAATTCCCTCAATATATTAAACACCCCAGGAGGCAAAACGTCAACACCGTGTACCACGACCTTTATACTTGATAATTCGGCGAGGAAGTTTCCTCACGTTACCAAGTCCAGCTGAAGTCTCTTACGGATTATTAGATGCGGTAATGCCATCAATCTGCGGGCATGTCGATTATAACGTGTCCCGCAGTTCCCCAAACATTCCCAAACGGGTTCTAATGGATTAAGATCGAGTGATTTAACGGCCCACATGAGATGCGAAACTGTGTCTGAGCGTTAACCAAGCCAGGAACGTAAACGTTCCTTTGAACACATCAGACTTATAGGCTTGGAATAAGTGCAGGAAAACCTCTCGCTAGTAATCTGAAAACATGTGCTTCAAATTCAGATTACAGTGTCGCCATGTGTTTTGTTCTAGAATATCCTTCACTGTCCTACTTTTGAATAGGAGCATTAACTGCGTAGATCACATTTAATGTGTGGATAGCAACTAACCTAAACTTATTCTGACTACTTGTGAACGAAGTTGAATACAAAGAATAGTTATCAATAATACTGTCTGGCTTTCCCGTCAAACTATCACGCAGCGAGCGACTAACTGTTGCGTATAGACGTTGCGCCCTGCTACAAAACGCATGTACTGAATTACGCATGTACTGAATTATATAAAAATTTTCAAATAAGGACAGTGCCTAATTTTATGTGACAAAGTTCATTTAGGCTCTAGAACTATTCCTTGCGTTTACAACGTATAAGCTCCGTCTTGTTTAATTGTTAGGATATAAAGGTCTGCACTACATGATCCTAAAATAAATCACTGATGGCTAATACCCTTTTCGTTTACTTCAGGCTGCTTGCCAATTAGAATTTTATTATCTTTCCAAAAAAGCAACTCACTATTCACGCGATAGTGCAGGGCTTGACAGTGCAGTAATAGTACGATTTTCATTAAGACTATGTGGGTCGGTTTTAGCGAAATATTTGCAAATAAATAAAAAGTTATTTTGACGTTGCAGTGATATAAAATAAAGCAGAAGTGAATCACATTAACATGAAACTGATCTTTCCTTGGCGTTGTTACACGCCAGGAAAACGTACAACCGACAAACAATACTTAATTCTTTTCTTTTCAACTGAAATACTTCAAGAGAAAGTGGAGGGTGACGTATAATGATTAATATTCTGAACACATGGCAGATAATTCGCTATGGATACCAAAAGGTAGATACTGTTAAACATAATGTAATTTTCCCGCTGCAATAATTACTCCGCTAGTGTTTGCAGCAAATAAGAACTTAATTCGTGCTATATTTTTCGAAATATGTCGTCAACCTATGAAATAATATAAAATCATTTATAATCATGTAAAAATACCAGGGAACATAAAGTTAATTCTGTGCATGTCCGCCATCAAAACTCCTCACTCAGTGACGACAGGACACTGTCTCTGCAGCCAACTCACTCACTTACTCCCTCGCTCGTTCTTTACTAATAATACAACCTCTGGTTGCGAAGGAGTAAGTACCATTCACGTGTGCAGGCATCAATAGACGCTCATAGTGACAAAACATCTCAGACTGCCCCTTTTCATTATATATACTCCTTTCGTATCGTTGTAGCTACTGGAATGTGTGTCCGGAGCATATTCATCAGGAAGATGCAGCACAAAGGGCAACACATAGTTACCAAGAACGTCGTAATAAACCTCGTGGTCCACGTCCATGGTAACTTGAATGGTGTGGAAAAGCCCCTAAAGCATCAGAGGACGACCTCTGACCTCAACTCGGCCTCTACCTCCACACACTGTCAGGTGAAACCCTCATTTAGTCGACGGTGCATTTGGCACCTTTCAGTACTTGAAAACAGGCGAAATCGCCACTCATGGGGCAACCCTACACATCTAAAGTCAGCTATTGTCTCGTTTCTGAGTTGCTTGGCCCACTGGAGTCGTTCGGCTTTATCTGCCGCCAGTGGGCAATTTTTTGCGACGTTTCTGGTTCCAATTCCTTTCCCAATGTTCACTCGGAAGCTGTCATTGACAAGTCGTGACGCAAACCCCCCGGTTCCTGTCGTTTAGTATCGTTTTAGGACCACTGCCCTGACGCCGAGTCACACGGCTACGACGAATGTACTATTCTTTGAAGACATGTTGGACACTCCTCGTTGACACACCAGAAAATCGTGCAACTTCCTTCACAGTGTGGTGATAGTCACGTCTCAGCACAATATCTCCTTTCTGCCACTTTTGTCGTCTCCACACACATCCATATTCCTGCGCTGGTTCCGTACAAACTGATGTCAGATACAGGGCCGGCCGCGGTGGTCTAGCGGTTCTAGGCGCTCAGTCCGGAACCGCGGGACTGCTACGGTCGCAGGTTCGAATCCTGCCTCGGGCATGGATGTGTGTGATGTCCTTAGGTTAGTTAGGTTTAAGTAGTTCTAAGTTCTAGGGGACTGATGACCTCAGATGTTAAGTCACATAGTGCTCAGAGCCATTTGAACCATTTTTGAACCAAGCAACACAATATAGTACCTTGCTCGCATTGACAACTGGCAAATAGTTTAGTGATATAGTGAGCCTGTGTAATTTTGTTGTCACTACTTGCCAAAAAAGGAATTATTTCAGGAGCTGATAGTCAGAATCTTACACATGGTAGTCATACCAAACTGTCATATTTGAATTAAAACATGTGCATGCGATTTTTTGTTTTGTTTTGGATATCGTGATTACTTAGGGTCGTCCATTGTCGTCACGATGTCTCAGCGTTGGAAAAATTCACGTTCTTTCAGTTTCCTGACGTGTGCCAAATCACCAACGACTTCTGATAGCCTGATGTACGTATGTCCAAAGTCACAATCAGTACGCTAAGTATATTGCTGTAGCTCGTATAATAATCGAATCTACAGGATTCCGTGAAGTATTATGGTAAGCTAACACGAAGAACATACCTCTCGACCTCGTGATTCGTAGTAATACGAGGGTCGTTCAATAAATAAGGTAACTTTTCTTCCGAATGTAGTTTGGTTTTATTCAGGATTCCAATACATCATATTATTCCCCACTCTTTTGGTTACAAAACCATGTTTCTCAACATATTCTCCATCAAATGTGACGGGCTTAATCGAGCTTACTTGTAGGACCTGTATGGCTGCATGGTACCACTCTACTGGTCGCCATAGGAGCCAACGTCTTGCTGTGTCAACAACCTCTCCAGCACACACGTACTGCTGCCAGCAGAGCGCATCCTTCTTTGGGCCAAACAAGTGGAAGTCGGAAAGTGTCACATCCGTGCTGTAGGATGGATGAGGAGGAACTGCCCAATATGATTTTGTGAGCTGATCTCGGATGCGCAGACTTGCGTGAGGCCTTGTAGTGTCATGGAGAAGAGGTTCTTTTTCATTCCTGTGGCGACGTACACGGTACAGTCGTTTCTTCAATTTCCTGAGGGTAGCACAATACACTTCAGAGTTGATCGTTGCACCATGATGGAGGACATCAAACAGAATAACCCCTTCAGGGCTAAAAAATGATTCCTCACAGATAGTCCTTCGTTGCTCTTTACGGTCTTCTGGTAGTTGGATAGGAACTAGGAGGCACACACTTTCGAGTACTCCAACTGGTGGATGAATTATCAGCACTTCCAACCAGAAGCGTCCTCCATCAGTAATGCTGGAATTCAATATGGTGTTGACCCATCCTTAGCTTTGATGACAGCTTCCACTCTCGCAGGTATACGTTGAAACAAGTGCTGGAAGGTTTCTGGAGGAATGGCAGTCCATTCTTCACGGAGTGTTGCACTGAGGAGAGGTATCGATGTCGGTCGGTGAGGCCTGGGACGAAGTCGGCGTTACAAAACATCCCAAAGGTGTTCTATAGGATTGAGGTCAGGTCTCTGTGCAGGCCAGTCTATTACAGGAATGTTATTGTCGTGTGATCACTGCGCCACAGACCATGCATTATGAACAGGTGCTCGATCGTGTTGAAAGATGCAATCGCCATCCCCGAATTGCTTTTCAACAGTGGGAAGCAAGAAATCCTGTGCTGTGATAGTGCCACGCAAAACAACAAGGGGTGCAAGCCCTCTCCATGATAAACCTTACCACACCATAACACCACCTCCTCCGAATTTTACACACACTGGCAGAAGACGTTCACCAGGCATTTGCCATACCTACACCCTATCATCGGATCGCCACATTGTGTACCGTGATTCGTCACTCCACACAACGTATTTCCACTGCTCATCGTCCAATGTTTACACTCAATGCACCAAGCGAGGCGTTGTTTGGCATTTACCGGCGTGAGGTGTGGCTTATGAGCAGCCTCTCGACCATGAAATCCAAGTTTTCTCACCTCCCGCCTAACTGTCATAGTACTTGCAGTGGATCCTGATGCAGTTTGGAATTCCTGTGTGATGGTCTTGGCAGATGTGTGCCTATTACACATTACGACTTCCTTCAACTGTCGGCGGTGTCTGTCAGTCAACAGACGAGGTCGGCATATACGCTTTTGTTTGGTACGTGTCCCTTCACGTTTGCACTTCACTATCACATCGGAAACAATGGACCTAGGGATGTTTAGGAGTGTGGAAATCTCTCGTAAAAACGTATGGCACAAGTGACACCAATTATCTGACCACGTTAGAAGTCCGTGAGTTCCGCGGAGCATCCCATTCTCCTCTCTCACGATGTCTAATGACTACTGAGGATACTGATACGGTGTACCCGGCAGTAGGTGGCAGCACACTGTACCTAAGATGAAAAACGTATGTTTTTGTGGGTGTCCGGATACTTTTGACCATACAGTGAAAGCGCAATAACATCAAAGACAGTAGTTGAATTCATATCGAAATAACAATAAATCATGTTTTTCGTAATGTTCTTATGATATAAAAGTCCATGTTTATAATATTACTGTCCAGATTTGTGAAATTTTCGTTTAAAGGGTACTTTCTACAGTACAACGTATCTTCGCTCGTTCCTTTTACTCATGAAAATTAGAACAATGAGTGTTTCTATAATTTTCTGCGGGTTATCATTAATTTGCTTTTGGATCTCACTCTCCTTACGGGAGGTTGGTCAAGAAAGTTTGCAAATTCCATTCTTAACCAGCGTTCTGCGACTTATCTAACCTGGCTATCATGGAATTTTACGCTGGTTTTTTTTAATGTTCTGCAGTTGTGAATTAACGGTTTTTTGTGACTCTTGGGATAGTGTGTTTTACACTGTTTTACAAGCAGCCTGTTGGGGAGACTGACTACTTCCTGTTAAATGTATTCCTATCGCGATCTTCCCAGCTTTTACTCTCTAAATCATCCTTTAGTACGATGTAGGTTATTCCATCATTTTGCTCTTTTTCTTGTTCAGACTATTTCGGTTTTCCTACAGTCCATGACACATCCATTATTCACAGCCATACAATGCAGTGCTCCAAATGTAAATTCTTAGAATATTCTCCCTGGAATTCAGGCATATGTTTTAAACAGTAGACTTCTCTTGCCCAGTAATGTCCTCTCTGCAGTGTTAGTCTGCTTTTTACGTCCTCCTTCGTCCGTCATCCGTTATTTTGCTTTCAAGGTAGTAGATTCGTTAATTTCGGCTACTTCACGATCCACAGTTGTGATGCTAAGTTTCTCGCATTTCTGATTTCTGCTGCTTCTGATTGTTTTCATATTTCTTCTGTTTACTCGTACTCTATATTCTATACTCACCAAACTGTTCGTTTCATTCAATAGATCCTGAAACTCTACTTCAGTTTCGCTGAGGATAGCAATTCCATCAGCGAATCTTGACATCCATTAACCTTAAATTTTAATCCCACCCTTGAACCTTTCCTTTACTTCCGTCATTGTTTCTTCGTTGCACAGATAGAAAAGTCGGGGGAAAGACTACGTATATCCTTCTCTCGCACCGTTCTTAACCCAAACACTTCGTTCTTGGCCATCGAATCTTATTCCTCTCTTTTGGTTCCTGTAATACTGTATATTACTTGTTTCTCCCTAAAGGTTGCTTTTACTTTTCCCAAAATTTCATACATCTTGCACCATTTCATATTGTCGGACATTTTTCTAGCTCAAGAAATCCTATGAGCATGTCTTGATGTTCTTCCGTCTTGCTTCCATTATTAAGCGTGAAGTCAGGACTGCCTTCCTGATACCTTTACCTTTCCTAAAACTAAACTGTCAGCTAGCAGAGCCTCAATTTTCTTTTCCAGTTTTCTGTATGTTATTCATATCAGCAACTTGGTTGTATGAGGTGTTAAGTTGGTTGTAAGATAGCTTTCGCACCTATCTGCTCTTGCTATCTTCGGAATTGTTGGTTGATGTTTTTCTGAAAGTCTGATGGTACGTTGTCAATCTCACAGATTCTATACACCAACTTGCATAGTCGTTCGGTTGGCACTTTCCTCATGATTTTAGAAATCAAATGGAATGTAATCCATCCATTCCGCCTTACTTGATCTCAGGTCTTCCTGTGTTTTTTTAAATTCTTAGCACTGGGCCCCGTATCTCTTCCCTATCAACTCTGTTTCTTCTTCTATCACGGAATCAAAGAAGTCCTCCCCATCATAGAGGCCTTCAGTGCACTTCTTCCGCTCGTCCGCTTTTTCTTGTGCTTATAACGGTGGTATTACTACTACACTCTTAAGGTTACCACTCTTGCTTTCAGTTACACCGTAGGTTATTCAGACTTTTGTATATAGTGGGTCACTATTACCAACAATCATTTCTGTTTTTGAGTTCTTCACAAAGTTTCTACAACCATTTCGCTTTGGCTGCCATGCAGTTCCTATTTATTTCATTCCTAAGGTATTTATATTGTTGCATTTCTGTCTTTCCCTGAAAGTTTTGGTACTTCAGTAGCAGGCTGAGACCCTGGACCTATGGGATCGTTGTACTTCGTGCTTTACGTACTCTACAACATGTTTGTATTATATAGCTAGCTTCAATATTTTGGTTTACAAAATTGTCCTTCATTGTTGTTTCCTTCTCTTCTGATTCCAGGTAAGTCGATGATGGAGGATACTTCACCCCGACTGGCAGGCGGCAGCCGCGCTGGACACACAGAGCAGTAATGTATCCCAGCTGTCGGCATTTTGCTAAACGGCATGTACCGCGAATGGGTGTCGTTTAGCTTTACTAAATCGAAACGTGACCTGGAAAGAGATGTCGCTTGCAGCCAGATGGAAATACGCTCATATATAGCGCTACATCAGTTAATATCACGCTACGATAAGCAGAAGAACACTGGTTTGCGACATCACTGCAGCAGCGGCTGTTTCTGCTTAAAGTGAAGCAGCAGAGTTTTCTTGACTCTTACTTTCAAGAGTATAGCTTACATCGAAATCGTAGTTTACTCTTCATAATACACTGTCTGCAGCAAAAAGTTGCAATTAGACAATATTCTAATTTAGACCGATAATAATATCGGTTACCACCGTCTGACCATCAGAATTTCAGCTTGTAAAACGCCTACAAGGGTTACATCCAAACTTTTAGTCCATTTCTGTTTCATAACTACAAAATTCCTTAATTTTCCCGAACAATTCATTTTGCCTCCAATTAAGGTAAGTAACTGAACAATGTGGTGAGATTGTTTAGTGTAGTAGTGTTACTGTAGCTGTTGCAGTAGTAGTTATAACAGTAGGCAATTGTATTTCTCCGGCGAGGGTAGGGAAGGTGGCGCCAGACTTTGCGACAATGTCCTGGTGTAAGTACCAGACCTTTACGCAGTGTACCAAGAAGTGGGGGCGTGTGACACTGTTGATGGTGATCCGTCTGTTGGATGGGTACGATAAAGCTTGGCGGCCTCCTTGGCGCTATACACGAAGAATGGGCTATGTGCCAGCATCATCATCATCATCATCATCATCATCATCATCATCATCATCATCATATAACACAAACACTACACTGCACTACACTACACACACACACACACACACACACACACACACACACACACACACACACACACACACACAAGACAGGCATGTAGTATTACTAATGTTGTAATGAAGCATGTAGTAAATAAACAAAAAAATAGGCTGTTGCAACGGAAATTAATAAAACAGTTTGTAATATTGCATCGGCACAAATTGAGGTCGTAAGTAAAAAGCAACAAAAACTGTACAGCGGGATCCACTCAACCTCAACATGTCTCGAGTGACAAAGTTGGTGCGCCCATAGGCCTTCCACATTCTATGACATTATCTTAAATTAGCGATTTTCAACAGTGGATGTGTATTTATAATGCCTGTAGTAACTGGTGCGAAATCCTGTTAAGTTGAATGTGATGAGAATTTAGATGATTCAGTTGCCAATATAGCTGAAGTTGTGCTTCACAGATTTTACAAACAACATTATTATGTATAACAACCATAATCCGCTAACATCTTTGCCGTTCTGCAAGTAATTTCGACAGTATGTCATCATCTAGCAGCCCATAGCACGACCCTGAGCTGGATGATTTCGTGTCATACTCCAGACCAAATTACTTTCACTGCATTAAATAGTCCGCCCCGATAGCTGAGTGGTTAGCGTGGCGGATTGCCGTCCTACGGGTCCGGTTTGGATTCCCGGCTGGGTCGGAGATCTTCTCCGCTCAGGGATTGGGTGTTGTGTTGTCTTCGTCATCATTTTATCCCCATCCGGCTCGCAGGTCGCCCAATGTGGCGTCGAATGTAACAAGACCTACCCCAAAGCGTCCAGACCTGCCCTGCAAGGGGCCTCCCGGCCATTGACGCCAAACGCTCATTTTTACTGCATTAAATAGATTCGTAACAGTTCTACAACTGTCGCCATTTCTTATGCACCATTTTAATAGCCTAGTTTATGTCAGATGATGGCATATTGTTGAAACTAGTTCGAGACCAATAATGACTTTAACAGCATTTTGTTGGTTAAAAATAAATTGTTATTACAAACGGAAATAGACAGTATTGATATTCCAGGAAAATATTTATTTTATTCTTCGCTGCGAACCTGTTTTAGGTTTTGTAAGCTATCCTCAGAGGACTTACGACCAAACGGTCCACGCAACATCTGCAGGAGTTTGTAGCTGTACAGAGGTTTTTTTCCCAAAGATATGTGATCTTTTACGACTATACTGTACGCTTATATCCATACGAGAGCCACAGGTATACTGAAATAGACAAAAGAAGCTATGAAGAAGTAAACCTTATATTACATTATACTCAAAGATTAACAGTATAACAACGTATCGATCAGAACAGTAAGCGGATGACTACTGGCGCGTACATCTATACTATATGGACGAAATTCCTGGTAAATGTGATGAAGAGGCGGAAACATTAAGGGAAAAGCGGATAAAGGAGTTGGTGGATAAGAGTGGAGGGTTCGATTCCCGGCGGGGTCAGGGATTTTCTCTGCCTCGTGATGACTGGTTGTTGTGTGCTGTCCTTAGGTTAGTTAGGTTTAAGTAGTTCTAAGTTCTAGGGGACTGATGACCATATATGTTAAGTCCCATAGTGCTCAGAGCCATTTGATATGAGTGGGGTATAAGTTTTACTAGACACAACAAGCGTATTAGCTTACGCTGAGAAAAATTTTAACTGACTGTTGGTATTTTAGCAAGGGTGAATAACCGGACTGTATTTCATTATAAAGGATTTAGTCAGGACTGTGACTGGTTTTTATTGAGAGCCAGAAAATCAAGTATTGCTAGTTTTCTGTCTTTATTTGCTCTGTGAAGAACACGACATTTAGAATGAAATTTTAACTCAACAGCGGAGTGTGCGCTGATATAAAACTTCCTGGCAGATTAAAACTGTGTGCCGGACCGAGATTCGAACTCGGGACCTTTGCCTTTCGCGGGCAAGTGCTCTACCGCCTAACCTACCCAAGCACGACTCACGTCCCGTCCTCACAGCTTTAATTCCGCCAGTACCTCGTCTCGTGTTGCCCCCTTTGTCTGTACGAAAGTTTGTTTCCACATGTGACGAGGATTCTCCTGACAGAGACATCGTGTACACTATACACGCATTCACAAATCAACTTAGAATGTGTTCGAAAATGTTCAAAAACCTACGGGGATGCGTTTCAAAGCCATATGAATAATCAATAAACTAACGTTCGCTGAATGCTAGGCGCCTTGTGAAACAAGTTTCTTTCCCTCAAAAAATATGAATTTGCCCCACCTGTCCCCCCTCCTAGATCTGGGACTGCGGCGCCTGCATGAATATGGCAGCTTGGGCGCTCCAGTAAAATTTTTCCCGGTTTTATCTATCGGCTTGCTGCGACTGCTTACACAGCCAACAGCCACATTTCTGTAGCCATGCGCATGATCCCGGTCGTAACGGCTAAAACGAATAAAAGTAACCAGTTGTGGCGTCACGCTCATCGGAGGCAATTTGATGTTACGATGCATCGCATAGTCTTCCTAAAGCCTTTGACACATTTTGCTGTAGGCAGACGCTTTTATGACCACTGTGCTTTTTTACTGTATATGGCGCATTTCCTTTTCAATTTAAGTTTAATTTCGTTTATTCTCTAGTTCATGTTTAATTGCTGCAGTAGCGAGATACAATAATATTCTTTGTTAGAGTATCTGTTCTTACCGTTCAAAATTACAAAAGTTTAACTGAAAACAAAAACAATGACAAATTCCCAGAATTCTACAAAATTCCCAGGTTTTTCCCGGTTTTCTCCCGGATGAAAAAATTCCCGGATTTTTCCCGGATCTCCCTGTTGTCCCGGTTCGTATACACCCTGAGTGCTAGGAGCACAACGAGCGTTCTCGAATGCACAGCTGTCATGACAACCACATCTGTATGTTCATTGAATTTGGATGATAATTTTGAAATGCTTATAGGATCATGGTGACTCAGTTCCATAAACCCGAAGTTACCTCACTATTTTTGGCGTGTTAATTCTCTTTACCAGGCTTTAAGATTATCTTGCCCTCCAGTGGGCGTAGCGGTCTCCCAGTTTATAAGCTCATAGTAATCTTATTACGTGTTTTGAGTGACGTATTTACACTACTGGCCATTAAAATTGCTACACCAAGAAGAAATGCACATGATGAACGGGTATTCCTTGGACAAATATATTATACTAGAACTGACATGTGATCACATTTTCACGCAATTTGGGTGCATAGATCCTGAGAAATCAGTACCCAGAACAACCATCTCTAGCCGTAATAACGGCCTTGATACGCCTGGGCATTGAGTCAAACAGATCTTGAATGGCGTGTACAAGTACAGCTGCCCATGCAGCTTCAACATGATACTACAGTTCATCAAGAGTAGTGACTGGCGTATTGTGACGAGCCAGTTGCTCGGCCACCATTGACCAGACGTTTTCAATTGGTGAGAGATCTGGAGAATGTGCTGGCCAGGGCAGCAGTCGAACATTTTCTGTATCCAGAAAGGCCCGTACAGGACCTGCAACATGCGGTCGTGCATTATCCTGCTGGAATGTAGGGTTTCGCAAGGATCGAATGAAGGGTAGAGCCTCGGGTCGTAACACATCTGAAATGTAACGTCCACTGTTCAAATTGCCGTCAATGCGAACAAAAGGTCACCGAGATGTGTAACCAATGGAACCCTATACCATCACGCCGGTTGATACGCCAGTATGGCGATGATAAATACACGCTTCCAATGTGCGTTCTCTGCGATGTCGCCAAACACGGATGCGACCATCATGATGCTGTAAAAAGAACCTGGATACATCCGAATAAATGACGTTTTGCCATTCGTGCACCCAGGTTCGTCGTTGATTACACCATCGCATGCGCTCCTGTCTGTGATGCAGCGTCAAGGGTAACCGCAGCCATGGCCTCCGAGGTGATGGTCCATGCTGCTGCAAACGTCGTCGAACTGTTCGTGCAGATGGTTGTTGTCTTGCAAGCGTCCCCATCTGTTGACTCAGGGATCGAGACGTGGCTGCACGATCCGTTACAGCCATGGGGGATAAGTGCCTGTCATCTCGACTGCTAGTGTACGAGGCCGTTGGGATCCAGCACGGCCTTCCGTATTACCCTCCTGAACCCACCGATTCCATATTCTGCTAACAGGCATTGGATCTCGACCAATGCGAGCAGCAATGTCGCGATACGATAAACCGCAATCGCGATAGGCTACAATCCGACCTTTATCAATGTCGGAAACGTGATGTTACGCATTTCTCCTCCTTACACGAGGCATCACAACAACGTTTCACCAGGCAACGCCGGTCAACTGCTGTTTTATGTATGAGAAATCGGTTGCAAATTTTCCTCATGTCAGCACGTTGTAGGTGTCGCCACTGGCGCCAACCTTGTGTAAATGCTCTGAAAAGCTACTCATTTGCATATCACAGCATCTTCTTCCTGCCGGTTAAATTTCACGTCTGTAGCACGTCATCTTCATGGTGAAGCAATTTTAATGGCCAGCAGTGTATTTAACAGGCGTTAGAATTAACTGGACATAGTGACATACTTAACTATGAAATTAGATATTAAAATCACGTTGTACTCCAGATATGTCACGCACAATTATATGAATTTTCAAGGAGCGTTTGTCTCAAGAAACGTGTGGTGTGCTAACAGTCATGCAGCTACCCCTTAGTTTGCAGGTAATTGATCCTTTTGAAATTGAATAAATTGGTTCATTAAGTCACCTTGCGTTAGATGTATGGAATGCACACAATGACTGTGATATGACTTTCAAAATGATAGAGCGCAGCAATGCCATCCTTTCCCTTCAGGCATTATTAAAACAAATCTAGATTTCGGCTAATAACTAGACATTAACAGTGCAGTATTGTAGAGTTTTAATACATGTCCTAGTACGTCAGTCTCGTGTTGTCAAGTTTCTGTTGCAGTTTATTCAAAACACTTGAGTCTTGACATTAATTAACATACTATTTTTTACTCCTATGCACTCAACTGAACTTTAAAACTAGGTTTTTTGTTAATTAAAAAAATTTGGGGTCCACAAGTTGTTGAACAGGAATTCGTCCTTAGAACATAAGGGCTTGTTGAGAAAAATTATTTTACGTCATACGTAAAACTTTGCAGCCTGTCAGACATTTTATATTGGGAAAAATAATCAAAAAATTTGCTACTGTTTATTGAACTGCTTTATGATGTAATGACATCTGTAAATAAGGGTAATAAATGTCATTTTCGTCTATTGTAGATATGAACATCACTATTGTTCTCAAATTGTGATGGACTATTTGTAACGAATTTCATTCGCGAATGTGTGTACTGTGATGGTGCAGTTAAAAAGCTCCTAGAAGAGTCCCCTACATGATTATCGCTGGTGAATATCACATACTATTCTTACTGCTCGGTTTTGTACAATCAGCACTTTCTAAGCGATGAGCTATCTCAGAAAATTATTCCATAAGACAATTTTGAGTGGAAGTACACAAAATATGTGACGAGGTTAATTTGTTAATATTCCAAGACTAAGAATTACACGAACAGCAAAAATAGGTGATCCTCATTATCATGCTCTTACGCATTTCTTAGTTGCACCCGTGGTCTAGGATAGCGTGTTTGGCTAGTAATCAAGACGCCCTGGATTCCGGGTTAGAACATCGCCTCTACTTAAATTCTGACTGAAAGTCATCAGCAATGGTGTCCGAGGACTTCCAGTGTAAGAAGTCACCTTCGTAACGCCAACGGCCTTGTTGAAGAGGGTGGAGGAGCTGACAGAGGTTGAGGGCACTCTCGTGCCCTTGAGGTGGTAAACTGCCCTAAAAGACGAAAGAATCAGCAATGATGAACGGCTTGAGGATGGAGAAGGCAACGGGAATCACTGCTTTGGGAACACATAAAGTGTCTCCAAAGGATGTGTGGCCTGTAACAGAAAAACGGTCATGATGATCCCTCCATTCTCAAAACATTCAGGACTAGTCCTCCTTTCGCACCACCGAGAGGGGACTGCCATGAGTGAGATGACAAAGAGAAAAGACTGAATAACCAACGAAAGGATGAAGTTCTGTAAGTCGAGGCGTTGACTGGCATGATTATGTACAAAAGATGCAACGTTTGCTATCTGATTCAACGTATCGCAGAATCGATGCTGATCCCACGAAAAGTGTTGAGAGAAAGACCAACAGCCTCCTGAAGAAAAGTGGTTTGTCGCAGGACACAATCAAGAGGCTTAACACCTATAGTGCTGTTCCCCCTAGGTTATATGGCCTTCCGAAGGTTAATAAGGAAGGGGTTCCTTTCCGTCCTATAGTGAGTAACATCGGCGCTCCGACATATCGTGTATCCAAGCATCTTGCTTCTCTGTTGAGTCCACAAGTAGGACGGTGTATACATCATATCAGGAACTCAGCTGATTTTTTACGTCGTTTGGAGGGACTGAGGCTGAATGACTCTGATATTTTAGTGAGTTTCGATGTTGTCTCTCTCTTTACTCGTGTTCCTCTGTCTGATTCGTTGCGGTTAATTGAAGCCAGCTTTGGTGCTGATTTAACTAATCTCTTTAGGCATGTGTTGACCTCCACTTACTTTTTATTTAATGACCAGTATTACGAGCAGACAGATGGAGTTGCGATGGGTAGTCCGTTGTCTCCTGTGATCGCAAATTTGTTTATGGAAGACTTCGAGGAACGTGCATTGGAGTCGGCGCCTTTAAAACCCGCCTGTTTCTTTAGATACGTTGACGATACCTTCGTTGTTTGGCCTCACGGTAGGGAGAATTTGAATGTCTTTCTAGAACATCTGAACTCGATCCACCCGAACATTAGTTTTACGATGGAGGTGGAAGAGGATGGTTGTCTTCCCTTTCTCGACGTGTTGGTTAGGAGGAAGGATGATGGATCATTGGGACATGCAGTCTACAGGAAACGTACTCACACCGACTTGTACTTACAAGCTAATAGTTGCCACCATTCGGCTCAGCGTGAAGGGGTACTTCGTACCTTGGTACACAGGGCACATGTCGTTTCTGACGCTGAGACTTTGCCAGCTGAGCTGTCCCATCTTGAAGTTACATTTCGTCAAAATGGTTATAGTGATAGACAGATTGAACGTGCGTTGCGCTATCGACCATATGTACATCGGGTGATTGATGATAATTCTGAGTCAACACCTAAGTCTACTGCCTTTTTGCCTTACGTAGGAAACACGTCCAATAAGATCGGTCGTATTTTACGGAAATACGATGTGAAATGTGTTTTCCGAACTCCATCTAAAATTAGAGCACTTTTGAGTTCCGTTAAGGATGATCTTGGACTGCGTAAGGCGGGTGTATGTCGTATTCCTTGTAGCTGCGGCATGGCATATATTGGTCAAACTATCAGGACCGTGGAGGACAGATGTACTGAGCATAAACGGCACACACGATTACAGCAGCCAAATAGATCTGCTATTGCCGAACATTGCTTGGATACTGGTCACCCCATGTTATATAATAACACCGAGATATTGGCATGCACGTCCAGCTATTGGGACAGTGTTATTAGGGAGGCAGTTGAGATTCAATTAGCGAGCAACCTCGTTAACAGGGATGGAGGTTTCTGTTTAAACTCTGTTTGGAATCCGGCTCTCTCCCTTGTCAAAAAACAGAGGAACAGAGTCAATGCTGCCTCACCTGTGAATTCATAGTCTCACTATCGATAGCTCTGACTTTGGTCATCTTTGGTGGCACTAGTGTTCAGTTTGTGTGTGTGTTATCTTTCCTGCTTCTCTCCGAGAACCGAGGTATTAAATTTGCATGTACGCCTCCTGTCCGTTGCAGTTTGCCTTGAAAATGGCGGGGTGTTCTCCCGCCGAAATATCGGCGGTCGCTGAAAGTGTTACCTGGCTGAATTCCCGGAAGTTATTTGAAAGTTGTATACGCCAGGAGAAACTCAGGTCTCACTGGCAGAAGTTTGAACGTGGCAGGGAAGCTAGAAAAACTGGAAAGTAAAATTCTAAGGTTCAGTCTAGATTCAGTAAGGGTCAGTGACGTGAAATGTAAAGAAGACAATGATTACTGGTAAGAAGTGTATGGTGTAATATCAACAGCAGCAGAAAATGGTGTAACGAGAACAGGATTCGTTACGAATAGGAAGGTAGGGCAGAGACCGAGTTACTGTGAAAAATTCAGGAATAGGATTATTCTAATCAGAATCGACCGTAAACCAGTACCGACAACATGCCGACGATGCAGGTAGAGAATGAAGAGTTAGGGGAAGTACCTGAGTATATTGGACTGGTAATTCAGTTCATGAAGGGAGATAAATATGTAATCGTCATGGGGGATTGGAATGCTGTTAAAGGGGAAGGAGTAGACGAAAGTGTTACTGGAGAATATGGGCTTGCGATTAGGAATAAGAGAGGAAAAGACTAATTGAGTTCTGCAATAAATTTCAGATAGTACTAGCGAATATTCAGTTCTACAATAACAAGGGAAGGCAGTATACATAGAAAATGCGGGGAGATCCTACTTAGATTACATCATGGGCAGGCAGAGATTCCGAAATCAGATATCGGATTGTAAGACGTTCCCACGAGCATATGTAGACTCAGTTCATAATTTTGTAGTGATGAGGAGTTGGCTGAAGTTTAAGAAACTGGCAGAAGGAACCAGTGCGTAAAGAAGTGGGATACCGAAGTACAAAACAATGAAGAGATACGCTTGAACTTCTCTGAGGCTATAGATAGTGCGATGATGAATATCTCTGCAAACAGTTTTGCTAAAGAGGAGTGGACGTCTCTGATAAGGGCAGTCACCGAAGTTGAAAAGAAAAACATTGGTACAAGCAAAATCTTTGCGAAGATCCATGGGTAACGGAGGGAAAACTTCAGGTGACCGACGAAAGAGAAAAGTAAAAAAACTGTTCGAGGAAATTCTGGAATACAGAAATCCAAGTCAGCAGGGAAGCTAAGGCGAAATGGCTGTATTAAAAAAGCGAAGAAATCGAAAAAAAATGCTTGTCGGAAGGACTGATTCAACATACAGAAATGTCAAAACAGTCTTCGGTGAAATTAAAAGCAAGGGTGTTAACATTAAGCGTGCAGTGGGAATTGCACTGTTAAATGCAGAGGAAAGAGCGGATAGGTGGAAAGAGTACGTTGAACGCCTCTGTGAGCGGGAGGACTTGTCTGATAATGTGATAAACGAAGACATAGAAGCGATAGGGGATCCAGTATTGCAATGAGAACTTAATAGAGCTTTGGATGACTTAACATGAAATAAGACAGAAGGACTATAGATAACCGTCAATCGGATATTCTGATATCATCGAGGGGTGCGGCAACAAAATAATTATTCACGTTCGTGTATAGAAAATATTAAACTGTGGATATGCCGTCAGAGTTACGAAAAAACATAATCCACATATTTACGAAGACAGAAAGAATGACATTTGCGAGAATTGTCACACAGTAAGCCTGACAGCCCATGCATCCAATTTGTCGACAGTAACAATATACACAAAACTGAAAAAGAGAACTGGGGATTGATTTGATTACAATCAGTTTGGCTTTAGGAAAGGTAAAGGCACTAGAGAGGCAATTCTGACGTTGTGGTTGGTGATGGAAGCAGGACTGAAGAAAAATCAAGACACGTTTATAGAATGTGTCAACGTGGAAAAATCCCACGACAATGTAAAATAGCGCAAGATGTTCGAAATTCTGAGAAAAATAGTGGTAAGTTATAGAGAAAGACGGTTAATATACAACATGTACGAAAACCAGTAGGGAATAGTAAGGCTGGAAGACCAAGAACGAAGTGTTCGGATTAAAACGGTGTAAGACAGGGTCTCAGCTCTATGGGACTTAACATCTGAGGTCATCAGTCCCCTAGAACTTAGAACTACTTAAACCTAACTCACCTAAGGACATCACACACATCAATGCACGAGGCAGGATTCGAACCTGCGATCTTAGCGGTTGCGCGGTTCCTGACCGAAGCGCCTTGAAGGTGTAAGACAGGGATCTAGTCTTCAACTCCTCGTCTTTAGTATGTACATGGCAGAAACAATGATGCAAATGAAAACACGTTTCAAGAGTGTGATTAAAGTTCAGGGTGAAAAGATACCAATGATAAGATTTACTTATGACATTGCTAGCCTTATTGATAGTGAAGAAGTGTTACATGATCTGCTGAATGGAAACAGCAGTCTAATGAGCACAGATTATGGATTGAGATAGAATCGAAGGAAGACTAAAGCAACGAGAAATAGCAGAAATGAGAAAAGCGAAAACTGTGGATCATGAAGTAGGCGAAGTTAAGGAACTCTTTTACATAGGCAGCAATATAACCCATAATGGGCGGAGCAAGTAGGAAATAAGAAGTAGAATTGTACAGGAAGAATCGGCGTTTATGGACAGGGGAAGCGTACTAGTATCAATTATAGGCAGGCCCTAATCCGAGGAAGAAATTTCTGAGAATGTACGTTTGTAGCACAGCAATAATAGGTGAAGAATGAACTGTGGGAAAACCAGATCATAAGCGAATCGAAGAATTTGAAATGTGGTGTTACAGAAAAACGTTAAAAATTAGGTCACTGATGAGGTAAGGAAGGGGGAAGGTGTCCACAAAATCGTTGAGGAAAGTAACATATGGTAAACACTGACAAGAAGAAGGGCCACGCTGATAGGACATTCGTTGAGCCGTAGGTGAATAACTGTATTTGAAGACACGGATTGGAATACATCCAGGAAATAATTGAGGACGTAAATTGCAATTGCTACACTGAGATGAAATGGATGGCAGCGGAGAGGAATGCGTGGTGGGTCGCATCGAACCAATCAGGAGACTGATGACTAAAAAATGTATTTGTTTTCAACGAACAATGTGTGGTGACTGCATAGGTTTCAATTTATTCAGCTACTGCGTATCACGCGTCACCGTGATGATTTTGTCGCCGAAACAAATCTACGTTTGTGGCAGATCCGACAAAACTGGGGAGAGGAGGATGAGCTGGAATTCTCTACTCAGGGCCTAGGCGGCTGCAACATGTTACGTGCTAATACTTAATAACCAACTTTTTTCTTGGTGCTTTCCTTTCGCTGCAATTGCGGAACGTTATTTGGTGCAAATGGTTCAAATGGCTCTGAGCACTATGGGACTTAACATCTGAGGTCATCAATCAACTAGACTTAGAACTACTTAAACCGAACTAACCTAAGGACAGCACACACATCCATGCCCACGGCAGGATTCGAACCTGCGACCGTAGCAGCGGTACGGTTCCGGACTGAAGGGCCTAGAAACGCTATGTCACAACGGCCGGCGGAACGTTATTTACTCGATACGCTAGGTTGGGGTCGAATATCTCGTTATTACACGAATTGTTGTTAAGTTTAGTGTTAGTACCTGCCCTTTGTGAAATAAAAATCATGTTAATTGTTCCGCAGGTTTATACAGCGTGAAATCGGCGACATTTTCGGGGGTAGAGCATGTACCGCGACAAACACGTTATTTCTGGATTCTGTTGTATATCAGAAATTGTGTAATGGTAAATTATGCTGTGCACTGTAGTGCTCCCATACATTCAATAGGCTTTTCTAATTTGTGAGCTGTATAGCGTACACGCATTGTTATATTCAAATAACACACCATGTAATGCAACAGAATTTTTATTGTCGAAGTTATAGTTTCGTAATCCACTTCGAGGTCTACAAAAATTGGTAACATTATGGTGCATTTTCTGTAGTCAAGACAGAAAACGCGACGGAGTCTGGCCCTCGGCCACTCAGTATTGGGGAATAATGTGAGGTGTGCCGTGTGAGGCATTCTTTACCAATCAATTGTTCAGTATGTCAAAAGGTAGGCGTTGTTTTGGACTTCAGTCCCAATATTGGTTTGATACACCTCCCCACACCAGTCCATCCTCTGCAAGCCTCAACTCTGCATTAGCTACTGTCCCTACATACATCTGAACCTACTTACTACTATCAATCCTTGGTCCCCTCTACATTTTTTACCTCCCACACTTCCCTGCATTACCAAATTAATTATCATTTGAGGTCGCAGGATGTGTCCTACAGCCCATCCCTTCTTTAAATCTCAATACGGGTTTGGTATACACCGTGAAGTCCATTGTCAATAGGGAAAAGGTTATGTTGTAGCATTTTGTGATTAAGACCTGAAATACCGGCCAAACCCGCAGGGCAGAACAGGTGATTAGGATTGTGGAAAGGGCTAAATAAGGTGTCGGTCAGGTTGACTAAAAATTGTAATTTATTATAGTTTAATAACACATTTAAACCAAAACGGCACATAGCCGAACCTTTAGAACTACTAGTTTCAAAAAGGCAATTGTTTCACAGCTGAGGGCCTCCAAACAAGATAGCTTAAAAGTCAACAAAATAAAAATGCAGTTAAAATAGCAAATAAAATAATTAAAATATATATGGTATCACAGCTAGGCTGGAAAGCAAGGAAAACGTAGATAGAACAAACATATGCAAGGTGAAATACAAGCGGCTGAGGGCCACAATTAAATTTGAAAATTCTAAAATACATTACCATAATCTCTTAAGGCAAAAGGCTGCAATTCTTTTGCTTAAAGCGTCATTTCAAGAATAAGGTTTTATGGGGCTTAAGGCCCACAATTGATTTTCAAAATTCAAAATACATAAAGTCCACTAAAACAAGAATTTTTAAATCATTGGCTATGGTAGATTGTTAACAGCGAATTAAGCACTGGTGAGAAGGACAATAAAGAAAACGGCTCTCAGAAGCCTCCAGGGAGGTCGGTCTGCCCTCGTTCACTTAGGTGAGACAGGTGGTGAGCCCAACTACACTCGACCCGTCGGAACCCAACCAGGGGACAGCCACGGACCGACGGACACAACGACTTGCTTGCCACCAATCAGTACACGAGAACTCAAACGAAAAAGGTTATGAAAGTGATTATCCACAATGAAATATGGATTAGCTGTCAAAATTACACACCATGTTGGACAGCGATAACAGGTGAGGAAAGGACGCTGCCTGAAATTACTTCAGTGGCCAGGGCGGTAACCAGAACACTAACGGCCACAAGGCAGAAAATTCCACTGGTGTACTTGATTGGTAGTCAACCAGTATAGTTATTTGCACTGCTTGGCGGCTAAATTTCAGCAATAGCAGCACTCGGTGTTGCTGACAGGAAAACCTCCCCAACAGCTAACCACCGAAACGAACCACACAACATGAATGGACATGGCTTGGGTAGTTGAAACCACTACTCAACTTTGACGTCCTGGGTCGGTGAACCACGAAGCTCGTAGCGATCGGACAGCTCCAAACACGTTCCGACACTCTGCAGGGACCGCCAGTGGATGCAGCCGACTGCACCGCGCGGAGATAACTTCCCTGGTCCGCAGCAACCGACCGACTCGCCGCAGAATGCCGACAACATCTAAAATAGTGGAAATAACACCAACTACACACACAACCTGACAAACACTTGCACGAAGACCTGAACGGTACCCAACAATCACTAAACTCGCACGAATACAAATCGGGAGTCGATGCACACACAGCCGACTCATGAACGATCGGCGTGCCAAAACGCACCGTGCGGTAGGACGACCGACCGCCGACCCACCAAGACTGTGGCCCAGCTCAAGTGGTGTGTGGCGGCAATGGTCGAGCGAGCCATGTCGACGCAGACCTCACTGCTGCTCCAACCCGACCGCACTAGTGCCGCGTTGCAACTCCCGACTGGCAGGTCCAGGCTGCGCTCCAGACGCGTTCCAACTCACTGGCAACCCCAACTCGCGACCCGTACTCCCTTACGACAGACATCGACCAGGAAGATAATAGCAGTCAAACAAAGATACTACGAGAGGCGATATATCGATACTTGCTGCTAGCGCTGGTGGTGGTCAGGCAAAGCAGCAACTCAGTGACAGTAATAATTTAAATTGACGTAGTGAGGTGGAAGTACGTTAAAAAACAGGAAGTAAAATACACTCCTGGAAATGGAAAAAAGAACTCATTGACACCGGTGTGTCAGACCCACCATACTTGCTCCGGACACTGCGAGAAGGCTGTACAAGCAATGATCACACGCACGGCACAGCGGACACACCAGGAACCGCTGTGTTGGCCGTCGAATGGCGCTAGCTGCGCAGCATTTGTGCACCGCCGCCGTCAGTGTCAGCCAGTTTGCCGTGGCATACGGAGCTCCATCGCAGTCTTTAACACTGGTAGCATGCCGCGACAGCGTGGACGTGAACCGTATGTGCAGTTGACGGACTTTGAGCGAGGGCGTATAGTGGGCATGCGGGAGGCCGGGTGGACGTACCGCCGAATTGCTCAACACGTGGGGCGTGAGGTCTCCACAGTACATCGATGTTGTCGCCAGTGGTCGGCGGAAGGTGCACGTGCCCGTCGATCCTGGGACCGGACCGCAGCGACGCACGGATGCACGCCAAGACCGTAGGATCCTACGCAGTGCCGTAGGGGACCGCACCGCCACTTCCCAGCAAATTAGGGACACTGTTGCTCCTGGGGTATCGGCGAGGACCATTCGCAACCGTCTCCATGAAGCTGGGCTACGGTCTCGCACACCGTTAGGCCGTCTTCCGCTCACGCCCCAACATCGTGCAGCCCGCCTCCAGTGGTGTCGCGACAGGCGTGAATGGAGGGACGAATGGAGACGTGTCGTCGTCAGCGATGAGAGTCGCTTCTGCCTTGGTGCCAATGATGGTCGTATGCGTGTTTGGCGCCGTGCAGGTGAGCGCCACAATCAGGACTGCATACGACCGAGGCACACAGGGCCAACACCCGGCATCATGGTGTGGGGAGCGATCTCCTACACTGGCCGTACACCACTGGTGATCGTCGAGGGGACACTGAATAGTGCACGGTACATCCAAACCGTCATCGAACCCATCGTTCTACCATTCCTAGACCGGCAAGGGAACTTGCTGTTCCAACAGGACAATGCACGTCCGCATGTATCCCGTGCCACCCAGCGTGCTCTAGAAGGTGTAAGTCAACTACCCTGGCCAGCAAGATCTCCGGATCTGTCCCCCATTGAGCATGTTTGGGACTGGATGAAGCGTCGTCTCACGCGGTCTGCACGTCCAGCACGAACTCTGGTCCAACTGAGGCGCCAGGTGGAAATGGCATGGCAAGCCGTTCCACAGGACTACATCCAGCATCTCTACGATCGTCTCCATGGGAGAATAGCAGCCTGCATTGCTGCGAAAGGTGGATATACACTGTACTAGTGCCGACATTGTGCATGCTCTGTTGCCTGTGTCTATGTGCCTGTGGTTCTGTCAGTGTGATCATGTGATGTATCTGACCCCAGGAATGTGTCAATAAAGTTTCCCCTTCCTGGGACAATGAATTCACGGTGTTCTTATTTCAATTTCCAGGAGTGTACATGATGGCGGGAACACGAGCCACGCGTGGCTCAAGACAGTTACGTAATACTTGCCTTTCTTTATAGCCTCGTTTCGGCTACTACCACCATGAAATCAAAACGTAGACCTCGCAAAACAAAGTTCAGGGTCGGTATCAACGCCAAAAGCCCATGACAGGTCGGGGCATCGATTCAACTATAAGTCGACACCTTTATAGGTTTTCTTGATATTGACACTGAGTCTTGCAAGTTCTAAGTTTTGATCTGACGATGGCAACAGCCGAAACTGCGTTATAAGTAAAGGCATAACATTCACAACATAATATTCACAATGATTGTGGATTAAGAAAGGAAGCGTACGGCCTATCCATGAAGCCACGCTACGGTTTCAAAAATTCGTAACATGGAAAGTATTAGAAACGAAACGTGGTTTGTTGTAAAACGTTTATCACTTCTGAAAACTATTCCGTTTGTCTTTCGTTGCAGATGAAGCGATATTCCCCAACTCTGGCCATTTGAATGGCCACAACGTTAGATTTTGGGTCTCTGAAGGTGCATACAGCCCATTTGAACACATCCGAAACAGGCAGAAGCTTAATTTTTGGTTTGGCCTAATGCACGGTAGGGTGATAGATCCATTTTTATTCGCAGAGAAAACCATAACGGGAAGAGTTGCCTTGGACATGTTCGGACAGTTCCTGCAACCATATACCTAAGAGCTGCAGTCGTCTATCATATTTCAGCCCGATGGTGCATCCCCACATTGGCGTTCGAGCTTGCAGAATGTGCTGAATAACATATTTTCTGAGAGGTGGATGAGCCATGATAGTCGCATCGCATGGCTTCCGCACTTTCTCCGATGTCACGCCATTGGAGTTCTTTTCGTGAAATTACGTCAAGGATCGTATGTACACAACACCAGTCAATAACACTAGCAACTTACCCGTCCTGCACGGATCAATGAAGTGGCGTTAGTTCACAGTCAGTATTACTTAATCAAATTGTCACTGCAGACACGGAAATCATTTTAAAACTATTTAAATGAAACCAAATGGTTCCAGAGACCTTTTAAAGTCTCACACATCTATTTTGCATGTATGCAAACTGAAACGACGAATGTACGGTACAAGGCAGCTCAAAATAACAACCTTTGCAAATACGCGTAACGGCAACTGCACATGAGATTATACGTTTTTCTTGCTCATTCGTGTTGAGACAACTTTGTGTGAATCTACTGAGGTTTAACTGAGTAGATGAAACTTCTTAGTGTTTACTGATGCTTCTCTGTGTTTACTTAAACTGCTGAGTGAAACTGTACCTATTGTCTCGTTACTTAGTTTTATAATTTCAACACTGACCGTGGAATTTTCCCTGACAGTGACAACTCAACCTATTCATTTATTAACCACAATATACAAGGCCAACACAATCTGACTGCTCTACAATGACAACATGACTTCAAATAATTAACACAAAAGAATGGACCTGAATTGGAAGAAATCCTAATAATAACCCATACTTTTCATAAGTCACTTACCTCACAGAAAATCTTCGTAACACGAACTACAGCAGTTACAGCAAGCAGCAGCTACAGCCAGTTAACTAAAACGATTCTAACTACTATAGGCTCTAACTACTATGAGGCATACGGTTAGCAAAAGAAAGATTTTAATGAAGAACAAACAATATATTTAGCAGATTTTACCTTATTCACGTGACATCCAGTGTCAATTTATATAGTCGTCAGGAATTCTACGACTCAAACATTACCGGCCACATCCATCTTCATTTCACAATGCATGTCCTACCAACAATGAGTCTCCACAAAGAACAAAAGCCGTCCACTCACTAACTGCTAGTCCGTCCAACTACAGAGTCTCTTACCGACGGAGCAGAGCGCTGTCAGTGATGTTAATTACACAGTCTATAGCGCTGCCAACATACAAACATATAATCTGGCTACTTACAGTGTTAGCTTTCCTAAGCATATTTCAACTAATGAATATTACTCGAAACCCCTCATAAATAAAGTTTCAAGCGATGAAGGCGTTTCCATGGAGTTACCACGTGCCGAGTCTAGATGCATACCTCACAAATGAATAACTTCATCAGTCGAATAGATGAATAAAAATTTGTACCAAGACTGGGATTACAACCTAGGTTTGCTGTTCATTAGGCAGATGCGCTAACCACTACGCCATTGGATTTGCACAACGACACGGACTGAACTAGAACGCCTCCCTTTTCAATTCAAATTCCCACATACGTCACAGCCCGCTTGATATTCCCCCAAAAGTCAGAACAGCATTGAAGGACTCTCCAACTGTACCAGAGTAGCATCTCAGCATGGGACTAAACGGGAGATCCTGCCTGAAACACAGGCGTAAGTGATTTAATGAAATAAAACTATATGGTTCCAGAGTTCTTTCCGAGTCTCAATAAATATTGTCATATTCACACTTAAGCGACCAATGAAAATTTGTACCAGGGCCAGAATTCGAACCCAACTCTCCTGCTCACTAAGCAGATAGGCTGAACAATACGCTGCCCTAGCACGAATTAGGATTCAGAAGGAAGGCGTCCTAGGGTAGTCCACGGAAATCCATTATGCCAGGGTGGTGTAGTGGTTGGCGCATCTACCTAGTGGGCAGGAGACCCGGGTTCGGATCCTGACACTGGTGCAAATTTTCATTCGGTGCTTCAGTCTGCTTATATACCTTAATAGTATTTGTAGTATTAAATTCTCAATTTTTTAGATAACTGTGATGCAAAAAAGGTACTGTAGGCGTGAAACCCTGGTCCAATACACACACATCAAAAAATGTTTTACATCACCATGGTTCCCACAACTCCTAAAGATAGACGTTGACTGTGGATATTGTATCACAGACACAGTCCCTTTGACTGTTCAGAGATGTCACTAAACCCGCTCAAAGATGTAAACAACCATGCATGAGCAGCGCCTATTAGACGGAGGGGGTTCGACAGCCCATCAATTCCAGTCATTCCACCAGGAAGGAGGTACACGGCTCGTTATGTCTGTAGTCCATCCATTCCTAGATAGTCAATACCGTGGTTTAATCACGTCCACATTGTTACTTTGTGCCAGGAAGGGCTCTCAACATTGAAAGTGTGCAGGCGTCTCGGAGTGAATGAACCAAAGCGATGTTGTTCGGACATGGAGGAGATACAGAGAGACAGGAACTCTCGATGACGTGCCTCGTTCAGGCCGCCCAAGTGTTACTACTGCAGTGGATGACTGCTACCTACAAATTATGGCTCGGAGGAACCCTGACAGCAACACTACCATGTTGAATAATGCTTTTCGTGCTGCCACAGGACGACGTGTTACGACTCAGACTGTGCTGCATGATGAGCAACTTCACTCCCGACGCCCATGGCAGCATGCAGCATGACAGCATGCAACACGGTACAGATGGGCCCAACAATATGCCGAATGGACTGTTCAGGATTGGCATCACGTTCTCTTCACAGATGAGTGTCGCATATGCCTTCAACCAGACAATCGTCGGAGACGTGTTTGGAGACAACTCGGTCAAGCTCATCACATTACGTACATCGTCCAGCGAGTGCAGCAAGGTGATTCCCTGATGTTTTGGAGCGGCATTATGTGGGGCTGACGTACGCCGCTGGTTGTCGTGGAAGGCGCCGTAACGGCTGTACGATACGTGAATGCCATCCTCCGACCGATAGTGCAACCGTATCGGCAGTATATTGGCGAGGCATTCGTCTTCATTGACGAAAATTCGCGACCCCATAGTGCAAATCTTGTGAATGACATCCTTCAGAATAAGGACACCGCTTGACTCAAGTGGCCAGCATGTTCTCCAGAACCCTATCGAACTTGCCTGGTATAGGGCTGTTTATGGACGACGTGACCCACCACCTACTCTGAGGGATCCACGCCGAATCGCCGTTGAGGAGTGGAACAATCTGGACTGACAGTGCCTTAATGAACTTGTGGATAGTATGCGATGACGAATACAGGCATGCATCAAAGCAAGAGGACGTGCTACTGGGTATTAGAGGTACCGGTGTGTACAGCAATCAGGACCACCACCTCTGAAGGTCTCCTGTATGGTAGTACATCATGCAATGTGTGGTTTTCATGAGCAATAAAAAGGGTGCAAATGATGTTTATGTTGATATCCGTTATAATTTTCTGTACTGGTTCCGGAACTCTTGGAACAGAGGTGATGCAAAACGTTTGTCCTGTGTGCACAATAAGGTGACAAAGGTCAAGAGATACCGATATGCACACATACTGATAGCGGTGGTATCGCGTACACAAAGCACAAAACGACAGGGCATTGGTGGAGCTGTCATTTGTTCTCAGGTGATGTCCGTAATGAGTGTGGCCGCACGACAGGAGACTTTGAACGCGGAATAGAATTTCGAGCTAGACGCATGGGATCAATGTGGGACGTTCGACCAACCTATCCTTTAGGATAGTAAGGCGAAATTTGGTGTTAATGAGCTATGGCAGCAGACTAACAACGCGATTGCCTTTCACGTAATCGTCTGCAGAGCCTCTGTTGGACTCATGACCATATCGGTTGGACCCTAACCGACTGAAAAACCGTGTCTTGGTCAGATGAATCCCGACGGTGGGTTTAGCAGACCCGACGAATCCATCCAGTTGTCACCAGGGTACTGTGCAAGATCGAGGAAGGTCCACAGTGGTATGGGCTGAGTTTACATGGAACTGACTGGATCCTCTGCTCCCGCAAAGCGGATCATTGATTATTTGCAGCCATCACGGACTTCACGTTCCGAAACACAGATTGAATTTTTATGCATGACAATGTGCCATGTCACCGGGCGACAATTGTTTACATTGGTTTCAAGAATTGGCAGGACATTTCAAGCGAATGATGTGGCCATCCAAATCTTTCAAATTTTCAAATGTGTGTGAATTCCTAAGGGACCAAACTGATGAGGTCATCAGTGCCTAGACTTACATACTACTTACACTAACTTAAACTAGCAACAACAACAAAAACAAAACACACACACACACACACACACACACGTATGCCCGATGGAGGACTGGAACCTCCGGGGGAAGCGGCCGCACATTCCTTGAGATGGCGCCTCCAACTGCGTGGCCTCTCCTCGCAGCCCCAAGTCGTCCGACATGTGTCCCATCGAACATTTATGGGACATATTCGCCCACAAAATCTTGCACCGGTAACACTTTCGCAATGAAATGAAATGTCGTGTGGCTAAGGCCCCCCGTCGGGTAGACCGTTCGCCTGGTGCAGGTCTTTCGATTTGACGCCACTTCGGCGACCTGCGCGTCGATGGAGATGAAATGATGATGATTAGGACAACACAACACCCAGTCCCTGAGCGGAGAAAATCTCCGACCCAGCAGGGAATCGAACCCGGCAATTATGGGCGGTTATGGAGGAAGCGTGGCGCAATGTTTCTGCAGGAGCTTCCACCGAACTGCTGAGTCCAAGCCACACACTACGCCAGACGAAAGAAGGTTCGACACGATAATACAAAATATTCCGTGACTTTAGTCAGCTCACTCTAAGAGAGGGCCTGATGGCTCTAATCAGATTAGGTTAAATAGATAACAAAAAGTAAATAAAAATAAATACATTTCCGTTACTAGTAATTGTTGCAGTGTTTCATAAACGAACAAAAGAACGAGGCTCAGTGATATCGACGTGTTTGGCTGCCTGTAGAACGACGCCTGCGCGCAGATAGCCCGGATACCGTGTGACTGCGCCGTCGAACCCGGCAGTGACTGCGCCCCCTCGTCGTAAATTGTTGCACGGCGTGACGCGGGCAGCCGCCGCCAGAGCGCAGCACGCGTTATCGCGCTGACCCACATCGCAGGGCGCCCTCCGTGCGCGGGCTATTTCTGTCCAAATGGTCCACGGCCATGGAGGCGGCAGTTCGCGAAAACGCCCGCCCGTCGCGTGTTATTCCCTCACACGGGCTAAGCTTCGGCCTCTCCTCAGCTGGCTTTAGGCCCGCTCTTATCAAAGAAGAACATTTATACTCACTCCACCTCATTCTCCTCTCTCTCTCTCTCTCTCTGTCTCTCTCTCTCTAATCGACAAAAATCTGTAATCGCCCACCCCACCCCCTCTTCCTTCGTTCCCAGTTAAAATAGTCGGCCGTGTATGGCACTTACAATACCGTGTAAAGCAAAAAAAAATTCTGTAAAACTCAAATACCTTACTTACAGGGTGTTTCAAAGTCTTTGCGACGAACGTTTAGGCTTGATTGATAATGTCGTGGACAACAACTTCCCTTAGGGACAAAATGTTCGCTGACACTTTTCGCGGAAATAGGTGTCGTTTTGTTGAATTCACCGGCCCTGGGACGACAAGATTTCATAGAACTACCAAGATCTACTAACCAGGATTGATGCATCTGCGTTGTACATATCTCACTAAATAGATAGAGTTGTTTTCAACAATAAAATTTGAAGAATGAGTGTCCCTAAATGGAGAAACATATATTAGAAGCTTGGCCTCCCACCAAAGGGGCTGAGCAAACAATTAGCTTTTAAGCAACACTCATTGCATGTGAACGCCACAGAGTGCCGCATTTCAGGAGTATAAGTAATTGAGAAAAATAACTAGCGTCACCAGGAGGCTTCAGCGCACATATTGTCACTTAAATATACTTGAAAACACGCTGTATATTCAACACATTCTATAAGAATACACCCAGTATTCAGGTGACAGATCGTCCCACAATTACTTTGGGGATTTGCCCCATATTTTGGCAATAAGTCCAAAACTGTCAGGCACTTCATGAAGTTTTTGTACCATACCACATACAAAACAAATAGCGAAAGGCTATTTACAATTTGTACAGAAACCAGTTGGCAGTTATAGGAGTCGAGGGGCATGAAAGGGAAGCAGTGGTTGGGAAAGGAGTGAGACAGGGTTGTAGCCTTTCCCCGATGTTATTCAATCTGTATATTGAGCAAGCAGTAAAGGAAACAAAAGAAAAATTCGGAGTAGGTATTAAAATTCATGGAGAAGATGTATAAACTTTGAGGTTCGCCGATGACATTGTAATTCTGTCAGAGGCAGCAAAGGACTTGGAAGAGCAGCTGAAAGGAATGGACAGTGTCTTGAAAGGAGGATATAAGATGAACATCAACAAAAGCAAAACGAGGATAATGGAATGTAGTCGAATTAAATCGGGTGATGCTGAGGGGATTAGATTAGGAAATGAGACACTTAAAGTAGTAAAGGAGTTTTGCTATTTGGGGAGCAAAATAACTGATGATGGTCGAAGTAGAGAGGATATAAAATGTAGACTGGCAATGGCAAGGAAAGCGTTTCTGAAGAAGAGAAATTTGTTAACATCGAGTATAGATTTAAGTGTCAGGAAGTCGTTTCTGAAAGTATTTGTATGGAGTGTAGCCTTGTATGGAAGTGAAACATGGACGATAACCAGTTTGGACAAGAGAATAGAAGCTTTCGAAATGTGGTGCTACAGAAGAATGCTGAAGATAAGGTGGGTAGATCACGTAACTAATGAGGAAGTATTGAATAGGATTGGGGAGAAGAGAAGTTTGTGGCACAACTTGACTGGAAGAAGGGATCGGTTGGTAGGACATGTTTTGAGGCATCAAGGGATCACAAATTTAGCATTGGAGGGCAGCGTGGAGGGTAAAAATCGTAGAGGGAGACCAAGAGATCAATACACTAAGCAGATTCAGAAGGATGTAGGTTGCAGTAGGTACTGGGAGATGAAGAAGCTTGCACGGGATAGAGTGGCATGGAGAGCTGCATCAAACCAGTCTCAGGACTGAAGACCACAACAACAACAACCACATATCATGAAAAGTGCTGACTAAGAACTCCTTTCTTTTTTGTAATTCAGTCCTCTCCTTACAGCCAGACATTTTTATTATAGCTACCTTTGATCTCTGTATGCACTTTTGCTTATTTTATTATACGGTATTCAGTGTTTATTTTGTCGTATTTTTCTGTGCCTGCCCCTTGGGTTAACATATTTCCGTACAGAGTTCACTCTGAACAACTACAAGAACAACAACAGAACCAATAATAATGCCCTGGATTAAGGAGGAACAGAGGTACTCCACTGAGGAATAGATCAAACAAAGTTTGCTTCAGGAGAAATATCAATGCTGCCAATTTGTTAAACTTCACTGGCTCTCCGTCACGTAGCTAACTGCAATGAACAGGTAAATGAAAGTGAGGCAGTTGGAAAAAAGAAAGAAAACTGCTTGATAGTTCAACGGCAATACCCATAAACCGTTAATGTTTTTCTTCAATCGAAAAAACTTGGTAACACGTGAGCCTGCCCACACACTGCCAAGTTTGTTTAGAGTACGCTGCAAGAGTTACGCTGGGAAGCGCTTACACATCCAGGCAGAACTAACAAATCAGTACATAAATTTGAAGCAATGAATAACGCAATCAACATTTAAATTTAGGCAACCGGTTGTTTAGCGTCCTCTTGCTTGTCATTCTGTGACGATATTGATGCTATTTAGTTCAAGCAGACAAATTTCTTCTCATCCAACAACAGGAATGTCGTGAACTGCTATCTTCCTCCTACCTCATAAAAACGTAAACTAGACATTCCAGTAACACCCGGTGGGATGTGCTAATAATGTCATCGTATCAATTGGGTAGCTAGTTTGAGAAAAGAAAGGTTGTAAGTTAATTTAAATTTTAGAACCGTTAACTATTGTAGACCACTTACTGTAAGATATGAAATGTTATGGAATCAGCTAGTTGTGATGAAATGGAAATTCACTAACTCGAAAACAACTTAAGACTGGAATTAGATAATTTGTAAAACTCATCCAATTATTCTCACGTTTGTTGGGTTGGGTTGTTTTGGGGAAGAAGACCAGACAGCGAGGTCATCGGTCTCATCGGATTAGGGAAGGACGGGAAAGGAAGTCGGCCGTGCCCTTTGAAAGGAACCATCCCCGCATTTGATTGGAGCGATTTAGGGAAATCACGGAAAACCTAAATCAGGATGGCCGGGCGCGGGACTGAACCGTCGTCCTCCCGAATGCGAGTCCAGTGTCTAACCACTGCGCCACCTCGCTCGGCCTCTCACGTTTGTGACAGCTTATAGCGTATAAATTTCTAGTATCAGTAAAAGTTCATAAATACCATTTTATAAGGATTTACCAAGCATAGAAATACCAGTTGAGCTTATTAGGAACAGATGGTGCCAATGGGTTACTATTTCCGCGAGTGGAAGCAAATGCATAAGCGCTACATAGGAAATTCAAACATTTTTAGAAGGCGTAATCTTGGAACCCATTACATCAGTTATATCAGTAGTATATGGCAACCATCCTAGATTCTTTTATGTAATTAAAACTCTTTAGCCTCCAAACACCAGTTTAACTTAGCACCGTCCAAAATATAATCGTGTCTTACTTAACTTATTCCTTTTTCTTATGTTATATGTCACAGTCTTTTTATAGAAATCAATGGCAACTCTTACGGAAATATGTATAACTATACAACAAAACATAACCCATAATTGTAAGAATACAGTTGATAAAAATTAATAAAAATTCAAAATTTTAGAGATTAATAGAGGATTGGATGCGTGTAGATTTAGAACTGGCACACTTAAAATAAAGTACATAATATCGTCTGTTGTTGTTTGACAATAAAATTGTTTTAAGTGAATAACAAGTATAGTAAAATGACATGAAGCAATTAAAAGGGGCTCGGGCGAAGAGATAAACAAGATTTTGTCTTGAAATACTGAAAAATCCTTTAAAACTTTATTTCACCCTATGTCTACAAATGTTTTATAAAATGACAACATTAAATAAAATTTTATAGAAACGCTGTTGTGAAAAGTTTTGAATTTATGCCATGCAGCGCTAGTAACAACTTACGAATAATCTATCGGCCTATGACCAATACGAGAGAATGACGCTATATGTGTAGTGAATAAATTAAAAAAAACATGCAGCGTGTACCACGAATCCGGCCCCGCCTAGCGGTTTAGTCCGCTTACTTGGAAATTTATCCCTTGGTAGCTCTTTGCACTTGTGATTGAGAATGTTGACGAGGTACAATTGATCTAATGAACAATTTTATGAGACCGACATAACATTGGTAAGCTAAAAGCCATATCTACTCATTACACTATGTCTCTAATCTACGGTGAAATTTAACACATTTTCATACCTTTTGATACCAATTTTGTGTTATATTTTATAGCTTTGAAAATGACGGGATGTCGAAACACGTAAGACGATTTTGAGAATAATAAAAAGTGTGGTCAAGATATCTGAAAGTTACAAAATTGCATCAAAATGACCACTCCGTTTCGTAACATTTTCACGCAAATTGCAGCTGATCATCGTTTGCCTTGCACAAGTGATGCTCTGCAGCTTGTCATATGTATGTGTTGATCTAAGCTGCTCAACAGAGATTACTTTCATTTATTTACTGACAGACTAGTATCGGTCCAGGTCCTTCATCACAACATCTTATATGTTGGTTTCTCGGCACATGCCAAAGACGTTTGCCAATAAAAGTCGCATAATTATTTAATTATATGATAGTTTCAATCATCATACATTGCCGAAAAATACACACAAGGACTGTGTTCAGTGGCATCAGCGTATAATACGCATGTACTGAAGTGGTATAGGTGATTTGCTTGTCAGTGTCATCGACTCTAGAGACAGTAGCTGTGCTGAGTTTACAGGTTAAGAGTGTTTCCAGCATTCATTATAGGATACAGCCATGCTACACCGATGCTTACGTACCTCTGTTGAACAGCTTCCGTCCATTGAACGGGGTTGCAGCGTGGTACTGAGGGAAGCTGGATGGACGTATTGCTCCACATGCTGGGCAGGCGATGTGTCGCTGCTTTTAGCTGTGGTCTCTGAAAACATCGAAGCAATGTGCGAGCATCGGTGGTCGACCGAACAAAATTTGGGCACACGTTGCACCTGCTGGGTCATCAGGGAAATAGGAATCTTCTGCTTGCAGCAGTGGCAAGATCACGCTTACCTTTGGCTGGGCTACCACTGACACCATAAACCCGCCAAGTACAACTACTCTGGTCTCATGAAAGTGTTGACTGGACAGTGGAATCGCGCTCTGTTATCTTCAGTCCGAAAGATGGACGTACGGTGCATGACATAAACCTGGTGAGCTGCCTATTCACTAGTGGATTCTCCCACGACAAACAGGCCCCATCTCAGACATCGTAATGTGGGGAACTATCAGTTAAATTCGCACTCACATTTAATGTTTGAGCTGGGTAAAATAACCAGTGCCCGTTACATTGGACAAGCTGTTATTCCCGAGCTACTGCCCTTTCACCGACAGGAAGGTGATGTCCTTTTCTAGCAGGACAATGCGCGTATACGCAATGTGCTCCTCACGGTGCTCAACGATTGGCCTGGCCACCAAGATCACCATATATCTAGTCAACTGAACATCGAAGAAACATGATGTGGTGGATAAGAAGCATTGCAGAATTGTTATAAAAGGTGCAAGATACCAGAGACAGTCTATCACAAGATGCCATTCCTCACCTTTATGATCGTTTTCACGCAAGAATATATGCCTGGACGTCTTTGGAAGTTGTCTTTATGGCCATGTTAGGCACATGTGATTGCATTGGAGACAACACGGTGTCGAGTGTAGACTCCTGATGAAAGATAGCCAATGTGTGCTAGTAACAAGGATCCGATAGTAAATGCACCAAGGAAATCAAATACTCTTTTGGCAGTGGTGGAACGTGAGGATGTCAGTAATGTGCCGCCGGAACTAGTGGTGTGATAGAATAAAGACTGTCGGCCGCGGTGGCCGAGCGGTTCTAGGATCTTCAGTCCAGAACCGCGCGACTGCTACGATCGCATGTTCGAATCCTGCCTCGGGCATGGATGTGTGTAATGTCCTTAGGTTAGTTAGGTTTAAGTAGTTCTAAGTTCTAGGGGACTGATGACCTCAGATGTTAAGTCCCATAGTGCTCAGAGCCATTAGAACCATTTTGAATAAAGACTTCTCAAGATACAGCTGTGGTGGTACTTTTTCTCATATACATGCCAGAGGGGTTACATTTGTACTGAGGCGACTCTTTGGGCAATCTTTACGAGTGTTTTGTTTGTTATCAAATACTCCTGTACTGATGATCTACCTGTCACCTCACTTGTCGATAAAATGACGTCGTTCAGGGCATTGTATTATTTTGCGGCAGTGTGTTAACGTTGGGTGTTATTTTCTTGCCAATGGCAATATGATTAACATTCAAAGACTCTGATTAATGAAAGTTGACGGATTAAAATTGTGGCCGGCCGCGGTGGTCTCGCGGATCTAGGCGCTCAGTCCGGAACCGCGCGACTGGTACGGTCGCAGGTTCGAATCCTGCCTCGGGCATAGATGTGTGTGATGTCCTTAGGTTAGTTAGGTTTACGTAGTTCTAAGTTCTAGAGGACTGATGACCATAGATGTCGAGTCCCATAGTGCACAGAGCCAGTTGTTGTTGATTAAAATTGTGTGGCGGACTGAGCCTCGAACCCAGGACCTTCACCTTTCGCATGCAAGTGGTAGAGCACTTGCCTGCGAAATGCGATGGTCCCGAGTTGGAGGCTCGGTCCGGCACAAAGTTTTAATCTGCCGGGAAGTTTCATATAACCGGGCACTCCACTGCACAGTGAAAATTTCATTCTTGAAACGCTGATTAATCTTTGGACGTTAAGCGTGTCGCCATTGACAAGTACGTAAGACCAAAAATAATATGATAATTAAAACTATCGTATAATTATATATTGCTCGTCTGTCGTTGTCTAGCGACTTCAGAATGTGCTAAAATCCCAGATAGGACCTGAAGGATTACGTACAAGAGAGCAAATTGTTATTTTTCACATTAAGAAACAGTGCTAGATGTGAATCAAGGGAAAAGTGACACGTGAAACATATACCCATACTGAGGATCGAAGCCGCGACCTTTGGATCCGAATCTGGCAGTATGCCATTGGCAAGAAGATTTCACAGCAATCGTAGTTTTGTAGCTTTTTAAAATTTTAGTACGTGAATTTTAGAACTCAAATATCAGTTACCCAAAAAATTTTGATGCAACTATGAGAAATTCTCGGTAAAATTGACTTTGAAGTTTCCCGAGTGTCCTTAAAATCCTAAAGTGAGATACGTTTGTCGACAGGCAGCGAAGCAGCGTGACATCATGGTAACAGTTTGCCTGCAACGTAGGAGGCCTGGGTTTGATTCCCGGCTGATGCAAATTTTTGAACAATGCATTTCCGTGAAGTGTAAATTACACAAAGATGAAAAAATATGATATGTATTTTTTTTTAATTTAAACTATCTTTGTTAACAATCTTCTATAATAGTTCATTAGCTGTGAACTTATGTATGCAATGAAAACTGGAGTTTGGTGTGCGATATGTAATTAGAAATAAGAAAACGTGCTTTTTAATAAAAACTATTTTATTTGTGTTAATTAACACATACTTGATGAATTTTATGTTTAAATGATGTAGGTACTCGAAACGAAAGGAAAGAACGAAAAAACCCATGACCAAAACTATAAAACAATGACCGAAACTATACTCGAACCAGCCATCAGCAGTTACCCGTCTAGAGCAATACTGTTTTTTTCCATATGTATGTATTTTATGCTTCACGGAGATGGACGTAGAACATGCATCTTTGTTTAAAAATTTGCACTGTCCATTAATCAAAACTATGACCCGTAGGTGGCCGGCCGAAGTGGCCGTGCGGTTAAAGGCGCTGCAGTCTGGAACCGCAAGACCGCTACGGTCGCAGGTTCGAATCCTGCCTCGGGCATGGATGTTTGTGATGTCCTTAGGTTAGTTAGGTTTAACTAGTTCTAAGTTCTAGGGGACTAATGACCTCAGCAGTTGAGTCTCATAGTGCTCAGAGCCATTTGAACCATTTGACCCATAGGTGGCAAATCAAATTGCTCCAAGCACTATGGGATTTAACATCTGAGGTCATCAGTCCCATAGATTTGGAACTATGTAAACCTAACCTGACGACATCACGCCTCCATCCCCAAGGCAGGATTCGAACCTGCGACCGTAGCTGCAGCGCGGTTCCGAACTGAATCGCCTAGAACCGCTCGGCAACAGCCCATAGGTGGCAAGCGAGCATTCTACCTCTGCCGATTAATTGACAAAGACGCTCGCAAAATTAGAATTTCTCGAGAATTTTTGAGATTTGCATGGAAGCGTTTTGAAGGATTGATATTTCTTCTCGCACCATAAATATAAATAACTATAAAAGTTACCTTGCCGTGTGCACACCTTGTGAAACACGCGGGTGACGTAGCGGTAACGTCTCGTCACAACGTGCGCCGACTGCAACCGGCAGCCTAGCCTAGAGCCAGCGCCTCGGTCTTGACTAGGTCGGCGGCTGCCGGCACTAAGACGCGCGGTGCCTTGCCCTCCCGCGGCTCGCCTGTAAGCCTGAGCTACGCGCAGATAGCGCTGCGTGGGCGCCGCGCCAACTCCTGCGGCAGATAAGGGAGGCGGCGGAAGCGCGCCGGGTCTCCACAGCAGGCGGCGGGCGACACACGCAGGGCGGGGGAGCAGCCAGCACAGCGCCATGCGTGGGCGTCCGGCGCACAGCCACTGAGGCACGGGCAACGTAATCCCCACAACGTCGCGACGGCTCGATAAAAAGAGGGAGCAGGCGAGCAAAACACAGCTTCCGGCTCACAAACTTAACGCATCTACTACTGATTAGGTAGCTGAGTAGGCTGTGAGGAAATATATGACAATGGAAAAATGAGAAAACGATAAAAACAGATATACACTACTTCCCATTAAAATTGCTACACCACGAAGGTGACGTGCTACAGACGCGAAATTTAACCGACAGGAAGAAGATGCTGTGATATGCAAATGATTATCTTTTCAGAGCATTCGTACAAAGCTGGAGCCGGTGGCGACACCTACAACGTGCTGACATGAGGAAAGTTTCCAACCGATTTCTCAAACACCAACAGCAGTTGACCGGCGTTGCCTGGTGAAACGCTGTCGTGAAGCCTCGTGTAAGGAAGAGAAATGCATAGCATCACCTTTCCGACTTGGATAAAGGTCGGATTGTGGCCTATAGCGATTGCGGTTTATCGTATCGCGACATTGCTGCTCTCTTTGGTCGAGATCCAATGACTGTTAGCAGAATATGGAGTCGGTGGGTTCAGGAGGGTAATTCGGAACGCCGTGCTGGATCCCAACATCCTCGTATCACTAGCAGTCGAGATGACAGGCACTTATCCCATGGCTGTAACGGATCGTGCAGCCACGTCTCGATCCCTGAGTCAACAGATGGGGACGCTTGTAATAAAACAACCATCTGCACGAATAGTTCGACGACGTTTGCAGCAGCATGGACTATCAGCTCGGAGACCATGGCTGCGGTTACCCTTGAAGCTGCATCACAGACGGGAGCGCCTGCGATGGTGTCCTCAACGACGAACCTGGGTGCACGAATGGCAAAACGTCATTTTTTTCAGAACAATCCAGGTTCTGTTTACAGCATATCATGATGGTCGCATCCGTGTTCGGCGACTTCACGGTGAACGCACATTGGAAGCGTGTATTCGTCATCGACATACTGGCGTATCACCCGGCGTGATGATATGGGGTGCCATTGGTTACACGTCTCGGTCACCTGTTGCTCGCATTGACGGTACTCTGAACAGTGGACGTTACATTTCAAATGTGTTACGACCCGTGGCTCTACCCTTCATTCGATCCCTGCGAAACCCTACATTTCAGCAGGATAATGCACGACTGCATGTTGCAGGTCCTGTACGGGCCTTTCTGGATACAGAAAATGTTCGCCTGCTGCCCTGGCCAGCACACTCTCCAGATCTCTCACCAATTGAAAACGTTTGGTCGGTCGTGCCCGAGCAACTGGCGCGTCACAATACGCCAGTCACTACTCTTGATGAACTGTGGTATCGTGTTGACGCTGCATGGGCAGCTGTGCCTGTACACGCCATCCAAGCTCTGTTTGACTAAATGACCAGGCGTATCAAGGCCGTTATTACGGCCAGAGGTGGTTCTTCTGGGTACTGATTTCTCAGTAGCTATGAACCCAAATTGCGTGAAAATGTAATCAAATGGCTCTGAGCACTATGGGACTTAACATCTGAGGTCATCAGTCCCCTAGAACATAGAACTACTTAAACCTAACTAACCTAAGGACATCACACATATCCATGCGAGAGGCAGGATTCGAACCTGCGAGCGTAGCGGTCGCGCGGTTCCAGACTGAAGCATCTAGAACCCTCGGCCACACTGGCCGGCTAAAATATAATCACATGTCAGTTCTAGAATAATATATTTGTCCAATGAATACCCGTTTATCATCTGCATTTCTTCTTGGTGTAACAATTTTAATGGGCAGTAGTATAATAAAAGGACAACCAAGAAAAGAACTAAAGATTTACAAAGCATTTGATCAAGCGCATTTCTGTTACTGAAAACACATTAATAGTATAAAAATCTGCTTCAGTTGCTAATAAGTTCTTATTTATTTCACGCCCGGTATGGAACCCTAAAGCTTTATCTTCAGGTGGCTGCAAATAATTATGGAAAAACAAATTAGTAGTTGGGCCAGTCAGTCATGACGTGTCACATCCATTTCCGTCTCTCCTTTCGATGCGCGCTCCTCGGTTGCTGGTCCTACGCTCCCATTAATTTGTTTTGCGTAGATGTGACTCATCGTGGTCGACTGGTCCGACTGCCACTTATTTATGATCACCTAATCATTTGGTGATACTTCAAAATAAAACTTTACGCTTCGAAACAGGTCATGTGATAAATAAGAAATTACTCGCAACAGAAGTGGGTTTTATGCTGTTAATGCCAAAAATTTCATAAGTCGATGCCTGTGGCGTATTCGTGTCATGGAGCGGCATGACCCATCTGAGAGCTGAGTCAAATGATTCATGTAAAGATGGAGGAGCCGAAGTGGAATTCCTAGACGTTGAAGAAAATACTGCAAATGTGTGTCCCCGTGGTCTCGTAATAGCGTACTGCTTGGTGATATGATGGGAGTAGAATAAGAGAGTGGCGAAGAGGGTAGGGGGGTGGGGGAGAGGAACGATGGGCTAAGGAGGTTGGCAGTGGCTTCACAGCGGCATGACCCCTTCAAAAAACGGAAAATAACGACGCTAATTTTTGTACGTATACCAATTTCCATATTCCACATTCCTTGACTAGCTTTCAGAGTACGCGGTAGGACAGAAGCTAAGGGTCTCGGTAAGGAAGTTTAGAAATTACAACGTGTAATTAACACGGCTTACTTTCCAGTTGCTTGCTGAGTTGCCTGCTTAATTATTTGCTCGTGTACATGGCCTTGGGCCCTGACTGTCTCTAGCAAATATTACAGCCAGGTGAAGGCTTACAGTCGCGGGTTGACGGTGCCGTATGTCAACGACAAATACGTGATACGCCTATGAGATCTTCGCGAGGGAGTCCTCTCACGAGAAGTTCTCGGTTTGCTTGCAGCGTCAGTTTAGGACAAAATCCCGAACTTTTTATGAGGCCTCCACCATCTACCTCCATCACCGTCGTCAGTCTCTAACATCAAGGGCGCCCCGTACGGAAGTTTGCAGGGGGTGGGAGGGACAGGTGGGTTGACCGTAAGTATGGTGTATTTTCAATATTTTGGAAGACGATTGGTGACTTGTGACTAGCCACAAAAGAAGTTCCATTTCCGACGATGTTAAAATCCTGCGTAATACTTAATTTTAAATCACTTTCCTAAAAGGCTACACCATATTTTTCCTTTTCCCTTGGAGCAGGGGGGAAAGGCGCCGTCCCCTCTTGACTCCGTGTATGGGAGCCCTTGACTAAGGCTGACTACCATGAACTGGCGAGGCGACCACTTTTGTACTCACAGGACGGCATCTGACTGCATACATTACATTACGACAACATGGAAATGGCGTGTTATGTAGTGGTGCACTCTACTTCCATACATTTTGTTTGCGCTCTTACTGCTTGCAGCGCCATTCTCGCATCGGCGGTGAACTGCGAGAAGTCTTCCTCTGTGTTGGTTCTTTCTCGAAGGCACTCTTATGTACATTGCTAAGTGCACAGCCCGAGTCTCTTTTGAAGTTGGTTTTACAAAGTCTAATTTCAACTGCTTCTCTGAACTCAGAATTGCAATATGTCAAATCGAGAGTAAGTATTCGCGTTTTAACGATCGAAAATACTGGCTCACGAGTCGACTTTTGGGACTTTTGGGACTTTGTGGTCAGGAAATCCATCTGCCTCGGTTATGGCTCCTGACAGCCCTCTCCGTTGTTTCTCCTGTCCACCTTTCCACCTCTTCTTTTCTCCTCCACCTATCCTTCCTGCTTTTACTACCTTTTAGTCCACATCGCCTGTCCCTTTTCCTCCGTAGAGGGTGCACCTAACATTTCGGGGGAAGACATTACACGAGTGTTTTAACATTTGATGTTCATTTACGTGATAACCGTTTCTAAACAGTTGCATCGAATACACTCTTAAGACAAAAAAGGAAACGACACACCACGAAGAAATTATCTAAATCGGACAGAAATCGCTAGATGTGATGTACATGTAGAGATAAACAAATGATTACAAGTTAAGAAAAATTGTATGGTTTATTCAAGAGAAAGTGCTTCACAAATTGAGCAAGTCAATAACGCTTTTGTCCACCTCTGTCATATAGTCAAGCAGTTATCCGGCTTGCCCGCATCTCGTGGTCGTGCGGTAGCGTTCTCGCTTCCCATGCCCGGGTTCCCGGGTTCGATTCCCGGCGGGGTCAGGGATTTTCTCTGCCTCGTGATGGCTGGGTGTTGTGTGCTGTCCTTAGGTTAGTTAGGTTTAAGTAGTTCTAAGTTCTAGGGGACTTATGACCACAGCAGTTGAGTCCCATAGTGCTCAGAGCCATTTGAACCAGTTATCCGGCTTGGCACTGATTGTTGGCTGTCCTCCTGAGGGATATCGTGTTAAATTCTGTGAATTATGTCGAAATGACACCTCATCTCGTCGAAATCCAGAGCTGATTGGAGGTTCAAATGGCTCTGAGCACTATGGGACTTAACGTCTATGGTCATCAGTCCCCTAGAACTTAGAACTACTTAAACCTAACTAACCTAAGGACGTCACACAACACCCAGTCATCACGAGGCGGAGAAAATCCCTGACCCCGCCGGGAATCGAACCCGGGAACCCGGGCGTGGGAAGCGAGAACGCTACCGCACGACCACGAGCTGCGGACGCTAATTGGAGGGCTCTGCCCGTATCGTTCTCAGCTGGGGAGAGATCCAGTGACCTTGCTGGCCAAGGTAGGGTTTGGCAAGCATGAAGACAACTAGCAGAAACCCTTTTCGTGTGAGGGCGACAATTTGGTTGGTATTCCGTCCTTGTCCGGGGCGTCTTCAGACTCGCCTTCGCTGGACATCTTGCTTCGATTCGAAGCGGGGCTCACCACTGACGACAATTTTATTCCAGTCGATATGATTTCAGGCCGAAAACGTGACTCGAGATGCTCCGGAGAGCGATGGGTTACCTACCTGATGGTCGCCCGCCTTACGGCCGGACAACCAGGGGCGGCTGTCTGGGGTGCCGTTCTTTTTCATAGTTAAACTCCTTCAGTTGCCATCCGCGGCATTCTTACATCACAATAATAGTTTGACGATATTATTTTGTTGGCCTTCGTGTGAAGCTATCCTGGACTTACATTTCACCAAGATAATTGCCGCCCACACACATCCTACCTTCGCCAGAAGGTCAACAGATCTCCCCGCAATTGACAAAGTTTGTAGCATTATGGGCAGGGCCTTGAAGCCAGCTCGGGATTTTGAAGATCTAATGCGATACTTGCACAAAATCTGGCACGATGTACCTCAGGAGGACATTCAACAACTCTGTCAATCAGTGTCAATCCGAATAACTGCCTGCATAAGGGCTAAAGGCGGACTAACACATTACTGACTTGCTTAGTTTTTGAAGCTGTTTCTCTTCATCCAATTATTATAAAACTGTAATTTCTTCAAAGAGAAGAGACAAAGTTTTGATTTTATACTGTGTAGTAGAATTTACAATGACTTCTGATACCTATAAGTCTCATGAAACATTAGATACATATTATTTTTTAACGTAAATAGCAATATTTTTGTTTGCATTTATGCGTACGTCCTCGTAGACATTCGCCGCGAGCGAATCGGGTGTCCAGGTGCCAAAATGCAGGAACCTTTTCCCTCGATATAAAAAAATAAAAAATAATACTTCGAAATAAGACAAGGACTTAAGTAAGGAAGTATTCTATCTCCTGCACTTTTTAATGTTGTGATGGAGGGAATGAATAGGGCAGTTAAAGATATAGTAAAAGAAAAAGACAAAAATATGGTTTTTGGAGATGATATGGTAATATGGGGTGATAAAGAGGTAGATGTACAGTTACAGCTTGATGCGTGGAAGGAAATAATGAAAAGGTATGTATTAAAAATAAATAAAGATAAGAGTGAAGTAATGGTATTTGGAAGAGAGAACGGAATCAACAGAAATATTACCTTGAATGGAGAACCCCTCAAAGTGGTAGAAAGTTTTACTTATTTAGGGAGTGAAATATCTAGGGATGGAAGAATAACGAACGAAATTAATAGGAGGTTACAGAAGGGAGGCAATTTCTACCAAACAATAAAACACCTGATTTGGAATAATGAAGATTCAGAAACAGCAAAACTCCTTATGTATAAGAATTATTACATCCCTATTGTCACCTATGGTGGAGAAACATGGACAATGACAGAAAGGGACTGAAGCAGACTGCAAGCAGGGGAAATGAAATTTCTCAGAGCAGTTTAGGGAAAAACAAGAATGGACAGAGTAAGGAATGTAGAGATTAGAAAGGACGTCAAACAAGAAAGTATGAGAGAAGAAATTGAAAGAAAGAGATTAAGATGGTATGGGCATGTTAAGAGGATGCATGGGCAGAGACTCCCCAAAATTATGGAAGAACTAAAGCTGGATGGGAAAAGATCTGGAGGGCGCCCAAGAACACGGTGGAAAATGGGAGTGAGAATATCTGTAGAAAGGAGAGGAGTGACCTGGCAGCAAGTGGAGGAAGAAAAGTGGTGGGAGGACCGAGCCAAACGGAGAGGACTCATCAGCACCCAGACCCGGCAGTAGCTGGAGCGGGATTCGGATATAGATAGATAAAAAAATAAAATAAAATAAATAAGAAACATGTCCCAGTGTAACATGTCACTCCAATAAAAATATTTCACTGTCCTGGTGCCGCTAACTAAACAATTGAACAAAAAATGGGAATACAAGGAATAGGTGACTGGCGTAGCTTCATAGACGGATTTAAAAACTGCGCACTACGGAAATTGACTGAAATTAAAATGATTACATCTTCATGTTACTTCATTTAGTGAAGAAAACGTCTGGCTATTGAAATCAAACTATTTTATCAGTAATATTACAGCTATTGTGCTTCGTAGACCAAATATTTCTGTTTTAATCCCCAATACGTGCAATAACTTTGCCCTATCGCAGATTTCAAGCACTCCAATAGAAGATCAATAGAAGAACGGGAATGACAATTTTACAGTTAAATCATAGCACCTGCTTTATGGTACGTGGTGCCTCTTTTTCCATTATGAGTCTTACGAATAACCACCGTATCCCCATTAATTTCCTGGGTACTCCATTACAGGAACGCAATACTGCTTCGCACGTTTCTTGCAGTAGACGTGCAACAGAATGTTACAAAACTATTAATCAAAAGGATTTTTCCCATCTGCCGTTCTCCTGTCATTGTCTAGCGTGTACCGATGAACCTGTCAATGTAATTCCTTAAGGAGGATAAGAAATCGTAAGTAACTGGAACGTGACAACGTTGATTCGCAGTCACGCAAAACGCTACTCGAAATTCTGTCCGCGTTATGAGCTTTCATCTCTCGCATTAGCTGTTAACGTTCAGGATGCTTATGGAAGCATACTCACTGAACAGTGATTTATGAGTCTGTCCTGTCCCAGGTGGGGGCAGAAAATTTAGAGAAATTGCATCATACAGTACGAGATTAACCTAATCTTGGAGATTTTCTCTGAAATTCTATGCAGGGTTCATCCTGTCTTTCTATTCCTGTCACGCTAGATCATGGGCAACTCTTCCAGTTTTGTTGCTGGTACATGTGTACCAACATTGTTGGTACAAAGTAACATCACAACTTCTCATCATATTTTAAGGAGAAAAAAACCACGTATACAAGCCTCAACAATCGACACGCGCGTAAATTTCGGCCATAATTCTGACAGTGCGTAGCTACGACTTCCTGCAAGTAAAGGTTTTGATCTCTTGTGCGCACCGCTAGTTTTTACTCGCTCCATGTCACTTCAGCCACCTAATTCCCGAGCTCGCATAGTACCACACAGCGGAGTGATTCGCATGATGTTGCTGGTGAAGGAAGAGGAAGGGGACGGGGGGGGGGGGGGGGTGGACACATCTTCCCATTTGTTTCGAAATATTGTTCGAGAACACTTTATTTTACGTATAAAATATTGAGTATATATTATGTTAGCCTCAGGCACATGTATGTTCAATATCATTTGAAAAATATTCAGGTATTGATACTGTGCAGCTATATACAAGACTCAAAATTAAAACGAGTTACTGAAAATTATCATGAAATGAAGATAATGGTTATATGCACAATTTAATCATGCTGATCACATTGCAGAATAACGCATCTCCAGCAAATGCCTTTGACCTTCACAGTAGCAGCTTCAAAATAACGCAAAACACCAATGTCAGTAATGAAATACCGCTACACTATTTATTTAATTCCATACTCATCCATTTCATAAATTTAAATTACGTTTGTGAATCGCAACATTAAACTGTTCGAAACAAAGGTATCTTTGGCACCAGCTACAAGCTGGAAACTGAGCACTTTGACACAGTAAACAAAGCAAGATTCTAGTAATTCGCAAATATCTTACTCACTTCACTGTATAGAAGGTGGAAGTTGCCTATATTGTTCCAACCCTAAAACTGTGCCACTAATATAAAATTCGTACCTCTTGTACTATCCGAGGTTCATTGAGCTCAGCGCGAACTACGTGGCTCACGGAGACATCATGTGAGCTGTGAGATCTGTGAGTTGAGGAACAGGTAGTATGATGACTACGTTGATTTCACTGTAGTTTAAATCTATCTTTTTGTATATGTTGACGAATGAATTATTTGTATAGGGCAAGTGTTAAGATAAAGTTTTGTTTATGGCTCAATTTACGATGGTTGTCCTGAAAGTAATGCACCGCATTTTTTTCTCAGCCGAAAGTAATGCTACGAATGTTAAATGTTACGTATGTATTATGTGAAGTCTCCTGAGTCAGCTCTCCAAGTTTCCGTCACTTCCAACAGATATAATAGCTGCAGGACAGTTTCACAATGGCGTCTGTGGGCGATGTACGTTACAAGCAACGTGCCGTCATTGAATTTATCACTGCAGGAAAGAAACTGTGGGGAATATTCACAAACCCTTGTGCAAAGTCTATGGAGCATCTGCTATTGACAGAAGTACAAAAAATGGTTCAAATGGCTCTGAGCACTATGGGACTTAACATCTGTGGTCATCAGTCCCCTAGAACTTAGAACTACTTAAACCTAACTAACCTAAGGACATCACACACATCCATGCCCGAGGCAGGATTCGAACCTGCGAACGTAGCAGCCCCGCAGTCCCAGACTGAGCGCCTAGAACCGCTAGACCACCGCGGCCGGCTCAGAAGTACAGTTAGTCGCTGGGCACGGAGGGTGAGGTCATCAGAAGGCGTTTTGGCGCAGCTCCACGATTTTCAGCGGTCGGGGAGACCATCTACGGCTGTCACACCTGACATGCTGCAGCGAGCTCATGTTGTCATTCGCCATTAAAGTATGCCGTTCGTGGATGACATTTTGAGGACGACGAGGAAGTGATTCACACAGTGAAGCACTGACTCCGCTACCAGGACAAGGATTGGTACCGATAGGGCATACACGCCCTTGTTCCGCGCTGGAGAACGGCCATAATACGGGATGGAGATTACGTGGAAAAATAGGGTGTGAAGGTAAAACACCATTATTTCGAGCGTGTAATTCTCATGAAATTCAATAAAAATTTGTTGGAGAAAAAACTGAGGTGCATTACTTTCGCCGGCCGAAGTGGCCGCGCGGTTAAAGGCGCTGCAGTCTGGAACCGCAAGACCGCTACGGTCGCAGGTTCGAATCCTGCCTCGGGCATGGTTGTTTGTGATGTCCTTAGGTTTGGTAGGTTTAACTAGTTCTAAGTTCTAGGGGACTAATGACCTCAGCAGTTGAGTCCCATAGTGCTCAGAGCCATTTGAACCATTTTGCATTACTTTCTGAGCAACCCTCTTAGTATGTGATATAACTTTCCTTTTCAGTCACGAATCTGTAATCGTTGTGATTGTGAAAGTAACAAAGAGAGAATGGCAACATTGTTTATAATAACATAGTTTGTAATATACTGTTGTAAGTTTCTAATATTCTACCGGTGCAGTTTAAAACTAACTCATATAACGACCTTTAAAACTTGCGTGTATGCCTTATTAATCCAATATAATGTGGTGCATTTTCTAATGTGTCCTTTAACTAAGTTAACAAATAGATAATAAATTTGTATTTCACTATGGCAATGGGAAGTCGTTATGGAATATGGAGCACTTATTGCATTTAGCTATCACAGTGTATCTGAAAGGGGACAATTGATTGAATATAAAATATGTATAAAATGTACCTCAGCCAACAATTAAAAGGCATGCTGAAAATAAAAACTAAAATGAAAACAGTGATATAAAAGTTTTTGGTTGCAGTAAAAATGTTTTCCAACAGCTGAAACCGAATTGGAAGAACATTTTCTTAAATTTGAAGTGGTGATTTTCGGTTCAAGGATTTAAGACCTAATAAAACATCGATATAGAAGAACGATACAGACTGCTCACAGTTGCAAAGCAGAAGAAGAATTGTCAGTCAAAAAGCGGGGTTAAGGTGTCTATTCAAGAAATATCGCCGAATTCGAGTGAAATGGTGAAAGCTACAAGTAAACTTTCAGGGCCTATTGGAGGAGCCTGCGAGGTGGTGAGTAGCCCATGCAAAAAAAGCAAACCGAAGCAAATGGAAAAAAATCTCGAACTACAACTCCACCTTTTAAAAGAAAGTGTTTGGAGACTCAGTAAGAGAGACACCGCCAAAACAGAAAAGTTAGCCTATAGCGAGTTGTTCAAGGAATATCGAATGGAAGAAAACATCATGTGCATGAAATGCAAAAAGTGGTTCATGCAGAGTGTGCCGGGGTGACAAAAGGAGTGAAAAAGTTATACACCAAATGCTGAAGATAGTGGAGTAAGAATTAAAACGTGAAATGTTTCCTTAAACTTACGACGAGAACACTGCCAGTACCATGATCTGATTTCCTAGAAAATTCGCTCAGTGGAAAAGGAGCCATAATAAAATAATCTTGTCTGTTTTTCCGTAGATACTCTACCGTACCGTTTCTCAGAGAACGACCGTCAAAGTTTTCGACGTAATTTATATGCCTTTTAGCGCGCGAGATGCTCAGACAGCCTGATGGCAAAGTGGTTAGCGTCGCGATATCTTACTTTTTGCACCCCGTGTTCGAAACCAGATTATTTTTTTAGTTGCAGCTTACTTATTTTCTTCATTTAATTACCCATGTCCGTTGAAGGCTTCTGAAGCTATGTTTCCTGTTAGTTTACGGGACACAAGGGAGTTATGTCAATTGTAAAATTACAACCCGGTTTCACATTGTTATACATTTATTATGTATTATAATGTGTGTATAGTATTTTCAGGAGTTACAATCTTTTTAAATTCTCATACTTTTATAATTCATTCTCATATCACTTCTTAATTCTTATTTTTTATTCTTATATTTATTTTTTAGAAATATTTCGTGCATTCCCTTGGATGATACCTGTTGTAGAAACATTCGAATGGTAGATGTTCCGAACACCACGTCCATCGCACGAAGCCAATTTTCCAGCAGCGACATTTTTTCGTATAAATCTCAGACTGAAAAAAAAGGTCATTAACGCTGCTGAAGATTTCACGCGTTGGCAATAATTTCAAGGCAAACCACGCATAACGGATCACTTTTTCGAAACTGGCGCTTGCGATTGATTATGAATCAAGATACACTACAAGCATCAGTACACGAATAAGGACAACGTTATTTCGGTCTACATAGGAAACTATTCGTCTAGTAATATTGTAGCGACATGAATAGATAAATGAAAAACAAAATTACAAAAATAATAATTGACTTTCGAACGCGGGGCGCAAAAGTATGAAGCCGCGATGCAAGCCACAGTACCGCCCTTAGACAGTTTACTCGCTGAAAGGAACATAAAACTTTGAGCCTCGTTTTCTCAGAAACGGTCGAATACCCACGGATAAGCCGAGACACGTGTTCGCTTATTTTGACTCCTCTTTCACTGCTCAAAGTTTCTGGAAAATCTATTTATGGCACTTGTCGTAATCTACTCGTTACTCTAGTACACACCTCTAAGGTAAGGGAAATAATTTATGATGATGGTACAATTTACGCGTCCACTGGTATAAATCAGGAAACCAGATTTCTACGAGTAATTCGCACCACTTGCATGCGTTTAGAAAACTTCGTACAGTCTATTTATTTTTCTCGGAATTTCCGTTGTTTAGATAATTTGGCAAGTTTAGGCTATAATAAATAAAACGTCAAAAGTGGTACAAGTTAGATAACTCTTCCCTATTTCGCGTTCGGTCATTAGTCAGCTGCAGTGGATCAGAACGAGCGACAACCAACCAGTGCGTTCTAGAGTTTAAAGGCCTTACTTTCAGGTCATAACAATATACTTCGAGAATTAGTGCCCAGATTTTCGCGCGGGATCGATTTCTGGGGCTGATGTCTTGCATGTGTGCATTTTCCTCCTTAATTGTGAAGTCATGTTTATGACGTCTCCTTGTTAGCTTAGTAGCACAGTAGAAGACTAATTTATAACTTAATTCCAAAGTCTTGATTGGTACTGGATGTAGATGGGTTACTTAAGTTGCGTTGCTCCATTCAATTTGTGTGTAGAGATTGTTCGTTCTTGCATTGAACTTCATATTACTTACTTTTGTCCAGGGAGGGTCTGGGTGTAATTAATTAGGTATAATGGAAGTTCAGAACTACGGGTTTGTTAATGAAACTTCCATGATGCTGAAGTAACCACAGAAATACTGCAGAAAAAAGGAATGGATCAGCAACAAAGCTGCCTTGCCTTCGAATGACGAATGGCTGCAACGGAGATAGGGACTGTGTAGATAAGAATGGATGGAGAAATTCAGTGTATGAAGTTGATAGAAAGAATCTTAAATAGTTATTTCACATCTTTTAGTACTTCACTGATGCATATAAAGTACTTTGAGGAACTGTAGCTGTGCATAATGAAGTGGAGAAAATCTTGTGAGCAGTACGCTCGTTGCCTTAAGGAAAAAAAGCATGTAACAGAGCGACGCAGTACAAAAATCTGGTGCTCCTAAAAGAGCGGCAACAGATTTCCCAGCACACCAACCACAAAGAACATCTTCCGTTCGAGAATGCAAGGGTTCATGAAGTGTTGCACGTGACAGGTATCCATTTATTGCCGCAGGAACAAATCCTGTCCCAGGACTGCTACACCATCTGATGGATGGTAGTACATATCACAGACAACAGAGAAGTTCGAAAAACATCCAATCTGGGTTCTAATGTTTGTATCCATTAGAGTTATTTGTCGGTTTACCAGATTTGTACTTATTGTTCGATTAACAAAAGTTCTATTCCAACAGTGGTATAAATTTGTCTCATACCCTTTCATACGAAAGAATTAATCCTAGAAATAACAAAGCATTTTCCATAACGCATGTTACCAAGGGGGTAGTGGTGTTACTTTATGCCCAACTGCAAAGAATTAAAAAATTGGTTGCTTGTTATTCAATTATTTAACAACATACTTGTTAAATAGATACTAAAGTGAAAGTGACTTTCAGACCTGAAAATAACTTTTAACACAATGTTACCAATATCAATACATTTTCAACAAGGTAATCTACTTATTTCTTGACCACAAAAGAAAGATTTAAAAACGCAAATTTCATTCATTGTTGCTGAATTTTGCTCTCAACATTTTTTCTAACCATATACTGATGTTTAAATAAGGCTCTAAACTTCGAAATATTGAGTACGACATTCTGCTATGGAGACTTAAATATTTGGGTTAACTGAAAAATTCAAACATACGTGGAATCTGGCAGAATTCATTAAAAACAACCAATACTTAAAATGAAAAGTAACTGATGAGATTACAGTGTTTTCAATAGGTAGGTACAAAGTACACTCCTTCCTTATTCCATGGGCTAATGAGATTGTTGGTGCTCTAAAAAGCAATAAAAGGAAGAATTATTTATGTTAGCAATACAATGACTTCACTCACAACATTTTATTTCCCTCTTTAATTGCAGCGCGTTTCAAAGCTGCAACTGTTTTCAAGGGCTACACTGATGTTTTTGAGTGCTTTAAATTCTGTAAGCGCTAAATCTCATATGGAAGTTTTTCTGCAATACAGAAGATGAACTTGTTGTAGCCAAACCAAGTTATTTACCTTATGCTACGTCTGCTTCATCGGCTCCACATTATGCATGCACCCTAGTGCCTCGCATATGGAATTAATCCACTGTCATCACGTAATAAACTTATTTAGCGTATTTGCAGTGTCCATCATAAACATTCACAAACTCCTCTGTTTGCTGCTCTCTGCCTCGAAGAAACCTACCCTGCACTCTGTTCACAATTCAATGCCCTGTTGTTTTTAACAAGAACCTGAAGCACTTCCATCTGTCAATCTCTCACAGCTGGAATGTAAGGAGCTTGGATCCGAGAGTAGTAAGGAGTTGACAAAAAATAAAAAAAGACTTTTAATAATATTTGTCTTCCTCAATGGCATTTTGACATTAACCAAAAAAGTCACAACAGGAGTTATAACACCCATTGAAACATAATTGGTCATTTCAACCTTGAAAATGAAAATGTTTACCAAAAACATCGTCTTGTACACATGATTTTCAAATACGTTAAACAGTAAGAGAATCAAATTTAACAAGTTCACAAGTTTCTAAACAAAAATTCACAAAAGAGCTGAAAACAAAGGCATTTGATTAGGAATGGTACTTGACCATAAGGTTGCAAGCTTGGGGTAACACAGACATCACTTGGCCCCTTCAGATCTAAAACACACACACACACACACACACAAACATTAAAACTAATTGCTGTAGCGATTTAAAGGAAAAGAAATAATGCCAAATGATTGCCACTTTTAATACATGGAAAGCACGTAAATATGGAAATGAGAATTCCACAAAACAATTAACATTAAAAATAATTTCTGTCTGTCTTTTGCAAGAAGGATTACAAGAAGTCGAGCTTGTACTATTTATACGGAATGCAAATCGAGATGGAAGCCAGAGACTGAATTTCGATCAGCGAACAAGGAATTTTGTTAATGGCTATATCCCTTTAGGGCCTTTTGTTATATGTAACAAAAGATGCTCACTGTTTCCTTGATACTCCTGCGATTCGCTGTAAGTAAATACCGCCAGCACAACATCTACATTCACATCTACACATATACTCCGGTAACCACGAAGTGGTGTGTGGCGGAGGGCACTATTCGCGCCAAAGTTATATTCCCTCCCCACCCCCACCCACGCCGCCACTGTTCCACTCGCGGATCGCGCGAGGGTAAAACGACTGCCTGAATGCCTCAGTACAAGCTATAATTTCCCTATCTTTGTATGGTGATCATTGCGCGATTTGAAAGTTCGTGGTAATAATATACGCTCTACATCCTCGGCGAAGATCCGATTATGGAATTTACTGACCAACCCCTTCCGTTTAGGGCGTCGTCTATCTGCAAGTAACGCTCTCACGAGTGCTAAATGTACCAGTCATGAATCTTGCCACTCTTCTTGAAACCTTCTCAATCTCTGGAATCAGACCCAGCTGGTAAGGGTCTCATACAGGCGAACAATTCACAAAGATTGTACAAACTATCGTATTGTAAGCAATTTCCTTTGTTGAAGGACTGCATCGCTTCCGGATTCTACCAATACACCGCAATCTATAGTCCGTCTTGCCCGTTATTCATGTAATCTGATCGTTCCATTTGAGATCATTTCGAATGGTCACACCCAGATGCTTGTGGATGTTGCAGCTTCCAAAGACTGGGCATTTATTTTGCACTCGTACATTAATGGGGATTTTCGCTTTATTATACGCAGTAGGTTATACTTACTAATACTGAGAGATAACTGCCAGTCATTATGCGATGTGCCGGGCTAGCAGTGTATTTAACACTAAATTAATCTAGAATCTACATATGTAAATGATGCTCTAAGCCCCCCCCCCCCTATTCTAACTCCGACTTTTGCTGTTGCACAAGGATTAAAAAAAAAAAAAAACGTGAACTGACTCTAATCAACCCTGCCAGTGGAGTAGAAGAGATTTTGGCACCTGCAATAATTTAAATTGATAAATAAGTTAAATAAACGAAAGTTTCATTAACATAGTGAGGAATGATAGGTTTGCTCTACCGATTAACAGAATGAAAGTTCTGTCCAAAATAACAATATGATTTATTAAGACTAAACACAAAATAATAAACAAAAACACATGAAACATTTACAATACATCAAATTGGCTCAAATTGGATACTCAAACAAATGCTGTGAATGTGAAGTTGTCCCTAAACTAGATTGTGAGGATTATGACGAAGTGGTATGTGGAGCCTATGACTTGCAACTCAAATCTTAAGAGAAAACACATAGCCAACCCAACATTAATTGCTGCTACCCAAGACAGAACAAAGTTAGAAAAAGACGAACAGGCGCGCTCTGCTGAGCTTGATTATCACCTAGGAAAATCCCTGTCTGCCGGTGCTGCGGACAGACATTACCAATCTGTCTTCTTAACTGCAAGAACACAATTTGGCGTACCAGAGGCGATGGCTGGTTGCTTCGACGTCCTCGACCGAAAGGCGAGAGCCGACTACACACCAGAGCACCCGTACAGGCCGAACACACAGCGTTCCCGCCCCCACGACAGTGGCCGTGGTTAAATGTTCCAATCACCAACTCGAAAACCGGCGGAAAATTCCACTCCATTACCGGAACACTACCATTCCACCAATGGAGATTCTTGGCGCCAATTTCTGCGCTGATTTTGCTACGTCACGGAGCTATGCCCTGAGCAAGCCAATCACTATTTTACAGAAAGCGCGGGAATTTTTCCGCCACAACTGCCAGGGTACACAACTCATTCCCACGCCTCGCTGGTAGGCAGAAAGTGTTTTCGCTAAGTTTCTGCGAAGTAACGGAACCTCTAGCCCAGCCGCTACTTCAGACCCCTCCGGGCATGTCTTTTGACAATGTCGGCGTCTGCAAAGCATTCACTCGACTTCCTTACACCCGTCGGCTTAACCCTTTCCAGATCAGCAGAGCCCGCCTGTCACCGGACCACCCGGGTGACGAGAGACGCTGCGTGGGAAGTCCACGTGGGAAGGAATAGCGACTTTTCACTGCATGCAATTAGAGAGGAAAATCGTAAGATAGAAATATGAGAGGGGGCTCATGCCACCTCTCAATTACACCACACATTTATTCTGCAATTCCTCACTGATTTGCTCACAACTTTCGTGTGATACTACTTTCCTGCAGATTACAGCATCATCGGCAAACAGTCTAATGCCGCTGTCAATACCATCAGCCAGGTCGTTTATGCAAATCGTAAAAAGCAGGGGACCTATTACGCTGCCCTGGGGCACATCTGATGTTACGCTTGTTTCTGTTGAAGTCTCCCCATTCAAGACGACATACTGCTCTCTGTCCGTTAGAAGACTTTCTATCCAACCGCATATGTCATCGGACAGACCGTAAGCGTGCACTTTTTGTAGCAAGCGACAGTGAGGAACTGAGTCGAACGCCTTTCGAAAGTCGAGAAATATGGCTTCAACCTGGGAGCCGGTATCTAGAGCCTGCTGTATTTCATGCACAAAGAGGGCCAGCTGTGTCTCTCATGACCGCTATTTCCTGCAACCGTGCTGGTGTCTGCAGATGAGCTTCTCAGCGTCTAGGAAGGTCATTATGTCTTAACACAAGATGTGTTCCATGATTCTACAACAAATCGATGTCAGTGAAATTTGCCGGTAAATATGTGCATCTGACTTTCTACCCTTTTTATAGATTGCTATGACATGGGCCTTCTTCCAGTCCTGTGGAAATTTCCGCTATTCCAATGATCTCTGATAGATGATGGATAAGAATGGTGCTATATTTGTGGCATAGTCAACATAAAATCTTACGGGGATACCGTCTGGGCCAGATGCCTTTCTGGTGTCTAAGGCTCTTAACTGTTTTACAATCCCAGATACACTAAACACTATGTCAGCCATCCTTGAGTTTGTTCGATAATTGAAAGGGGGAATGTACTGCAGTCCTCTACAGTAAACGAGTTTTTGAAAGCTAGGTTTAGAATTTCGGCCTTCTGTTTATCATCATTCGTTACATTACCCGTACTGTCAGCAATATGAGGTATTGAATCATTTGTAGCGTTCACAGATTTTACGTACGACCAAAATTTTTTGGGGCTATTTATAGAAACTGCAGATAAAATATTGAATTCAAATTCGTTAAAAGAATCTGTCATGGACCTTTTGACAGCTGCTTTCATTTCGCGTAATTTTTGTTTGTCTGCGGGGCAGTGACTACGTTTAAGACGTCTTTACAAAATTCTCTACTTTCTCAGAAACTTCCTAATATGTTCGTTGAACCAAGGTGGTGCTTTCCCTCTCCTATATTTATGCTATGCACATATTTCTCTAGCATTTGGTGGACAATACCTTTAAATTCCGACCAAATATACTCAATATCTTTGTGTCCCACGGTGAAGGCTTGGAGCTTACTATGAAGACATTCATTAATGACACTTTTATTTGCTTTCGCAAACAAGAAAACTCTATGCTTTTTCTTTGGTTTTGTTGTAACTTCCACTGACATAGAAGCCACAACGACATCATGATCGCTAATACCTTCTTCTAGATTAACTTCCTCAAAAAGATAAGGTCTGTTTGTCGCCAAGATATCTAATATCTTCCCATCTCTAGTTGGTTTTCTAAACAATTGCTCAAGGTTGTATGTTGAGAGCGCTCCTAGAATAACTTCACATGAGACTTTGCTTCTGCCCCTGTGATAAACGTGTAATTTTCCCAGTCAGTGGAGCCAGATTAAAGTCTCCACCTATAACTAATGGATAATTTGGATATTTATTTCCTATATAATCAAGACATTCCTTGAAACGTTCTACGACGGTTGTTGCGGATGCTGGTGGTCTATAAAATCATCCTAATACAATGGTTACTCCTTGTCTGATTGACAGCTTTATCGAGACTATTTCACAGTCCGACCCAGTATCGATCTCAACTGCGTTTAAACAGCTTTTAACTGAAATGAACACACCATCTCCCATAGTATCAGTCCTATCTTTCCTAAACGTTGTCCAATCCGAGTTCAAAATTTCACTGGTATTTATGTCTGGATTCAACCAGCTTTCGGTACCTAATGCAATACTGGCATTACTACTGTTTATTTCGGAGAGTAACTTCCACAATTTTCTAACATGAGATTTATCGTATTTAAATCCTTTGGAATGAGCTGTTTATTCGAACTAACAATTTTTACATTTGACACACCGACATCAATGTCATGAACTGGTATTTTCTCAGGCCAACAGGCATCCGCAAATAAGGCAACAGAAATGAGAAACGTGACAATCCAGGCAGAGAGAGCCATTAATTCTTCATCTGTCGTATGCACACTATTACCTCCATCGATGGTAAGCGACCCCATTCACTAAGCAGAACGCCACAGAAACATCGCGACCCTGAGGGAGCGCGTATACTGTGCAGTGAACTCTGCGGGTGATTAAGCGCTTCTACCGATACACCGGCCAATCCGACGCTTGGAAAAGCCGAGCAGAGAAGATTCATGAGCAGCAGAAATATAACACGCGCATGGCTAAATAACTTTTCCCCAAAACATTCAAGAATATGACAGTACAAGAATGAATTAAGTGCTACCATATTCTCCCGATTACGCCTCTTTCTGTTTTCATTAATCAATCGTCAAGGCACTCCTTTTTGCGCTATCACCATTAAATGATACAGTCATTTCCAAAATCTTAACTTTTTAGGAACGAAGGAAGACTTTCTGTGAGTGAGTATGTGGAATGTAACAGGAAGGGCTTTCTAATGTTTAAATAACAGATTGAAATGGATTTTTTTGCCGTTATTGCGGTTGCAAAGTTTTGAAATCTGCCGGCCGCGGTGGTCTAGTGGTTTTAGGCGCGCAGTCCGGAACCGCGGGACTGCTACGGTCGCAGGTTCGAATCCTGCCTCGGGCATGGATGTGTGTGATGTCCTTTGGTTAGTTAGGTTTAAGTAGTTCTAAGGTCTAGGGGACTGATGACCACAGAAGTTAAGTCCCATAGTGGTCAGAGCCATTTGAACCATTTGACCCATTTTGAAATCTCTTTGAAAAATGTAGGTCAAAAACCTTGGAATAAGGTCCTTTTCTGAGGAAATAATTAATATGCTTGATAAAGATGTGTTTTTTAGCAGTATGTTCAGCTGTTTCCTTGCTGCTTATTCATTTTAACAGTACTGTAAGTATATCAAAGTACATACAGAATGGTTGCAGTCACCACCACCATCAGCAGCAGCAGCAACTGCTGCTACAGCAGAGTTACGTACGGGCCATTTTATTAAATCATCATAAAAGTACCTACATTCATGAGGAACATAATCAAGTGTCATGCAGTTTGTTCTTGTTAAAAGCCACTAATACATTATAAGACTTTTCAAATTAAAAACAAAAGACAATTCCAGAACTAAAAGATCGAATGTATGCTTCTGTAATTTTGCTGTTTCCTGAAGCCACAACATCTGACTGTAACTTACTACCTTCAAAGTGCACAAAGGAAAATAGTTAAAACCTGACTTTCCTTTACGGGTAGTATACACATGATCTTTCATCACTCTGTGTTTTTATAACACTCTTCGTAATTTTCTAAATTAAGTTCTATCTTTCTTTTCTTGGCACTTTCACTATGTTCCAACTCAATACTTGATGCCATTTTGCCGGCCGCGGTGGTCTAGCGGTTCAGGAGCTCAGTCCGGAACCGCACGACTGCTACGGTCGCAGGTTCGAATCCTGCCTCGGGCATGGATGTGTGTGATGTCCTTAGGTTAGTTAGGTTTAATTAGTTCTAAGTTCTAGGGGACTGATGACCACAGATGTTAAGTCCCATAGTGCTCAGAGCCAGCCATTGATGCCATTTTACATTTCACAACACATGTTCAGAAACAGGCCTAGGAACAGTTCAACTACGTAAAGCGAAACATAATGCATAGTGCTTCAGGGATTCGGTAGATTGCGTACGAAGATGATCGCTATTGAAAAGGCATTATTCTAGGAGTAAAGCCATCTCGAAAATGGCATTGTAACGAAGTCCCAAAAACACATTTACACTGCATGGAATAAAATTCTTGTCATGCCAAAAGGGGTGTCTATGTGCGTAGAATATGATATCGTTCCCAACTCATTCTGTCGAAATTTAGAGCAAGATATTTTCAAAAATGGATATATCACTGTATTTTATCACGTTCCGCTCTCTCTCCTTCTTCAATCCCTCTTGCTTGTCTATTGCTGTTAGCGCTCATAGTTTAAATCTACCTGCATGTGTTTTCTCTCTTTTGGTGTGTACTGTGCAACACAATTAAAGAAATACTTTTTCGAAACGCTGTGATTGTCTCCTGTTGCGATGCAGAAATTCGAAATTTGTACTAAAGGTGCGTACAAGCTTCTTCTGTAATGGTGGAAAAGCGTGGCTACCTGGGACTGTGCCCTCGGTGACGTTTCGGACTGCAAGTTTTCGAGAATGCGACAAAAAGGCCAGAGCTCATAAGTTCATGTGTGCTGTATGGTGGGTTAATGATGTTACATTGTCATCAAGTTTCACCACTACAGTCTTCCCATTGCCATCGTGAGCAAGTCACAAGGTGATGCGACATTGACACGTGTGTGAATAAAACGGCAGAGTTCATCTAAGATCTGACCACCCTCCGCCCTCCCTCTCCATCCAGTTCAGCAAAACCCTTATTATCAACTGCCCGCCTTTCTTCAGCACTTTAAAATTGTAATTGTATGTGTGCACAGACCAACTGTGATGGAGTCCTAGGCGCTTGCAGCCAGGGAACCTGTTGAACCCACTCATATTCCACACGCACACTAGCAGATGCAAGACCAGCAGCATAGTCTTTCTGCAGCACCTAGAACTCCCGTCGCAGTTTGTACGGGTACATTTTAAGAGTGGTCAAAAAAGGTGCATGGTTGGCACCGAGAATGTTTCCGAGACAGAGGGTTTAGAGCGGCCCTTGCCGTTTTGTCCACGAACGCGTCAAAGTCGAAACTCCCCTGATCGCATCACAGAGGGCGCGGAACAGGATGGCTGAGAAAGTATAAGCATCTTTTGCTGCTTTCGAAAGCGTTCAGATCGTATCCAATGGTTTTTAACCGTCCCTAATTATTCGACCCTGTACACCAGAGCAAACATAGCGGTCACACTGCACTCCAAAGGGTGCCATCATATTCAGTGGAGTTGATGACGCACGATATCCTTAGTGGATGACAAAATCGTCCAGGGCGTATCAACAGTGTCAAATGTGACCAAGAACGTCGTCCTATTGCTCTTCTACCGTTAACTTCCGTTTTCGACAGCAAAATGAGTGGGAATCAACGCCCAAGGAGAGGAGTGTTTTCACTGACTCCGTTTATGCCACCCCGTAAGAACTTTTAATGTCAACTCTAAGTAGTGTGTCTGAAATTGTTTACTAAGCCATCCATAAGAAAACTACGTGATTTCAACGCTGGGCGTCGTGGTTCTTACCGCCATCGTAGGAAAAATAGGGGAACAATGTGAGTAAGGGGGTGGGGGTGTGGGGGAGGGCTACCTCCTCATCGTTTGTACCACGTCCACTACGGGATTGGGCAGAATTCTGTTGAAATTTAGTGCCAGTGTGAAATCATTAACCTACCTTACACCTCACATAGACTTCTGTGATGTGGCCCTTTTTTCGCCTGTTTCGATACGTTGGTGTCTGAAGCGTCCCTGAGCCCGAGAGTGACGTCACAGTTCGCCACGCTTCTTAATTGTTGTAGATGAAGGTTGTGGGTACCTTTGAGACAAATTTAAAACTTCTATGTCGCAATGGAAGACTGTTACGGCGTTTCGAAAAAGCTGCCCCTTAGTTGTGTTGCAATTTACTTTCTAATTAACAGATATACAGTAATAATTTCAAATATTGGGTTGGATACTAGAAGCGACTTTTAGCGGACTTATCGTAATGAATGTAACGTAAAATAGGATGCCTGGTTAGATGCAAGAGCGGACCTGAAGACCCTAATCTTGCGTGGTTAAATATATAAATAATGTAAACTGAAACATATGCAACGCCTAAAATGTCAATGTAGTCCTAGAAAATGAAATTCTGCTTCAGCACCGAGCCGGCTGGGGTGGCCGAGCGGTTCTAGGCGCTACACTACAGTCTGGAACCGCGCGACCGCTACGGTCGGAGGTTCGAATCCTGCCTCGGGTATGGATGTGTGTGATGTCCTTTTCTAAGTTCTAGGGGACTGATGACCTCAGAAGTTAAGTCTCATAGTGCTCAGAGCCATTTGAACCTCTTTTTTTTTTTTCAGCTCAGGAACGTGTTGGACATAAACAGGAAAACAGAGCATTGTGATTGAAGACAATATATTACTAACAAAAATATCCTTATCATAATGGCTACTGTCGTGGGCATAAATGATGTAATCTTGCCTAGCACAATAGAATAGATGCTTCAGCCTGATGAAGCGTGAATGACAATATACAGGGCTATTACAAATGATTGAAGCGATTTCATCAATTCACTGTAGCTCCAGTCATTGACATATGGTCACGACACACTACAGATACGTAGAAAAACTCATAAAGTTTTGTTCGGCTGAAGCCGCACTTCAGGTTTCTGCCGCCAGAGCGCTCGAGAGCGCAGTGAGACAAAATAGCGACAGGAGACGAGAAAGCGTATCTCGTGCTTGAAATGCACTCACATCAGTCAGTCATAACTGTGCAACGACACTTCAGGACAAAGTTCAACAAAGATCCACCAACTGCTAACTCCATTCGGCGATGGTATGCGCAGTTTAAAGCTTCTGGATGCCTCTGTAAGGGGAAATCAACGGGTCGGCCTGCAGTGAGCGAAGAAACGGTTGAACGCGTGCGGGCAAGTTTCACGCGTAGCCGCGGAAGTCGACGAATAAAGCAAGCAGGGAGCTAAACGTACCACAGCCGACGGTTTGGAAAATCTTACGGAAAAGGCTAAAGCAGAAGCCTTACCGTTTACAATTGCTACATGCCCTGACACCCGATGACAAAGTCAAACGCTTTGAATTTTCGGCGCGGTTGCAACAGCTCATGGAAGAGGATGCGTTCAGTGCGAAACTTGTTTTCAGTGATGAAGCAACATTTTTTCTTAATGGTGAAGTGAACAGACACAATGTGCGAATCTGGGCGGTAGAGAATCCTCACGCATTCGTGCAGCAAATTCGCAATTCACCCAAAGTTAACGTGTTTTGTTCAGTCTCACGGTTTAAAGTTTACGGCCCCTTTTTCTTCTGCGAGAAAAACGTTACAAGACACGTGTATCTGGACATGCTGGAAAATTGGCTCATGCCACAACTGGAGACCGACAGCGCCGACTTCATCTTTCAACAGGATGGTGCTCCACCGTACTTCCATCACGATGTTCGGCTCCACGCTCTCCCGACTTAACCCCATGCGATTTCTTTCTGTGGGATTATGTGAAAGATTCAGTGTTTAAACCTCCTCTACCAAGAAACGTGCTAGAACTGCGAGCTCGCATCAGCGATGCTTTCGAACTCATTGATGGGGACATGCTGCGCCGAGTGTGGGAGGAACTTGATTATCGGCTTGATGTCTGCCGAATCACTAAAGGGGCACATATCGAACATTTGTGAATGCCTAAAAAAACTTTTTAATTTTTATATGTGTGTGCAAAGCATTGTGAAGATATCTCAAATAATAAAGTTATTGTAGAGCTGTGAAATCGCTTCAATCATTTGTAATAACCCTGTATTTCACACACGGTTCTGTAAGTCTCAGAAAGCGTGAGTACGCTGTGAAAAAAATTACGAGAAACTAATCAGTATCGAATAACGTGGTGCACAAAGCAGAGCGGTAACGATTTGTCCGAGTAGTTACCCCATTTGCCAGTTCTGCAGCGCGATGCAGAATGAAGCGCTTTCACGCGTGGTATGCGAGTCTGTGACAGACTTATTTAATCAACGCAAATTGGCACGGCGGAGAGCTGATGAAAGGCTGAACTGCGTGACGAATGCGGGGCGGGGAATTTTCGACGGTGCTGTGGGGTCTCCGACTGCAGACGCAGAGAGGACTGCGAAACGGCTGCGGCGGCCACGCCGGCAAATTGAACGGCGGGTGTGACGCGGGTTGCCGGCCGCCAGGCGTCTGGGCTGCGCGCCAGCTCTCGACTCGCTCTATCCTAGCGTACACCGTACTCGTTGGTTACCCAGGGACTAGGTGGATCTCGCCACACCCACGTCGACGCTCAGCCGCCTGAGTTCAGCCATACTATCTTCTCAGCCACAGCGTCGTCTTATTTTTCTCTCGTGGCGTGTTTTTTTTTTACCGTTATAGCCAACTGAGGACCATCTGCCGGTATCGAGTTTGAAGTTTTCTGTGTGTCTATAGTACCTTAAACCTAGGTCAATCATTTTCGACAGGTAGCGTGGCTCTGTGGTAGAATGTTCACATGCCACATGGGGTTACCTTGTTCGATTTACAGTCGATGGAAATTCATACATACAGGTGCATGTTCTACAAGGTTTTCCGTGAAGCATAAAGTACGTACAGTTGGGAAAAAAATCAATAGCACCCGAACTTGGTAATCAATGGACATTGGTTCGAGTCTCATTTCAATTATTATTTTTTTCCTTTTTCTGCACAGTTTGAATACCTTCCTTGCTTCAAGGTAAATAAGTCAAATAGATGCTAATTTACAGATATATATAATACACAAACATAATACATATAAAGGCACGTTTCCTGTTCCTAATTACGTGGCTCACATAAAATTCCAGTTTTCATTGCACGTATAAACATGCTAACTACCGATCTTTTATAAAATATTATTAGCAATTATTGTATAAATAAAAAAATACAAATTAAAACTTCACCAAAGCTAGGAATCGAACCTGGGCCGCATAGGGGGTAGCGAAGCATTCTGACACAGAGCCATGCCACCCATAGAGAAAAGAGACCTCACTTTAGAGTGTTAAATAAACTCGAAAAAATTTCGAAGTCCTTTTCTCGAGAAGTTTTGAGAATTACATTTGGAGTAGTGAAATTTGGCTTCGGAAATTCACGTACCACAAATATGAAAAAGAAAAGGCACAAAAATGCGATTGCCACGTTATGTCCGTGTGAGTAGGGGATAGCTTGTTAGTGAGAAGTTTGACTTGAGACTTTCATCGGCATCCGAATTTTGGTGCCCTGGCCTGAGTGTAGTGCTTATATCTATCGCTGCGGCAGTCAGTCAGATTACACTGCTACTAAGTTTGGGCAGTTTCTCTCGGAACTGGTATTCATTGTACCAGCAGTTGTCTGCACCTCACACCAGTTTCTTACATCATACGCCAGGTAACACATTTTCTTGTAACCAAGATGTGAAGCGTGAGATTGAATACCGCGGATCCCAGAGCATTAAGTGTCACATGTACTGACATAAACGATTACTTGGAATGCACATAGCGTATCGCAACCAATATGACAATCCAACGCTCTCTTCAGAAAAATCTAAATACTACCATACCATTATTTTACGGGTAATGAGGATAATACATTTAACATTGCTAAAGCCTTCTCCTTTTAATTGCAGTACACGGCAAAAAAGATGAAGCGCTCAGAAGACTTGATTGGATATCAGTGCAACTTCGTACACTGTTTGTGAATGATCTGAGTTGCAATTATCTCTGACAGGCGGAACAGCCACAAGAACCTATTAGTGTTATTCGTGTTTTGCGGTGTTTCCAGGGGGAGGGGGGTGGGGGTAAATACCGCCAGATGCTGAGTGATCACTGTGAAGGATGCATAGATGCCGTGTACTCGCAACAGACAGTCTGATCAGCATCTGATAGTTTGAGACGGTCCTCGTTGTGGGTCTCCATTTGGCCATCTGGTCGAATCGTGTAATAACCAGATTTAAGGGGCTTTCAGATGTGTTAGAGGCCCGGTATTGGACTTCATAAGACCCAGAGGGCAAGACCACACGTCATGGCGCCGACCGACCACATCTGACTGTATTTTAAGCTATTTGCCCTTTACGTATTTATATTATAAATTCTTCTTTGTATTAATTGTTTCAATTATATAATATTTTTTGTGAACAAATTTATCAGAAGCAATCATTTGGCTGCTTGCGAAACACAGATTCCGCTTATTTACCTAAATAGATATACTAATCACCGCCAGGTACCACCAACACAAAAAATGATTTCGTTAAGTGGCTCTGAGCACTATGGGACTTAACATCTATGGTCATCAGTCCCCTAGAACGTAGAACTACTTAAACCTAACTAACCTAAGGACATCACACAACACCCAGTCATCACGAGGCAGAGAAAATCCCTGACCCCGCTGGGAATCGAACCCGGGAACCTGGGGGGCGGGAAGCGAGAACGCTACCGCACGACCACGAGCCGCGGACGATTTCGTTAAGTACTCACACTGTTCTGCAGTGGATATCATTAATCTACGAAAGTAAGGTCCGATCGGTCGCAAGATGGAAACCACTGTGAAAATCAAATTTTTTTTTTGCAACAGTTGACTGCACCTTCCACCTACTTCTCTACATAGTCTCTGTTCCGATTTAGACATTTGTCGTACCGTTGTACCAACTTTCAAATACCCTCATCATAGAAGGCAACCGCCTGTGCTTCCCACCAACTCTCTACGCTGGTCCACATCTCATTGTCTGTGCCAGACCATTGTCTTCATAGCCAGCAAAGATGAAACTCAAGGAGAGTCAATTACTGGATCTACTATGGGTGATCAAACGCTTCCCATCGAAAACGCTGCAGGAGTATCTTCAGTGCCCCTGTAGAGTGCGACCGAGAATTGTCATGCAGAAGGAAACGCATGACAGTTATGTTATGTGGGCTGCTTAAAATAAGGCGAGATTTCACACCAGGTCTTCATACTTGGTGGGAGACACCGTTGTTCTAAGCATCTTTACGTCCTCACTGTGTGCTCAGAACTGAAAACAGCGACGTGACGCGATTGGTGGGCAAAATAGAGGCACTGCCCAATGCATCTGCGCAAGGCTTCATTGGGTTTTCACTGTGTTTTCCATTTCGCACCCCATCTGACCTTACTTTACGAGTAGACCACGTACAATGTGACTGATAAACTACTTTAATGCCTTAGATATAAGATGTCTCACATGTCATTTTCCTATCCTCTCCCCTCCACCCCCTCTTCACTCTAACTACACACTGGATGCTTCAAACCACAAAATTACTTTCTCTACAATGGTCACAACAGTGGAAGACTCCGGCTAAAATTGACACCATGTGCGAACAAACTGAAAGCTCTAGCAGTAATGCGTTCATTCAGTCAGTAATCAGCTAACTCCTAAAATACGTGGCGAAAAATTTGTCCTTCTCCTTCTGTTCTAATTTTTGTGTAAAATATAAGTGCACACCTACCAGGTTTCAAACTTGTAATCAACGATTCACATTACAAATCAATATTAATTTCCATGTTAATTAGATCATAATCTTTGACGTAGAATTTTCATAGTTCGCATTTACGTTCTCTACGCTTCCATAACTCATTAAAAGCAAAAGTCGAGATCATTTATCCAAATACACAGTTCTGTCGTTTTCAAGCCTTATCTCTTTGAATCCGTGATTCTTCTCTTTCTTCTGTGACTTATAAGCTGGAAGAAATTACATTCATTCTTACTTCTTTGCCAAAACAGGTTGTATAATTGTTTTGAAGTATGCTTACAAATGAGTAGTCGCATCAATGTTGATTTGAGAAATAGATTATTGTCTTAGCTGCAGGTAATTTATCTGTTAGGCAAGGGATAGATTACCTACAATTCATCCAGCATTTCAGTCTATATCTATATCCGTACTCCACAAGTCAGCTTTCTATGTGAGGCAGACTGTAATTAGTGCACCACAAAACTTGGCCCCCTGTTTCTTGTTCCATTAATGAATGCCACATGGGAAGAACGACATAGCTAATGCTCCTTAGACATGTATTTTCTTTGACTTTCACCTCGTCATCATTGACGAGCGAAATAATATATGTATCCCGCCTTTTCTTGGAACGCCCCCCCCCCCCCCCCCTCGGGAATTGCAACAGTAGGCCTCTCCGCGTTGCAGAACGCATCTCTTGTAGCCCCTGCCCCAGAAATTTGTTAAGCATCTCCGTAACGCTCCCGTACTTGCTAATCGTCACCTTGCAAAACGCGCCACATTTTGTTGGATCTTCTCCCTCTTTTCTATGAATCGTTCTTGTTAAGGTTTCCACACTGATGGAAAATGCTGAAGAATCGTTATTAACAACGTTTTGTGAGCCATTTGATTCGTGGATGAATTAAATTTCCTGAAGATTCTTCCACTGAGTCTCAGGCTGGCATCTACTTTTCCTATTCTTAGTTTTATTGTGATAATTCCGCTTTACGTCGCTCTAGATGGTTACTATTAGGTGTTTTAAAGTTGTTACTCTTTCCGGTGACTTGTCGCCAAAAGCATGATCGAACGATGGTTGTACTCTTCACTTGTCAGGGTCCACTGCCTGTCCCTGTAACAATCGTTGATCCTCTGCAAGTCTTCCAGCATTTCTGGTTTTGCAACTTCCCCATACAACGGTATCGTCTGCTAGTAGCTTCTCTGAGAAAACAACGTTATCCACTAGGTCATTAATATATAAATTGTACACCGATCAGCCAGAACATTATGACCATCTACCTAATAGCCTTCATGTCCACCTGCGGCTTGATAAATGGTGACACGTCGTGGCATGTCATCAGTGAGACCTCGTTAGATCGCTGGAGGAAGTTGCCACCACATCTACAAATACAGATTCCCAGATTTGTTCAATCGTGTTGAGTTTTGGCGAGTTTGGGGCCAACGTATCAACTGAAACTGCCAGTGTTTTCCTCGAACCACTCCATCGCTTGCCTGAGCTTGGACATGGCGCATTATCTTGCTGAAAAATGCAACTGGCATCAGGGACTGTGACGTCACGAAGGGATGTACGTGGTCTGCAGCCGGTGTACGATACTCTTTGGTCGTCAAGATGCCTTACAAGAGCTACACTAGATTCATAGATGCCAACGCAGATGTTCCCCAGAGTATAATGCAGGTGCTGCTTGTTTCTTTCCCTCCCACAGTACAGGTGTCAACAAGCTGTTCCCCCGGAAGACGACGGATTCGCGCCCTCCCATCGGCATGATGAAGAAGGTAACGGGATTCATCAACACTCTGCCACTGCACCAACGTCCAGTGCCGATATAGATGCGCCCATATCATTGTGTTAACATTGGCACATGCGTAGGTGGTCGACTGCGGAGGTTCGTCGTTAGGAAGGCTCAGTGCACTGTGTTCGGACACACTTGTACTCTACCCAACATTAAAAACAGACGTTCGTTCCACCACAGTTCGCCACCATTTTGCCGACGCATCGGCTGGCCGTCCAACCCCAAGACGACTGGACTTAGTTCCACCTTGGTTTCGCCACGTCTGGAATACTCTCACCACAGCACTCCTTGAACACCGGACAAGTCGTGCAGTTTCCGAAATGCTCGTGCCGCGTCTCCAGGTCACACAATCTGCCCCCGGTCAAACTCAGATAAATCGCACTCCCTCCCCATTCTACACACAGACATCACGCTCACTGATAATGTATTCATCGTGCGTGTGCTCATCATGTGAAGCTTCTCTCGCCTGGACGGGTTCATATCGGTGGCAAGTCATAATTTTCTCGCTTATCAGTGTAAGTAGACTGCTCTAAAAAAGTCACGGACGAGATATCTAAAGTATTTTAACGTATTAACTATTCGTGACTGAACGTGCGGGAGCATTTTGCCAGACCCCTCCCAGTCGTGCAGAAACAGTAGAGGGCCACATGGTACGAGTTCAGCGAGACTATCGGCTGAGTGCACCAAGTGCGATTTAAAGTTAACCGTGGCAAAGTTGCCATTTAACCCCGTTCAACTGAAAATTCTGATCCACCGACCTTGGCCAGCCTAAAATGAGGGAGTTGATTACTGCAGCCGTAATTTACTTTATTTTCAAGAGGTTCGCACTGACCAATAAGACAAACATATCCATCACGTATCTCGAAAAATTTGGCGTTCTTCCTTTGTTTTCCATTTCGTCAAACATAAACGAACGGACTAGTAGCGAGGTATAAACACACTTGTGCTCGTTGACGAAAGTGAGAGCATGTGACACAACGTCACTCACCAGTGGCTGTCTAGAAAACTTACGTATGTAGGCAGCCGTATGTAAATTCATGTCTCTATTAGCATCTTTGCATCTCCAGGGTGCCTTCCATTGCAATGTACAACGAGGTCAAATGCACGACTCGCTGAAGGTGGTATGATGACCGGGGGTTAAAGTGCACCACAGAGACATTTTAAACGCGTCTTACTCTTAACCGTGATTACGGGACCATGATTATCTTGCTTTTAGTTCGAGATTGCTGCACTCGGCCATCCGTGTACTGAAGCCGGCCCTGCAACACGAGGCAACTGAGGCAACGGGAAAAGACATCGTGTGTCAGCCAGCAAGCGGTTTCGGTGCACTGTGGTGGTTTTGTTCATTACGAAATGACTCGGAGACATCATCATGTTGGCTTTAGACGGAGAAGAGTCAGCAAGACACTGGAAGAAGGATGAAATGTGAGATGAATATACCCCAGGAGTTTCGTATTGCTAGCAGAATTGTTTCAAGTGTGTGGAGAGCGTTCCGAACCACAGGCATTGTTGCCTGTAGGAGAGGAGATGGTCGACCCCGATCAATTACAGCAGCAGATGACCGCTACATTTTGCAGCAGACAAGAAACGCCTCACGTCAAAATGCAACTGCAAACACACTTACAGGGCTGCAATGCAAACAGTCCTGCACTCCATAGTGCCACGGCGACTGCGTGGGGATGGTCTCTTTGCCTGACGACCAATACGTTGCGTTCTGTTGATAACCGCATATCGCTGGCACAGTTTACGATAGACCAAGGAGTGGAACCTAAAGCCGTCGGCACACGGACCGTGCTGTCGAGTGTTAACGTTGAGCGTGCCAAGTTCAACGTGCTGCTGAACGCTCAGGAACGATGCGACTTGTGCATACGGTACGTGGTCCCCAACGTGGTATACGCGATTGCAGCCCACTCCAGCGGCAGTTGAGGGATGCTTCTAGTTCGTAAATCACACTGTTTACTCACCGGGCGCGCGTAAAATTCCCACGTTAGCTCTATTAAAAAGCACGTTTCCTCCATCGTTCACGAAAAGGAAAGTACCATGTCCAATCAGTAAGGACATAGGCTTATAAAAGTTCCATTACAAACAGTGCGGTACAAATTTGGAATACTTCTCCGTAAAAGATAAAAATTATTCATCATTACCACATTTTAGGAAACCCCCAAGATCAGTCTTGCTTGATCACTGTTCCTACCCAGTAGCAGAATGTTTGCAATATGTGGATTACGAATCGTAAAAGAAAAAGAAGCAAAATATCTTTATACAAGTAGCGCAAGCTGTCCTGTAGATTAAGGAAAACGAACAAAGTCACCCCTTAAAAAAAGGTGAACTTACATTTAGATAACATAAAATATTATAGTATATACTTATATTAAACTAATAATAAAATATCAGAACCTAATAAAAACGTGAATGTTAGGAAACAAATTTGGAAGTGTCAAGACGCGAACCACCGCCCCAACAAACAACTCAATACAGGACAGTGACGCAGTTCTTTTTATTTTTTTATTTTCAATAAAGATGACTCTGTTAATAGGAAGATGTAGATCATTTCATGGTATAGTATGTGCAATACATATTGAGTGGTGAGATAAGCGTGAGATTCATTATCAGCTGTCAAATGTGCATACCGGCTGCACCCGGCACATCCCAACTGCGTGGTGGGTCGAGGAAGACTGCCTGAAGATAGTTGGCAAAGGTTTTCCGATAGTGTGACCATCTATGAACCTCAGTGTGGGCTTGCTGCAAGAAATACCAAAAGTCAAGTCGCGACTTGGCAGCATCCCCATAGAGGTACGCGATCGTCCAACCTTTGACACAGATGATCGACTGTGATTTAGTCGCCGAAAAGTAGTCACTCTCCGGGTGTAAGAAGGAAGCAGGTGTCATATGTTGCGGGGTCACACGGAGGTAGCAAGCTACCATCTGTCTTCCTAGCAGCCAGACGTCCTCCACCGCGATACAAGTGAAGCGGTGATGGTCGTCATCCACTTGGCGACATTTCGGGCACAGTGGAGTGTCCACTAGTCGAATTGCATGGAGCCGTTGGTTGGTGTTGAACTTGCCACAGGCGACTGAGAACCACAGTGCCCGAACGAAGGTAGGAAGGAATTTTTGGTGCACATGTCTCCAAATCTTCGGCCAATGCAACCTGGGGTGTTAGAGTTCAATGACATTACGACTTATCCGTCGTAGCAGCCAAACATAAAAATCCATCGTGCATGGCGGTCTCGTGCGCGGAAGCTCGTCTCTGATATAACGAAGTTCCACGATAAATGTAGATACATGCGCAAAATGTGTCGTAACGTTGCCCACCGCCACCGGAGGCGTGAGGAACGCTGGAACCAAGAGATCCAGTAGGCGGGATGTAAGGGAATCACCCCCGCTACGCCATTGCTTGTACATCGTGGCTAGAAGGAGCGCCGTCGCTCGGCAGTGAACTTTCGTAAGTCCGAGTCCCCCCTTGTCCGTAGGGAGCGTGAGCGTTGCGTATCGCACCTTGAGGGGCGATCCAATCATCACTAAATAGCCTAGTGCTGATTGAAGTCGACGTCCGAGCGTGAGTGGGCAGGATCTCCGAAATAGGCACCATTCGAGGAATCACATAAGTGTTCAGATACTACACTCGCTGCAAAGGATCAAGGCACCGTAGGAGATGTTGTCGGACCATGGTACGTGTTGTCGGACCATGGTACGTGTTGTCTGTAAAATACTTCGGTAGTTAACTGCCGCAGTATGTTTTAGAGATGAGGTAAAGTCTATGCCGAGATAGCGGAATCGTTGCACATAAGGAAACGGACTGATTTCTTCGGGCGTAAGGCCCCTTCCAACCGGCATTGCCGCCGATTTGTTCGTGTTCACTGCACTACCCGCCGTCACACTGTGGCCCAACAACAGTTCAAGGACCGTCTTCACCTCTTCCTCAGAACGAACGAGCAGCAGGAGGTCGTCCGCATAGGCACGACATTTGAAGGTGTAGCGCAGTAGTTCCATCCCAGAAAGAGAATTTGTTAGCCTCCCAATTAATGGTTCCAACGCTATCGCGAACAGCAGCATCGAAAGAGGGCAGCCTGGCGAATGGATAGTCGAATTTGAATGGGCCCTGCTATACGCCCATTAACCTGTACCAAGGATTGTGCGCCCCATAAATCCTTCTAATGAGACCAGTAAAACGGGTCTGGAAATCCGATTTGTTCCATTATAGCGTACGGATAGTTGTGACGCACCTCATCAGAAGCTCCGTCGAAATCAACCGCCACCAACGCCGCTTTAAGCCTGCACATTACGCTAAACCAACAACACACCCCTTGCACCTAATCATATTATAGTCAGTGATGAAACAAAGCACTATGCTCTGCCAGAAATATCGACTCTTAGACAATGTGTCTAATAGTGTATTATAATACGACAGTATGTCATCTTGGGCAATGTATAACATTTAAAACACTTGAGAATGGCACTTTGAAGCCGAAATCATGATTGTGTAAGTGTAAATGTAACAGTGTAAATAAACAACCGCCTAATGGCGGTACTGACTTTAAAGAAATATTGTATGACTGTGGCCCCGCATTATGAAAAAATTATTCAGTGTAGTTGCTATCTGTGAATACAAGTGTCATTTCTGTTCGTCTCATTGTGTATTTCTCTTTAACGAGCTATGTGGCCTGTCACACATCATGGGGAACTTGCTTTAACCCGTAAGTTTGGCACATCACTATAGTAGTAGTACTGCGCCTGCATCCTCCTTCGAAACAGGGAAGAGATCCTCCTTGCCCCTCCCCCTTTCACTTTCTGAGAAATATTTGGAGTAATGTAGACAGGCAACGGAAAGGTAATGAATGGCGGCAGCTATTGCCTCCCATATTGGTTTAGAAATATATCGGCTTAGAAATACTGTTCGAAACAACAGATGAGGTATCATATCTTCCACGAAGGGAAGAACTGACAGTCGGTTTGGAGGGAGAGAAATCGAGCCGAAAAGCAATCTGGGATCGTTAATTGGGTTGAGTCGGAGGAGTTTCAGCACACAGCGTCACGGGAGAAACCTGAGGACAGCACTGAGAATGTTATCTCCCTTGGCACATCATCCTCCTTGAGGATTAGGGCTTATCGTAAATGCTGAGTTTACCACATATTATGTAAAAAGGTCAATCCCTCGCTTTTAGATTTAAATTCTTTATGTAAATATACTGCGTCAATTTCAGTAACTGACTTGCCGAGTGAGGTGCCGGCGACTTAAGATATTTAAGTGGCATTAGAATGAATGATAGCTTTAATCTTCAGTCGAACATACTGAGCTGAATTAGCCCTGCTCGTAGCGAAAAAAGGGGTTGGCTCGTTGAAAAATCGAATAACATGTTTCATTTTCCATTCTTGTCTAGATTCAACTATGAATTGGTTTCTAGCATCCTTTTGTTACATGGACGTAAAACATTAGAATTAATTTCTTCAGTAACAATGTATCGGTCGGTTTTGAACTGGTCCATGATTTTTCTTCAGGTTTCGCTTCCCGTCTATAAAAAACGGAGGCTCCTGAAGAACGTACCAGAACTGTGCATAAACATTGCTTACGTCTAAAGTTTCGTCCTTTACTGGTCTTTCGATTGCCATATTAGTAAATCCGGGATGCTCTACGGTATATAAAGATCTTCGTTCTCACGGCAATGGTTTTCTTAGGCAGTCTTTCAGAGATGTTCTCTCCTTTTCGGGTTATGAAACCAATCTAATATTTAATGTGCCCCTATAACTCTTAATTTTAAACAGGCCTAGTCTCTCCTAAATTTTCTATTACATACGTTTCAAAGGCACACAGTTCATTGATGCACGAGTGAATTTTGGTCGTTTAAGAAAAGATTTCCCTATGATTTCTGAAACGGGTCGTCAATTTGGAATCACTTACAGCTGGAAGGTGATAGTAAATATGACGTGCCGGCCGCTGTGGCAGAGAGGTTCCAGGCGCTTCAGTCCGAGTGACCGCTACGGTCACAGGTTCGAATCCTGCCTCGGGCATGGATGTGTGTGATGTCCTTAGGTTAGTTAAGGTTTAAGTAGTTCAAAGTTTAGGGGACTAATGACCTCAGATGTTAAGTCCCATAGTGCTTAGAGCCATTTGAACCAAACATGACTTACTTCGAATTAGTTATTTCTACAACCACGATCTTAGGACGTATTTGAATTATGGCCCCTTAGGAGACTCAAGACAGCCTATTTCATGGACTCTTCTCCGCCTTTCTAGACGTCGTAATAATTATACTGACTGTCTTTTTGTATTCCGCATTAGTTGAAATCCATAAATTCATGTTGTGAATGGAATTAGTTGTACAGCTTCCCAGAGGCCGATGTTTTTTTTTCAGATCGCCAGAGATTCAGGTTTGTTTCTGCATTTTGCTGGCGCTACCTGCACCTAAGAGTGTACAACTGCAGGACATTCACAATTCACAACCAAACTGCCACGATCCAATCCAGTCTAGACATCGGGCTATCCCAATCATCTGCATGCCACTACAACTAAACTTTTATATTCTCATTAACTGGCTTCAGCAATTCAAAACAAAATGTCACCATCAATGCTAACCTAAACCTCAGGCTACGCCACACATCAGTAAGTCATCACGATTAAGACGTCATATTCGCATTCGTTGGCTTTGAAAATTCATAAGTGAACGGCAGCCTTAGAACCTGACATATACTTCAGTGTACTCTGCAAATCAGTCACAACAATCTAGGCTATGCTTGAAAAACATAATACAGACGCAAAGCAAATATAGTCAGTGTGCTGTTTTCTTTGTATCTGCGTATATATGAGATCACTAAAAATGGTTCAAATGGCTCTAATCACTGTGGGACATGACATATGAGGTCCATAAGAGGTCATCAGTCCCCTGACTTAGAGCTACCTAAACCTAACTAACCTAAGGACATCACACACATCCAGGCCCGAGGCAGGATTCGAAACTGCGACCACAGCAGACGCGTGCCTCCGGACTGAAGCGCCTAGAACCGCTTGGCCACAACGGCCGGTATATGGCACCACTCTGCACATCACTATATCTCTAGTGAAAACTGATGTCCGGTATGGGCTTAACGGGTAAAGTGAAGGACGAGCATCTCTTATTGTAAGGGAAGCAGTCTTACTCAGATTAACTCTCCCTGCAACTGGTGTCAAGCCGACTTAGAAATAATATCGCATCTACCAGTGCAGTAAAGCGTGCTGTGATTATACGTAGATATGTTCACGTGCGTTTCTTGCGTTACTTATACTAGTTACAAATTTGTGTTCTGCATACTGTGAACCGATTTAGTGGAAAGAAAATACTCCCCACGCAACTTTTTTAAAAGCCGCGTAGTGGAAGCGTCGTTATGGCTTTGTGAAAGAGTCTGTAGGCGCTCGTTGTGACGTAGATGGGTAGACAGAGTGAGGCCTCGCTTGCTTGCTCTTCGGTTTACAGACTGTAGGTTCAGCTGCTGCCAAGGTCTCGCTAAAGACGGCAACTCACTTACGTTTTTCCTGATGGGAAATTTTGGGATTAGCTGTATAAAGTACCTTCACGTTCTCTGATGTGCAATCTTATTCAGCGAACAAAATCTGCTCAGGATTCTAGCCGTGTCACGTTTCAAACCAGCTTTCGACCGAGTCTCAAGTAGTAGCTGACTTCCGTGCGCTTTTTGTTCCAGCGTCACTCGCACCCATTTCAACCTGATGGTGCTGGAGTTTCACGTAGTCTTCCACTGTAAACCTCCGTCTTTATTGATAATGTTATTGGATATTTTAATCTCTTAACCCTTTTTAATCACACTATCACAGAAACGTTTGGCCTTCGTGACGATAGAGGCGTCATTGAAAGCAACTCGGAAATCAAGAGCGTAAAGCGGGCGTGCAGACGCGTAACGGAAGCGTTGCATTGTACGGCGATAATTGACCACTGGTGACGTCAAAGCCGGTAGCAAAGTTATATAAGAACGGGGGCAGCATGGAAACTGCAGTTAGTTACTACGTTGACCATGGCCGAGGAGCATTCCTCGTGGATGTGCAGCCAGTTGACATGACTGGGCCGGCCGCTGCGTTCTATGCGTTTCAGTCCGGAACCGCGCTACTGCTACGGTCACATGTTCATTTACGAATGGCTTTTGCGAAAAATGGTTATACGAAAAACGAGATTAACCGAGCACTTCACCCAAGTAGGAAAATGCCTAAAAATAGGAGACAGCAACAACCATCAGCTGGAAAAGTATTTCTTCCGTTCATCCATAACATCACTGATCGCATTGGAAAAGCACTAGCCAAGTTTCAGGTGGAGACTATTTTCAGACCTACTAAGAAAATTAATGAATGCCTAAGATCAACAAAAGATGCTCGTCACCCCCTAACCACCCCAGGGGTATATAAAATTCCGTGTAGTTTTGGCAGGGTTTACATAGGAACTACAAAAAGAAGCATCAATACACGGTTGACGGAGCACAAAAGAAACTGTCGCTTGGGACATATCGACAAATCGGCAGTAGCGGAACATGTTTTTAAGGATGGAGATCACGAAATAAAATTTGGTGAGACAAGCGTGCTAGCGAGGACGTCGCACTATTATACACGTATGTATAGAGACGCAATTGAAATCCACAAACATCAATACAATTTTAATCGTAAAGAAGAGGGATTAAAATTGAACAATATATGGCGGTCGACGTTGCATCAATCACGTGACAATCGATTGCCTGCAATCGAGAGAACAGACGATAGCCAGAGATAGCCACACACCGACGCCACGTGACGTGTGGTTGCGCCCTCTAAGATCTCCATATAAGCGGCGGCCCCAGCTCCTAGCAGCCAGTCGTCGACTCACCTCGGAAGATGTTCTCCGTAGTTGAGAACGAAACGTCAGGGAGGAGAATTTCTACAGATCGACCACACATGTTACTATTTCCACTGTCGACGCTACTGTGGTCGGTGTCACAACAATGCTTGTATCATCTGCAAACAGGACTAACTTTACCTCCAGGTTCAAATAAAACGGTAGCCGACTAACATAAAACTAGAAACCGTTTGCTATTAAGAATAACACAGGTCTTTCTGCGTCAGCAAACCGCTACCTCTTCTGCAGTGGGAGTAGCATTTGAGAGGCGAGTTTATTTTGCGTGTGGAGCTCGCTTCCACATGGTGGTGATTTTTGAAGTCATTTTAATGAAATTTACTACGCTTGTGTAAATGTTTGGCGGTGGCGAAAGCACAAGTGTGTGTAGACACAGTTTCACCTCTCCGGCAAATAAACCGCTAGCGCTGAGCGAGTCGCGTCGCCACCTCAGCGGAGGGCAACGCTCGCTGACGTCGCCTCAGCGATCCCCCGCAAAGGAGGAAGTTAACAATGTTTCCCTTTTTAAGAAAGCAAGTGTCGCTGGTTGTCTCGTGCAGACTGAACGATCTCGGCATATTACTTCAGACTGTCCGTCTCTTTATGTAGGAAAAGAGAGTTATGAGAGTGAGGAATATGCATATGCTACCGTACCCTAGGACATCGGTGCTTCAGTTTTCTCGGTAACATCCTCAGAACCACGGTTCTCATTGTATGTGTACAATAAAGCTATGAGACACTTGCACATGTCGAGAATGTGGTTTGCAAAATTTATATGGAGGGAGTACCATTACTAGCCATTATTTGTAATTTGGGTGCTCCTGCCTGTAACTTGACGAAGTACCTAGGGTGTCTATTTGTCGCTTCATTGACTCTGTGTAATTTATTGGGCGTTTCAATGCAATTCATCTGCGTCCCCCGGGACTGATTGTAAACTTCGGGGATTTTTCTCTGCCTCGTGATGACTGGGTGTTGTGTGATGTCCTTAGGTTAGTTAGTTTTAAGTAGTTCTAAGTTCTAGGGGACTGATGACCATAGATGTTAAGTCTCATAGTGCTCAGAGCCATTTGAGCCATTTGTAAACTTCGACGTTGTCTCCCTGTTTTATGTGTGCTCCACTTGGAGAATCGTTGAGTTCAGTGGGTGAAATGCAGGATCATGTGCTTACTTTAGGTTAATTTTTATTCTGTGACAAGTCTTCTGAACGGAATGACGGACTGTCCATACACAGTCCCTTATTACCCATAGCTGCTTATTGGTTCAAATGCCTCTGAGCACTATGGGACTTAACTTCTAAGGTCATCAGTCCCCTAAACTTAACTAGCCTAAGGACATCACACACATGCACGCCCGAGGCAGGATTCTAACCTGCGACCGTAGTGGTCGCGCGGTTCCAGACTGTAGCGCCTAGAACCGCTCGGCCACTCCGGTCGGCTAGCTGCTTATTCGTGGACGACTTTGAGGGTGGCGCACTGAGGATAGCAGCCCTAAGACCAACATGTTGCTGGACATACGTGCCTTCAGTTTGGCCACTTGAAGCTGACACTCTTAGAAGTATCTTGGAACATTTTAATTCCTTCACCGCACCATTGAGTTTACCATGTATTGGAGAATGGTGGAAAGTTCCAGTTTATGGACATTCTCGTTCACAAACGACACGGTGACACTCTGTGGAATAGGATTTATCCCAAACATACACTGACTGATCGTTATCTGCGTTCTACGTTCTGTCAGCCACCATACCAACGCGCTGGGAGCCTTAGGATGATGGCCCGAAGAATATATATTATATCTGATGCAGAAATATTAATAAAGGAATGTTTAGGGGAGTTTTATCAGCATCGTATTTTATTTTTATTTTCTAGGTCACTGCCGCTCCCATCATTTAAAATTTTTTTTGAAAAAAGATTTCTTAATTTTAACTACCGCTGTCACCAGATGACAGTATATTGGATGTGAATGGTGGGGAGTGGCTACAGGGCAATGTTCAACGTTACTATGTTATAAGCAGCGTATGTGAGTACTTTCTTGTTTCATTAAAAAAACTGTCTTTTTAAAAGTTTAATTTACACCTCCGATTTGGGGGATCGAGTAGTTTATATGAGCTTTTATTATATTATTTTTTGTACAGATTTCCTGAGGATGCAACGATAAGTGGTGCGAAACCGGTCGCAGATTTAATAAAAACCATTCATACAGCTAGTGCGAAAGTTTCTTTGAAAGAAAGGAATGAACACCTAAGACCTTAGTTGAACGCAACGTATTCTATGAGAATCAGAGTTCAGACCATCACACGAAGTACAGCAAGATGAATCTGCATCACATGCTTTCGTTTCATTGCGTATCTTCTCAGACAGGGAGTATTAATAAATTATTTTTGGTTTCTCGGTCTTAAGCTTACTGCAGTTATTAAAGTAAGCTTTAGACGAATAAACCAATAATACTTTATTTTAACAGTTGCTGCGGAAGATGGCCGTGCAAACATACATATTAAGGAGAATTAAGTTTTAACATCAAGAGTGTGTTCCGTCCGACAGTCAGTATTAGTGCCCTTTTGTGTTCGCTTAAGGATATTCGAGGGCTAAGGCAGCCCTGTGATTACAAGATTCCATGCCACTGTGGTAAAAGGTGCGTTGTTCATACTATTCGTATTGTTCGTACATATGTGTGAGACATCGGGGCCGCACAAGGTTACAACATCCCGAAAAATATGCGATGGTGGCGCTTTACTGAACCCCAGGTGTTATTGGTATCTGCTAGCCTACGTAGGGGCGCCGACTCCAGCGTGCCGCCAGCTCCAAGAGATTCATCGACAGCACCGTCTCACCTGAAGACGACGGCCACTTCGACCTTCCAAACTGTGTGTGAACCTGACCTGCAGAACCGACTATCAACCCACCAGAAGCATCACAAGTTATTATACCGGGATAGCATACGAAGCCATTCCTTTTACGTTGTTCTAACATCAAGATTCTGTGACCTGCATCGGAAATCGGCTATAACTCTTCTAGTCACCTCCACCACCATCATTATTGCATTTACTTGAAAAGTTAAAATACAGGGTTTATCAAAAAGAATCATCCGATTTGGCTCGTCTGTATATTTGAAACTAATAAACCTATACAATGAATTTTGTTTTTTAATGGACGGAAAACTCCAAAAATATTTTTCACGTCTTTTCATAGGTGTTCAGTACAGGGCTATTACAAATGATTGAAGCGATTTCATAAATCCACTGTAGCTCCATTCATTGACATATGGTCACGACACACTACAAATACGTAGAAAAACTCATGAAGTTTTGTTCGGCTAAAGCCGCACTTCAGGTTTCTGCCGCCAGAGCGCTCGAGAGCGCAGTGAGACAAAATGGCGACAGGAGCCGAGAAAGCGTATGTCCTGCTTGAAATGCACTCACATCAGTCAGTCATAACAGTGCAACGACACTTCAGGACGAAGTTCAACAAAGATCCACCAACTGCTAACTCCATTCGGCGATGGTATGCGCAGTTTAAAGCTTCTGGATGCCTCTGTAAGGGGAAATCAACGGGTCGGCCTGCAGTGAGCGAAGAAACGGTTGAACGCGTGCGGGCAAGTTTCGCGCGTAGCCCGCGGAAGTCGACGAATAAAGCAAGCAGGGAGCTAAACGTACCACAGCCGACGGTTTGGAAAATCTTACGGAAAAGGCTAAAGCAGAAGCCTTACCGTTTACAATTGCTACAAGCCCTGACACCCGATGACAAAGTCAAACGCTTTGAATTTTCGGCGCGGTTGCAACAGCTCATGGAAGAGGATGCGTTCAGTGCGAAACTTGTTTTCAGTGATGAAGCAACATTTTTTCTTAATGGTGAGGTGAACAGACACAATGTGCGCATCTGGGCGGTAGAGAATCCTCACTCATTCGTGCAGAAAATTTGCAATTCACCAAAAGTTAACGTGTTTTGTGCAATCTCACGGTTTAAAGTTTGCGGCCCCTTTTTCTTCTGCGAAAAAAACCTTACAGGACACGTGTATCTGGACATGCTGGAAAATTGGCTCATGCCACAACTGGAGACCGACAGCGCCGCCTTCATCTTTCAACAGGATGGTGCTCCACCACATTTCCATCATGATGTTCGGGATTTCTTAAACAGGAGATTGGAAGACCGATGGATCGGTCGTGGTGGAGATCATGATCAGCAATTCATGTCATGGCCTCCACGCTCTCCCGACTTAACCCCCATGCTATTTCTTTCTGTGGGCTTATGTGAAAGATTCAGTGTTTAAACCTCCTCTACCAAGAAACGTGCCAGAACTGCGAGCTCGCATCAACGATGCTTTCGAACTCACCGATGGGGACATGCTGCGCCGAGTGTGGGAGGAACTTGATTATCGGCTTGATGTCTGCCGAATCACTAAAGGGGCACATATCGAACATTTGTGAATGCCTAAAAAAACTTTTAGAGTTTTTGTATGTGTGTGCAAAGCATTGTGAAAATATCTCAGATAATAAAGTTATTGTAGAGCTGTGAAATCGCTTCAATCATTTGTAATAACCCTGTATATCCCTCTTCAGACGCATGGCATATGTCAATGTGGGGTTCCAGTTGTTCACACACTGCAACGAGAATGTCTTGAGTGGCAGATCCACAGCTGCAATTATGCGATGCCTCAGTTCATTCATTGTTGTTAGTATCGGAGGCACATAAACAGAGTCCTTTATAAACCCCCACATGAAATAATCACATACATTTAGGTCCAGTGGCCTTAGAGGCCAGTAATGTAAGGCTGAATCATTTGGTCCAATGCGACCGAACCATCGTTTAGTAATCCTTTGATTTAAAAATTCCCGCACTTCCACATACTGCTACCTAGCGGGATCCACGTAAAACACGAGAGTTTGCTGTTTCCAACATTACGTTGTTCATGCACATATCTCAAATAACATAATAGTTATGATTTTTTTGATTCGGATGATTCTTTTTGATACAGCCTCTATATAGCCTGTATATAACCTGTTCCTAACACTGTTTCTGAATCTTGCGAAACCATTTGCCATTGTGTTTCATAAGAGCTCGAGACACGCTGTCTTGGCTCATTATTTGTAGCTAATGTGACCATTTTTACAATAACAAGTAATTTTCAGAATGAAATTTTCACTGCACAGCAGAGTGTGCGATTTTATAAAACTTCCTGGCAGATTACAACTGTACCAGACTGAGATTCGAAATCGGGACATTAGCCTTTCTGGGTAATTGCTCTACTGACTGAGCTACCCAAGCACGGCTCACAACCCCTCCTCAGAACATTACTTCTGCTAGTACCTCCTCTCACAGGAGAACTGTGATGTTTCGATGGTAGGAGACGAACTAATGGAGGAAGTAAAGGTATGAGAATGGGTTCTCAGTCGTGCTTCAGTAGAGCTCCTGCCCGTCAGGGGCAAAGGTCCCGAGTTCGAGTCTCAGCGCGGTAAACACTTTTAATTTACCAGGAAGTTTCAATAAGTAATTTTATTGTCTGACCGAAATTTTTGCTGTTACCCTATTTCTGTTGCTACAACCTTTACAGAAGTAATTAAACAGTTACAAAGTGTGCGACGCAGCGAATGAATATATAAGAAAAGGGACGCTTTGTGTCCTGTTCTCGCATTTGGGTTTACACTTTCAAGGCGTGCAGTACGTACCATCGACTCAAGCTGACTGAAAGCTGAGCACTCATCATAGGTGTGGTCCGCAAGCACATATTTTCCTAGAAGTCGAGGGAAAAAACTGTTACGACTGTCCTATACGTCCCCATAAGGTACACGCTGGTGAATGAAAGAGCTGCTGGCGTCGCAGCCGAGACATTTGGGTGGGGAGCAGAGAACGCGTGTTTGATTTCTGGACGAATTTTACTTCTTTTTGTTGTTTATTTCTGCAGCGTATTTGGTAGGAGCAGGGGGTTAATAAGGTAAGTAAAACAATATCCTGTTTAAGACGCTACAGATCCTGACTCACAGATCCTGTTTTAATTCCTTTTTTGTCAAGCAGCGACCATAGATTAACACAATCTTACTACACCACAAAACTGTCTGTCACTTGTAAATGTGAGCAAAGTACTTCATTGCAGTGCAGGGAAAGAACAACGAAACCACTGCGAACTGATGTGTGGATAAAGAATCACAAAGTTATTTTACTTTTCAAACTTCTATTCAGTATTATCACGCGGGATAACATTCTGAGCCAGTTCCACACTTAACAAAAACATCCATTCTACAGAAGCTCAAATGGCTCTGAGCACTATGCGACTTAACATCAGAGGTCATCAATCGCCTAGAACTTAGAACTACTTAAACCTAACTAACCTAAGGACATCACACACATCCATGCCCGAGGCAGGGTTCGAACCTGCGACCGTAGCGGTCCAGACTGTAGCGCCTAGAACCGCTCGGCCACTCTGGCCGGCTTTTATTGGTAATGAATTAAATTTTTTAATCCTGGTCTCCTTACAGCTACTCTTTTTCTCACTCTCTTACATATCGTCACTTTCCTTCCAACAACTAGGTGGGCAGTATTTGGCATATTAACAGGCATAGAAACAATCGAAGCAGATACACTCGCAGCATCAAGAAAATCTAATCAGTACAGTCTTCGTGCAACTATATACTTCCTTCTGAAGATTCAGTTAAAAACAGATCTGGTTTACATTTAAACTATCTGTTTTCGGGAGTTAATTTTGATGCGTACCACACATACAATGACATCACCTGAAAAATCGGTGCTAACAGTTGATCTCGAATTATGCAATGAATCTTTGGTGCGCGGTTGTGCAGTTCCCTCAGAGTTCTCAAAGAAAACCTGCAATTTTGAAGCCTCAAAATAAAATTCATTCCCGCACCTGACTTTTAAACAAACATTGCTGTAAACAAGCATCTGTGGTCCCTCGTGACAAATTCTCAGCAGTCTTACTAGGAGGTTTCTTCATACAACGAGGCATAAAATTTTAATTCTTTACTAATCAGACCCGTTTGAGAAATTTATTTGCCTGCCCTGTTAAATTCCATATTGAATTACTTATCTTATTGATCCTCCTATTGCTATCAATTTCGATATGCAAAAAAAGCGCATACAAAAAACTGCAGAAATCGTTTTCGAATTGAACACGGGTTCGCCGCTCCTCAGCCAAATGTCTTGGTGAGAATTTTCCCGTACGCCCATTTCACGAGCGTACCTTGAATATCAGGAATCCGTTCTGTGGACGGAAAAAGATCCTGCAAGAAGGTGGCTAACGACGACTGAAGACATTCAGCGTGACAGAAGTGCAATCCTACTGCAATTTGCTGTAGATTTCAATGCTGGGCCATCAAAAACTATCAGCGTGTCAACAGTTCAACGAAAGGCTGAAGACCCACTCGTGTACTCAGATGACTGCACGACACAATGCTTTACGCCCCGCCTGGGCTAGTCAATGCCGACAATGGACTGCTGATGACTGGAAACATGTTGCCTGGTCGGACGAGTCTCGTTTCAAATTGTATCGAGCGGATGGATGTGTACGGGTATGGAAACACCCTCATGACTCCATGAAATGATAATTAAATCAAGACCCTAAGGCGTCGACAGGCGTTGATATACATCAACGGGGACAGTTGAAAATTTGTGCGGCGACCGGGACTCGAACCCAGGATCTCCTGCTTACATGGCAGACGCTCTATCCATTTGAGCCACCGAGGGCACAGAGGATAGTGCGACTGCAGGGATTTATTCCTTGCACGCTCCTCTTGAGATCCACATTTCCAACTTAATGTCCACAAACTACATTCGTAGTACCCCTGCCCATTACACTCATCATTCGCAGAAGACAATCTTACCGAGTCCCGTAAGAGTTCGGATAGCGCGTGTGCACCCAGCACAGAAGAAGAAGGTCAATGGCTGGATTCAGCTGGGGACTGTTTAACCTGGTGGAGGCTCTGTAATGGTGTGGGGCGTGTGCAGTTGGTGTGATATGGGACAGGGATACGTGTAGACATGATTCTGGAGGTGACACGTGCGTAAGCATCCTGTCTGATCACCTGTTTCCATTCATGTCCATTGGTCATTCCGACGGACTTGGCAATTCCAGCAGGACAATGCATACCCCACACGTCTAGAATTGCTATAGTGTGGCTCCAGGAACACTCTTCTGAGCTTAAAGACTTCCGCTAGCCACGAAACTCCCTAGAAATGAACATTATTAAGCATATCTGGGATGCCTTGCAACATGTCGTTCAGAAGAGATCTCCACCCCCTCGTACTCTTAATGATTTATGGAGAGCCCTGCAGGATTCATGGTGTCAATTCCCTCTAGCACTCTACCTCAGATATTAGTCGTGTCCATGCCACGTCGTGTCGCGGCACTTTTGTGTACTGGCAGGGGCCCTTGATGATATTAGACAGGTGGACCAGTTTCTTTGGCTCTTCAGTGTATAAGTTGAGGCCTTCCCCTAGCGAGTGTTTGTCACTGTTACCGTTCCGCTGGAGAGGACGGGAGACGGCGGGTGCAGTAGATGAAGCGGAACGTCAGTGGAGAACAGAGCAGTCCATCAGCGGCCGGCTGGCTGGCCTCTGGTGCGGTCGCTGTTTACCGACTGGCCGCTGGCGCTCCTTTGTAGCGGTCGTGTAAACAATGGCGGGCGCAGCGACCACAGCGCCGGCTGTTCCTCGCGCTCTCCGCGGCCGGCGCGCCCAGCTAATTCGAGAACCGCCGGTGCCGGACGCGGTGGGCCCGGTTCTGGACCAGCCTTCACCGGTCGTCTCTCCCCGGCTATCGCCCGACATTAATAGTGTATAATACTGATACAGTTTTCTCGGTTTCACAGCGAAATAAAAGAACAGTTTTGGTTATAAGTTTACTTTAATTTACGTCTATGGTCACAAACTTTTTGCTAGCAGATTACCGGTTTCGGTATTAAATGGCCATCGTCAGATCTGCAGCAAAAATGGGAAAAACATAAAAACACTCGCAAACTGTATACAGGTTAAGAACAATATATAGACCATAATGAAAAGTAGTACTGACAAAATTTTTTACATTTGTGCGCTTTAAATATGAAGAGGCATACCTGTTTCATAAAAACAAAGTCCTAATGTACTGCAACCGTGTTGTCATCGTCAAATGTTAAATGCGGAATCAGCACCGTCCGCAGCTCGTGGTCGTGCGGTAGCGTTCTCGCTTCCCACGCCCGGGTTCCCGCGTTCGATTCCCGGCGGGGTCAGGGATTTTCTCTGCCTCGTTATGATTGGGTGTTGTGTGATGTCCTTAGTTAGGTTTAAGTAGTTCTAAGTTCTTGGGGACTGATGACTATTGCTGTTAAGTCCCATAGTGCTCAGAGCCATTTGAGCCATTTTTGAATCAGCACTAGCAGCAGCATAGTCAAATACATATAAATAACATCACATGCACGAGTCATGTTGTCAGTAGTACTACTGTTTAAAACAAGCTGCCGTACAGTAGCCACAAGATGTTTGTGTTGTAAGTTCACCAGATGTCGCTAATGTCGGCATACACTAGTTTCCAATTCTTTTATCTCATCATACATTTCTTAAATTTCTTCATCATCTGCTGAGCTAGTTGGCATATAAACTTGTACTACTGTAGTAAGCGTGGGCTTCGTGTCTATCTTAGCCACAATAATGCGTTCACTATGCTGTTTGTAGTAGCTTACCCGCACTCCTGTTTTTTTATTCATTATTAAACCTACTCCTATTTGATTTTGTGTTTATAACCCTGTAGTCACCTGACCAAAAGTCTTGTTCCTCCTGCCACCGAACTTCACTAATTCTCTCTATATCTAACTTTAACCTATCCATTCCCCATTTAAAATTTTCTAATCTACCTTCCCGGTTAAGGGACCTGACATTCCACGCTCCGATCCGTAGAACGCCAGTTTTCTTTTTCGTGATAACGACGTCCTCTTGAGTAGTCCCTGCCCGGAGATCCGAATGGGGGACTATTTTACCTCCGGAATATTTTACCCAAGAGGACGCCATCATCATTTATCCATACAGTAAAGCTGCATGCCCTCGGGAAAAATTACGGACGTAGTTTCCCCTTTCTTTCAGCCGTTCGCAGTGCCAGCGCAGCAAGGCCGTTTTGGTTAATGTTGCAAGGCCAGGTCAGTCAATCACTCAGACTGTCGCCCTTGCAACTGCTGAAAAGGCTGCTGCCCCTCTTTCGGAACCACACGTTTGTCTGGCCTCTCAACAGATACCCCTCCGTTGTGGTTGCACCTACGGTACGGCCATCTGTATCGCTGAGGCACACATGAAAAATCAGTAGTACAGCAGAAAAGAAGAATATGACGGCAAACATCTGGGGTCTGTTGTAAAGGAAGATCTTGAACTCCCTAAGAATGCGTTTAGAACGCTGGAACTGACAAGGACTATGCGATGTCGCTGTTCCGGTCTGCCCTTCTGTCCACGTAGTTTAACCTGGAAGGAACACACATCAAGGATTTACTGACTGATTGAATTGGGTCTGGGAAATGATAATGAGGAACCTCAGGCTGCAGAAGAAGAAAATGTGCACGATGAACGGCCACCAGTTGGAGGTGACAGTGGAGATGCTAAATGTGTGCTACTGTTGAAGATTGCATATCATGCCTCATTCTTTTAATGTTGTAATTTATGATTGCAATTATCTGTCACCTTATTTATGTCATTTTATCGTAAGCTAGCCACTTTTCTTACTGTTTTTGTGGAATAAAAAGAAATCTGCAAAAAAAAAAAAAAAAATAAAGAAAAGAAAGAAAATTATCTGCGTGACGGACTGCAGTCCTAATGGTCCCGGGTTCGATTCCCAGCTGGGTCGGGATTTTCTCCGCTCAGGGAATGGGTGTTGTGTTGTCTTCATCATCATTTCATCCCCATCGGGCGCTCACGTCACCCAATGAGGCGTCGAATGTAGTAAGACCTGCACCAAGGCGGCAGGACCTGCCACGTCAGGGGCCTCCCGGCCAATGACGCCAAACGCTCATTTCCAAGGAAGTGTTGCATATTTTAGTTATTGTATCACTATTTGTTGGCATTACAATATAACTCTTTCACTCGTTCTTCACCGCTGCATACTCCCTATGAATCCGCATTATGCATTCCTGCATCTGACCAGTTTTTCCTTTCTATCTCCTTCGCACAATTCGCATAGGTATTGGAAAAACCGAACGGTTACAACCGATACTGAATAGCCAGTATTTTTCATTATTTGTTTGGTCTCGGTTATAACAGCTGTTCCTTCTTTTTATTTTATACCAATAATCGTGTAAAATATCGAAATGTAAATTAACCATAGCAGAGGTGCTAAAATATTTCATTTCTACATAAACCGTTATTTAAACAGGAGTAATTTTTATTTGTAAAATTTGCATTGGTTCAAAATACTGAATTATTGTAGAAAATGAAAAAAGCAACCGGTGGGATTTTAACAACAGTTCTGAAAGAAACGAGCAACAAACACGTGGCATAAGAACTGGTACAGCATTGCTGAAGCAGTAATGTCCCTTTTGCCTTGGGTCGTGGCGTAAGGTACGCTTGTACATGCAGTGTGCAAGACTAGGCCCCATCTAGTCTAAGCTGTAGTTTCTCGCAGTCATCCCAACACATCCGTTGTATTGCAGAACCGCATCGGGCCTAATCTGGAAATATTTTTACGAAATTGTGTAACAATGATGGACAGTGCTTCATGTATTTTAAAAGGTTAAAAATTTTTTCTGCCATTCTCATAAAATAATAAAAGATGAAGAAAATTATGGTAACAATAATAAATGAAAATCTTCACAATTCATTTATAGTATAAAATAAAAATAGACAATAATTGATCTATTGCCCGTGTCTCCAAAAAACGTCTATGACTGCTTGTAGCCCTTGAAAACTAATTAACACGAAAACACAGTTCTTCAACCCCAGTTTTCGCCCTTTAGCACTGACTACTCGAAATGCCAATCATAAGATCCTAGATTATAACATGTTTTTTGAGTGTAGTCTACAATCAATAGGACAATACGAGAATACTGATCTTCTTAGAGTATTCAACCACTCATTACTTTCTGAGAAAACCAGAGAACAATGGACGGGCTAATTTTTCTTTTCTTTGTCGATTTAATTTAATATTTTGGGTCTGTGTATCTTGAAATTGAGAGAATCAAAATTTTTCATCTTTGTTCCAGTTCTACGTTTATTTTAGGAAAAAATAAGAATAGAAAAAACGAAGGTCGGTTACCTCAAAAACCCATTATTGTGAGTATTTAACGCCCAGGTTAAGCTGGTATGAGAAAAAACGATGAAACCGAAAACCGGTGGTTTCAGCGATACCTGCCACTCCTAATCTCGCAAAACCATTACTCTGTTTTATGAAAGAGTCCTTATGGTGACTTCCCTGCAGATTCTCCAAAACACTTCCTTTCCACAGGCGAATCTGTAGTTCGAGGCTGCTTCTCCGTTGTTTCGTGCTTATTTCCCCTTAGTATAATTACTAACGAAGCTCGGAAAATTTTATGCATCGTAAATATATAAAATAAAAAAAAATTCCATGTGGTCTCCTTGTTTGTTACGTCCTCATTTGAGTCAGCGGTGACTAGTTTTTTGCCGGCCGCTGTGGCCTAGTGGTTCTAGGCGCTTCAGTCCAGAACTGCTCTGCTGCTACGGTCGCAGGTTCGAATCCTACCTCGGGCATGGATGTGTGTGATGTCCTTAGGTTAGTCAGGTTTAAGTAGTTCTAAGTTTAGGTGACTGGTTACCTCATATGTTAAGTCCCATAGTGCTTAGAACCATTTCAACCATTTGACTAGTTTTGCAAGTATTTGTTCCCTCGCAAGCCCTTACCTGAGAGATTCTCGTGCGATTATTAAAATAATTATTTCATTAACAAAAAAAATGACTCTGAGCACTATGGGACTTAACATCTATGGTCATCAGTCCCCTAGAACTTAGAACTACTTAAACCTAACTAACCCAAGGACAGCACACAACACACAGCCATCACGAGGCAGAGAAAATCCCTGACCCCACCGGGAATCGAACCCGGGAACCCGGGCGTGGGAAGCGAGAACGCTACCGCACGACCACGAGATGCGGGCTATTTCATTAACAAATTAAGTAATTAATTATTTACTTATTTCATTATTCAATCGAGAACGACTGAGGTAAAGGTCTGAAAATGAACAAATCTTATCGAAACTAGCTACCAGTAACTGATGTGAATGCAGTTAAGAAAGAAAAAAAAAATGTTGAGCTTAAATATAGATGCCGGTCTCGGTATGTACGTTTTGGGGGGGGGGGGGGAGGAAGGTGGGAGGAGGGAGGGAGGTTTCTCACATCTTACTAGATGAATACCTGGCTGGTACTCACACGATTCACAAACATTTGGAAAATGTTCTCCCATCTTCACATATCGCATCTTCACACGGACAGCACTGGACGCAGACACACGGCTTACACAATTTCGGTTCATGGAGGAGGGTAAGTACTCTACACCTTCGGCCCCTGACTTAGCTTAGATTTAACGCGAACCTCTCACTCAGTGAAAAGTCCCAAGCGATTGGAAAAAAGCGACGTGACTCCTGTATATAAGACTGATAGAAGAACATACCCGCAAAACTACAGACCAATGTCTTTACATTGATCTGTTTCAGAATGCTTGACCATATTGTCAATTCGAATATAATAAATTTACTTGACATGGAAAAGCTTTTGACCAGCTATCCACAAATCAGTACGGATTAGGAAGCATTTCTCGTGAGAAATGAGTGCCTGTGAACCAAGGATGAAGAGCAACAGGTGAATTCCATATTCCTAGATCTCGGTAAAGCATCTGACACGGTGCCACATCACCAACTGTTAATGAAAGCAGAAGCACACGAAATAGGTTGCCAGGTATCTGAGTGTCTCGAAGACTTCTTAGGGAATAGAACCCGGTACATTGCCCTCGACAGCGAATGTTCATCAGAGGCAAGGGTATCGTCAGGAGCCCCTCGGCGGACAGGGTAAGTAGCAGTCTGCAGTTGTTTGCTGATGATGCTGCCGTGTATGGAGAGATGTCATCGCTGAACGACTGTAGGAGGGTACAAGATGACTTAGACAAAATTTCTAGTTGGTGTAACGAATGGCAGCTAGTTCTAAATGTAGAAAAATGGTTCAAATGGCTCTGAACACTGTGGGACTTAACATCTGAGGTCATCAGTCCCCTAGAACTTAGAACTACTTAAACCTAACTAATCTAAAAACATCACGCACATCCATGCCCGAGGCAGGATTCGAACCTGCGACCGTAGCGGTCGCGCCGTTCCAGGCTGGTGTGTCTAGAACCGCTCGGTCACAACGGCCGGCAAAATGTAGAAAAATGTAACTTAATGCAGATGAGTGGGGAAAAAAAACATAATGTTCAAGTAGAGCATTATTCGTGAGCAGTCACATCGATTAAATGTCTAAGGGTAACTTTGCAAAACATTATGAAATGGAATGAGCATGCAAGGTTTTCAGAAGGGATGGTGAATCATCGACTACCATTTATTGGGAGAATTGTAGGCATGTGTGGTTTATCTGTAAAGGAGACAGCATGTAGGACACTAGTTCGACCCTTTGTTGCGTACTGTTCAAGTGTTTGGGATCCGCACCAGACTGGATTAAAGAAAGACATCGAAGTACCTCAGAGGTAGGCTGCTAGATTTGTTACCGGTATGTTCGGACAACACGCAAGTATTACGGAGATGGTTCGGGAACTCGAATGGAAAACACTGTAGGAAAGGCGACATTCTTTTCGAGAAGCAACACTGAGAAAATTTAGAGAACCGCTGTTTGTAGCTGACTGCAGAATGATTCTACTGCCACCAACGTACATTTTACGTAAGGACTACGAAGACGCGATTAGCGATAGAGGGCTCTTACGGAGGCATATAGACAGTCTGTTTTCCCTCGCTCTGTTTACGAGTGGAACAGGAAAGTAAATGTCTAGTAGCGGTACTAGAAGTCTCCACCACGCACCTTACGGTGGCTTTTGGAGTATCTATACAGGGTGTTACAAAAAGATACGGCTAAACTTTCAGGAAACATTCCTCACGCACAAATAAAGAAAATATGTTATGTGGACATGTGTCAGGAATCGCTTAATTTCCATGCTAGAGCTCATTTTAGTTTCGTCAGAATGTACTGTACTTCCTCGATTCACCGCGAGTTGGCCCTATTGAAGGAAGGTAATGTTGACTTCGGTGCTTGTGTTGACATGCGACTCATTGCTCTACAGTACTAGCATCAAGCACATCAGTACGTAGCATCAACAGGTTAGTGTTCATCACGAACGTGGTTTTGCAGTCAGTGCAATGTTTACAAATGCGGGGTTGGCAGATGCCCATTTGATGTATGGAATAGCACGGGGCAATAGCCGTGGCGCGGTACGTTTGTATCGAGAGAGATATCCAGAACGAAGGTGTCCCAACAGGAAGACGTTCGAAGCAATTGATCGGCGTCTTAGGAAGCACGGAACATTCCAGCCTATGACTCGCGACTGGGGAAGACCTAGAACGACGAGGACACCTGCAATGGACGAGGCAATTCTTCGTGCAGTTGACGATAACCCTAATGTCAGCGTCAGACACGTTGCTGCTGTACAAGGTAACGTTGACCACGTCACTGTATGGAGAGTGCTACGGGAGAACAAGTTGTTTCCGTACCATGTACAGCGTGTGCAGGCACTATCAGCAGCTGACTGGCCTCCACGGGTACACTTCTGCGAATGGTTCATCCAACAATGTGTCAATCCTCATTTCAGTGCAAAAGTTCTCTTTACGGATGAGGCTTCATTCCGACGTGATCAAATTGTAAATTTTCACAATCAACATGTGTGGGCTGACGAGAATCCGCACGCAATTGTGCAATCACGTCAACAACAGATTTTCTGTGAACGTTGGGCAGGCATTGTTGGTGATGTCTCGATTGGGCCCCATGTTCTTCCACCTACGCTCAATGGAGCACGTTATCATGATTTCATACGGGATACTCTACCTGTGCTGCTAGAACATGTGCCTTTACAAGTACGACACAACATGTGGTTCATGCACGATGGAGCTCCTGCACATTTCAGTCGAAGTGTTCGTACGCTTCCCAACAACAGATTCGGTGACCGATGGATTGGTAGAGGCGGACCAATTCCATGGCCTCCACGCTCTCATGACCTCAACCCTCTTGACTTTCATTTATGGGGGCATTTGAAAACTCTTGTCTACGCAACCCCGGTACCAAATGTAGAGACTCTTCGTGCTAGTATTGTGGACGGCTGTGATACAATACGCCATTCTCCAGGGCTGCATCAGCGCATCAGGGATTCCATGCGACGGAGGGTGGATGCATGTATCCTCGCTAACGGAGGACATTTTGAACATTTCCTGTAACAAAGTGTTTGAAGTCACGCTGGTACGTTCTGTTGCTGTGTGTTTCCATTCCATGATTGTAATTTGAAGAGAAGTAATAAAATGAGCTCTAACATAGAAAGTAAGCGTTTTCGGACTCATGTCTATATAACATCTTTTCTTTCTTTGTGTGTGAGGAATGTTTCCTGAAAATTTGGCCGTACCTTTTTGTAACACCCTGTATAGATGTAGAACCTCGTATCGAATTAAAGAATGAAATTCAACCTCCAATGGCTAGTAACCTGTCATTTCCACATCTACAGCTTAGCGGCGAGACCCTGTCATCTGTTACGGGTGAAGTGACGTCACCGGCGTAGCAGGCAGCGGCGCCGCAGGGCTGCTATATGAGACGCGGGCACTTGAAATAGCGGATCGGCCGCCGCGACACGTTGGCGCGTCTGGCCGTGGTTTATGCTTCCTGTGTCTGTGCCGGCGCTGCTTATAAATAGACAACGTGCGCGTCCAGCGGGAATCGGTGGCCGCCGGCGGCGGGGGCGGACCGGACCGGCCCCGGGTGGGGAGCAGCGGGGCCTGCCTGCCCATAATGCTACGAGAACGGCAAGTGGTTACTCGCTATGTAATGCAACAGTGCTCTGCTCTTGTCTCCAAGAAATTTATGGCACGCTTTGATTACATCTACGAGGGTGGTTCAATAAGTAATTCTATCGCTTGAGCCTCGTCCCGCAGTTACACAGGGTCAGCAATCGTTAATCGGATTTGGCATGTTAATGTTTAAGGGGCGGCCGGATGCCCTTTCTGCCGCCACCCCGTACCTCCGGGACGGAATTAGTGTACCCCAACTGTCTGCGTGTTGTGTAATCCATGGAATAGATCCTTTATCATTTAGCTACAATATAGCAGGTCAGTAACTGGAAGCAGTTAATTCCATAAATTATCTGGGAGTATGCATTAGGAGTGATTTAAAATGGAATGATCATATAAAGTTGATCGTCGGTAAAGCAGATGCCAGACTGAGATTCATTGGAAAATCCTAAGGAAATGGAATCCGAAAACAAAGGAAGTAGGTTACAGTACACTTGGTCGCCCACTGCTTGAATACTGCTCACCGGTGTGAGATCCATACCAGATAGGACTGATTGAAGAGATAGAGAAGATCCAACGGAGAGCAGCGAGCTTTGTTACAGGATCATTTAGTAATCGCGAAAGCGTTGTGGAGATGATAGACAAACTCCAATGGAAGACTTTGCAGGAGAGACGCTCAGTAGCTCGGTACGGGCTTTTGTTGAAGTTTCGAGAACATATCTTCACCGAGGAGCCAGGCAGTATATTGCTCCCTCCCACGTATATTTCGCGAAGAGACCATGAGTATAAAATCAGAGAGATTAGAGCCCACACACAGACATACCGACAATCCTTCTTTCCGTGAACAATACGAGACTGGAATAGAAGGGAGAAACGATAGAGGTACTCAAAGTACCGTCCGCCACACATTGTCAGGTGGCTCGCGGAGTATGGATGTAGATGTAGATGTAGGTGTAGAAAGTGTTCAGATGTCTGCGAGCCGTGTAACTGAGGCGGAACACGGGGACCACCCCGGTGTTCACCTAGAGGGATGTGGAAAACCGCCTAAAAACCACATCCAGGCTGGCCGGCACATCGGCCCTCGTCGTTAATCCGCCGGGCAGAGTCGATCAGGGGCCGGATCGCCTACCCGAGTCCAGGAAGCAGCGTGTTAGCGCTCTCGGCTACCCTGGCGGGTGAGGGTGTTTCATTAAGTAATGCCCTACATTATTTTTAAAAAAAAGTCAATAACATACATAGACAAACGTCTTTGTCGGTGCTTCGCATTTGATGTGTTCCGTGCGCAGGTGAAGTTTAGAACAGTTCTGGCAGATGGAAGAGCCGTATTACAGCATCAAAATGGAGTCAAAAAATGACTCGCGCTACAAACAGCATGCTGTTATTGAATTCTTGTGTGCAAAAAAGAAACAGTGGTGAACATCTATAAAAGTTTGTGTGCAGTGTATGGCGATTCTTCGTTGATAGTACTGTTGGGCGATGGATGAAGAAAGTTACAGCCTCAGGAAGTGCAGAAAGAGAGCTCCATGATCAGCCATGCTCGGGACGTCCTGTCACAGCCACTGCACCAGACATGCTGAATCGTTCGGATGCCATTATTCGTGCCGACCGGCGAATCACAACTTGATAATTCGCTCTACAGTTGTCGGTCAGCATTGGAAGTGAGTCAGCGATGATCAAGACTCTCACATCGGACCGCAAGATTCAAAGAAAGGCCTTTTCGTCTGAATTGTTAGACCGTTTTGATACAGACGGAGAGGCCTTTCTGTCACGGATCGTTACAGGGGACGAAAGCTGGGTGAACCACTTTGCACCGGAGACAAAAAGGCAGTCCATTGAGCGGCATCATACTCATACACCACAAAAGAACCTCCTCTGCCGTAAAACTCATGGTGACAGTCCTGTGGGATTGAGATGGCGTCAGTCTCGTGGATGTGATGCCAAGAGGGTCAACCTTCAATTCAGAGGCATATGTGAAGACCCTGAATAAACTCAAGAACCATTTCTGACGTGTTCGATCGGACAAGAATCAAGAAATAATCTTGCTCCAAGACGATAATGCACGCCCACATACAAGCATGAGAACCTGGGAACGCATCTCCAAAGTGGGCTGGACTTCATTGCCTCATCCACCATACAGTCCAGACCTGGCACACTCGGAGTTCCATCTCTTTGGGCCGCTTAAAGATTCTCTACGGGGAACATACTTTGAAGATGACGACAGTGTCAGTCATGCAGTGAAAACATGGCTACGCCTACAGGACAAGAGTTTTTACCAGCAGGGAATACGTGCTCCCCCACAACGTTGGCTTACGGCCATAGAACGTGATGGAAACTGCGTAGAAAAATAGAACACGGACAAGACATGTTGATGTATATTGTCACCAAATTATGACTCTTAACAATGAATATGGTCTGAGAAAAATAATGTGGGGCATTACTTATCTAGCGACCCTCGTACGTTACCTCACGGTTGGGACGGGAAAAATCGACACGTTAGAACCGATACCGGTATTTCAGTTCTGAATAATTTTCGGAATTTGTTTGGTGTCGATTATAACAGTTCTTCTAAAATGTTTTTACTAGTAAGTGAGTAAAAAACCGAAGTATCAATTTAGCCATAGCAGCATATCTAAAAATTTTCGTTTTCAAATAAACCTTTTTTAAAACAGCACTAACTTTTATTTGTAAAATTTGCATTGGTTTGAAATATTGCGTTGTTACAGGAAATGGGACAAGCGATCGGTGTTATTTTAATAAGAATGCCGATGGAAGCCAGCAAGAAACACATGGCGTAAAAAGTGGTATAGCATTGCTATGACAATAATGTTCATGTTGCCGTGTGTCGTGGAAGGTGCCAGTGTACATGCAGTGTGCAGGACTCGCCCCCATATGATCTACACGGTAGTTACTCGCTGTCATCGCCGGAACTCCGTTGCATTGCAGAATGGAACCAGCCACTGTCTGCATACATTGTTACGAAGTGACGCGACATTTAAGTACGATGCTTCATTTGCTTAAAAGATTAAAGATTTTTCTGAGATTTCTATGAAATATAGCTAGGGAATCGAAGTACGGTAACAGTAATCAATTAAAAACTCAGTAACAGTTCATCCATAGTGTACCATAAAATAGAAAGTATCTGATCTTCTGCCTGTGTCTACATAATATGCCCTTACCTGCTTGTAGCCACAGAAAACGGACAAATTAACACGAAAATAAAGCTCTTCAACCTCGATTTTCACTGCTTATTACTGACTATTCGTAATCCCTAAATCGTGGTATGAACTCCGATTATACCATGATTTTAGAGCGTAATTGCAGAAGATTACAAACAATGGGAGACTACTGGTCATCTTTTGTAGTATTCAGTCACTTACCGCTTTCCGAAAACAGCTGAGCATACTAAGTTTTATTTTAATGCATATTTAACTTAATGTTTTGATTCTACGTATCTTGAAACTAAGGAAGACAAAATTTTTCAGACTTTGCTCGATTTCTATGTTCGTTACAGGAAGTAATAGAAATGAAAAACCGATAATTGGTTGTTTCAGAAACCGATTATTTTGATCGAATGTAACACCAATGTTAAAGTGATGTTCAAAAAAAAAAATCGATAGAACCGAAAACAGGGTGTTTCAGCGATAACCGCCATCCCTATATCGTAGTGTGAGCAGAGCGTACTTTGTAAATCTCTGTCACTCCTCTATTTGCACCCCTTCCTCTTGCCCCCTTCCTCACATTTTCATGTTCTAACTGCAAATGAATGACTGCTGGTAAGTCTCTGCATGAGCTCTAATCTCTGCGATTCCACCTTCACGCTCTTTCCGCGATATACACAGTGATTCCGTGATGACATTACAGACTCTTAGCAAGGTAGGGGTAGGGTAAATGTATCAATTTCAGGTGAGGAACCGAGGTCCCTCACTTTATCTTTTCGTAATTAACAATACAGAAAACTTTGTTTACATACGCGATACCATGGCTTCTAGGTTAAGCTTTCTTTGTAGATATCACCCCAAAATTAAATGAGCTAAACCTTCAGGAAAAAATCGTAGCATTTCAGCCATGATAATTACACTTAAGGCATTTCGGAGGAAACTAAAAGTGTGGATTACACATTTAAAAAGAAATTCCATATCGCACTTTCCAGCTTCAGATTCAGTAATCTAAAACATAAATGTCGGTGACTATCTTTCGCCAAGCATCTTTGAGCCGTGGTAAAAATTGCTGTTTTGAAGAGCGCGCATCAACACGTTGTGTGAAGTAGTCGCCCTCCGTTTCTGGCGGTGGCGCCGCAGTAGCAATCGCAGCTTTGGTGTCTCCCTCTCGTGGGAAAGGGGAAAGGTAGCCGGCTCATGTGCATTTAAGGGGCGCTATGAGCTCGCTAGGCGGTAAGTGTGGTCAGCTGGGTCAGCTGGGTCAGCTGGGTCAGTGTGGGGCAGTCAGTGTCTGTGTGTCGTCCGGAGTGCTAGTATCTGTTAGGCCACCAGTCTGCTCGAGTTTGTTCAGGCAATGGTCATTGGCGTTTGGATCGATCGGGACACAAGATGACTGGTCCGTCTTGAGCGCCGGCGCATGTGAGATCGCCACGTCAGTCCAGTGGGCCGCGCCATATAGCGAGAGGTAGTGGCTTCGTGGCCGACACGAGAGCAACAGGAGCCAACCCATGACATCGGACTGGCCGGTGCGAGCTGCGACGCCGTGAGACGGGAGATCGGCGGGCCTTCCTGCGTCCGTTGAAGCGACTGGCAGCGGACGGTTCGGGAGAGCGTTTTGGGGGTGCTGCGCTAGGTCTTCGCAAGACATCGCAGTTTATACTTTGAAGGAGAGACAGCATTGGTCGTATTTTTTTTGTTTTTTTTTTTTGTTTTATTAAACGCAAAATCGATTTTCGGTCACTTAGTGACCATCTTCGGTGCTGTAATATATAATTTAAATTGGTAGGCACTGGTACCTTTGGAAGGTAGGAGACGAGGTATTGGCAGAAGTAAAGCTGTGAGTACCGGGCGTGAGTCGTGCTTCGGTAGCTCAGTTGGTAGAGCACTTGCCCGCGAGAGGCAAAGGTACCGAGTTCGAGTCTCGGTCGGGCACACAGTTTTAATCTGCCAGGAAGTTTGATTACATAAGTTATTTGAACTTCACCTAACAGGCGTCGTTTTTGTGCAAACAGGACAGCTATTCGTTCATTTGTTTCCCCAACTCAGTTATGTAAATTGGTATCTAAATGTTGTCTCTCATTTCGATTTCCCTTGTCATTCATTCGTAACCTAAACGCATTAGCGTAACTGATATTATGCAGCCATTATAAGATCGCACAACGCTAAACGCAAAATTTGCTTTAATGATTGATATATTTCGTGATTTTGTTGTGTGACATATCGACAAAGCTTTCCAGTCCTGATACGTTAGGAACTCCAGTACCACCTCGTACAATAGCGACTGTCAACCAGCCGTTGCCATGCGAAAATGTATCGTTCAGATCAATACTGAAGTTAAGTCTACATCCACAAAAGACTGCAGGTCCATCTAGTAGAGAGTGTGCAGCGACAGATTTTATGGTATTTTTCTTCTTGTCAGCGGCAGATGTTGTCATTTCGACGTCTTCAATTGTTTTATATATTGTCTGTCTTGCACGGCGACGATATCTTCTGTATGGCATATCAACGATAGCGCTCACCATTTTAACAGCAAATATCTCGTACTTTACTCGAATATTTCAGCAAATAATGTAAGTCGTAGCCCTGGTGCAACCTGAAGAGAAGCTATAATTGGTTCTACAGAAGTGCGTATGCTCGATGCCAAATATTGGACTGTTGTAATTACAGATCGTGAAATACATCCCCATAGTATTGTACAATAACCATCTGTGAGTTGAGCTGCTATAAAACATGTTGTTTTTCATATTAACTAACATTCAGTTTCTGTTTGCTACGTGTGGTGTACTGAGATTCCATACAAGAAGAGCTTGCGACAGTTGATACCGGAAGTACTGTTGATGTCCGTCAACAGCAGGAGGTTGATGCGTGCAGACCAATCACGATGCCAGTGAGACTCAACCCCCTAGAGCGGTAGCGTCACGAGAGAGAGACACGAGCTTAAATCGTCGTGCATGAGCAAAAGCTGTTCGTTGCAAGTTGTCAGTCAGTCTTGTTAGGGAGGTACATCAGAACGTTCGGCGTGTCTTACCCTCCGAATGAAATAGAAACAGTGTCCGATAGATGGACTGTGGTTTTTCTTCAGTAGAAACAGAACAGTTACTAGAATTATCGTGTGTGGACAGAGATTGTCGGCCTAAAGATTTGAGTAGTGTCAGTTTGGAACTGTTCTTCGAATAGTACATCAAGACAGAAGATGTATGTACGGGCACAGTTATCCAAGTCAGGGCATGCTAGGCTTCATTTTAGTTCAGAGAATATTATTAGTTTATGTTTATGGAACTGTGATCAACGCAGGACAGTTTATTGATGTAACCAGCGTTACCAATGTTGAGTAATATATTTTACTATTAACTCTTCTGTGTTAGTTTCATTGTGTGTGTGCTGCCCTACAACGCACACATCCTTCCCACCAGGACACATTTATTAGTCTGTTTCAGCGGCAGCGAGATTTTCATCAAAGTGGACGCATTCAGACCACAATGCCACGCCTGCTGTTAACTGTTGGGCTGTAGTCTAAATTAACTGCATTGCTCAAAACTTTATGTATGCAAGAGCACAGTTTTAGAAATCAGGGCATGTTAGGTCTTACTCACGCTAGTAATACAAGTTTAAGCCGAGCACGGCGCTTGCAAGTAATTCCCTCCAACACTGTAGGTGCTGTGTCGAGCAGAAATTCGTGATAAACAACATGTGTATACTCGTACGGTAAAGTGTATGCACGATTCTCTCTGTCTTTGGTTCCTGCTCGCACGCTGATACCAAATGAACTACGGTTTAAAGGGGTTTTGGATCGGTTCACATGTTGTTATTGCGGTCATTTGTAAGGTGTGCCCAGATGAAAAGGAGACTGCAGTTATATGTAAGGAAATTTAAAAACAATATTATAATTACAGTTCATGTGGAGTAGGAAAACTACGCATCACTGCCATCGGTCCCAGAACATAGGAAAAGAGTGCATGGCTTTAACTTAGAAACACCTAGGTTGGTGATGGGTCCAGTTTTCATTGGTGTCCTGCGCTTTCTTGTCACAGGTGAACCTCTGACCTCCCAGAGATTGTTTCAAGGGGCGGAAGACATTCGAGGCACAGGGGAGATATCACAGCCGCAAGCAGGAAGTTCCAACAGCTCCCATCGACATGTTTGAAGGAGATCGGGAGTCTTCTTGACTACACATGGCCTAGCGTCGTCGTGGAGAACAGTGTCTCCTTCTAGAAGTTGCCCTTGAGATTGTTCTGATGGGCTTTTTCAAATGGTTCAAATGGCTCGAAGCACTATGGGATTTAACGTCCGAGGTCATCAGCCCCCTAGACTTACAACTATTTAAACCTAACTAACCTAAGGACATTACACACATCCATCCCCGAGGCAGGATTCGAACCTGCGACCGAAGCAGGAGCACGGTTCTTAAACGTCTAGAACCGATCGGCCACAGCGGCGGGCATGGGCTGTTCGAGCAGTAGCAACTTGTTGCAGTACTGTCAGCATTGTTGCACCCAGTGGAAGCCAGTCAAGGAGTAGAGGTCCAAAAAGCAAACTGAGAATCACTTTACTGGCCTTCGGGGCAGTGTGGGATTTTTCTGGACGAGAGGAGCCGTGATGCCACCATTCCACACTCATCCGTTCGGAGGCAAGTTCGAAATGATATCACGTTTCATAATATGTCAGCCTGAGTTATGAAATCCGTCTTTGCCCCGCGGTGGGACAGGCAAACACCCATTCTGACTGTCTTCTGATTCTCTGGATGATGTTTCCGCTTCCACGGTGCACAATGTTTACCATAAGGAAGCTTCTCGTGGATTATGTGATAAGTGCCTTTGCTTACGAGCAGTTCAACAGCAGTGACACTAATGGTGACCCGACGATTCGCGCGTGTGTAACAATACCGATCCGTTATTGGGGAGATAAGGTAAATATCATCAGTTACTAAAACTGGTATTGAAAATCAGACACATTACATTTTTAACCATGCCAAGCAGCTTGTAAGTGAACCTTCTGTTGTGTCTAGGCAAGACAGCCTAGGCACAATGAGAGGAAGCCGAAAGGTACGCGCTTAAACTCAGGCAGGCTGGCGTGAGGTCTGAAACAGGATACGTAATGAATGCTATAAAGAAAAGTACGTAGCTTCTGGAATACTTAACTTTAATCCTCATTTGTAGAACATCGCTCTTGATGATATATTAATAGAATCTCAATATCAATTGAATACGGCGCCTTGCTAGGTCGTAGCAAATGTAGCTGAAGGCTATGCCAACTATCGTCTCGGCAAATGAGAGCGTATTTGTCAGTGAACCGTTCCTTGCAAAGTCGGCTGTACAACTGGGGCGAGTGCCAGTACGTCTTTCTAGACCTGCCGTGTGGTGGCACTCGGTCTGCTATCACTGACAGTGGCGACACGCGGGTCCGGCGTATACTAATGGACCGCGGCCGATTTAAAGGCTACCACCTAGCAAGTGTGGTGTCTGGCGGTGACACCACACCTTCAGTGCCGATTTCCCAACGAAATTCTGAGAGACAATTTAATCGTGAAGTTCTTCCTGGAGTAAGAGCTTCATTGATCTCGTGTCGGGCAACAAACATCTTTCACTGAGGTTAATTTCCCTCTTAAGGCGTGTCCCAAACTTAACATCCAGGCCTCGACTGCAGAAAGCGCATCAGAAGCAGAAGGCGTCAAGTGGAAGTTTCCTACTCGGGTACCACATGGAATCATGTGGCACTGTAGCGCCTCTAGCTCATCACCGGTGACTATGTCCCAACTCACTCTAACACACGACTGATTCCGCAAGCGTGACCAATCCGCGTGGACCTTTCAGCTCTATTGGTTCCTGCCTGAAAAGATTTTATCATTATTGTTATTGAAGTACCACTTTCTTTCGCGTGAAACTAACAATGCTGCTGCAAGACGGAGATTCCAGAACATTATGACTATTACCTTCTATCGGCATGAACCCGTCCAGGCGATGGAAGCGTAACAAGGCGACGGACGACTGTTAGACACACGCATGGTGTCTGTAGTATCAGTGAGCGTGCTGTCTGTGTATGGAATGGGGAAGGAGCGTGATCTGTCTGATTTTGACCAAGGGCAGATTGTAACGGCCCGGACTCGACACGAGCATTTCGGAAACTGCACGACTTTACGTGTATTCATGGATTGCTGTGGTGAGTGTCTTCAACACATGGCGAAACCAAGGTGAAACCTCATCCAGACATCGTGGGACTGGGCAGCCACCCCTTATTACAGATGTCAGACGTTTTAGGCTGGATTGACTGATAAAACAGGATGGGCGGCAAACTGTGTGAGAAATAACATCAGACTTTAATGCTGGGCAGAGTGCAAGTGTGTCTGAACACACAGTACACCGAACACTCGTAACGATGGGCCTCTGCAGCCAACGACCCACGCTTGTGCCAATGTTGACACCACGACATCGAGAACTACGACTGATATTCGCACCTGACTATCGGTACTGGACATTGGCGCAGTGTCTGAGCGTTGCGTGATCTGATGAATCCAGGTACCTTCTTCATCATGCCAATGGGAGTGCGCAAATCCGTCATCCTCCAGGAGAACAGCTCCTCGACACTTGTTCCTCAGGTTGGAGACACGCTACTGGCGGCTCTATTATGCTCTGTACAACATTCACGTGAGCATTCTTGGGTCCAGTGGAGATCGTGCAAGGGGTCATGATGGCCAGGGAGTGTTCATGGAAGTTTCGAGACGTCAGCATGATCTACACGAGGTGCCTCAATAAAGGAATGAGACTGATGTGAAAAGAAAGTTGCTTACCGTTTCAGTCAAGTTTAGTGTTGTTTCCTTCAAAGTAGTTCCCTTCTGACTGAACACACTTTTTCCAGCGCTGTTGCCATTGATGGTAACATTTCTGGAACTTACCTTCTGTAATATCCTCAAAGACCCTCGTCACAGTTTTTTGGACATCTTGTGTTGTTTGAAAATGGTGTCCCCTGACCGCCGTTTTGACCCTTGGAAATAGAAAAAAGTCGAACGCAGCTATATCTGGTGAATAAGGTGGCTGTGGTAATACTGAAATTTGTTTTGAAGTTAAAAATTGTTGTACTGACAGAGCAGTATGGGATGGCTCATTATCGTGATGCAGAATCCAATTATCAGCAATGTCGTCACGGACACGAACTCTTATACGAAGTCTTTCTAAAATTTATTTGTAGTAATATTGGTTAACTGTTTGTCCAGGAGGCACCCACTCTTTATGATCAATTGCCTTGGAATCGAAGAAACACACAGCATGAATTTCACTTTTGACTTGGACATGCGAGCTTTCTTTGGTCTGGGAGATCCCTTTGAGCACCACTATGAACTTCGGCGTTTTGTCTCTGGATCGTACTGAAAAAACAACTTTCATCACGAATGATAACACGGCTCAACAATTCTGGATTTGTTTCTGTTTGCTCTAAAAGATCGGTTGCCACATTTTTCCGTATTTATCGCTGTTGTGATGTGAGATTTTTGGCGACCATTTTTGCATAAATCTTTCTTATACCAAGATCTTCAGCTATTATTAGACGTACAATTTCTCGATCGATGTTCAGTTCTTTTGCGATCAATTTCACGGATAATCTTCGATCAGATCGTAAGAGTTCACGCACTCTGGCCAAGATGACATCCGTCTGTAAAGTTGATGGTCGTCCACGGCGGTCTTCATCTTCAATATTCATTCTGCCTTCACTACACATTTTATATCAACGATAAATTGAGCTCTTGACATAATCTCCTCTCCAAAAGCCTTCTGAAGCTTACCGTATGTTTTCGTCGCGTTTTCAATCAATTTAACGCAAAAAGAAATGGCATACCGTTGCGCAATACTATGGAGTTCCATTTCCGTGGCAAGAGACACACACTTGTTAACTTATTACAGCACAACTCACGACTGAACAGTTGACTCGATGTGCCGCTTGGACTAGAAGCAGCTTATACACCAATGTCAAAGATATTGTGCCTACACATGCCTGCAGGGTTGCCACATCTTGCAAAGAAATTAAGTCTCATTACTTTCAAATGGTTCAAATGGCTCTGAGCACTATGGGACTTAACATCTATGGTCATCAGTCCCCTAGAACTTAGAACTACTTAAACCTAACTAACCTAAGGACAGCACACAACACCCAGCCATCACGACGCAGAGAAAATCCCTGACCCCGCCGGGAATCGAACCCGGGAACCCGGGCGTGGGAAGCGAGAACGCTACCGCACGACCACGAGATGCGGGCCTCATTACTTTATTGTCGCACCTCCTATGTCCGTCCTTTAGAAGAAGAAATTCAGAGTCATTTGAATCCAGAGACATCTGAGACAGAAAGTGACCCTGTTGCTTCTGCGAATGTTCTTCGTCATTCCTGTACATCAAAAACTTCAACTGCTTTGCCAGGTCCTGAACTAGTTATCGAAAACGCAGTTCATGTGGATGGTTATGACAGCGGAGATGAGCCTGCCATGAGAAACTCACAAATGACATGGTTTACGTCGTACAAAATAGCGTTAGTGTATTACTGAAGAGGTTGAATCGGATGTCGATGTAATCTGAAAATATCATGTGTTTCTGAACTTTTTTCCGAGGGAAATGATTGTGGTTCGTCCCACTGGTTTCAAAGTGAAACTACCTCCATAAAACAAATTCTTTGCATTGTGACAATTTCTTGTTGTTTTTATTGCTTACATGCCAATGACGAACAATTTTGTAAATATATCTTAAATTATTTTTTTTTTCATATTAATTGAGCTCATAAGGCTACTTTGGCGTAGTGCTGGCTGCCTCCTCTGGGCGTGGGAGATAAAGAGGTTCTCGGAAGTTAAGCAGACATACAGTAAGGCATAGTTTCGATCTCACTCCTTCGTATTGGTCAGTTTCCAGATGCACTTTATTCAGAATTTTTGGTAGTTTTAACTTGTACTCTCTCCTGCGTGAACATGAGACATTTTTAAACACTTTTTTAAGAGGCAACGCAGCAGCGGCTGGCAGCGTCGCGTCCTGGTTGACCACGTAGTGTGCTAGCTTCCATACTGCAAGGCCAATCTCGCATAGGCTGCTTTCCGCCCATGGTGCCTGGCAGAAACGTGCTGGCGCCGCAGTTGAACTCACCGGGGGAAGGCTCATACTCGGCAGGTCACTTGTGTTCAACCTAAAATGAAAGACTCTTAAAGACTCTTACATATCTAGGTTCAACAGCACCCAGTTACAGAAAAGAAAAAAAGCGGGTTTATATTTCATGACCCACTAACGACTTGGAATTCACCAAGCCGGTACAGTAACTGAAAACGGCGTTTTTCATCAACGGGGTCTGCAAACGCATGTTTTTATACAAATCAAGGACAGATAAGTTTTTCGACTGCCACTTATATACCCATAAGGGGTAACACCACTGTAATGGTCTAAAAAAATGAATTTTCTTGACTTTTTTCGGCAGAAGGAAAGGTGATAGAGAAGTAATACTTGGCGTGGTTACTGAGCATGTATTTAAATATATCACAAAGAAAACAGAATATGTTACAATGGCGACACTGCAGCAATTTTCCCGAGGCACGTTGAATTTGAGGCAATATGGGCCATCGGAAACTGTAAAAAAGAAAAAATCTAGGCAGTCTACATTAGAGTAGCGGGTGAACCACGTAGGGCATTTTGGAAATTTTGATGTTTCTGTAAGTAGCGAGTGTTTGAATAAAGCTGTTCAAATTTCACCACAAACGGACAGTCATTTGTTGATAAATATTGTTTAAATTAACTAATCGAAACTCCCCTTCATCGCTCACTTTCGAATGTTATTTCAAAGTTGTTGTTAAATTTTCAAACAAAAGGATTAAAAATAGTAGTTGTACTGCGCGTCGTTTTGAAAAATCATATTTAGAGAAATATGCGTTTGTAGTTTTGAAATGTGAGATAGACATGAACAAACGAAAAATCCTACTCTGAGAGTACTCTTAGTATTTATCTTCTATCCCAAGACTGGCTGCCGCTAAGATGAAAATCGTATCCACTATTTATCATGGAAATATTGAAACATCGGTAGTGCCACAAAATTTTACAATTTCGTTTAGCCTTACTCCTCAGACTACTTTCCAGGAGACTACTTTGCTCTAAAGGGGTGTGAGTCTCTTACGCCCATGTTCCCACTCTCTCGTGGTGTGACGTGAATATTCCCTACTGTCCTTGAAGGTCACGCACGAGAGGAAGAATCGTAGCGTCCAGAGCACCTCGAACTTCTCGCAGGACAATAAATAATTTCCAGCCAGTTAACCATCCAGATTAACAGTCGACATAATTGTACATGAAAACTTTAAGGCACTGATGTTAGTTGGTCTTGATACAACTCTCTTGGTACCTCTAATTTTGAGCTTTCTTTTCATATGTATTTTCTCTTCAAATCCCGCTTGGTCGTAGTTAAGAACAGAGTCCTTACTAATCAATGGGATAAGTCTGTTTACCTCTTCTACAGATTTCCGGACCGATTCCACAGTTTGCTGTGCATCGTCAATTTTCGTTATTTTTACGTCCTCCAGTTCACTGTTTGAAGTTATGCAACCATCCACCGCTTCATTGAAATCACTGTAATCTACGTCGCGTGCAATTTGATGTTCATAATGTCGTAGGTTCATTATCATGGAAATAGTATCGAGCATCCTTGAAACGCGCAAACAGCGGTTTTTGTAGCAAATGCACCTTGTTCTCCCTTCAGTATCCGTAGTTTTTCTTAGGCACCACGTAGTCATATTGCTGCGGATTTATTCGAAATCTGTTTATATATTTATTTTTCTTTACTGTGCGGCGTATGACATTCCATGTATATAATTATGTTTGGTATCCCAAAGATTGTCCATTACTAAGTTTAACTGGAGACGGAATTTGTGGCGCCCTGTCCGACAAGGATGATGAACTGTAAGGTGGCTATTATTTCGCACCTTACAAGAACTCATCCACATACTTTGTCGTAATCAACAAACACAATTAGGTATAATGTGATAGGTTGTACATCGTATATATGAATATATAAATGAGACCGACATTGTCACGTACCCCTTGTAAATAACTGTTAACGCTTGTTGCATGAAAGGTGACGGAGTGTGTCTATTATCAGAACGGCGTAATGAATGATTGCCTAGCCGGCCGGTGTGGCCGTGCGGTTCTAGGCGCGTCAGTCTGGAGCCGCGTGACCGCTACAGTCGCAGGTTCGAATCCTGCCTCGGGCGTGGATGTGTGTGATGTCCTTAGGTTAGTTAGGTTTAAGTAGTTCTAAGTTCTAGGGGACTGATGACCACAGATGTTAAGTCCCATAGTGCTCAGAGCCATTTGAACCAATGATTGCCTATACTAATAGAGGTTGGAACGACAGTGGAAATGAAATGGGATGCGGAACTCAAGCCCTGGGTGCAAGGCCCACACAGTTGCGGTAGTTCAGCTCCACACAGGAAGTGCCAAGACGGAAAGTCTGGACACCTGAGCGCGATGACACAATGCAGAGGCGACCGGCCGCTATTATAGTAGGGCTGGGAGGATAAGCGGACAATACTTCCGAACTCTGCAAATCTGGACGCAGGTGAGAGGAACGAAGAAGTGGCACCTCGGAAACCACGCAGGCTGGGTTGTTTCCAAGGATTTTTACTCAGAAGCGTACCATTGTACGAGTATAGGTTTTCCCTCGCAAACTTTTCGCGCTGGACGACGACAGACTAAAATATGGTTGGTTGGCGTTCGGAAGAATCTGTAGAGAGGGAGAATATTGTTGCGAACCTATACGATTCTGGACTTCAGCTCCGGGTTGGAAGTCGTAGATGGGTACGGAACGTTCAGTAATTGAGGGCACTCCTTCTGCCTATACTTACTTTGAGACGATATCTGAACTCCGTCCTTGTGGCTGGAAGTTCGCGTTTCTCGTCTGTAGAACACAGTGATGAGAATACAGTATCAGAGTATATTAGAGGACCGCCTTTTGCTATCCTAATGTTTGGAAGATTCTATTTTGTGGCTGGAGTTCTTCCATCGACGCAGACGTGTACGAGAACGAGGATGCTGACGCACCGGATGCAGTACATACGGTGATATCGCAAATTGCTTCGGCTTATTAGGGCTATAAAGCTAAACAGCAGTGATCACGTTAGTTTATTTCCACTGAGGTTCCACACCACTGTCGATCATTTTGAAAGTAGTGTCTTCTAGTGTTTGGTACATACATGATGTCAGTCATTTCGCGTTATTTATGTTACATCGTGTGGCCTTAAAAAGGGGAAGAGTGGGCAATTTATCTGCAATTTTAGTTAGGTAATATAGAGAATTGTACTTAAAGGGTTGATTTTAATCTATAATAAATTGATTCAACAACATCGTTCATCATTTGGTACTATTACTTGCCTTCCTCATTCATTTATGTTTAGATTGTAACTGATATCTTAAAAAGAATTAAGAGATCCTAAGATCTGCTTCAGGGGTAGTCAGACAGGGCCAAATCATCATTTTAGCTTTTATTAATTTCCGTTGAACTCATTCATTTTACACCCGCCTGGAGTAGCATCTTGAAGAGCAACGTGGCCTGACATGTGCTTCAGTATCACTTTGACTAGTTAAGCACGTATCGTATCATTGTACTCGTCACGTACATTGCCTGCACAGTCGAGCGTATACAACACCACACATTCCGCTGACACATCTTGCAGAAACGCTAATATTTCGTCTGCCACTTCTTTCTCAATGAAGTTCCTTAGGTTTCTTTCTGACGAAATGTCATCTTCGAGCTGTTGTTATAGATACAATGCAATGTTTGCTTTATTTGCCATTGCTCTGCTCTGTGTGAACAGCAGTAGGACTGTAGCACAGATCTGAGGTACTCGTTGACTAAGAAGTTCAACTACGCTCCGTAGCCTCATGCTGTGTTGACCATTCGACACCTTCAGTCCTGCCGCCTGTAAGGCAGAAAATACGTGGAGCGCCGAACTCTGTGAACGTCTTTTTACATCCTCGCACTCAAGGGGGTTCCTTGTTAGTCTTTCATTTTAGGTTCTACATTACCTACCTGCCAAATATGAACCGAAAGGGTTGGCCTCGGAGGCTGGTTGGTGTGTTACGCGACGGCGTCCACCCGTCGAATTCGACGCAGTGAATCCTATTTGAATCCCGGAAAAATCATGGCTTCGCTTCGCCTAGTTGTTGACGCTGGTCGATGACGCTGGAGAAGCTTAGCTCTACGACTGGCACAGAGACTGTATCAGTCTAAAGTTTGTTCTGCTGGCTGGCTCTGCCAGGCTGCGCCTTGTGCTACACCATGCAGCAACACAGTCGGCCACTGACGCACTTCAGGGGCCAGCTGTGGCATTACGTCGGTGGCTGCTCCTTATACTCCTCTCCTGGCTGTAACCCCTCGCCTGGCTGTAAAGGCCTACCTAAAGCTCGGGTCGCAGCGGTATGCCTTCCCACGGACGGTGCGAGGGAGGCGCCTAAGCTCCTTTGTGTGTGTGTTTGTGTATTTGTGTGTGTATGTGTGTGTACGTGTGTGTACGTGTGTGCGTGTGTGAGGGGGACGGGGGGGGGGGGGGAGGGTCTCGTAAGAGCTCTCTCGGCGGAGCGGCTTTCTGTGTCGTCCAGACGCGGCGTGTCACACGCGTTTTTTCGAGGGCAGCCAACGAGACAGGAAAGTTCGCAGGGTTCACGGCTCGGCGCGCGTCACCTCCTACCAAACACCACTCAGCAGTAACACGCTGCTCACTACCTGGCGATGGCACACTTCATCTCTTGACAGGAGACACTCTACTCTGGATTCGCAATCGGGAGGACGGCGGTTCAAACTCGCGTCCGGCCATCCTGATATAGGTTATCCGTGATTTCCCTAAATCAGTTTAGGCAAATGCTGGGATGGTTCTTCAAGAAGGCACGGCCGAATTCATTCCCTAACCCGATGGGGCCGATGACTTTACTGATTCGTCCCCTCCCCCCAAATCAAATAACAGGTGGCACTCGGGATATAACTCTGAAAGGGAGATTTCGTAATTATGTGTAACGTAACTGATGTTACAGTTAACACATAAAAAGCAACTTGCCTTTAGGGTGTCCACTGTAAACTGCTCCTTATCATGTGAACTACAAAACTTTCTGGCAGATTAAAACTGTGTGCCGGACCGAGACTCGAACTCGGGACCTTTGCCTACCACGGGCAAGTGCTCCACCAGCTGAGCTACCCGAGTACGACTCACGACCCGTCCTCACAGCTTTACTTCTGCCAGTACCTCGTCTTCTAGTTTCCAAACTTCACAGAAGCTCTCCTCCGAACTCTGCAGAACTAACACTCCTGGAAGAAAGGATATTGCGGAGACATGGCTTAGCCACAGCCTGGGGGATGTTACCAGAATGAGATTTTCACTCTGCAGCGAAGTGTGCGCTGATATGAAACTTCCTGGTAGATTAAAACTGTGTGCCGGACCGAGACTCGAACTCGGGACGTACAACTTGTGTAAAATACGCAGCTGCAAAAGTTTGTTCACCCTTTAGAGGTTTCCAATTCACTCAAGATTCATTGTTGCAGCAGTATGAATTACGGGAAACGATTGCTTTTACATATCAAAAGCACAAGCGGTTCTGAGGTACCAGGTATCGACCAGCCCGTTTTAGTACGTGGTGCAGCCTCCATACCCAGTAATGCAGGCGCTGACTCCGGAGTCCAATCGATCGTACAGATGCCGAACACCATCCTGGCATATGTTAAGCGACGGCTGCTCGACCTGTTCACGTAGTCCTGCAAGAGTTGTTGGTTGGAGAGTCACCCCAGTCACTTATCGTACCATCATATCACACAGTTGCTGCACGTCTTGCTGAGCACGATGAATTTCACGGGCAGAGTGTGGGCGAGCATTATACTGTTGGAACAACACATCACCTACCTGTCACAAGAACAGCAAAGGAACGGGTCTAAGAACCTTCTGCTCGTACCAACCGCTGCTGGTGTCCCATTTTGTCGTGGACAGATTTGCTCTAAGTGGCAGTCTACATCACACACACAAACGACCATCACTTGCATGCATTCAGAATCTACTTTCATCCCCTAACACCACGGTGCACCATTCTATCTTCCATTTGTTCCTCAGACAGCTGCAGTCGACGCTGTGGCATGAGTGGAAGACAGGCTAGAGGTCTGCAGGCCGGTAGTCCCACTCTCAATAACGGCTCACAACAATTTAACAATTTGTATAGACACATCCGGGTTCATAGACTCTCTTCTCTGTGCTGTAGTAGCTGTACAATCTGCCACCGCTGCCCTTACAATACGATCATGGCGGTTATCTGAGCCACGTGGACGTCAGAAACCCCTCTAAGGGTGTGGGAATGTTCACGTGACCACTCATACCAGCATCGTTGAACAACCGACGCAGCCTGTCTAACTTTTGTGGCAGTTGTCTGAAAGGATTATCCCGCCACTCGGAAAGCCAAAATTTGACTCCTTCCAAATTCAATCAGTTGGCTGCAGGAAGGACGAGTGCGTCTCTGTGGCGTGGTTGCTTGCTTGGTTCAAACAATACTGGCCATTAAACTTGCTACACCAAGAAGAAATGTAGATGGTAAACGGGTATTCATTGAACAAATATATTATACTAGAACGGACTCGTGATTACATTTTCACGCAATTTGGCTGCATAAATCCTTCACCTCTGGCCGTAATAACGGCCTTGATACGCCTGGGCATTGAGTCAAACAGAGCTTGGATGGCGTGAACAGGTACAGCTGCCCATGCAGCTTCAACACGATACTTCAGTTCATCAAGAGTACAGCCAGTTGCTCGGGCACCATTGACCAGACGTTTTCAATTGGTGAGAGATCTGGAGAATATGCTGGCCAGGGCAGCAGTCGAACATTTTCTGTATCCAGAAAGGCCCGTTCAGGACCTGCAACATGCAATCGTGCATTATCCTACTGAAATGAAATGTAGGGTTTCACAAGGATCGAATGAAGGGTAGAGCCACGGGTCGTAACACATCTGAAATGTAACGTCTTCTGTTTAAATTGCTGTCAATGCGAAGAAGAGGTGTCAGAGACGTGTAACCAGTGGCACCCCATACCATCACGCCGGTTGATACGCCAGTATGGCGATGATGAATACACGCTTCCAATGTGCGTTCACTGCGATGTCGCCAAACTCGGATGCGACCATCATGATGCTGTAGTCCGTAGCTCGTGGTCATGCGGTAGCGTTCTCGTTTCCCACGCCCGGGTTCCCGGGTTCGATTCCCGCCGTGGTCAAGGATTTTCTCTGCCTCGTGATGACTGGGTGTTGCGTGATGTCCTTAGGTTAGTTAGGTTTCAGTAGTTCTAAGTTCTAGGGGACTGATGACCATAGATGTTAAGTCCCATAGTGCTCATAGCCATTTGAACCATTTATTTGATGCTGTAAACAGAACCTGGATTCATCCGAAAAAATGACGTTTTGCCATTGGTGCACCCAGGTTCGTCGGTGATTACACCATCGCATGCGCTCCTGTCTGTGATGCAGCGTCAAAGTTAACCGCAGCCATGGCCACCGAGCTGATGGTCCATGCTGCTGCAAACGTCGTCGAACTGTTCGTGTAGATGGTTGTTGTCTTGCAAACGTCCCCATCTGTTGACTCAGGGATCGAGACGTGGCTGCACGATCCGTTACAGCCATGCGGATAACATGCCGGTCATCTCGACTGCTAGTGATACGAGGCCGTTGGGACCCAGCACGGCGTTCCATATTACCCTCCTGAACCCACCGATTCCATATTCTGCTAACAGTCATTGGATCTCGACCAACGCGCGCAGCAATGTCACGATACGATACACCACAATCGCGATAGGCTACAATCGGGCCTTTATCAAAGTCGGAAACGTGATGGTATACATTTCTCCTCCTTACACGACGCATCACAACAACGTTTCACCGGGCAACGCTGCTCAACTGCTGCTTGTGTATGAGAAATAGGTTGGAAACTTTCCTCATCTCAACACGTTGTGGGTGTCGCCACCGGCGCCAACCTTGTGTGAATGTTCTGAAAAGCTAATCATTTGCATATCACAGCATCTTCTTCCTGTCGGTTAAATTTCGCGTCTGTAGCACGTCACCTGCGTGGTGTAGCATTTTTAATGGCCAGTAGTGTACGTCTGCACCACACTGAGCCTGCTGGCTGTGAGCATTCATACACAGATTGCGCTTTGTTGGGTAAACCACTACGCTGTCTGTTAGTGGACCACAATCAAACGATTATCAGTACGTCTACTACGCCCCACGTGGCATATGCCATCACCGGATTAAAATCGGCGACGTCTTTCTAGGCGTGCTAATTGTTTTTCATACCGGTGTAGAAGAAACAATTTAAGGATAACGCGATCAGACTTCAATGTTGACAGGGAGAGCAAGCTTACCCATAAGCGCAACAAGAGTGGGAAAAATCATTTACAAGTAATACCTTTCTGAACATTAAAGGTGAATTGTGAACTGTGAAATCCACGTTTCATAATAGCACAGTGTGACGATATGGGTTCTAACTTTGGAAATGTTGTTTAATATCAGTTGCTCATTATTGTCAAATAATTTCGAAACCTATACTATTTGATCAAAATCAATCAACGCAAGTTGTTCGTCTTCGCCGTCTGAAGATCTCGGAGAAACCTGGATAAGCGTCATACATACCATATCATCTGAAAATCATTTAGGAAAGATAGTGCAGTGTTTCCATTACACAAGGTGTTAAACAAGCTAGTCCTTATTTTGAGAATGGTACTGTGGACCAAAACAGTAAAGATGGTTCAAATGGCTCTGAGCACTATGGGACTTAACATCTAGGGTCATCAGTCCCCTAGAACTTAGAACTACTTAAACCTAAATAACCTAAGGACAGCACACAACACCCAGCCATCACGAGGCAGAGAAAATCCCTGACCCCGCCGGGAATCGAACCCGGGAACCCGGGCGTGGGAAGCGAGAACGCTACCGCACGACCACGAGATGCGGGCCCGTAACAGTAAAGAAATGTCTAGTAAACATGGGTTGTAAAATTAAGAGTTATGAGCCCTTGTTCATGTTCGGTACTGTGAAACACATCCTATTTATTGCAAGCTCTTTGCTATTACAAACGACCTATAGAACGCAGTAAATAAATTTTAAACAAATGAAGACGCATTCTATTACTATGAAACAGCAGGGCTTCCAACGCAATCTGCATACAGGACGCAGGCTTCCATTTGACAGAACATATGCCTGCCATTTCCCGTGTAGAATAAATTAATTCGTTACGCTGGTAAGTGCGAAGATACAACTACAATGTAAAATCATTCTTCATGCTTAACAAACAAACTGTTACCATTAGAACTAATGTAAGTGATGGCCTTTCTATTTCATTTCCTTTTGCCTCGTATAAGCGTCCCATGTTACCCTTTAACCATAACGTAAGCACAATTAAGTGTGAATATGTGGTTGGTCGGAGGTACATGTATTATCGTAGAAACAGTGTAGTTTTCTTGTTTATTGTTGAAGGAACGTGGAAACTTCCACTGAATTTTAACTTTCAAATCCGTGGCATGATCAGGCCCGACGCACTTTTTCCAGCTCTTCTTAAAAGTACATCTTGCGACTGGTCAGTCAGACCAAAGCGCGAAATTTAAAACTTTCCACTGAAATCTCTCTAGCGAAATTTCTTTTGGTAAAAGTACGGTGTGCAGCAAGAATACTAAAATATGTTCAATGCATGCGATATGCTTGGACAATAACAGTGGTATACGTCCTAATTTGTTTACTTTCGTACTAACAAAGATCCTGCAGTAGAAGAGACGTGTTTGACGTAACAAAGGTGAACAATTGTCCATACTGTTAACGTGCACCGATCGAGGTGGCGCGGTGGTTAGCACACTAGACTCACATTCGGGAGGACGACGGTTCAAACCACCGTCCGGCCATCCTGATCCCAGTTTTCCACGATTTTCCTAAATCGCTTCAGTCAAATGCCAGGATGGTTCCTTTGAAAAGGTACGGCCGACTTCCTTCCCTAATCCGATGAGACGATGACCTCCCTGTTTAGTCCCCTCCCCCATATCAACCAACAAACCAGCTGTTAATGTGTGCATTTTCAAGTCCTTGTTTACCGCACATTTTTGTCTTGGTTTGGTTGATACTACCATCCCCCAGAATATTGACTGAGCGATTTAATTTAAAATTATAATTCGGATGAAACACCAAAATGGTTCAAATGGCTCTAAGCACTATGGAACTTAACATCTGAGGTCATCATTCCCCTTGATTTAGAACTAAACCTAACTAACCTAAGGACATCACATACATCCATACCCGAGGCAGGATACGAACCTGCGACCGTAGCAGCAGCAGGGTTCCGGACTGAAGCGCCTAGAACCGCTTGGCCACAGCGGCCGGCTGCAACAGCAAAGGGCAAGTTTGTGACTCAGGAAAAGGCGAAATAAATTAATAAATAATTGTAGATAGCCGGGCGGAGTGGCCGAGCGGTTGTAGGCGCTATAATCTGGAGCCGCGCGACCGCTACGGTCGCAGGTTCGAATCCTGCCTCGGGCATGGATGTGTGTGATGTGCTTAGGTTAGTTAGGTTTAACTAGTTCTAAGTTCTAGGGGACTGATGACCTCAGAAGTTAAGTCCCATAGTGCTCAGAGCCATTTGAACCATTTGAACTTGTAGATAACATAAACTGACTGAAGCTTTAATTTAAAACGAAGTGGAAGCCTTGGTAGCTAAGCTCATACATTGAAATGAATTGAATTTAAAACATTTGTGTACAATATCTCAAAACAACATTACTGAACTAACATTTAAAGCAAGATAATCTATGTATAAGACACTTGAGGTTTATGATGTCTACCATTGAAATGGACTTCGTATCACACGTTCTATGGACCAAGTGCTAAGTCGATCGAAGATTTAAATTTAGCACACGAAATTGCAAACCCGATAACCCTGTGTAAGGCTCACGTGAAACGAAGCTATAGACAATGCGCGTGGCGATATATATCTCACATTACTTTTCTGAAGCTTGCTGCTAAAAAGCTTTCACCTTGTTCACTGGACAAAAGTCTGGACTGCTGCTTGATAGGGCATGCTGCAAACGGCGACTAGAGGAGAGTCAGCACGCCTGCCCTACCGAAGGAAGGCCAGCCAAGATGGGTGCTTTGTGCTGCCAGCCACGTGGCGAAACTGCCGCAGCACGTTCCGTTAGGCTGACTGAAATACCTTACCGCCTCAGAAGAGGTCGTTGCATTATCGAGCTAGCAAAAATGCTTTTATCCTGTATTTTGCAGTCGACACGCTGATCGACAGGCGGACCAAATAAGTAAACACAAACACCACTCACGGATTAGGACTTAAGACCTGTTCCGACCGGCTACCTGTTGCCTGCAAAACAGTATGAGGAGCGATCTATGACCGTGGGAAGTGTGGTCAGCATGTTGCCAATCCCTCCAGCCGTTATTACCAGTAGATGAACCCTGATGATGTCGCTGCTTCTTTATAGGCTAGATAAAGGTCTTGCTATGTTTAGACCTATCAGAGCTCAGTTTTTCGTTTTGCAGTCACGGCCGGCCAATAGTACTGCCGGCCAAATTAGACCAGCACCTTGATCTTCGGGCACAGACACCGAATATGTTAAGTCAGCCATCATTTCAGGCACCTTGGGCCGTGTGTATTCTGCAAATTAGTATGTTCTGGTTGCCTTGTTGGCACAACCAAAGGAGTTTTTTTTTCAAATTTTAAAATTGTTTCTGGGATTTTTTCATTTGTTTGAATCTTAAAGCGTGATTTTCTCCTTGGACTGGTATTTTGATTGTTTAATACTTTTAATTTATTTTGCCGCCACTTTACCATCGGCGCAGTTATTGTTTTACGTAGTTTCGAGTTGTTACGAATTTTATGCCATCTGTTGTTCACTTGGACAGTCAAAGGTTACTGACACAATTTGTAATTGCTGAAATTTGTGTCCACTTACTATTTTCTTCACAGTAAGGTAGAAAGAAATTTTTTAACTTTGTTAGTGTCCGAAATGGTTATTGTCGATGCTTTACGAATTCTGAGTGTGAAATAAACTTGTTGCCCCTTTTAATGATGAATGATGTTTTAAATTGCGCGAGTCCAGACCTTCAATTTCTGGCACCGACATAGGCACAATTACCAGGCGCATTTGCTCTTTATCCGTAACCAAACCACGGTTAGCAGTGTGGTGCACAAATGTGTGGTTAATTGGGAGTGCATGTGGAATCTTAGAATCATTACGACTTCCTTGATTGTATTTGTGGAATTTTGGGAACATTATTTAAACGTTGAGTGCCAAAGCTGGCTCGTGTCCTTACTGGACAGGTGTTTGTACCGTTCTTTTTAAAAGTATTTCTTGTGAGTAATCAGTCTGAGCAATGCACGAACATAACTTTTCACGAAACTCTCTACGATGCCACACGCACTCTCAGCGATAATTGTGCTTACTTATGCTTGAAGGGTTGCCCGACCGGCTAGCTTCGCGATCTAACGCGCTGTTTGCCGAGCGGGAAGGCGTGCCGGTCCCCGGTACCAATCCGCCCGGCGCTCGTGTGGTATGAGACATTCCCGGGGCCGGCCGCAGTGGCCGAGTGGTTCTAGGCGCCACAGTCTGGAACCGCGAGACCGCTACGGTCGCAGGTTCGAATCCTGCCTCGGGCATGAATGTGTGTGTTGTCCTTAGGTTGGTTAGGTTTAAGTAGTTCTAAGTTCTAGGCGACTGATGACTCAGCAGTTAAGTCCCATAGTGCTCAGAGCCATTTGAACCAATTTTTGAACATTTCCGGGAGGGAGGGGGGGGGGGGCGTCCACTGAGCGCCGAAACGCACTAGCCCTGGGTTCGGTGTGTGTGGTACAGCGGTGTTTTTTGTGGTTTTAGGGCGCACAACTACAGTGGTCATTAGCGCCCAGACTAAGTTATGAATGCACTGCGAGGCACAAGGTTAAAACAGCAACTAAAAAGGACAACACTATAAAAGGCACATTAACAGGCAAGGGATTAAAAGGAAACAGCATTATCAAATGTCCTTAGACAGGTTTGTCAAGTGGATAAAACGAAGAACGCGAGCAGCTGCTCCTGGTTCATCTGCTAAAATGTCATCCAGAGTACATGGCAGGCCAAGATCAATTCGCAGTGTATTAAAATTCGGACAGGACGTTAAAATGGGGCGTACCGTCAGCAATTGCCCACATGGGCAGAACGGCGCCGGCGCAGCCGTCAGCAGATGGCGATGGCTGAACCGGCAGTGTCCAATCCGTAACAGGGCCAAAAGGACCTCCACCCGCCGAGAAGGGCGTGAAGAGGTCGTCCAAGCCGTGGGGAGAGGTTTCAAGGCCCGAAGCTTGTTGTCAGTAAGTGTAGACCAATAGGCATGCCATAGCGATAAAATGCGCTGACAAATGACCCTGCTAAAATCAGACGAAGGCACACAACAAGAAGCTGTCCGAGGCTGGAGGACCGCAGCCTTGGCCGCGGCTTCTGCAGCTTCGTTCCCAGGGGTACCGACATGGCCAGGAATCCACATAGAGGTAACCAGAGAACCGTCGTCCGCCAGCTGCTGAAGAGAGCGTTGGATCCGGTGCACGAATGGTATGCAGACGGATCACTGAGGCTCTGGATGGCGCTCAGGGAATCAGAGCAGATGACATAAGCAGAATGTCGGCGGCGGATGTAAAGAACAGCCTGATAGAGGGCAAATAGCTCAGCTGTGTAGACCGGTAGTGTCGGTGGGCTGCTGTGGCCTGTTGTGGGGTTGTGAACCCCTGAGGGCCACGGCAGGACGAAGCTTCTCCGCCGTTTGTAGGTCTCCGGTTTAATACACAATACACACAATGGTTAAAGGGTGACATAGGACGCTGGTATAAGACATAAGGAAATGAAATCGTAATCCCATCTCTTACATTAGTTGTAATGGCATCGGTTTGTATTCGAAACTATGTTCGGTAAACTAATGGAAAGCTGAGTAATGGGCACTGGCATTTTTACCTCCCATCCGATTGGGCAAAGCGTTTGGCAGCGTGAGGTCGTTTCCTGTGACGATTTGATGGTGGCTAGCCCCACTGTGGGAGGTTGCTGCAGAGCACAGCGTCTGGGATGTTCTGAAATGTAGCTGGTAATGATAAGTTAGGGTCTGACACTGTGTTGAGTAACACGACATCCTTCTGAGTGCACTTAGCATTCAACATTTAGATTGGGAATCCGGTCAGACGTTTTCGTTTCGCAATTTAAGTGATCCGCGCAGTAACTATATTCAATTATCAGCGGCAGTTTTTATCGGTTTTCAACTTTGATTTTGGAAGGGTAACTCGTACTAATTATTAGTGAAGTTGTCTTCTAGAGCGTTCCTCCACTTACGTATTCAGTGAATGAATTTTTAATGTGTTCACAAGAGCATCTATGTACGACCTCTTTGGCACGATCCTGTGCTGACAGAATAATGACCACGGAATATATTATGAAAGCCATCCACGTAAAGAATCATAATGTTAAGAGGAACCTTGCTTGTTAGGCCCAAAGTGACTGGTAAAGTTCGAAGAGGCAGTACCTCGTTTTCGTAAATGTTCTTCTAGTGGACTATGATTTGTTAGTACTTCCACCTAAATCCGTCCGACCATTCTTTTTACACCTCCTCTGATTAATGAGAATATTTTCCATGCTTGTGAAATATAGTTGTAGATCATCAATTAAATTCATTCCCTTATTAGTCGTGCTGAAGCCATTTGGTCAGATTCCGTTGTGGATTTTCAGATAAATCGTAGGGACAAATATCATTAAATTTCCTTGCTTCAGACGACATGGAACTCATTAATGTTTACGAGTAGAAAGGCACTGCCTTTCTTGATTCAAAACACAATAGATCCACCACGTACATTCCATATGGCGAAAGGTGTGTCCCACATTTAGACTGCTACTAAAGCACGTCCCATACGGCGAAAGGTGTATCCCATGTCTCGAATACTGGTAAAATTCACAAATAAGGTTAAATTCAAAGAAACAATTATTAAAAACACGAGTGGGCATCTTTTGAACTACGGAACGCCACCAACTCGCTCACTCTTACTTACCAACTTACATACTTACTCCTCGGCTCTACAGCCCTTAAAGGGCCTTGGCCTGCATCACAATATCCTGCCATTTTATCCGATCCATGGATTTCCGTCTCCATCCCCTGAACCCAGCTTTTTCATGTCTTCTTCAACTCCATCCACCCATCTCTTTCTGGGGCGTCCCCTCCGCCATCTGCATCCAGCCTTGCCATCAGAAATCCTCTTACATGCTCTGTCTTCTTCCACTCTGACCACGTGCCCTGCCCACCGTAGTCTTCTTATTTTTAAGGTAATAACAATGTCAGGTTCTTCAAAAAGGTGTTGTAGTTCTGCATTCGTACGAGTGCGCCAACCTTCTAGCTCATATACTGGACCATATATTTTACGTAGCGCCTTTCTCTCCCATATGCTAAGGATCCTTCCTCATTTACAGTCATGGTCCACGTTTCGGCACCATACATAACAACTGGTCTTATGGTGGTGATAGTCGACCCAAGGTACTTGAAGTCACTCACCCTTTCAAACTCCCAGTCGGCTATCCTGAGATTTGGTAGGTTTTGTTGGTTGGTCATTGCCATATACTTGGTCTTTTCGATGTTGACTGTCAGGCCAAGTTCCCTTGCACCTTTCTCCAGTTGTTGATAGGCTTCGCCTAGCACAGCAGTGTTTCATGCGAGTAATGCCACATCATCAGCATAGGCTAAGTACTGTAGTGAACGATTTAACACGGTTCCTCCTTTATTTAACTCTGACTTATGACTTTTTGTAGACAAAAGTTGAATAGCAATGAGGAGATATTGTCACCCTGTCTAAGACCCTTCTTCACTTCCACTTCTCTGGAGATTTCGCCCTGTACTTTTGCTTTACAGTTGGTTTCACTGAGGGTCACAATAGAAAGTTTAATGAGCTTCTTAGGTATTCCAGCCTCTTCCATTACATTCTTCAACGCCACTCTTGAGATGCTATCATAGGCTTGTTTAAAGTCGATATAAAGCTGGTGTATGTTAATTTGATGTTCGTAACATTTTTCAAGTAGTATGCGCAATGTGAATATCTGGTCAGTTGTCGACCTATTTCTTCTAAAGCCACTGTGATAGTCTCCAACTCTCTCTTCCACATATGGAGTAAGCCTGCTGGTTAGAATCTTGGAGAAAATTTATATGTAGTATTTAGTAGGGAGATTCCTTGATAGTTCTGGCAGTTTAATTTATCTTATTTTTTATGTATGGGGCACATTATAGCTGTTTTACACTCCTTTGACGTGCTCTTCTCTTGCCAGATATTCAGTATTGTTTTCCACAGCGTTTCCCCACCATACTTGAGAAGTTCGGCCTGGACCTCATGTTCTCAATGTGCCTTATTGTTTTTTAAGGTCTCAATGGCCTGCATCACTTCCCCCAGTGCAGATTCTGGTGTTAAAACCTCTGGTCCGTAGTAAGTTAGTTCCACCTGTTCTTCTTGTTCTAACCCTTCTACTTCTGGGTTCAGTAACTCTTGGAAGTATTCTGCCCACCTGCCAAGTATTTTATTACTCTCCCCTATCAAATCTCCTTCGTTTCACAATATTGCTTCTCTTCTCCTAGCTGTTCAATTTCTTCCAGTTTTTCTCTTCTGTCTACAGACCCGCTTCGCTATACGGCGCTTTTCATTATATTTATTGAGATTTGCTCGAGTTCTTCTCTGCAATAATTTCATTCGTGCTATATTACGTTCCTCAGTCGTTCTCATACATTCTTCGTCAAACCAACCTTCCTTTCTTTGAGCTCGTGCATGTCCTAAAACCTCTCCAGCTGCCTCGAGGACTGCAGTCTTACATCGTTTCCACATAACTTCTATATGTTCATTCGATGTGTCGGTCTCATTCTTAATCCTCTCTTCTATTTTCATCTCATATACTCTCCGTATTTCTTCTAACTTGAGTTTCCTAATGTCAAACTTCTTTTGTCTGTGGCCTCTTTGTTTACTGAATAGTGAGATCCTTTGTCTATACATAATTCTCACTAGATGGTGGTCTGAATTGCAGTCGGCTCCACGTTGGCTCCTAACATCCATTATGCCTGATTCGTGTCTCCGATCAATCACTCTCACTTGCAGTTGTGAAAAACGGAAACCAAATTTACTTCTACATACGTACTCCGCAAACCACCGAGCGGTGCATGGCGGAGGGTATCTCGCACTACGACTACTCAATCCGCTTTCAGTTCCATTCGGGAGTGGAGCAAGGGAACTGCCTATATGCTTCAGTACCAGCCCCGATTTCTCTTACCTTGTGTTCGCGGTCCTTACGGGAAATGTATGTAACTATAAATAGGACCAGTCTGCAGTTGGTTGCAAATGCCGATCTTTTAAATTTTCTCGACGTTGTTCCGCGTTGAACGTCTTCTGCCTCTAGGGATTCCCTTTTGTACTAAGGAAGTCACGAATGAAACAGGCCTCATGTGGAGTACAGGCTGGTGTATCAGACGTAAGTTCACGCCCTAAAATTTCCATTACAGTTCATCACTGTTCAGGTGCGTGAATCATAATAGTATCTGAAAATGTCCCGTGTGCCATAAACAAATACGACTTGGTTAAAATCCCACGACAAACGCTGTTCTAAACCACTAGAAAATTTGCAGATGAGAAAAGTTTCTTCATTAAGTTTCACTGGCATTTTCTTGGAAACATGCACTCTTTTATAGAGACGAATGTTTCGTAATCTGTGTATCACTGCGTGTTGCTTATGCAGTTCATAGAGAGTTGATAACCTGCTATCCAAATTGGATGTGTCAGTCATCTTGGTACCTTTGCATTATATTAAGTCTTTATGCATCTGCTTCTCCATTTCAGTCTTAGTATCCTGTAACTTACATCTTATCTAAAATCGCTCTCCTTTCAAGAGGAAATTAAAGCATTATATTTTATCGGTGGAACTTTCCTCTCATCTTCAACAGCGATGTAATAAGGAAATTGATCAACACAATGTTGGTAAGAAGATATGAGTCAAACAAATACTGTTCCGCTACCAGGGGGACACTACCAGCATGATTTTCTTCATTATATTTTTGTTCGTTACGAAGACACGAACAACAGCTCGTCCTTTTAAAATGGCACTCTATGTATTTTATTCTCCGCTGCTCAAGACTTCTTCAAGAACGTATTAACATGTACGCAACGTTCAGCTTAACAGTAAATGGAAACGGGAATCTTCATTACCATTATGTAGTACTGTAATCCGCCAACAGCCTTGCCGTAATGATAAAACCGGTTCCCGCCAGGTCACTGAAGCGCTGTCGGTCTTGGCTAGCGCTTGGACGGGTGACTGTCCGGGTCTGCTGAGCGCTGTTGCAAGAAGAGAGCACTCAACTCTTGTGAGGCCGACTGAGGACCTACTTGACTGAGAGGTAGTAGTTTTTTGTATGTCCATCATTCTGACTGGAGGTCTTCGGGACCACGGTAGTTCACTATTGTAAGGAAATGAAACGCCTACAGCCTTCCTTATGATCTTATTTATGGTGTAGTCATCTGTTTAGGCGATTCAGTGCGCCATCGTCAGGCCTTAGCTAATACGCTGCATCAGTGACCAACATAACTAATTTACGCAGACGTTAGTGGTTCCGGTCACGAAAGCTAACAACGGACGGGACAGCACTCTGCTGACTACGCAACCCTTCATATCTGAATCCTGTGATGCCTATGGGCTGATGACGACAGGGTGGTCTTTCGATACTGTTGAGCCCCAGAGGCCTGTTCTGACACAGTTTGGTTAAGTACTATACTCCATTGAAGACACAATAGAGACAGAACTTCCAAAGGTGTTGAAAAGTGACCTTAGGCTGTGATACTTTGGTCTCGCGTTGGGGGTGGAAAAGTTAATTGCTGCTTCTAGTGTTTCCTGTTCAAGTGAGTTACAAACAATCATGATACGTTGTAAAATCGCTATAGTCAACGGTCTTTGTGCATACCCAATGTAAACAGACCAATAATTTAAGTCACGAAACAGAGCAGGCCAGTCAGCTACGTGGGAATCCATGTGACAGGATACCTTTGGTTAAGAACACGACGTTCACGCAGGTCATATACTCGACGTCCATCGTGTTAATACGGCATGAACATTCTGGTTCTTGTCGTCACTTCTTCCAGAATGCGAGGAACATTTCATATGAGAACGATAACATACTCCTTCACATGTAGGTACCGTCTCGGAATACAACAGATGGAAACCGGTCACCAGTTTAAATAAAATATTTACGCGATCAAGACTAATTTTACAAAATTTTGTTTATGTATCTGAGACTACTGTTTTCCTATAACAATGTTCCACATAATACTATTATTATTATTACTATTATTATTTATGAATAAGGTTTATAGATACATGAAATGTATTCGCTGTTGTGAATATGAGCAACCATCAGCTGTATAATGGATGACAACAATGAAAATTTGTGCCGGCTTGGGGCTCGAACCTGGACTTCCCGCTCATCTCGAGCGGTCGCCTTACCATAGGGTATCCAAACACGACTCACGACCAGACCGAAACTTCCATATTCTTTCAAGCACGTGTCTACAGCCTGCACCCTAGATTCATTACATAATTTCCCGTGCAGGTGGACATTTTAACTGAAAGTCGTTCGCTCATTGTCAGCGGATAAGTACGATATTACAGTACCAGTGTTGGTCATAAGTAGGACGCAATGTTACTTCGGACGTGCATGCATGCATTCATGCGGAAAATAGAAAGGATATTGAACAACAAAATGTGCTGCAAAGTAAAATAAAGGGAAACCCACTGATTATGGTGTAATATCTCTGGAACATGTGTGGCTGGAGAGAGGAATAAAAGTGTGGTGTCACCGCCGGACACCACATTTGCTAGGTGGTAGCCTTTAAATCGGCCGCGGTCCGGTAGTATACGTCGGACCCACGTGTCGCCACTATCAGTGATTGCAGACCGAGCGCCGCCACACGGCAGGTCGAGAGAGACGTCCTAGCACTCGCCCCAGTTGTACAGCCGACTTTTCTAGCGATGGTTCACTGACAAATTACGCTCTCATTTGCCGAGACGATAGTTAGCATAGCTTTCAGCTACGTCATTTGCTACGACCCAGCAAGGCGCCATTATCAATTGCTATTTATCTTGTGATGCATGTACCGTCAGACCGATGTTCACCAATTATGGATTAAAGTTAAGTATTCTAGCAGCTACGTACTTTTCTTGCTAGTATAACTCCTTTAAAGGTTCCAGACCTCACGCCAGCCTGCGTGAGCTTAAACGCGTGCCTTTCGGCTACCCGTCACTGTGGATTGGCTGTCTTGCCCGTCCACAACAAAAAAGAACTTCTGTTTTGCTTAAGACAGGGTCCTCAAGATAAACGTGTGTTTGAAGAAAACACACTCTAATAATTAATAAAATATTCCGGGCTATTATGCCGTGGTCGAAGGAATTTCATTTTAGAACCTGCTACTGACTGAGTTAGTAGCGAGCCAGGGTCCGAATCGAACCTACAACTAAGCTACGATACCCACTGAAAAAGTCTTCCGCAGATGGGGACAAAACGTCGGGTTCTAAAGAGGAATCCCTTCGACCACGGCATAATATCAAGCAATATTTTATTAATTGTGACAGTTCAGGCCGTGGAAGTTCAGTTTTTACAATGGATGCTGATGTCCATCTTTCTGAAGAAAAACTACCTTTAAATGAAAGTTATCCGCCCCAGGTAGCTGAGTGGTCAGCGCGACAGAATGTCAATCCTAAAGGCCCGGGTTCGATCCCCGGCTGGTCGGAGGTTTTCTCTGCTCAGGGACTGAGTGTTGTGTTATCCTAATCATTATCATTTCATCTACATCGACGCACAAGTCGCTGAAGTGGCGTCAAATCGAAAGACTTGCACCCAGCGAACGGTCCACCTGACTGGAGGCCCTAGTAACAACGCATTTATTTAGCAAAAGTTACCACGGCTAAGACGAGTGCTCCTACAGAAACACTGCAGGGAAAAGGGTCGTCATTCCTGCATTGTCTCTTCGGATCCGATGCTGAAATCCATGAAGAGAGTTTTGCTCCCAAGTGTAAAATTTGTAGTATCTTTATGTGCATCTTCATGTTTTGGCTGTTTAATTAATTATTCGTTGAATCCATGCGTGCAACCGCATTTATCCTATTTCTTCACCTGATATGCCACTCCTAGTGACAAATCGATATCGCAGACTCGACCAAATGTGTAGCCAAAGACTCAATTTATCCTCCTTTACCACAGAACAGCATCTGTGGCGCTTGTACATCTTTGACCGCATTCTCAAGGAGCGGTCCGCGTGGTTAAAATGACGGAGCCATCGATGTAGCTTCAGTCTTTCGGATTACTCAGATGACGAAATGTAACGGCCGAAATATCAGGTGAAGAAGCAGTATTTCTGCAGTTGCGAGCCAGAAATTTAGACGATAATTTTCAGATATTAATAGCGACCTCCAGAGGAGAGGGAGGCAGAGAAGCGTCGTAGATGGTCCACGTGGATGGCGAAGCTCATTTGGGGCTCAGTGGGTCGCCCTCGAAGAAGCAGCGTTGTATGCAGAACCGCGCCGCCTCGGCATCGGGTACCGGGCAAACTTTGGCTATTTTGAAGTCTTCCTTACACGGCGGGAAACCGGGGCTCGGCGCAAAGTAGGTCGGCGACTCGCAAAGCCGGCCGGAAGCTGATAGCTCGCCTGTGATTGCGACGCCGGGGGCGGCCGTGCGAGCGAGCTGGTGAACGGGGCACCTGCGCCGTCCGCCGTGTACTTTGTATCTTGCTGTTAGCATTCGCCATTGTACGGTACTCGGTGCTCAAGGTGGATTTACACGGGGAGAGACTAAAATTGTAACGTCATGAAGAGGCCAGGAAGTGTATTACATGCTTCGATGTGCATATGTCGGAGGCCGTTGGCAGGATTGTAGTCTATGAAGATCGCTGTTCATCGTGGCACGATGTTGTAACCCAAGTTGGTAGGTGTTCCATGGCTGTTATGCAGATATGAAATTTATGGGTTCAGGGAGGCCATATTCAACGCCGTCGAAGATCTCAGTGGGCCCATGCAATCAATGCCTGAGAGAAGACATATTGTTGCCTCGGTCATGCAGAATAGTCCTGCCATTACGTACTTGCTTTTGAAAATTTAGTTGGAGAAAATCAGCAATCACAATTTAATATTTGAACTAAAACGGTATAAATCGCAAGGCACGTATGTTAAAAGGTGGCTGGTTCCGTTCATCCCAAGGTTATCTTCAGTCCTCCACTGAAATTTAATACAAGATATAAATTACAGGAGTACATAAAAATAACTTAAAATGAGCTACAAAACGAAAGAACATAGTTACACCCATATTGGTGGACAATGGTTGTGCATGGAGCAGGAAATGACTTTATTCAACTGCTCGAGAGCTATGTCTCCAACAGAAGAAGCTTCGCCTAAAGCTGACAGCATGTCAGCTTTAGCCACTCGGGTATAAGGCGAGAGAATTGCCAGAAAAGTACTTATTAGTAAATAGAACGTGAAAATCAAGTAGAATAATTTTCCAATAAAGAAGAAACAGCTTGTTAATACAGCTACTGTAAGATATAATTAATATACCGCAAGCTTTAAGAAAGAAACAAATAAGGAACACATTCGTTCCGTATAGGTTGCCCTCTATGGACGCGCTGGAAAAACGATTACGATGTTGTTGGTTTCTATGGAGATGGTGGACTCCGTTCCAGAGATGGGGCAGCAGGGCGATTAACGATAAGTTGGCTGTGAGTATCGATAAGTGATATCCAGCCGACAACCTATCATAGATGTGCGAAGTTATTGGTTTCTATGAAGATTGTAGACGCTGATATGGGGCCATTTGTTTTGAAGGAGCCAGTAACATTGATAAATGAAGTAGGGAACACTCCATAGACGCATTCCCATGACATAAATAAACAGTATCCGTTTGTGTACTGATCGATCTACAGTAATCAGCAATCGTAATATGATAGCAAATAACAACAGAAGTGGTATGAGAGGGAAGAAATATTGTAGGAAAATACAAGCCCTATTTCTTATCATATCTCATTTGATATTAAGTGAAAATAAGTCATGCGGAAAATAAATTAAAATGATCCCTTGAAGATCAGATATAAATTAAAAATGCGGTGCTGTGACTGACCTAATGTGCCAGTTATTTGTAAATGTAATAACACGATGTAAATACGTAATAAAATAATATGAAATTAAAGAAAAATGTCATGACCTTTATGTTTTAATAAATTAACAAATAAGGACAATAATATGGGTCAAAAATGAAAAAAATAAGAAAATAAAAAAAAATTGTCGGCTGTAAAACCAGAACATCACAGTAAAAATTCTTAAGCAGTACGTCAAAAACCTCAAATTAATGTTTGTCTTGGAAGTCTAGCTGCCTGTTTATAATAGATGAGAGTTTGGTTTTGTAATGTGAATAATGTTAGATTTCTTCTAATGTATTAGAAAATAAGCCTTGGTCTAGATGAAGCGTCTTTAATTGATAATCAGAACATCGTCATTCCCAGGCTCAAACCTCGCCACTGCTTTCGAATAAAAATCGTTGGCAATGGCGGCCGATAACTTGCGACCTAAGAGCTTAACCTAATCCTGCCAAAGGACTTTCCAAAGTGGGCGAAGTGGCGGTTCAGGGAACTCTCTTGCCGGTGGGGTGGAAAACTGCGAATATATGATGAAGAATCAGCAATGGTCAACGGCATGTGATTGCAGAGGTCAATGGAAACTAGTACGTTAAAGACATGTAATGTGCATCCACACGAAATTTGGCACATAACTGAAAAATTGTGGTGATGATGTTTCCATTGGTGAAAGATTCCTCACTATTCGCCCGTTTGGATTTCCGGGAGGGGACTGCCAAGGGAGAGGTGGCAGTGAGAAAAAAAATTGAATAACTGACGAAAGGATAACATACGAGTCCGGATGTGGAATACCAGAAAATAGAACGTTGTAGGGAGGCTAGAAAATCTGAAGAGGGAAATGCTAAGTCTCAAGATAGACACACTGATAAGCCGAAACTTTATGATCACTGTCCACCGCGACATTGGATGTCGCCTGGTGGCGTTAGGGGCACATGACGCGGTAAAGAAAATACGTAAGCGGAGTAAACACGGACGGGGATTACACTAGTGAAGATACGGGCTGCAAATCGGAAAATACACTGAGGTAAGCGCCTTAGAAAAAGGGAAGACTATTATTACGCAGAACCTGTGAACGAGTGTCTCGAAAACGGCGAAGTTGGTCGAACGTTCCTTGATACTGTCGTGAACATCGACGGAAAGAGGTAAACAGTGAAACTACCACTTAGTACAAAATGGCTGGGCGTCCACTACTCTTCACAGAACGTGGGGTTCGGAGGCTAATCTGCTCTTTGTAGTTGGAATCTTTGCTGACAGAGCATAATGCTGTTGCACACACAAGTGTTTCAGAGCAGACTGTTCATCATACGAAATTGAACATGGAGCTCCGCTGCAGACCACCCCTACGTGTCCACATGTTGACCAAATGGCACTGTCAGTTACCATTATATTGAGCACGGGACCGTCGGGATTCGACAGTCGATCAATGGAGTTTCCATTGACCGATGCTCGAACCCCGTTCACTCTTCGGGTGAACCACGTTTTCACTACACTAGGTCGATAGCCGTCTTCACAAACGCCGTCGTCGAGTCGAAAGGCCGCTCGAAACATTCAGTGCGTCATGGACACAGGCCGATGGGAGCAGTGTTACGCTCTGGGAGATGTTCTCCTACGCTTGCATGGAACCTGTGGTAGTAATCGAAGACACGCTTATAGCTGCAAACCACCTGCATCCATTCGTGCTTGATGTCTTCCCCAACGGCGGCGTTGACAGTATAATTGTCCATGTCTCGGAACCAGAACCATGTTACAGTGATTTGAGGAACATTATAGCAACGAAAATAAACAATTTTTTCAGCCTTCAGTGGCAAGGTAATTTTTACTCGTTTACCTAGTTTTCGATTCCAGTAATGGAATCTACTTCAGGACCTATAAATTAAACCACATACGGACATATATTACACACTGAAATGCATCATCAGTCTAATGATTGAATAATAAAGAAATAGTGATACAAAAAATTAAATTATTTTGAAAGCCAAACACTGGCCTTGTCACAGATTAAAAATTAAAACAATAAAGACGCTTAATCATAAGATTATGTCTGTCAAGATTAAAACCATTAAGGCGAACGTAGACGGAGCTACGCCGGCCAGAAATAAGGACCACATGTGAGCTGCACGGAAACTAGGCGTCGCGAGCAGTTTCGCGGCGAGGCTCGGCCGCGGCCAAGCGCATGCGCGAGCGCATGTGCAAGAGCAGGCGCGAGAGACAAACTGTCTCAAAAATTATTTAGAGCAAATATACATATAAACAAAATGTGACTGAAAGCCGTCTTACAAATGGACAAACCTATCTATTGGTATGGCAACATTAAACAATTTACATGAGAACAAACTACAAAGCCAAGGTCTAAAAAATAAATTTTTTTTACATTTAAATATTATAGTAAGAGGGCGAAGCCCCGCTACAGTAACTAAAAAAATAGTGTCGAAACCATGCGTGCTAAGCATAAAATGCCTTTAACATAAAAACGCCATAGCAACTATGTGACATTACCAAGCATATTACGAAATACAAAGACACACATGTACAATCGCACTATAATAAAGGGACAAAGCAGATAGGGAAACAGCATCGGCCATTCGAAGCGGACTGTGGGTCAACTCCACTGGAGTAAAGATTGAAATCCTTCGAAATAACTTCTATTTTTTAGTTGCAACTGATCATTAAGTTCTCTCTATCAATAATAAGATGTTTAAAAATTTGCAATTCTTCGAGGGTGTCTAGCCTGCATCCCTTGACTTCATTATGCAAAAGCTCTGCGTCTTTTAGAGGCTTGGGAGCATGCGCCTTTTGGACCAGGTGTTCAGAAAATGTAGATCCTCGTGTTCCATCACCGCTTTTTGTCGGCAGATGCTCTTTGAACCTAACTGACAAGTCCCTTCCTGTCTGGCCAATGTAATAAAATCATTCAGCACACGTGATCTTATACACACCTGACAGCGATGATTTATCAGGACCTTTATCCAGAGAACGTACTAAATTCTTTTTGAGGTTGTTGGTGGTAGAGTATGAAACTTTACACGCTAGATTTTTTAATAAACGACCTACCTTATAGAATATGTTACCTATAAAGGGAACTGATATGTATGTCGTTGCCTGGTGTTGATTGTGTGTACCTGAACTGGAAAGGGTGGTAGTCTTCTTTCGTGTTTTGTTGAACAACTGTCTCACTATACTGGGATTATATCCATTATTCTGAGCGATGTTTTCGAGGACTTCTAATTCGTTCTGTGAGTTGAAGGCTGAAAAAATTGTTTATTTTCTATACATATACGGTTTCTGACGCGCTGCATTATGTTAAAGATTTGTCATTATAGTAACGTTGATGTCTGTGCGACCAAATGCGCCTGATGTAAATCCTATGGAACCCATTTGGATTGCGCCATCTCTGCGTACGCAAATCAGCGGCACGCTATTTACGCGAATTACGTGACTTGTGCATAAACGTCTAATGTCACATACCAAATAATTGTCAGATCCCTAATACGCAAAATGACTTATGTCGTTGCAAAGACGCACAAACAAGATATTAAGCAGGTAGACATAATTTTTCGCTCGTCAGTATATAGTAGGCAACAGTGAAGTGAAATTGGTAGAAGACTGGACTTATGGTCAATTACTGTAGCATAATATCAATAGCAGCAGAAAATTGTATAAAGGGGGAAGGATTCTTTAGGAATAGAAAGGTATGTCAGAAAATCAGTTACAGTTAACAGTTCAGTGATATGGCTGTCCTTATCACGATCGATAGCAAAACACCACCAACAAGAATAGTTCTGGTATATATGCCGACGTTGTAAGCCGAAGATGAAGAGACAGGAAAAGCGAATGAATATAAACGGGTTATGCAGTATGTAAAGGAAGGTGAAAATCTAATAATCATGGAGGATGGAGTAAAAGAAATGGATGCGCGAGAACATTGGCTTGGTACTAGAAATGAGAGAGCAGAAAGACTAATTGAGTTCCGCAATAAATTTCACATGGTAATAGTGAATACTCTGTGGAAGAATAACAAGAGGACGTATGCTCAGAAAAGGCAGGGAGATAGGTGATTTCAGTCAGATTACATCATGGTTACGCAAAGATTCCGAAATCAATTATTGGACTTAGGGCGTCAGATCTAGAGTCTGATCACAGTTCGGTAATGATGAAGAATAGGCTGATGTTTAAGAGATTAGTAACGAAGAATGAATGCGCAAAGAAGTAGAATACGGAAGTACTTGAGGATTGAAGAGTTGTGCGTGAAGTTCGAAGAGGCTATAGATACTGTGCTAATGAATATCTTTGTAGGCAGTTCAGTTGACAAGGAATGGACGTCTCTAAAAATGGCAGCACAGTGCATGGAGAGAAGAACGTAGGCACAAAGAAGATAGCTGCGAAGAAACCAAGGTAACAGAAGAAATACTTCAGTTGATCGACGAAAGAAGGAAGTACAAAAATTCAGAAACACATGTCACTCAGGAATGGAATAAATAGGAAAATGGCTCATGAAAATTGAGGAAAAATGGAAAACGAAATGATTTTTGGGAGGGCTGACTAATCATATAGAAAAGTCAAAACACCCCTCGGTGACCGAGCGAGGTGGCGCAGTGGTTAGACACTGGACTCGCATTCGGAAGGACGACGGTTCAATCCCGCGTCCGGCCATCCTGATTAAGGTTTTCCGTGATTTCCCTAAATCACTCCAGGCAAATGCCGAGATGGTTCCTCTGAAAGGACACGGCCGACTTCCTTCCCCATCCTTCCCTAATCCGATGAGACCGATGACCACGCTGTCTGGTCTCCTTCCCCAAACCAACCAACCAACCAACCAACCCCTCGGTGAGTTTCAGAGCAAGGGCGATAACATTAACAGTGCAACGGGAATTCCACTGTCATGTGTAGAAGAAATAGCAGATAGGTGGAAGGAATGTATTGAGAGAGAAGGTCTCTATGAGAGGGAGGACATATCTGATGACGTGAGCCGACCGGGGTGGCCGTGCGGTTCTAGGTGCTACAGTCTGGCACCGCGCGACCGCTACGGTCGCAGGTTCTAATCCTGCATCGGGCGTGGATGTGTGTGATTTCCTTAGGATAGTTAGGTTTAAGTAGTTCTAAGTTCTAGGGAACTGATGACCTCAGAAGTTAAGTCCCATAGTGCTCAGAGCCATTTGAACCATTTTTTGATTACGTGATAGAACAAGAAACAGGAGTCGATAGGGTTGAGATAGGAGATCCAGTATCAGAATCAGAATTTAGAAGAGCTTGGGATGACTTAAGATCAAACAAGGCAGAAGTGACAGATAAGTCAGTTAGACCGTCAGAGAGAAAAAAATGGCTCTGAGTAATATGGGACTTAACTGCTGAAGTCATCAGTCTCCTTGAACTTAGAACTACTTAAACCTAACTATCCTAAGGACATCACACACATCCATTCCAGAAGCAGAATTCGAACCTGCGACCGTAGCAGTCGCGCGGTTCCAGACTGTTACGCCGAGAACCGTTCGTCCACACCAGCCGGCCTCAGAGAGAGCACATCGCTAGTTCCTGCTATTACTAAGGCGAGTATACCGTTCGCTTTTTACATATTTTTACGAGCTTCAAACAGGAGCGACTTATTTTCAGTTATCTGTGTAGTTACTAGTTTATTTTTGTAATTTCTTGTGTGTTCGAGTGCTTACTAGGCACAACCTTTTATTTCAATAACAGCGTAGTGTACAATACCGCCGTTGCTACCGACCGTTTTATCGATTCTCGTATCGTGCAGGCTTTTGTTTGTTTGGTTAGAACAGCTCAGAGTGAGTTAGACTGTCAGCGGGAGCGCACCGCTAGTTCCTGCTACTAATAAGGCGAGTACAAAGTTCGCTTGTTACATATTTTTACGAGCTTCAAACATGAGGAGTGCAGCAATGGATAGGAACTGGGACTGTTGGGTACCCGTGGTCGAGTTGGAGATCATTGCAAAGTCTGGCAGGCAGCGAAAAAATTTCCGAGGGACCGATAGTAGAGCCTCCCCGGATCGTTTGCCGAAAAGGTTTCGGGCGTTATCTGTGGCTGACGGTGTCTTTGAGCCGGATGCAGTCGTCTACCCTGTTCCAGAGGAAGCTTCACGGCCCGCAAGGTCTGGGCATTCACAGAGGGTGGATTTGCTGGTAGTTGGGAGCTCCAGCGTTAGGCGCGTAATGGGGCCCCTTAGGAACATGGCTGCCGAGTAGGGGAAGGAAGCCAGTGTGCACTCCGTGTGCATTCCGGGGAGAGTCATTCCGGATGTGAAAAGGGTGCTTCCGGATGCCATGAAGAGTACAGGGTGCAGCCAACTGCAGGTTGTGGCTCATGTCGGTACCAATGACGTGTGTCGCTTTGGATCGGAGGAGATTGTGTCTGAGTTCGGGCGGCTGGAGGAAATGGTAAAGAGTGCCAGTCTTGCTTCCGAGATTAAGGTGGAGCTCACCATCTGCAGCATCGTCGATAGAACCGACTGTGGTCCTTTGTTGCAGAGCCGAGTGGAGGGTCTGAATCAGATGCTCAGGCGGTTCTGTGACCGTGTAGGCTGCAGATTCCTTGACTTGCGCCATCGGGTGGTGGGTTTCTGGGTTCCGCTTAATAGGTCAGGAGTCCACTACACACAGGAGGCAGCTACACGGGTAGCGGGGGCTGTGTGGAAGGGACTGGGCGGTTTTTTAGGTTAGTGTCTTAGGGAACCGCAGAAGGGGCGTCCGTCAGAAAGTGGGCAGGTAAAAGAAAGTAAGTAGTTGTAGATACGATTGGTATTGTAGTTGTAAATTGTCGTAGGTGTGTAGGGAAAGAACCAGAGCTCCAAGCCCTAATAGAAAGCACTGATGCTCAAATAGTTGTAGGTACAGAGAGCAGGCTAAACCCGGAAATAAGTTCAGCCGAAATTTTTTCAAACGATCTAACAGTGTTCAGAAAGGATAGATTAAATACAGTTGGTGGTGGAGTATTTATTGCTGTCAGAGGTAGTTTGCCTTGTAGCGAAATTGAAGTAGATAATTCATGTGGAATAGTATGGGTAGAGGTTATACCTGACAATCGGACTAAACTATAAGTTGAATCGATTTAACGAGCCCCCCCCCCCCCCCCCCCCCCCACGACCATCGTTGCTGAACAGTTCAAAGGAAACTTGAGTCTCATTTCAAGTAAGTACTCCGCTCATACAATTATAGTCGGTGGTGACTTCAATCTACCCTAGATATGCTGGAAAAATTATACGTTTAAAGCCGGCGGCAGTCATAAAACATCATCCGAAATTGTACTGAATGCTTTCTCAGAAAATTATTTTGAACAATTACTTCATGAGCCCACTCGAAGCGTAAATGTTTGGGAAAGCATACTTGACCATTTAGCAGCAAATAATCCTGGACAAATAGTGAGTGTTGTGACGAATACAGGGATTAGCGACCACAAGGCAGTTGCTGCTGGGCTGAATACCCTAATACGTACAACTATAAAAAAGAAACGCAAAGTATATCTATTTAAAAAAAGCAGATAAAAATGCTCTTAACGCCATTTTAAGAGACAGTCTTCATTCCTTCCAATCTGATCATGTAAGTGTAGAAAAGTTGTGGAATGTTTTCAAAGAGATAGTATCAACAGAATTTGAGAAATATATACCACATAAATTAATAAGTGATGGTACTGATCCCCCATGGTACACAAAACGGGTCAGATCGTTGTTGCAGAAGCAACGAAAAAAAACATGCCAAATTTAAAAGAACGTAAAATCCCCAATATTGGCAAAGTTTTACAGAAGTTGGGAATATGGCGCGTACTTCAATGCGCGATGCTTTTAGTAATGTCCACAACGAAATTCTGTCTTGAAATCTGGCAGAAAACCCAAAGAGATTCCGGTCATACATAGCGCGGTTTTCAGAAACTCATTCACCAAAGAAGACGCACTAAATATTCTTGAATTCAAATCAAGAACAACTGCCAAGATGAGAAACATAGAAGTAGATACCCTCGGTCTAACTAAGCAGCTTAAATCACTTAATGGAGGCAAGGCCTCCGGTCCAGATTGTATACCAGTAAGGTTCCTCTCAGAGTATGCTGATAAAATAGCTCCATATTTAGCAATTATGTATAACCACTCGCTCACAGAAAGATACGTATCTAAAGACTGCAAAATTGCTCAAGTCACACCAATACCCAAAAAGGGAAATAGGAGTAATCCGCTGAATTACAGGCCTATATCACTAACGTCGCTTTGCAGTAGGATCTTGGAACATATACTGCACTCGAACATTATGAAGTACCTCCTTGAAAACGATTTATTGACACACAGTCAGCACGGTTTCAGAAAATATCGTTCTTGTGAAACACAACTAGCTCTTTATACTCATGAAGTAATAAGTGCTATCGACAGGGGATGTCAAATTGATTCCATATTTTTAGGTTTCCAGAAGGCTTTCGACACTGTTTCTCACAAGCGTCTTCTAACCAAACTGCGTGCCTACGGAGTATCGCCTCAGTTGTGCGACTGGATTCGTGATTTCCTGTCAGGAAGGTCACAGTTCGTAGTAATAGATGGTAAGTCATCGAGTAAAACAGAAGTAATATCCGGCGTTCCCCAAGCAAGTGTTATAGGCACTCTGTTGCTCCTGATCGGTATAGGAGACAATCTGAGTAGCCGTCTTAGATTGTTTACTGGCGATGCTGTCATTCACCGTCTTTTAAAGTCAACATATGATCAAAACGACTTACAAAATGATTTAGATAAAATATCTATATGGTGCGAAAAGTGGCAATTGACCCTGAATAAAGAAAAGTGCCAAGCTATTCACATGAGTACTAAAAGAAATCAGCTAAATTTCGATTACGCGATAAGTCACACAAATCTGAGGGCTGTAAATTAAAGGGATTTCAGCTACAAATAACCTAAATTAGAACGATCACATGGATAATATTGTGGGCAGAGCAAACCAAAGACTGCGAATCATTGGCGGAACACTTAGAAGGTGCAACAGGTCTACCAAAGGGACCGCTTACACTACGCTTGTCCACCCTATTCTGGAGTGCTGCTGTGCGGTGTGGGATCTGCATCAGGTTGACTGACGGATGACATCGAAAAAGTACAAAGAAGGGCAGCTCGTTTTGTACTATCGCGAAATAGGGGAGATAGTGTCACAGACATGATATGAGAAATGGAGTGGTAATCATTAAAACAAAGGCGTTTCTCGTTGCGACGGAATATTCTCATGAAATTTCAATCACCAGTTTTCTCCGCCGATTGCGAAATCATTCTGCTGGCACGCATCTACATAGGGAGAAATGATCATCACAATAAAATAAGAGAAATCGGGGCTCGTGCGGAAATATTTAATTGCCCGTTTTTCCCACGTGGCGTTCGAGAGTGGAACGGTAGAGAGACAGCATGAAGGTGGTTCATTGAACACTCTGCCAGGCACTTTATTGTGAATAGCAGAGTAATGACGTAGATAGATGTAGATGTAGATATTCCGTCGGAATTTCTAAAATAATTGAGGGGGTGGAGGGGGGAACAAAAAGATCATTACGTTGGGGTGTAGAATGTGTGAGACTGGCGATATAGCATGAGATGTTTGGAAAAAATATCTTCCACACAATTCCCAAGAGTGCAAAAGGCGACAAGTGAGAGAACTAAAACGTCTCTAAGCTAGATGTCAGTTGACCGATAACGACTAAATTATTCCATGCTCCTTCAGCCGCGCGTCAGAGTTCATGAATCGTTGTAGCTAGCGTGTAGTCGAATGTCAGACTCTCTAAAAACCGTTACCAGGTATTTTCTGCGGCTAAAAGAAGGGTAAGACGTGAAGGCCAGGGAAGAAGTCAAAAACCACCCTCATAGAGGCCGATTACAACTACAGTCTACATGTGGCCCAGCGTTACGTTGTTGAAAGATAACGCCATGGAGACCTCAATGAGGGGGCAGGGTCACCAGCCTTAATGGGGGATGATCGGAAAATTTAAACATTTATTTGAAAAATAATTACAGCCGTATTGATTAATGCCCAAATGTAACATTTTGCAAGTATGAAGCAAAAGAGCTGTATTTTAACGGAAAAATATAATAACTATTCAGGATTAATATTTTGCCATAAATGTGAATTTTAATTTTTATAGTCTTTTTAATAAAAAGCTATAACTCAAATTCTAATCATGCAATTAATCTGAAAATTTTATTGTAGTGTCCTGAGAAGGTTATAAGACCACTGAACTACAGTTATTAATTTATGGTACAAATTGTATCGTTAACAGAGTTTTCAATTTTGCATGCTCAAAATTAACATTTTTTTTGTACATACACTCATCTACAAATCTACAAATCAGGATGTAATTGCAGGATCTCACATTTTTTAGTTCCAGAGAGACAGCAACATGTTGCGAACAGTTCCTGAAAATTTCATAGCATTAGCGCAATTACTCTTTGAGAAAAGGCTTCTAATAACTTAAAAAATGGAAAACAGAGAAAATGAGGTTCAAAGATTTTCTTCTCATACTTCTACATGTAATAAGCTTACCTCAATTTTAAAATCCTCCATACCGATACTCCTCATCCTCCAGGTTTCTCTTCTCTCCTCTTCGAATCGGCCTAGCCTGTTGACCTTACATCAATCGTCTTTCGGACACAGATTGTGCATTGGTGTTTGGTCAGTGGGTAATTTGTGGAAAAGAACTGCCCACACAGCACACCTCATTGCCTTTAAATTATGTGTTTGTCCTGATAGCTCTCCTGTAAAGTAACTGAATAGAATCAATGTCTTTAAGAGTAAGCCTGCCTTTTCCTCCTAGTGGTTTTCCATCCTCAAGTACTTCACCTTTCTTCTCTTTCAGCAAGCGACGAAGCATACCGCCAAGCTTCTTTTGGATGTGGCCAACACATTCCAACTTTTCTATTGTTGTATCGTGCGGATCTTGACCTGTTACTGCTTTGAACGAAGAGGAGTCCCCAAGGTATTTGTATATCTATCACCACACTGGTCCTCAGCTCTGGAGAACGTCCCCACTATTGCAGCAGCCTCAATGCCGCCACTTGAGCCACTATAATTTTTAGAGCATGCTACTGCATGCTTTTCTTGCCACAGTTTCTCACTGTCTTCATTGTTGGACATTTTTCTTGTTGCACACTAGTGGCTGTATTTAGACATAATCTCTAAAGCTTTACTTGAGTCAATACCAATAATAGATCCAACTCCACACAGAGATGTGTGATCTCTTCTCATCCAGGTCCCAACTACAGACGCACACGAGTCAGTAACATTTGTAGGAGATTCACTGTCATGAATATATACCCCAGGATCTATTCCTTTTAGGTTTATTTCTACCAATTCCTCCACAGCTTTCTTCATAGAAGCTTTGGCAGTATCGCTTACAGCATCAGACATTTCTTTTAGTTTTTCAAACCTTGCTCAAGGTGGACGTAAGTTCAGAAAACCACACAATAAATTACCTCCTTCCTTGCCCTGACCAAGGCATCTCAGAGCATATGCTACCCTAAAGTTGCTTTCATACGTACCAGTGTCAGTTTTTGTGGAGGAGGAAAATGAAAATTCATAGCCATACGAATTAAAAATTAATTTAAAATCACAAGCTATTCCCGCTCTTCTTTCTTCAATAACAATCATGCATTCCGTATTTTTACAGTTAACACATGAACATTTAATCTAATGTGATCGCTTTTCAGCAGATCTCTTGAACGCGAACATTGGCATGTAGGATGTCGTCTTGTAAGATACTTTCCAGTGAAATTAGCACATTAAGTTGAAACTAGTCAAGCTCCTTTGTTCATTATAAACACATAAACAGACGAGGTCTTATGCTGAGACAAACATGTTCAGTTGCTCAATGCGGACAGAAATTGTTTTCACGCAATACACTGGAGTTGACGAAATTCTTGTAGAACCCATTGGGTAACTGTAGCAGTGCTGTTGTGTCTACGTATGTGCACCGTTCTCCACCATACGGTGTGTGGCAGAGGGTACATGAAGGAGCAGTACCATTCGGCCCTTACCAGCCCTCCCACCCTCCATCACTACTTACTACTCTATTTGCGGATGTTATGTGTCGAACCCGCCACGACAACTGAGCACGGTAAAGCTCGATTTTGTGACTCGGGGGATCCGCGCAGGCCTCGGTTCGACTACGCGTGGCGGATTAACGACGGGGAGCAGTGTGCCGGCCAGCCTGAATGTGGTTTCTAGGCGTTTTTTCAGACCCAGATCCACCTGTGTAAATCATAACATACATCCAAAATTCTTTGGGATCCCTTCAGATACGACACGTCCCTTTAAGGAGGACTTGATACGAGCATCTGGTAAGCTCAAAAGCCGGAAGAAAATTCTCCATAAACTCTGTGGCACTCGTTTTAGATCGTCAGCAGACATTCTTCGAGTACCAGCACTCGGATTGGTATACTTAACAGCAGAGTTCCGTGCGCCTGTCTGGTTTAATAGTACAACTTAACGAAGCCACGTGCAATTTGAGTGGGTCAGTACGATCTACACCTACATTGGTTACCTACCTGGAGTCACGTTCCATCTCGAGAAATGAGACGCATGAGCGCGCTACTGCGAGAATACCAGAAGATTGCTGATAACACCGACCTTCCAGTATTGAACGACGTATTCTCTGCGTAGCTAAAGAAGACTAAGATCAGGAAATCTCCCTCTTATTACTGCCAGGACTCTCATGGAAACTGAATTCAATAGCATCGTTGGGTGGAAACGTTGCTGGCAACATAACTTACTCCACGATGCTTGAAATTGTCCTGTATCCGGAAGAAACCCCCAGGATTTGACCAGCCTCGCGCAATCTGGGCTACCATGAACCGCATCCGTACGGACCTTGAAAGAAGTGCAGGCACTTTCCATAAGTGGGGCAAACCATAACCATCGGGTGACCGTGATGCGGAACGACAGGCGGTTGCTCATGAGCCTACAAGGTTCCTTTCGAAGACTCCTGACAACGACGAGGGATGTGATAAAATAAGTAAAAGGCCTTGATATTCGTATTTATCTGTTGTCCTTTGCGTTATTTTGTGACGGAGAGCTGCGTTTAAATGTCAACAGTAGTAGTTTTTTAATCTTTGTAATACGTAGTTCTACACAATTCATGAAAAAATAAGTAAATATCGGGCTGTTCCATGTTCCTAATCTATCACCGTTGTCACTACGTGAGAAATATGATGTGGGAGGCAGTATCTTTGTAACTCATGTTTTAACGTGGACTTGGACGCTTACCGACTCATTTTCCTTCCGTTATCCTCCGGATGATTGTTGAGTGCTATGAACAGTTATTAAATGCTTCAGCACAACACTTGAAATTTTTTGAACAGTTTGAAACATGTAACCGTCATTTGACTGTACAACGCCTCATTCCACAGAATAGATTTCGGGCACAGGCCGTTTTCAAGTGTTATAAGTATGAAAAATCATTAGACTTGAGTGGAACTCGAGTCATCGTCAAAATACATATCTTCGATTATTTCGACGATGTTTTGTGTTCTACTTGAGTGTCATGACTTTTTTTATAATTGTAACACATGAAAATGGTTTAAGGCCCAAAACCTAGATTATGGAATAAAACCTATTGTACAATCAAGTGGTTTTTATATCTTTCAAAATGTTTTATATGACTGTGGTTCCACACCAGTTGTCAAATTTACTTTCCATTCTATTCACATTTACTGCTCTTAAACACAGAATGACTAGTTTGCGGATAACAGCTTAGACAGATACCAGTAACCATCCCCCACTCCCCACACGGATTCTTTAAAGAATCGCTCTCTCATGTATAAAACGCCTAGTTCTCGCAGATGCCAATGTTTATGACGTCATATCTCCCGGACTCTCTCGCACGAGGATAGAATTTGCAGATACGTTCAGTGGTACATGTGGATACAGTCAACAAAATATGTTGCGAATAGACTTAGTAGCAAAGAAGTAATCAATTAAAACGTCACGCCTCACGCTGAAGTATTAGTGCACGTACAGCGAAAATGTAATATTCCAAAATCTTTCCTGTTTTTCAACATTTCTGGGCAATGGGGTGACAACGAGAAAAAGTTGCGAATAGGTTTCAAATTATGTGTGAAGTTTCTTGGAAGTTGTAAAAGCTCTCGTTCTTAAATACTGGTTGAATACAGTGTGGGTAATTTGCGCGCCACAAGTAATGCTGTCTCATCACATTCACACAGTTTATAACGTTAAGACTAGACTTACTGCCTTAAACCTTTAACCTTGAATTATACCTATAAATCAATATATTATGGCTGAATTTTAAATTTTTAATTTCGGTTAGTAATTGTATGATGATGTATTGAAAACCAAATTTTTGGTCCCTGTAAGCCTAGTACTCCTTATAATTCCAAGATAAACATTCAGACATCAGTCGCCAGATAGTATCCTGTACATGGTACAGAGGAACATTCAAATGTGCGTCAAATGATTCTCTAATTTATTTTATGTCTTACTTTTAGGCAAATCATTTTCCGAAACATTTGACTGTTTCTTTCTTTCTTTCTAAGTTCTATTTTTTATTTTCAAGTATTGTTCAGAAAGAAAACCACCAAAAGCTTGCCTCCCTACTGTCTGCTGTTCTGGGTAAGTCCTCAGTTTAGCACGTGATTCGAAAGCAGCCATTTTAAAAATCAAATATCAAACCGGTGCTCCTTTTTGTACGCATCATAGCTATGCCTTTAAGAGATGAACACAGTGTCTTTTCATTGACTAGCTAGCAGCAGCCGATCGTGAAATATTTCAGTTGTCTCTCAAATCATTAATTAAGTGTTTCTTAGGTATCATAATTATGTTCAAGCCATCAAGTGTGTTTTTGCTAAAACTAGACCTCAAGCTAGTCAATCTGATACCCCATTTCGCCACTTCACACTCTTCTTTTGGCTGTGATATTTCGGACAAAAATCCACTGTGTAACTTCTAAGGAATCTTCTTTAAGCTTCGCTTAAATATTTAAACAAAAATATATTCAAAATTACATGTTTTACTCATGGAGTAGAAAATAAAAAATAAATATAAGTAATATATTTCTTAAATAGCTCTGACTTGCCATGAAGACCCGGCTATATTTTTTAATGTTCTAGTCTCTTTTCACTATGAGTCCATTACGGTGATAAGAATATAAACGGACAGTTTATCACACAGCATGATTTCATAACTTGTATTTTGTAGATGTGAAGATGACACATTAGTTCTGTCCAAACTCGTAATCCAGAATACACACAAGCGGTCAAGGCAATAAAAACTTCATATCAGAGACTTTCTTTATACCAAATCTAAAGTAAGTACGATATTGCAGTGCCTCTGTTATTCCGAATTACACTACTAGCCATTAAAATTCCTACACCGTGGAGAAATGAACATGATAAACGGGTATTCATTGGACAAATATATTATACTAGAACTGACATGTGATTACATTTTCACGCCATTTGGGTGTATAAATCCTGAGAAATCAGTACCCAGAACAACCATCTCTGGCCGTAATAACGGCCTTGATACGCATGGGCATTGAGCTAAACAGACTTTGGATGGCGTGTACAGGTACAGCTGCCTATGCAGCTTCAGTACCATACCACAGTTCACCAAGAGTAGTGACTGGCATATTGTGACGAGCCAGTTGCTCGGCCACCATTGACCAGACGTTTTCAATTGGTGAGAGATCTGGAGAACGTGCTAGCTAGGGCAGCAGTAGAACATTTTCTGTATCCAGAAAGGCCCGTACAGGACCTGCAACATGGGGTCGTGCATTATCCTGCTGAAATGTAGGGTTTCGCCGGGATCGAATGAAGGGTAGAGCCACGGGTCGTAACACATCTGAAATGTAACGTCCACTGTTCAAAGTGCCGTCAATGCGAACAAGAGATGACCGAGACGTTTAACCAATGGCATCCCGTACCATCACGCCGGGTGATACGCCAGTATGGCGATGACGAATACGCGCTTCCAGTGTGCGTTCACCGCGATGTCGCCAAACACGGATGCGACCATCATGCTGCTGTAAACAGAAACTGACGCTTTGCCATTCGTGCACCCAGGTTCGTCGTTAAGTACACCATCGCAGGTGATCCTGTCTGTGATGCAGCGTCAAGGGTCTCCGAGCTAATAGTCCATGCTGCTGCAAACGTCGTCCAACTGTTCGTGCAGATGGTTGTTGTCTTGCAAACATCCCCATCCGTTGACTCAGGGATCGAGACGTGGCTGCACGATCCGTTACAGCCACGCGGATAAGATGCTTGTCATCTCGACTGCTAGTGATACGTTGGCTTTGGGATCCAGCACGGCGTTCCGTATTACCCTCCTGAACCCACCGATTCCATATTCTGCTAACAGTCATTGGATCTCGACCAACGCGAGCAGCAATGTCGCGATACGATAAACCGCAATCGCGATAGGCTACAATCCGACCTCTATCAAAGTCGGAAACGCGATGGTACGCATTTCTCCTCCTTACACGAGGCATCTCAGCAACGTTTCACCAGGCAAGACCGGTCAACTGCTGTTTGAGTATGAGAAATCGGTTGAAAACTTTCCTCATGTCAGCACGTTGTAGGTGTCGCCACCGGCGCCAACCTTGTGTGAATGCTCTGAAAAGTTAATCATTTGCATATCACAGCATCTTCTTCCTGTCGATTAAATTTCGCGTCTGTAGCACGTCATCTTCGTGGTGTAGCAATTTTAATGGCCAGTAGTGTACGATGCAATGTTCCTTCGCACATGCATCAATGTCCAAAGGGACCGGCACTGCGGCGACTAAAGCCATTATGAAATGATATATATTCCATTATAAAGCTGATGGTTGTCCATATTCGCAACTACAAATACATTTCGTATCTGTCAGGCATAATTCTGTATTTCTTGTATGTGCGACAGGCCGGCCGGGGTGGCTAAGTAGTTCTAGGCGCTACAGTCTGGAACCGCGCGACTGCTACGGTCGCAGGTTCGAATCCTGCCTCCGGCATGGATGTGAGTGATGTCCTTATGTTAGTTAGGTTTAAATAGTTCTAAGTATGAGGGGACTGATTACAGAAGTTAAGTCTCATACTAAAGTGAGCCATTTGAACCACATGTGCGACAACAGACATTTAAAAAAATTGAACGTTGAGAACACTCCAGTTATTAAAGGGTTTTTATTTACAATTTTATGATTAAAAATAAAAAAATACGAGGTAGTATACATTTATATAATTATACATGATATAATTATCCTTATTCAGAAATTCTCGGAAACAGTTTATTTTGTTCTTTAGGCACAGATGAATGTTACACTTACTACACGTGAATACCGCGTAGCCCTTATAACTTGGCCTTGTGTCTGTAACCTGTGCTCAGTGACGTATTGCATCAGTTCGGACGGACTTCAGTGCAACCGGTTTTGTTGGAGCTTGCTGCTTCTTACATAGCAGTTCTGCCTCGAAACTGATTAAAGGCTGCGCTCTCTTTTTATTAGTCATGTATTTTTCTGATTTGCAAAGTGCCTCTGCTGTTCTGGGTTTGAAATCTAGGTGTTAATGTTGTTTATTACGGAGAATTCTGCAACAGTCGCACTTTCGCTCCGATGGCGGTAAGCGCATTTCGAAATTGCATTTGCATTTCGTGGAGCATTGCTAATAATCAATGGAAATATTTGCTTTCACTTCACTTTATTTCATCTCTTGCATTCGCCGGTTATGTACACAATCGCTTTATGATGCGTATTTCCACAAACAGTATTTTCTAATTAACTCGCGCAGGAAACTAGTTTAAATCAAAATGTGATTTACATCTCGTTACAGACACCGTAGAACAAACAATTTTCAGTACTGAACTTACATCAGTATCTAGCTCCGAACAATGACGACAATTTCTCGTGAGAGTGTCGTGAACAAAGGCACGAACAGCGATTCGCTCGACAAGTACCCGAAATACTTAGGAGACGGTATCACAAGCCAGAGGCATTGTTAGCTTCGTCACTGGGACTCCAGAATGATTAACCTTCCACTTATTAGTGTCGCAGTGGTATGATACTAATTCACGACGCACGGCGTTAAGGGGTATCGTTCTCATTTCGAGGCTATACTGCACTCATCTCTGCAGAGAGCTGAATACCTTCAACCATCTCCCGATTATCTCCTAAATCTTGACACTACCGTAGAACTTGCCAGTCCAGTTCCTCGAAGGCATAAAAAAATGGGTCAAATGGCTCTAAGCACTATGGGACTTAACATCTGACGTCATCAGTTCCCTAGACTTAGAACTACTTAAACCGAACTAACCTAAGGACAGCACACACATCCATGCCCGAGGAGGGATTCGAACCTACGACCGTAACAGCAGCGCTGTTGCGGACTGAAGAGCCTAGAACCGCTCGGCCACAGCGGCCGGCCCTCGAGGGCACCGACTGAAGTATAGTGTGTTTCATTTTTCAGACGATTACAGAAAGAAAAATCCTGTGTATTGATGCCAGATGATGTTGGAGGCCAACTTGCAACTTCGGCGTGGTCTATCCAACTTGGACTGTAGTAGCGTCTTAGATGTCATCTTACATCTGAAGGAAAATTTGTTGGTGGTCAGACATGCATCTAACACATTCACCAATTATGGACCATGACTGAGGTCGTTTAGATACGGACTTAATTGAAAACTTGAAACGTGATATTTCGAATAAAAAAAAAAATACCGGCGCTCCACCAAGGAAATATCAGAATGGGGCGGAAATCAGTAGATGTGATATACATGTACAGACAAAATAAATTACAGGAAATTTGGATCATTAACTAAAGAGAAAGAGTTTCACAGATTGAGCAATGCAATAACGCTTTGGTCCACCTTCGGTTCTTATGCAAGGAGTTATTCAGTTGGGCATTGGTAGAGTTGTTTGATGTCCTTCTGAAGGACAGCGTGCCAAATTCTGTCCAGTTGGTGAGTTAGATCGTCAAAATTCTGTGCGCTCCCCATTACATAAAAATATTTGCTGCATTCTATGAGCCACATAACATTAATTACTTATCTACAACATAGAAATTTTCTTCTTATACGCGGGTTGGAACATTAATAGTGGCAGCTATTTATTTACAGCTCTTACAAAATAGATACGTGTTTTAATGCCTTACAGGCCTTCAGAGTAGTCACCAGCATTGTGTAGATTAGATTAGATTAGTACTTGTTCCTTCGATCATGAATACGACACTTCGTAATGATGTGGAACGTGTCAGGTTAATAAAAGGTGTCTATACAAGATATTACATTAGACAAAATATTACATGACACTCAATATTTTTTTTCTGGTTGGGAAATTACCCACTTACTATACCCAAAAATTCATCTAATGAGTAGAAGGAGTTGCCATTAAGAAATTATTTTGATTTCCTTTTAAATGCTATATGGCTATCTGTCAGACTTTTGATGCTATTAGGTAAGTGACCAAAGACTTTTGTGGCAGCATAGTTTACCCCATTTTGAGCCAAAGTTAGATTTAACCTTGAGTAGTGAACATCATCCTTTCTCCTAGTGTTGTTGCCATGTACACTGCTATTACTTTTGAATTCGTTTGGATTGTTAATAACAAATTTCATAAGTGAATATATATATATATATATATATATATATATATATATATATATATATATATATATATATTGTGAGGCTACAGTGAAGATTTCTAGCTCTTTAAATAAGTGTCTGCAGGATGATCTTGGATGAGCTCCAGCAATTATTCTGGTTACACGCTTTTGTGCAATGAACGCTCTTTTACTCAGTGATGAGTTACCCCAGAATATGATGCCATACGAAAGCAGAGAATGAAAATAGGTGTGGTAAGCTAACTTACTCAGATGTATATCGCCAAAATTTGCAATGACCCTAATAGCATAAGTAGCTGGACTCAAACGTTTCAGCAGATCCTCAGTGTGTTTTTTTCCAGTTCAACCCCTCATCAATGCATACACCTAGAAATTTTGAATATTCTACCTTGGCTACCGATTTCTGATCGCAGTCTATATTTATTGATGGGGGTCATTCCATTTACTGTGTGGAACTGTATATACTGTGTTTTGTCAAAGTTTAATGAGAGCCCATTTGCAGAGAACCACTTAATGATTTTGTGAAAAACATCGTTTACAATTTCACCAGTTAATTCTTGTCTGTCGGGTGTGATAGCTATACTTGTATCATCCGCAAAAAGTACCAGCTTTGCATCTTCGTGAATATAGAATGGCAAGTCATTAATATATATTAAGAACAGCAGAGGACCCAAGACCGAACCTTGTGGCACCCCATTCTTTATTGTTCCCCAGTCTTAGAAATCACCAGTTTTTTGCATATTATGTGAACTGTTTATTTAAACTTTCTGCACTCTTCCGGTTAGGTATGATTTAAACCATTTGAGCACTGTCCCATTCATACCACAATACTTGAGCTTATCTAGAAGTATTCCATGATTTACACAATCAAAAGCCTTTGATAGATCACAAAAAATCCCAACAGGTGACTTCCGGTTACTCAGAGCACTTAATATTTTATTAGTGAAAGTATGTATAGCATTTTCCGTTGGAAAAACCCTTCTGGAAACCAAACTGACATATTGTTAAAACTTTACTTTTACAAATGTGTGAAGCTACTCTACGATACATTACTTTTTCAAGAATTTTGGATAAGGCAGTCAGAAGAGAGATTGGGCGGTAGTTGTTGACATCAGACGTATCCCCTTTTTATGCAGAGGTATAACAATGGCATACTTCAGTCTATTTGGGAAAATACCCTGATTCGGAGAGCTATTACATATGTGTCTAAGAATCCCACTTGTTTCTTGGGAACAAGCTTTTACTATCCTGCTGGAAATGCCCTCAATCCCATGTGAGTTTTTATTCCTGAGAGAGTTTATTATCTTCCTAATTTCAGATGGAGAGGTGGGTGGAATTTCAATTGTATCAAATGGTAAGGCCTCTTCCATTAACTGCCTTGCTTCTTCTAATGAACATTTAGATCCTATTTTCTCTACAACATTTAAAAAATGTTTATTGAAAATGTTTCCGACTTCAGGTCTGTTGTTTGTTATCAAGTTTCCATTCGCTTTGATGGTGATGCCGTCATCCTGTACTCTTGGTTATCCTGTCTCTCTTGTAATGATATTCCAAATTCTTTTGATTTTATCAGAGGTATTAATCTCAGACATGATGCACAGGCTTCTGGACTTTCTTAATGTAGCACAGTAGTTTTTATAATATTTGGCTGTTTCTGGGTCATTACTCTTTCTTGTTGTTAGATACAGTTCCCTTTTGTGGTTACAAGATATTTTTATTCCTATACCCGTTGCCAGCGATGTGGAAGTTTTATGATACTCTTAGCAGTGCCAGTTGTGTTGACAGTTCGAGCGGCGCGGTCTATCGCCCGACGAATTTGTAGCAGTTATGAAGCGAATGTCGTGAAGTGTTTCCTTCAGTTTAGAAATCGAGTTGAACCCACGAGGGCTTAAGTCAGGGGAGTGCAGTAGATGGTGTGGCACTTAGCAGCTCCATCAGTCAAACAAATTAGTAACAGCTTGCACTGAACGTGTTTGAGCAGTGTCCAGCAAAATGATGGTCAGGTCCCGCAGAAAGTGTCATCACTTGTGTGTCTATGTTGTTCATTTTTGGAGCACAACCTACGACCAGCTTAGGGACAGAAGTAATGACATTTTCTGCGGGACCTGACTATCATTTTGCAGGACAATGCTCAAACACGTACAGTGGAAGCTGTCAGTGATTTGTTTGACTGATGGGGCTGCTAAGTGCTATACCACCTACTGCACTCCCCTGACTTAAGCCCTCGTGAGTTCAACTCAGTTTCTAAACTGAATGAAACACTTCACGGCTTTCTCTTCAGAACTGCTACAAAATCGTATGGCAACAGACCGCGCCGCTCGAACTGTCAACGCAGCTGGCACTGCTAAGAGTATCTTACGACTTACACGCAATGCTGGTGACTACTCTGAAAGTCTGTAAAACTTTGAAACACGTATTTATTTGGAAGAGCTGTAAATAAATAGTTGCCACTATTAAAGTTCCAACTCCCGTATATACACGATGGTTCGCAATTAGCGGGACAGATCCGGTGACCTTGGTGCCAATAAGCGCAGGATAGCTTACCATGAAGGGCAACAAAATGGGCTTAGAATATCGTCGACGTGCCACTATGCTGGAAGACTGCCGCTAATCACAACCAAAAGGGTCCTGCTATGAAATGAAATGGCACCCCAGACCATCGCCATCAGCGTGGCGGGCAACAGTCACGTTGGTATCCCAGCGTTGTCTATGGTGTCTCCACATACTTCTTCGACTTGAGTCTCATTGAGTGGAGGATGCTCTGCTTTGTTACCCGTCATGGCAAGCCGTCTTGCGCTTACATTTCAGAAAGATAATCTCCACTTGTACGCTGAGAAAGTTTCTGCTGCTTATCTGCATGCTTGCCAAACTCTACCTTGGCCAGCAAGATTACTGGATCTCTCCCCAATTGAGAACGTTTGGGCCATTACTGGCAGGGCCCTAAACCAACTGATAGACGATGTAACACACAAATCGGACTGCATTTGGCACAATATCCCTCCGAAAGACATCAACAAGCCTATCGATCAATGCTAAGTGGAATAATAGCTTGCATAAGGGCCAGAGGTGGACCAACGCGTTATTGACTTGTCCAATTTGTGAAGCTCTTTATAAAGGCACATTTGCATGCCGTGCGTGAGTTTCCTCGGAAACGCGAAATCTTAATTAAATAATTAATCTCTGACAAATAAATAAAGCCTATGGCACAGAACTACAGCGCTATGCCGCTGATAAAACAAAATACAATTATGACACTCTTATGTTTGATTAAGAAGATGGTGGTCGAGGAGAATAGCTGAGGCTGGAATCACGTATATTTTATTAGCTGGCACACCGCCATATTTGATGTTATATAAGAACACTGCGAGTTGCAATCTTACTAGGCACTCGATTCTGTAAAGAATTTATATTTATGAAATAGACAGTCACCTCTGTACGACGTATTGACATGGCTGGCAAATTATTCTAATATTGAGATTTAGATTTGAGTCCGCACCTACCGCAGCAGTCTTTGGAAACGATTTAAATACGAAGTCCGATTATTTGAATCACATTTCACGGTCAACTACGAATAACATTGCATTTACGAAAAAGCCATTGTGAAGCGTCTGATACCAAATAATTAAACGTCCACGTTCCAGATAAGCAAATGTTAATTACATCCAATCACTATCATACATATACAATAATTAATATTTTATTTATTTATTTTATATCTTTCACTTGAATAAGCTCAACAAATTTTTCTGAAATTGTAATCATTTGTTTGCGTGTACATTGACATCACTTTTATTGGTTTCTATCGCATTCGTCCAAATACTTTGTGTGCGTTGTTTTTCTTTTCTTAGAGTGTACGTCCCTACTAACTAGGACATTATAGTGAAGTCAATGACTGCTTGTAACCACACAATTGCCATTTTATCACAAATGTGGGAGCCATGTTTTCTGGAATATTTTAACTTCTGTTGCCATGTACTTTCACAAGTTTTAGTTTTCTCTTGTTATTATGAACCACCATGTATATATAAGAAGAAATTTTTTTGTTACAGATCATAATTAAATTTAATGTGGCTCTCGGCACGTTGAAAATATTTTTATATGAAAGCACTTCGATGAAGGCCTTGTCAGTTTGAGTCGCTGCTCTCACCAGTAATCGATCCGAGATCTTCCATGTGGAAGATGCCATTCAGTCATACAGAGGGATTATTATACTAATGCTATGATTAAGAGCCCAACGAGAGGTAACTATTGGCTGGTGGGTGGTACCAAGTGATAGGTCGTTTGAGTGCCCCGTCTGCGTCCCCCATAAAACAGTCTGACTTTTGTCATACCACATACTTTCCAGTCCCATCTGTACCCAAATCTCTCACATCGAAACATCAGTAGCCCTTGGCAGCAGCATCATCATCTTATCACTGTCACGCCACATGCACCCCACCTTGTCAAACTATATAATCGTTTCTGTTTCCTCACTATTTTAATTATTTTCAAGCGAAAGCTTAAGAGCGACTTGCCGAATCCATCAGACACATTTCTCCATAGTTACGCCGACTCCAGAATCAGGTGTTACCTCGCTTCCTGTATCTGTACTTTGATTTGTTTCTGGACTGTAATGTGTGTAATAGTGTAACATGGTACTAAGTGTTTTGCTGAAGTTACACTCCAATTCTTGGTGACAAGTGACGACATATTGAGTCCCAGGGCCCACAGCGGATACACTGGGTGCAGCATTGGTCATAGTTGGGCAGCATTTAGTTCAGTCCAAGACCGAAGACTGTTTACCGCTGTCTCAAAACCAGTAGACGGGGACGGTTTTCTTGTATAGGACAGTGACATGCTAATACACAAGCGACACTACATGTGCAGCGTGTTGAGAAATGAGAAAGAAGTAATGTCCATCATTCTGGGGACTTAGTCACGTTCCTGAGATTAAGTTAATTGCGCTAATTTTATTTGCGTTCTTCTGGGGCTTCTCTGTTGTTTATTAAGGGAATACCAAGTTCGAAACAACGGGCTGTTCTCTCAGCATGTAAATACAGTTGTAATATACTCAGCGTTTCCATGCTCTTAACTTGTCTTACTCCAGCCACAGCATGGTTCAATCATTGACTTTGGTGTCATCTACTGGAGATTTCCATTTCCATTTTCCATCGAGGTACTTGTGAATTAGTCGTCGAGTATAGTGACAATGTAGTAGAGTGATTTAGATTTTCAGTAACTGGAACAACTTTTCACTTTGTACGTGTGATGAACTATAGTGAGGTTAGTCGTTGGCATTAATAGAACATTTGATCTGAGTGAGGTACGTAAAATTCATTCCACCATATGGACATGGAATTTCCTGCAGATTTCCTGCAAAAGGATGGTTTCAACAGCCGGCGTTATCATGGATGCTGGAGAGTAATAAAGAAACTTCTTTAAGAACATACGGTTTCGCGGTTTAGTTGTCCATAGCAACGTTTGGCTGGCACTTGTCATAAGCATTGCCAGCGAAAGAATACCGACAGTTAATGATTATTGGCCGTGTAACTTAGCACTACAAGTCCCGTTTTCAGACCTAACAAAGGACATAACGTAAGAAATCCGAAAAACTGTGTGGAAACTGGTTTACTTACCTCACATTTTTGGTACTATGAATTTACTACAGTGTATCTTGCAGATTTTGTCACCTGAAGATGCGATAACAATATCTCTAAACGGGTCATGTATAAACGTGGGATAAAGAATTATCAATAGCTAATGCGGGTCCCAGAAGTGTTTTTAGAAGACTATAATAAAAAATTTTTAAGAGCGTTGAAGACCATACGATATGGCTGTATAAAAGAAAGATGTCACATACCATTACGGAGAACACACTTCCTATGCGATAGAATGAATGGACCACAGGAAGGTGACGGAATTTTATTGTTCCAGTTCTTAAAGTTTGAATTATCCCGATAAATGAAGTTATGTAATTAATTTTCTGTTTGTTTGCAGGTACATAACTGCGTACTGGTGTACATTGAAAACGTCGTGAAAAAGCAACGAAGTACACCACTAGGACATACAAAATAAAATGACGAAACCTGTTTATGAAACGGAGTATCGTGCAGTAAATCGTCTTGTGCGATTGAAGGATAGCAGCGTTGCAACAAGCCATGCTAAGTTGGTGGTAGTATAAGGCAACATCATACTGCACGTTGTTTAGGTGGCACAGACCTAAGGTCTTTCCAGTTTCGTCACCCAAGTCTGAATGACGACGAACTTGGTGGCAGCCCTCTATGAAGAAGCGAGAGTAGCAAAAGTGAAGGCACTGCTGCCAGAACACTAGTGCATCACAATCGGTGTCTTAGTGGAAAAATTCACAATGATTTGTGACTTAATTTTTAACGACTAACACATTTGGAACATGAAAAAGGTCGCCGTCGCCACTCGTGCAGAGGGTTCTGCCTGAATTGTTGGAGAACGTACCCTTGAATGTTAGTGAGAAGATGGGGATATGGGGATACATCATGACGGTGCAACGATTCACTTCAGTGTGGATGTCCGCAACCCTCTCAGTGGAGTGTTTTCTAGTCCCTGGATTGGAAGTGGACGTCCTGTTCAGTGCTGTGCGAGGTCACCTGACCTGAATCCCCTTGACTATTTACTATGGTGATATCTAATGTCGCTTGTGAATGAGACCCCAGTGGATACGGAGAGGGAATTAGTTTCCAGAACTGTAGCTGCCTTTGATGTGATTTGAAGGACACCAGGGTTATTTATCAGGGTGCGTCAGAATCTTGTTCGCCGATGCCATACTAGAATTGATGGTGATGGCCGTCAGTTTCGGCCTAATTTTATAAGATACAGTACAAATGGTAAGTTCATTGTGTAAATGATGATACATCACTGGCCATTAAAATTGCTACACCAAGAAGAAATGCAGATGATAAATGGGTATTCATTGGACTAGAACTGACATGTGATTACATTTTCACGCAATTTGGGTGCATAGATCCTGAGAAATCAGTACCCAGAACAATCACCTCTGGCCGTAATAACGGGTTTGATACGCCTGGGCACTGAGTCAAACAGAGCTTGGATGGCGTGTACAGGTACAGCTGTCCATACAGCTTCAATTGGTGAGAGATATGGAGAATGTCCTGCCCAGGGCAGCAGTCGAACATTTTCTCTATCCAGAAAGGCCCGTACAGGACCTTCAATATGCGGTCGTGCACTGTCCTGCCCAAATGTAGGGTTTCGCAGGAACCGAATGAAGGGTAGAGCCACGGGTAGTAACACATCTGAAATGTAACGTCCATGCTCAAAGTGCCTTCAGTGCGAACAAGAGATGACCGAGACGTGTAACCAATGGCACCCCTTACCATCACGCCGGGTGATATTACCGTATGGCGACGACGAATACACGCTTCTCTGCCTCGTGATGACTGGGTGTTGTGTGATGTCCTTAGTTAGGTTTAAGTAGTTCTAAGATCTAGGGTACTCATGACCACAGATGTTAAGTCACTTAGTGCTCAGAGCCATTTGAACCAATACACGCTTCCAATGTGCGTTCACCGCGATGTCGCCAAACACGGATTCGACCATCATGATGCTGTAAACAGAACCTGCATTCATCCGAAAAAATGACGTTTTGCTATTCGTGCACCCAGGTTCGCCGTTGAGTGCACCATCGCAGGGCGCTCCTGTCTGTGATACAGCGTCAAGGGTAACCGCACCTACGGTCTCCGAGCTGATAGTCCATGCTGCTGCAAACGTCGTCGAACTGTTCGTGCAGATGGTTGTTGTATTGCAAACGTCCCCATCTGGTGACTCAGAGATCGAGAGGTGGCTGCAAGATCCATTACAGCCATGCGGATAAGATGCCTGTCATCTCGACTGCTAGTGATACGAGGCCGTTGGGATCCAGCACGGCGTTCCGTATTACCCTCCTGAACCCACCGATTCCATATTCTGCTAAAAGGCATTGGATCTCGACCAACGCCAGCAGCAATGTCGCGATACGATAAACCGCAATCGTGATAGGCTACAATCCGACCTTTATCAAGGTCGGAAACGTGGTGGTTCGCATTTCTCCTCCTTACACGACGCATCACAACAACGTTTCACCAGGCAACGCCGATGAACTGTTGTTTGTGTATGAGAAATGGTTGGAAACTTTCCTCATGTCAGCACTTGGTAGGTGTCGCCACCGGCGCCAACCTTGTGTGAATGATCTGAAAAGCTAATCATTTGCATATCACAGCATCTTCTTCCTGTCGGTTAAATTTCGCGTCTGTAGCACGTCATCTTCGTGGTGTAGCAATTTTAATGATCATTTGTGTATTTGCAGTTAATTGTAAGTAATGTAAATAAAAAAGTGCACAGTAAAGTAATTTTATTCCTACTATCTCCTTAAGCTTCTCCGATCACAGGTTTCCTACCTCAAATTATTCAGTGGAGCATCCTCTATGCTGTGTTAAATTTTTACACGCTCTTACGGAAACACCTGTGTAGCTACGACACCGAGACAAAGGAGCAAACCAAGCAGTAAAAACGTGTAGATTTACAACCATCGAATAAGGCGAAGCCCCAAGCTTCGTCTGAAAGCTCTATTTATGGATATATCATCGTGTGGTGCTAATAGATTTTAGTCGTTAGTGTCACATAGCCACAGAAAGATACTATCTAAATCTTCTGACGACGCTGCGGGTAGCTGTCCAAACGGATGTTTTCGCTTCACTACTACGCTCCAGTTAATTCTACAGAGGACGTAATAGCACATGCTGCTTCTTTATGGGGCCAAATTTTTCGTCAGACGAGGACAGAAACGCTGTCGGTAACGAAGCAGTGGTTTACGGATCAAAGTAAATTCATAGCACATTCGACTAGCACATGAGTTCTAAGGGTTTTGTGAACTGTACTGGTCTTTCCTTCATTTATCTCTCTGTTTTTTACGGAATTCATATTTCTTCCTTTATGTCTCCTTTTTTTTACAGACTACATGAGGTCTATTTATTTATTTGAAAAACGTCCACTGTGCAGCTGCTAAATGTCATATACTGTAGTACGCTCACCAGTGTTGGCGCGTACCTGCCAGCAGTTTTCTTCAATGCATTGTTCGCTTACGGGAGTACCTTATGAGATTTTCGTTTTCAAATCCTGCTCTACATCGATATGTAGGAGGAAGAAATTTACACATGATCCTTCACTGAATGTAATTTTAGCTATTTTTGACAGTAACGCACGCCGTGTTACGGAATGCCTGTCTTGTAGCGACTGTTAATGGAGCGCTGGATGAGCATTATCTTGGCGCCTTCGCGTCTGGTAAACAACGTACCGATCTTCCATCCGTAAGACCTGTCAAGGGTCGAGTCCGAGGAACAGTACACATGTATCGGTCGAGCAAGAAATTTATAAGCTTATTCGTCCGTGTTTGGACTGCACCTTACGGGAAGAATCTCCAACGTATCTCTGTCTAGAATCTCTCTTCAAATTCGTTTCATGTCGACGTTTTGGTATGCAACTGGAAAAAGGAGACTGACCCTCAACCGAAGTAGTACACCAGTGTCAGAGTCTTCTCTACATGTTATGCCACATGTTTATTATGTGTTTAGATAAATATGGAACAATGACACACATAATACGTCATAATTTCAGCTTGTATGTGAGTAACCAAGACTCAGTGATGCGTGTCGCCGTCCTGACAGGACCTTCATATGATGTTTCTTTAAATGAGCGACAAGTATTTTCGTTTGCTTATTATCAATGTCACGACACACAACGTCTTCCTTATTTAGAATAGTCTTACGAAGAACGTTGCATTTATGACTAAAGAATGGACTGCGGTATTTAACCTGACGAGTATTGTGTTTCAGTTTGTAATCATACAGCTTATTTCCTCCCACTGTACATGACTTTTGAGCTCTCCGATTGCTGCAGCACGTTACAAAGTCTTCGAGGCTGCTTGAGCGTCCAGGGGATGACCTGTTATCCGCTGGCAGGTCACTGGAGGCGGAGGATCTCGCCAGAAGCCGCGAGGAATGCGGAAGTAATCTCCACTGGCCTTCATTAGGGAACAATCCGGGACTCGCCGTAAGTGGTTTACAGGAACCAATAAAGGCCCGTCTCTGGGCGCCTAGCCGCGAGCCGCCAAGAAGCCGTAGGGTGGCGCTGCTGAATCCAGAGAAGAAAGAGAGAGAGTGGGGGGAGGGGGGGGGAGAGAGGGTGGGGACGGAGGAAGCAGACGTGTGGAGGGAGGGAGCGAGTGAGGGAGAATGGGTAGAGAGCGGGGAGGGAGATAGGAAGGAAGGAAGGAAGAGAGGTGCTGCATGAGAATAATAAAAAATTGGCGGTAGGGGGCCATTTTTTGTTATAGTAACAAAAATTTCTTTTAAATATATAGATCACAGTCCATTAAAAGATTCATCGAATTTTGTTTTTATGTTTTTTTTTGTTTTTTTTTTTTTTTGTTTTATTGTGGTAGGGCACAGAAAACTTTGCTTTGGCTTCCAGGTGAACAACCAGCTTTCTGACCATCAAACGGAATACAGGATGTCCTTCTTAATGGATAAAAATCTTCAGAAGAAAAGTAACTTCGAGAATACCCCAAGGGTGTTTGATAGGAACTGCAGTGAACCACTACTGATTTTGCGAACGGAACGTGTGCGGCATTCAGTCCGTCTTGTCTGGTGTAGGGCAGCAATTTATTGTGAATCTGTACGTTCGAAACAGAAATAACAGTGGTTATCAAAACAAACAAAGTGCGGTTTCTAAGTACATAACTGATAATTGATCCAAACATCAGAGTTTTTCACTAAAGAATTCGCACTAGACAAGAGCATAAGTAGTAGCTAATTTAGTAGTACATACTACAGAGAAATATTAATTTCACTATTTCAGTAACGAAGATGAGAATTGAGACACGCCAAAATAGCTAATTAATTCAACTCCAAGTAACTTTCTAATTTCTGCTCAAATGAAAGTAGTAATTATGCGATATGGGATTTATTCGGACATAAGATTACATCGTACCTTTCAGAGTCAATAGTGAAGCAGAAGTGAATCATTTCTTATCAGTTGTTACAAATATCTTGCACAGTTCTAGCGATAACAAAGAGTTCATACAAAAATCAAAGTTACACCTTCCTTGAATACTTTATGTACAAGAAAGTATTATTATGATGGCGCACAGAGCGTTAAGGTAGCATAATATGCATAATATTTCAGTGATAGGATAACGTGCATTACAGAACATTTTCCAGAAGCAAAATAAAAAAGAAATGTATGAAGAATATTATTTTTTAGCTACCGAAAGGTATCCAGTGTAACGTTGTTCATTACTATGATTTGAACTGGAGTACTTCTTTGTCTAACAGCACCCTACGTTTTTTATTCAATACCTCAATTCCTCTCCTCAAGAACTGTTCGGAAACATATCACCATTTACGTAAACATGACGATATTACAAGCGTAAGAGATAATTGCCTTTGACTCTCCTGCACTAGCATACAGTGCAGGTACCTGGCGCAACGTAAGTCGACCATGTGCTGGAATTGAAAAAAAAAAAAAATGGAAAATGCACACCAGTTATTCAGTCAATCGTCTTCAGTTTGAAGGTTTGTGTGAGTACACTGTACTTATTTTGGTTCTGGACAAAAAGGTATTTGTGGAGGTCATGATAAATGGGACACACTGTATATAAATGTATATGCAACAGAATTCGCAGTGTAGACAGTCGCTTGACAAATTTGGCATACTCACAGAAAACGTAACTGCAGAATTATTACGCGAAACAGCACTGGAGCGGATTTCTGGGAGCCGCCCTCACTACATTACTGCCATTATACTTCTGCAGACGAGTCACACACTGTAAAGGAAAAACTATCACTTCAAAAAGCCGAAAATTTGTTATGGGCAATCGGTCTGATTGCTTGTAGGATTAACTACAGAATTTACAGGCCGGAATACATGATGATATTGGCAATACACAGAATGCAATTATCAGTTGGCAAAAAGAGTTTAACTTACATCTATAGCTTTAGCGTTGGAAGGGAGTGACGAGTCGAGCAAAATTTCCCAAATCTACATTGCTCGGAAATACCTCGTTTTGGAGTTAAGGACATAAAACAATGCCTGTTAACAACCAGTTTGAAAGTTTGTGAATGTAAACCAACTTGCCCCAACTAATAGCTGGCCGGAGTGGCCGAGAGGTTCTAGGCGCTTCAGCCTGGAACTTCGCTGCTGCTACGGTCGCAGGTTCGAATACCGTCTCGGGCATGGATGTGTGTGATGTCCTTAGGTTTAAGTTGTTCTAAGTTCTAGGGGACTAATGACCTCAGAAGTCGAGTCCCATAGTGCTCTGAGCCATTTGAACACCAACTAATACCTGTTAAGCTATGGGGTACAGTTACTAGGAACATTAAATGTAGATAATTGTTTCATCTGAACAGTCAAAGTAGACAAATTTCAAGTTTCCATCCATGTGAAGGAACGCTGGAGGCGAATCTACTGTAACGCTCACAGTGTACAGCTTGAGTTTAAAGCAGATACAGTAAAGGTGCCATAATGCCATTAATTTCTTAAGTTAATGAGCTATACCGCAAAAACAGCACCTCAGTAAAATAGTCGCTATGTGGAACTATAAGATCACATTAAAATATTCCGGACAGTTATACCGTGGTCTGATAAATTGCTTTTTGAAAACTAGCTTCTCGCCTCTATCCACTGAGGACAACTTCAAGAAGCGATGTAGCTTTCTCGAAGGTCCGATGCATATCCTGGCTTGCTAACACTAGAATTAAAATCTCGTTTTCGCATCCTCCGCACGTCTTTTATCATACTCTATTCCCTCGCACCTCCATATGTTAGCTGTTTCAGATATAACATTAAAAACCATGAGACTGGCTAATTTTTGTGTTATGAGGTTTCTTGAGCTGTAATGATGGCTAGGAAATTGCAGTTCTATGCTTTAGTCCTTGTGAAACGTCCCCTTTGAACAATTATACACGACTGTCCTTAAACTGATACACAATATTTTTTTTTTAGCGCAACGCAATCTGACTTTCAAAATTCCCTACAAAAGAATGGCCCTGACTAACATTAAACTATACCTTTCACAAATCACTTACCTCACAAAAATCTTCGCTGCTCAAGCTACTGCAATACAGCGAGCGCCACTACTGCCAGCTAAATAAAAGATTCAAACTATGGAAGGCACTAACTACTGATAGGGATAGTTAGCAAATGAAAGATATTAATAGAGAACAAACAATGTATTTACCTTGATATCATCATGTATAAATATAGCAGTTCATGACAAATTACAAATCTCCGCCATCTCTCTCCCCACATCCACCACTGCTGGCGGCTCACCTCCAACTGCGCAACGCTACGCGCTGTTCACAGCCAGCTGCCTAACACTACAATGGCGAGTATTACAACAATGCAAAGCAGCCACAGACTGCACACAGCACAGCCAGTGATTTTCATACAGAGGTGGCGTTACCACAAAAAAACATAAACAGCCTACTTACATAGAGAAAACATAAACAGCCTACTTACATAGCCCCCATGCTCCCCACAAAAAATTTTACAAATTGGTTTGGGCAGTGCCCAATACAGATTTGAAAAAATTTTTCATAATTGCAATAACAAAGATATCAAATGCACACACTTATTGATACAACGTTGGTCAAAAGCTAAAATTTTGTCACAGTCCATAAAGACAGTCCTGATCATTCATTACAGTAAAATATAGTGTTTTTCTCAAAGTCTGAGCAGTAGAAGAAAATGCACACGGAAGTAGTGGATTTCCATGCAGTCTTGAAGAAGTAGTGTTGTCCTTCCAACGGAAAGACAGTGCTGACTCTCGACATGCAGACAAGTATTGGGTCACAACAGAGCAAACGCACAGCAGAGTCATTCGAAGTTTGGAAGAATATTGGTAGGTAGGTCATCACAGAGCAGACCCACTGTAGTCCTGGTAGAAATTACGGTACTGGTGAAACGTCCCCTTTGAACAATTATACACGACTGTCCTTAAACTGATACACAATATTTTTTTTTTAGCGCAACGCAATCTGACTTTCAAAATTCCCTACAAAAGAATGGCCCTGACTAACATTAAACTATACCTTTCACAAATCACTTACCTCACAAAAATCTTCGCTGCTCAAGCTACTGCAATACAGCGAGCGCCACTACTGCCAGCTAAATAAAAGATTCAAACTATGGAAGGCACTAACTACTGATAGGGATAGTTAGCAAATGAAAGATATTAATAGAGAACAAACAATGTATTTACCTTGATATCATCATGTATAAATATAGCAGTTCATGACAAATTACAAATCTCCGCCATCTCTCTCCCCACATCCACCACTGCTGGCGGCTCACCTCCAACTGCGCAACGCTACGCGCTGTTCACAGCCAGCTGCCTAACACTACAATGGCGAGTATTACAACAATGCAAAGCAGCCACAGACTGCACACAGCACAGCCAGTGATTTTCATACAGAGGTGGCGTTACCATAAAAAAACATAAACAGCCTACTTACATAGAGAAAACATAAACAGCCTACTTACATAGAGAAAACATAAACAGCCTACTTACATAGAGAAAACATAAACAGCCTACTTACATAGAGAAAATATAAACAGCCTACTTACACTTGGTTATGATCAGATTCCTTTCTTTATTTATGTACAAGAGGTGAAACATGGACGATAAACACTTCAGACGAACGTAGAGCAAGCTTTTGAAACAAGATGCTGCAGAAGAATTTTGGGGGATAGGTGGGTGGATCGGATAGCTGACGAAGAGCTGTTGAATCGAACTGTGGCGTAAGGAAATACGTGGCACAAATTTATTAAAAGATGTGTCCAGTCGATTGGATGCATCCTGAGGCATCAAAGAATAATCAGTTAATAATGAAGGAATGTTTTGGGAGGATGAAAATTGTAGTGCGAGACCAAGGCTTGACTAGAGTAAGTAGGGTCAAACGTATGTTGTTGCTGTGTTTGTGCGGAGCTAAAGAAGCTTTAACGGAAGAGACTGCCATGAACAGTTAATCAAACCAGTCGCCGGAGTAAACACACAATTTCCACTGAGATGATAAGTCATAGGAGACCTTCTAATATCGCATTGGCCTCCTTTTGCAACTAGACGTCGCAGAGACTCAACAAGAAATTCACTCGTTGTTAGGGTACATGAAGACCATGAACGGCTGCAAATGGTCAATGATCGGGTCAGTGGGACCAGAGAACCCAGTCCATTCCATTTAAACACAGCCCACACCATTATGAGCCAGCATCAGCTTGCACAGTGCCTTGTTGACAACTGGAGCCCACGGCTTTGCTGGGTATGGGGCACACTCGAACCCTACCATCATCTCTTACCAATTGAAATCCGGACTCATCTGACCAGGTCAAAGTTTTTCAGTCGTCTAGGGTCCAACCGATACGGTCACGAGCCCAGGAGAAGCACTACAGGCGATATCGTGCTGTTAGCAAACTCACTGGCGTCGGTTGTCTGCTGTCAAAGCCCATTAACACTCACTTTAGCCACACTGTCCTAACGGATACTTTCGTCGTACGTCCCACGTTGATTTCTGCGGTTATTTCAGACGATACTGCTTGGCTGCTAATACTGACAACTCTACGCAAATGTCACTGCTCTCGGTCGTTATGTGAAGGCCGATGGCCACCGTGTTGTCCGTAGTGAGTGGTAATGCCTGAAATTTGGCATTATCGGCACGCTCTTGGCACTGTGGATCTCGGAATATTCAATTCCCTAACGATTTTCGAAATGGAATTGTCCCATTCTGCTTGTCGCGCGACCATAATCACGTAGGAAACCATCATCTAAGTACAAATGACAGCTCCACGAATGCACTCCCCTTTTATACCTTGTGTACGAGATACTACCACCATATGTATACGTGCATATCGCTATTCCATGACCTGTACCTGAGGTTATAAATCTTTTCATAACTGAATATTAGCGCCGAAACTGTTAATTGTATCAGTGAACGACTGATAAGCGCCCAGTAAATAAAATAATAAAATACGGGTATTATTGTGATCGAGGTTTACGTGGCATTATTTCACACGTCTTTAAAACCTGTGTGAAACATTTAATAGCGAGAGATGACATTAGTCTGAAATTACGTAAATGTCATGTTAAACTTAAACTGTGTAATTCTAATTACTTTCGAGTAAGTCACCACCTCTTCCCCCCCCCCCCCCCCAAATCTAATCCCCCTGAAGTCCCACACTCAGATCCTACCTTTATGTTCTACTCGTTTCTCAGTGTGGTCCACAGTCTGGACGTAATATCTGAATGATAAAACCTTCATAAACATTCACCGAAGCTGTCATTTTAATTATACAAGACGATCTTTACTGCATAATGTATTCGTTATCAAAACAGCAAGGTTATTTTCAAAGACTTTTCGCATTAGAATGTAGTCCAGTAAAAGCAGGTGTACCTTATATTTACAGTCAGAGCAGAGTATATGTGAGGACTTTCGAAAAATAGTTGTCATGTGAAACTGTATAGTCATACGAATTGAAACATTACGGGAAATTATCACGATCAAATGAATTACTTGTTGAAACACAAATTTTTAAGTTTTTCTCCCAGCCACCAACAGATTTTAGATACATTCGCGACAGCTTTACCCGTCTTCCGCGTCTGTTCTGAAACATTTTAGAGGCACCAAGGCTTGTGCATGACATAATTCTGTCAATGTATTGAGTGTACTGGGAAAGAATGATACACAAATTAGCTTAAAAATTAAACACATTCGTTTGGAGATATTGATGTATATTCGATACGTTTATGACAGGCAGTGGCTTGCTTCATATACAGTAAACTTTCTCTGTCTCTATTTAGAATATCTTTCTGTTTGAGGAAGCTATTCTGAATCATCATTTTCCATTAAATATTGTGTAAACTTGTTTAGATTAAGTTCAAAAGGTTCAAAGGCTCTGAGCACTATGGGACTTAACTTCTGAGGTCATCAGTCCCCTAGAACTTCGAACTACTTAAACCTAACTAACATAAGGACATCACACACATCCATGCCCGAGACAGGATTCGAACCTGCGAACGTAGCGGTCGCGCGGTTCCAGACTGTAGCGCCTAGAACCGCTACGCCACTCCGGCCGGCTTTAGATTAAGTATCCTTCGATTTAAGCCTGCGGTGTAGAAATTTTAATTTGTTATACAGTACAGACGTTCGTTGGTGCGTGTGGTTTTGGAACAGCGTAAAGTTCTCATTGCTGCCGAAATAAAGTTTTAATGAATCATCACAAAGCCCGCAGATAGCAATGTCGCGGCTTTAAAAAAAATCGTGTGCTTTTTTTGCGGACAGGAGTGAAACACTTTGCTGGATTTCATTCAGGAAAAGCCCTTTGCATGATAAAAAGAGGAAGCCATAGCGGGGACCTAAGGGGAACGACATGAGTGATATAGCTGTCCGGATAGAACACATTTTCTCAGAGTGAAAGCAACCAGTAGCCAGCTGAAGGCGGACGAGCCGTCCCCATCCGCACCGGGTGATGGAAGGAGCGCCCCTCGCCGATCAGAGGTCAATCGTGGCTGTACAGCGCACTCTGTCTCCGAAACCGTAGATGGCGCATGGGCTTAGAAACTTGACCGTCCTGCTACGTGGCGAAGATACGCTGTGGAAGTATGTCTCCACCTTTGATTGTGTTAGTTTTTGTGTAGGTTAAGTTCTACAGCAATCTCGGGCTGTTTCTTACCAAAGGTTGTGGGTATTATCGCATCGTAAGAACAGTGACGGGAAAAAATCGCAACACGAAGAAGGAATTGTGCGAGATAAACGGAAGTTGGTAGGCATGTTTGTACGTTCGAAAGACGACGTCTATTGAAATTTGCGTCAGTCGGGTAAGAGTGGGGCTAGTGGCGCCAATGTGGGGGTGGAAATCAGATTGGCTTTAAACATGAGCTGCAACGGTCATGAGCGTTGGTTTTCTTCAAGGTTGGACGAAGTGAGTTTATATTGGTGAAGAATGTTTTTAAGACACTGAGTTTGAAAGAGGTCGTAACACGATTACGAGAAGCTCAGTGTTCCTTCCACGATACTGCGGAATGACTTGCCAGGAATGTAGCCGCTGTACGTGATTGCTGGCAACAGTGATCACCGGGACGTACGGCAGCAAGAAGACCGCGCTCCAAACGACCACGTGATCCTACCGAGACGCAAGCCAGACGCCTTCCACTGATGCCAAACCACTGTCACTCGTGACTTCAGTGGTGTCAAGCGAGAGCTCGTTGGTGGGTGGAGTGTAGATCTCTTGTGTTTTCTGTTGAAAGTCTGTTCTGATCGTTGCCATTGGTGGCTGTGTATTTCTTAGGAGGAAGTCAGCTGAGGACCTGCAGCCAGCCTGTGGCCTAGACATACTGGACTAACATCTGGGGCTATAGTCGGTTGTGCGATTACGTATGACTGCACGAGGTCTCTCCTGGTTACCCCATGCTCTCTGACTACAGATCTGGTCGTCAGTCTGGAGGTTCGATTTGTTTGCTGCAATTCAGGAACAGCATTGCAGGGAATGTTTTCCAGCAGGATGACGATCGCCCACAAACCCCTGTTGTAAACAGACATGCTATACGCAGTCGCCTTGGCGTACTCGATCACCTTATCTGTCACTAATCGAAAACATATGCTACATCATCGGGAGACAACTCCAGCGTCATTAACAACTGTTGTGACTGACCAAGCCGGCCGCAGTGGTCTAGCGGTTCTAGGCGCTCAGTCCGGAAGCGCGCGACTGCTACGGTCGCAGGTTCGAATCCTGCCTCGGGCATGGATGTGTGTGATGTCCTTAGGTTAGTTAGGTTTAAGTAGTTCTAAGTTCTAGGGGACTGATGACCACAGATGTTAAGTCCCATAGTGCTCAGAGCCATTTGAACCATTTGTCTGATCAAGCGTAACAGCCATGGAACTCCATCCCACACACTGATATCCGACAACTGTACCACAAAATGCGTGCCTATTTACAAGGTTGGATTCAACATTTTGGCAGTTAAACCGGTTGTTAATGTATCAGCAATTCAGACACGCGTTGGCTTACCTCGCGCTTACATTAATCTGTGAGCTTCCAACATTAATCACTTAAATATGTTAACTCGACAAACGTATGGCCGAAACTTCATTACACTACATTACTTGTTTCTTGGTGTTGTGATTTTTTTTCGACAGTGTAGATTCTTGTCTGTTTTTATGACCTTTATTTGAACTTTCAAATTTTAAAATAATCCACATCAGGGCTAGCAGTTAAATGAATTTTGCCGCCATAGCTTCTCTTTAAGTTTATAAAACTGATCTGTGTTGCTTCTTAGGAAGTACATTTGAAGAGGCATGCAGGTCGCAGTCAATGCTTTTGCCAATAATTTTGAAGTGACAATGCAATCCGTTTGAGGTGACCCTGTAGAATGGGACGGAGAGTTTGCATTGTCGCTACCACAACATGCGAAATTAGAACTGCGTGCATCTCTGCATTTCCAGGATGTTTCACAATTCCTTGTGCAGACCCCTCTGGGCTGTAGAGGGCCTTGACAGACATTATTTTTACAATGGAACGCACATTCGGAATTGCACCGTTTGGATATAAAATAAGTGTGAAAGTCGGATCACTTTTATATTCCCCTCTTCAAGGTAACGAGCAGAATGTACTACCTACGTCAAATCCTACTAGTCTCAAATCATCTAGCAGACAAGATACACAAGGCGTTGTGTTGATATGTCCACAGAGGCCACCTTTTCAAAGTAAGCTTTGAAGCGTTGACATTACCAACTTCATCAGGGGAGGTTGGTCTCATCAGAGCCAGGCGTAAGTGTAGGACGTTACTAACCAACCAACCGCATACATGAAACTGTCACCAATGACACGACGAGTTTAATTAAGAACTTAACGCTAAATTGAAGCCGTGCACTATAATACCAACAATTAATAAAACTACGAAACCAAGAACCTTTCGCCATATTAGACTCCACTACTGCGACTTCAGTTACATATGAAAAGCTGACAACATTCATCCACCTTGTACCAACGCGAAGGTCTACGTTTTCCTCACAACAGATGGCAGAGAAAACAGTAATTCAGAAATACCCGCAAGCTAAGTGGAATGCCATCTGGGGAAATATCCATAGCTCTGTAGTACCATCGCGCGTCCGGTCTACGTAGCGTCTAATCATCAACGACAAAATACCAGCCGATGAGAAACTCCACAACATCCACCTGAGCGCTACACCCGCTTGTACGATATGCGGTCACGTGGACACCTTATTTCACAGGTTCACCTGTGGCACAGCTGGACTGATCAGAACACATGCCAAGTAGACTGGCGATAATTGATGGCGTGGTTACGCACAACGTGACCCTCATGGAATTAACAACGCCAGAAAAAGTACAATAACCCGCAGGAATCAAAATCCCACCATTTGGATTTTAGGTAGCACCGCTGCTTATATTATCAATTACCGTCATACAACACTTGAAGAGTACTGTGCATATATGGAATACGAACATATTACGTTGACACGTATGGAAACATGTTGAAAATTATGGTGCAGATATGAATCAATTTATTTAAGCGACTACTTAGTAAAAAACAACGTATCACAAGAATATGGAAAACTCAGCAAACCTTACGGAACTATCCTATGTTAATATTAATATTAATATTATTTCTTATTTTTTTACTTTACTTGGCAAGAAGCCAATATAAGTTTCCATAGGAAGATATTTTAAATCATCGGAAGATAACTTTCATCTACCTGAACACAGATATCACTTGCCATACTAACTCGGCACTATTCTTTTTACTTACAAGAAAGTTTGAAAAAAATACAAGAAGACTGAAATAAAATTTCTCTTTCACAACTACGCAGAAGAAACCTATTTTCTGAACAATAGCAGGTTATTGCTTGTAATTTAAGAGCTCCTGTCTCCACCATTACAAATATCAACTGTATTTATATGCAAGGCTAAAATAACTTTCAACAAGAATATTTTCAACATTTGAAAACTAACCAGCCCATTGTGGATTAGTGCATTGGTGTGAGCAATATTAAAGTTTCGAAAAGACTGTTTCATAAGATACGTGTGTTGCCATCTGTATACAAGTAATTAATGTAGCCTGTGGTTCAATGATGCAAATGGAACAGTTTACTTCAAGGAAAGGAATTCTTTACTTAAAGTGCAGTTTGAACACAAAGCTATTGAATACAGTACAAAAATAATTTTGGTGAATCCTCTACTTAATTCTTATTAACCGTTAAGGGCGTCATCATCAGTCTTTATTGTGATTATGAGAACAATGGCTGCGAAAACCTGATACGTTCGCAACTAGGAGGATTGCTTGCTGCTTCACAAATGCGGCATACTCCCAACTTTGAGGAAAGGCGGCCGTCGTCATGTAGAATTGAACCAGAGGACGAGTTTTCGAAACGTAGCCCATACCATCGTCTCCTGTAGAGCACACTTCATTGTCTGTGCTGTGTGTGTACCATGAAAAGCGAACTTTGAAAGTGATCCAATTTTTATGGTATCATAGATTGACACTACCTTCACTCTTTTCCGATGAACGGCAATAGCGGCCGTGCGGAGACCCAGCAGAGCCCATGATGCACGCCTGCTGAGCCACACCTTCAGAGGTTCCGACTAAGACCGCCCTCTGCCTCCGCGATGTAGCGTGGCCAGTGGCAGATACACGGCGCAGTCCTTAATCCTCGACCAGGGCGTAATAGGACCAGAACAGAACACCTTTCAACCTCGGCATTCGGCGGAATTACAACTTCTATACATGTCAGATCGCCTACAATATGAATGTGTCTAACTACGCAGCCGCCATTTTTTTGGATATAAAGAAACCGCACGACCAGGTCTGGCATGACAAAATGGCCACCAAATTTTGTGACCTCCACTTCATTCCTGACTACTGTATCATGTCAATCAGTAGCTCTCTCAATAACAGGAAGATAACGGTCAAGATACGAGGACAACGCTCGAGTCTCAAGCAACTCTCGTAAGGCATTCCACAGGAATCAGTTCTAATTGTCTTCATCGTCTTTGTTAACGATCCTCCAATTTTGTCTCAAGTGCTCATCACCGAATTTGGTGATGATATGGCTTTGTTGACCAGTAGCAGACAAGTCAATGCTTCCGTCAGCCGCCTCCAACGACAACTGACGTTGACTGAACAATGGTATTCAACTGCATGCAGAAAATATTCTGTGGTTACCTGAATCACACAGTCGTACATTCAGCTGGACAGTTGGTATTATCCAGGACAAGAAGCTAACAAATATGTCTGAGGGAAACGATTCAAACTGTTACGCCTTCTTCACCAGATACATCCTATATCGTGCAGTTTGGAACTACGGACCTGGCTGCACCTTTACAGCTGCTCAACATGGTGCACTGTTTACCCTTCATCCTTACACCTCCTCCAGGCAGTCAACAATTTATGCCTTTGGGCTATACTTCATGCACCTCATTGGACCCGGAACCAGGAGCTCCACTATGAACTTGACATGCCACTTCTCGGATGTCCACTATTAAACTCATCAACAGGATGACATTATGCCAGACATCCAGGCACCTGGAGTATGTCGGCTCCTTGGCGCCTCCACGGTGGCGCAGGGTCAAGGTACCCCGCGCCACTGTTGAAGATTACATCGGCTTGAAACCAAGTGAAAACAAAGGAAAAAAAATGAAGTTCAAATAATAAGTCATGAACTACGAGTCCAGTAGGATCTACAGACCCAGAGCCCAAGATCCAGCTTAAGACTGATAAAGATGAACTTGACCCATTTAACTTGACCCCAGATGTCGAGCCACATGGATGGTAATGCCTTCGGAACACTACGCGCTCACACACACACACACACACACACACACACACACACACACACACACCAGAAAAACACCCAGTTCGAGTCGCGGTCTTCAACAGTGATACTACCCAAGTGCCACTCACAGATTCCGATACAGTTCGAATATTTTGTAGTCTAGGTCCAAATATGACAAAGTATGAGACATATGTTTTTTTATGTGCCTATATGACCGCTGAAAAGGTGAAAACCCTCCCAAAGAAAACGTGGTTGTTATCTTTCTGAGTACATGTCGTCGAAACAGTAGGAGATATAACAAAAACGTTGAAACGTAATTTTCATGGTTGCTACTGTAATTTACAACTGTGCAATCACATCTTTAAACATTATGATACATTTAGAAATCCTCACCCCACAACTTTTGAAACGGTGAAAAGTTTGTGTGCAGTAAATATAACAGCATATTTAACGACAAATTCAACCATATATGATAAAGCTACGTCTCGAAGTCGCAGTAGTCAGATATAACTTGGAAGAACCCCTATATATCGCTATACGCGTGCTCTGTCCGCCGTATGACGCTTGTCATAGATGGCGATATTGCAGTTTCACAGTGCAAGCATAAAAGACGGGCTCCTGAAAGATTTAATTGAAACAATAAGGTATCGCTCTCCGTCGAGTCCGGGAATAACGAACGTGGAGGTGGCGAGAGGGTATAACCGTTCTGTTTTTTCATTGTCGTTCATTTATCTGTTTCTTATTTGTTTTGTTTTGTTTTGTTTCTTGCTTATTTGGTTTTGGATATTACATTTGACATGTACCTTGTTATTTTACAGTGTCCCCTACACTTAGAACTACTTAAACCTAACTAACCTAAGGACATCACACGCATCCATGCCAGAGGCAGGATTCGAACCTGCGACCGCAGCAGCATCGCGATTCCGGACTGAAGCGCGTAGAACCGCTAGGGCACAGCGGTCGGCAATGATTATGCATTGCAAAGAAGTGCTGCAAACACATTCACATTGTGCACCACCCCTGATTATTGCAATATTAATGCACAATTTACAAAAATTGTCAGAACTTTTAAAGCAATAATTAATAGAAGGTTCACATTTATCAGTTTTTGTCTGTGATGTATCAGTTCGTGAACCACGCATACCTAAAGATGGTCACAAACTGTGGGGATGAAAACTAATTATGAACGAAAGACTGAATTTTCAGGATATTATTCCTCAGGTGCAAGTTTACATCATAGCCGTGTAGTAGTATTATATCAGAGAGCTGTTTTAGAAAATTCGTCCACGTTCTGAATACGTAAACATCGAGTGGCTTGATTATGGCAGTTGTTCCAGTAGGAATCGTCATAATTTTTACGTGTTTATTACCTTTGTCTATGTTGTTAAATTTCTTTTCCGTCTTTCCTATCCAGGAATCCAATCACATGACAAAAGTAGGTAAGTAAACATCCGAAAAGCATTTCCCTGCGAGATTTGATGTTGACTTACCAGATGCTGAAGCAAACGCAACAGTGTAACAATATTATATTCTTACATAGTTTGTTGAACAATGAGTCAAACTTGGCCTCCTGTTTCCTGCAGGACTACGATAACAGGGGCTTGTAAAACACCACTTTCAGATAGTATTGGCTGTATCGTGTAGCTATGAGTTGAAGAATTCAACGACTGAGCGAGACATTCAATTTTTAGTGTTCCTTTAAAGGTTAGGGTACGACCTGCGTGTGTCTCCACATTAAATCCAGATTGGTGTGAATTATAAATGATGCAATATTAGATTTTACGTTTGCCACAAACGCGTTACCTTGTTCTGCTAATTGTTCTTTATTGGGATTTGTTTTAAAATAACAAACTTATTAATCTTGCTGGAAATAATTCTATGCCTTACTTTAAATTCGTGAACCCATTTCGCAGATGCCGTGAATAGGTGGCACGACATATTGACTTCATCTCTCGAACTCAAAGCCCATAGTTCGAGGTTGAAGTCATGAATAGGTAGTGATTCGTCGTGTGCCACCTGGTATTGTTCCAATACATATTTGGAAATCTGTGATAATTTGTCACTTTGTGACACACATTCAGTGACTTGTTTCCTTCTATGTAGTGATTTTGTAATCTTAATCTTCCTGAAATTAATTCGGACTGTTTTTAAACTCTTATTCCTCTTCTTTCCACGTCAATATGTAACTGTCCCTTTTTATATTAGAAATCTATTGCCATTTTAGACTTCTTATTGTCTTCCACAACATCTTCATAATCCTCTTTAAACATCTCTTCCACTGCGACAGTTTCAGGAAATACACTTCCGTCATCGTAGGTCACAGCACTATAACTGTCTTCAAATACGTCGCTGTTGATGGACTCATCAATATAATTCGCTAAATGTAATGGGAACGACGTTTGTTCGTTGGCAATGATAGAGTCAAAATGGTTCAAATGGCTCTGAGCACTATGGGACTTAACATCTGAGGTCATCAGTCCCCTAAAACTTAGAACTACTTAAACCTAACTAACTTAAGGACATCACACACACCCATGCCCGAGGCAGGGTTTGAACCTGCGACCGTAGTGGTCGCGTGGTTCCAGACTGAAGCGCCTAGAACCGCTGGTCCACACAGGTCGGCAATGATAGAGTCGATACCGTATTGCGGATGATCGAAGCTTTTGTGTAATAGGTGTAATACATTCTTTGGATGTATTCGGATTAAACGTGTATACACTCGTTCTGTTACACTCTGCATACGCTATTCGATTTCAATCCGACGTTCGGTTTGAAAACTCAGGCGCCTGTTTATGGGAGCGGTGATTACAAAATAACAGTACGTGCACTTGTCCGCACGCAGTTGACGTGCATGCATAAATTAATGCATACCTATTCTACAGTCCGGCCATAGAACACTTCCTCATCATCGTGTTTCCGCCGAGCGATTCGATGACCATACCCGCCCTGCCGCGTGAAGTGTATTGGTGTGAACATGAGGCGGCCATGCGCGCGTGTGCGGAGGTCTTGTGCAGACGAGAGCGCCTTGCTCTCGTCGCGCCGCCCTCTCCCCGGAGTACACGGTCGCAGTACAGGTCGCAATATACATTTGGCCAAAATAAGCCCATATTAATGCTTCCTATATAATCATCGTTACCGCAGCCTTTGAAATAGTTTATAGCGTAAGTTGGTGCTTCTCGTAATACCCTCTTCTGGCGATCTCAAAAATGGTTCAAATGGCTCTGAGCGCTATGGGACTTAATTTCTGAGGTCATCAGTCCCCTAGAACTTAGAACTACTTAAACCTAACTAACCTAAGGACATCACACACATCTCTGCCCGAGGCAGGCTTCGAAACTGCGAACGTAGCAGCAGCGAGGTTCCGAAATGAAGCGCCTAGAACACCTGGGCCACAAGGTCGGCTGGCGATCCATCGAAAATGTGGAATAAGGAAATACGGACGTACAACGTATGACGATTCCTGCTGGAACAACCACCATTATCCAGCCACTTGATGTTTACACATTCTGTCCGTGGAAGAATGTTCTAAAACAGTTCTCTAATGTAGTCCTACTATACAGCTGCGATGTTAATTTGTACCTGAGGAATAATATCCTGAAAATTCGATATTTGATCCGTAATCAGTTTTCATCCCTTCGGTTTGTTCAAATGTTCAAATGTGTGTGAAATGGTAAGGGACTTACCTGCTAAGGTCATCATTCCATAAGCTTACACACTACTTAACCTAAATTATCCTAAGGACAAACACACACACACCCATGCCCGAGGGAGGACTCGAAGCTCCGCCGGGACCAGCCGCACAGTCCATGACTGCAGCGTCTGAGACCGCTCGGCTAATCCAGCGCGGCCTTCGGTTTGTGAACATGTTTAGGTATGCGTGGTTCAAGAGCGGATACATCATAGGAATATCTAACAAATGTGAACATTCTGTTAATTATTGCTTTAAAAATTGAGATACATGCTGTAAATTATGCAATAATACTGCAGTAATCACATGTGTGTGGTGCACAATGTGTATGTGTACGCAGCACTTCTTCGCAATAGATAATACAACGTCTCCTCATTATTGCACTGACTATCAAAGATAATGCAGCACAACCTAAATATTGTAAAATAACATATTAGATGTCAAACGTAATATCCAAAACTAAAGAAACGAAACAAAACAAAACAAACAACGAATAAATAAGAGAACGACCACGAAAAAAGAAAACGGCAATAGCCTCTCGCCACCTCCATGTTGGTTATTCGACAGAGAGGCAGACCATATTGTTTCACTGATGTCCTCCAGGAATCAGTCTTTTATGGTTGCACTGTGAAATTATAAACAACAGTATCGCCGTGTACGGTGTGACAATTACTGAACTATATGAAATAAAATCACCGGTCGCTGTGGCCTAGCGGTTCTAGGCGCTTCAGTACGGAACCGCGCTCCTGCTACGGTCACAGGTTCGAATCCAACTCGGGCATGGGTGTGTGTGATGTCCTTAGGTTTGTTAGGTTTAAGCAGTTTTAAGTCTAGGGGAATGATGACCGCAGATGTTGACTCCCATAATGGTCAGAGGCACATGAACCATTTTTGAAATAAAATCGTCATAACTTCTGAAAGTTTGCGTAAGTGCATTCCAACTGCACGGATGGCCGCAGGGTATAATGAGAATTAGTATGCGCATGAATGGTTTGGTTTAGCGACGAAGCCCACTTTCATTCGGATGGATTCGTCAATAAGCAAAATTGGCGCATTTGGGGGATTGAGAATCAGCATTTCGCTATCGAGAAGTCTCGTCAACCTCAACGGGTGACGATGTCGTGTGCAAGGTCCAGTCACGGAGTAATCGGTGTGATATTCTTTGATGGCACCGTGACTACTGAACGGTACGTCAAGGTTTTGGTTTCATTCCCACTATCAAAAGTGACCCTGATTTCGAGAAGAGGTGGTTCATGCAAGACGGAGCTCGATCCCATCAAAGCACGAGTCTGATGTCCTGGAAGAGCCCTTTGCTGACCGCATTCTGGCTCTGGGGTGCTCAGACGCCACTGGCATGGGCCTCGATTGGCCGTCATATTCTCCGGATATCGACATATGCGACTCCTTTTTGTGGGGCTATATCAAACACAAGATGTACAGCAGTAACCCCAAAACTATTGCTGAGCCGAAAACAGCCATTGAGGAGGTCATCGACACCACCGATGTTCAGAGACTTCAGTGGGTCCTGCAGAATTTCGCTATTCGTCTGCGCCACATCACCACCAATGACGGCAGGTATATCGAACATGTCATAACCTAACTCCGAATATCTCTAATGGCGTTCACGTGTTGATTTAAGTGTGGGTACGGCATAGTTTGTAACTAATTTACGTTTTCTTTTTCATATAGTTCAATAATTGTCACCCTGTGTATGACAGGCGTCATACGGCGGACAGAGAGCGCGTCCAACTTATAACTGACTACTGCGACTTCGGGATGTAACTTTTCATGTATGGTTGAATTTGTTGTTAAATAGACTATTAGATTTAGTACATATAATTTTTTTACCGTTTCAAAAATTGTTATGTGAAAGAAGGATTTCGAAATGTATTGAAATGTTTGAAGAAGTGAATAAACAGTTGTAAAGTACTACAGCAGCCATAGAAATTATGTTTCAACATTTTTGTTTTATACCCCGTATTGTTTCGACGATGTGCTCAGACAGATAACAACAGCGTTTTCTTCGGGAGGGTTTTCACCACTTCAACGGCCGTATGGGCACCTATAAAAAAGTTGATGTCTCACATTTTGACCTAACACTACAATATCTACGATGTGTATCGGAATTGGCGAGTAGCACTTGGATGGTGTTACTTTTTAGACAGCCTTTGACAGTTCGCTCTTTCATTAGCAGCGGGAGCCTCACACTTACTTTGCTTCTTGTAACAGCTGGACTTCATTGCTGTTCTTTCTTTTGTAAAGTTTCTCCGCAAGGCGTGGAGAAAGCCACGAGTTTAGTAAAGTTTCTGTGTTCACATGTTCGCTAATCATTTTTGCTCCTGTTCAGCTTCCGTATGACGACGGCTGCTGCACCGCTCTGTGGCCCGTCTCTCTTTATCGTCGTTCAAGTTGTTTCAAATGGCTCTGAGCACTATGGGACTTAACATCTGAGATCATCAGTCCCCTAGAAATTAGAACTACTTAAACTTAACTAACCTGAGGAAAGCACACACATCCATGCCCGAGGCAGGATTCGAACCTGCGACCGTAGCGGTCGCGCGGTTTCAGACTGTAGCGCCTAGAACCGCTCGGCCAACCCGGCCGGCTTTATCGTTGTGTACGAAGTCTTGCACAACAGTTTATATCCAAGCGTTACATTCCCGGACTTGGGTTGTTTATCACAATTATAGCTACCAAATCTGCTGTACAATCTCTAGAAGCCTGTAATATTAATTTTGAAATCCCGTGTACACGTTTCCGGGCGCCACTCTTTACGCAGACCAGCAGGTCCGCCACAATCGCCCGGGTGTGCGTCTTCTGCTGCCACTTGCCCATCCTATATTTAGCGCTCCAGCGGACGCTGTTTCCGGGGCCACATGCTTTCTGTTTATTGCAAGCGGAAATAGACCGCCGTGCCCGCTGCCTTGTGTTTCGGTTTTTCTCCACCGTCGCGAGTAAGTTGTCGTCGCGGCCGAACACCTGTTTCTCGACTGAATTCATTTCCGACGCGATGGCGGTGTCACCACTCCACTTTTCAACGCAGCCACGAAAAAAGATACGTTCGGAGAGTCGAGGCGTAACTGTCAGAGCTTTCATGGTTGTGTGGAAACCGTCACGCCGAAGTAAACGAAGGGGGCGCTATATTCAAGTGAGTTAGGCATCAGTAGTTTAAAACTGACAGAGGTCTGGTGAATCTGTCGCAGTAGTATCATCTCCAAAGTGATGTAACAGGCGATGATACTGATATGGGTGGTGGAAGTGGGTCAAGAAATAAGTTATTACGAGCAAGTTGATGATGAAACTATTATTCGCAGAGTAGACTGTTTTCCTGTGTTAAAAATATGGTTCGGGTTGTTGTTATTCTGATTGGCTATAACACTCAAATAACATTTAGATCCAATATTCTCAGAAAAATCTGTTATTTTCGTGTAATTAAAGTTTAAAAGTCATTAAATAACAGGATTTTCTCACGTGATCTAAAACACTCTGTTGTTGGCTGAAGCTCTGGTGACGTCACAGACTGGGAGTACGACGAAGCTATGTGCATGTTACAGGATTGTTAGGCGATGTTATCAGCTTTTTATTTACTTTTTCTGCAAGCAGTTCAGCTATTTAGTGATGGAAAACGCAATTACAGCTTTTATATGGCAATAAAAAGAAATTTTGTGAACTGTGATAGTGGAAACCTTGCGAAAGTTGATGCAGTTATGCTCCAGCCATTTACAACAGCGCGGGAAACGACGGAAATTCTTTTCCCTGCTCCTTGAAACAACATTAAAACTCGCTCAAAAGCCAGGAATTGTAGAACTTTTGCAAATTGGTTCGTATACTATAACTAGATTGTCGACCATCAGTCATGAGCTACGACCCAAAGCATAACAAAACTCTTCTTGGCACTTCTTAGTGCTCGTTTCCTCTCTACAACACACTCAGCTGAAATAACACTCCATGGGACTCAACTTCTGAGGTCATTAGTCCCCTAGAACTTAGAACTAGTTAAACCTAACTAACCTAAGGACATCACACACATCCATGCCCGAGGCAGGATTCGAACCTGCGACCGTAGCGGTCTCGCGGTTCCAGACTGCAGCGCCTAGAACCGCACGGCCACTTCGGCCGGCTCATGGGTCTCCACCCCGAACAAATGCAACGACTTGTAACGAACAAAATGAGATTAAGAAAAGGAGGTAGCGCGTCTGACTGCATAAAGAGGTCACATGTTCGAATCCTAGAAGAGTCGTATATTTTTAAAAGCTTTACACGAAATACGTAAATAGCGTTAGCAAGAACTGATTGTAGCTGTTGTTTCGATGGTGGGGTGTTTTATATACAGCTTCACATCAGTCTTAGTCTGAGAAACGGACTACGGATGATAAATTTATCTACTTTGCGAACGAACAGTTCACTTTTTTGGAAAGCATTGCTCCGAGTGAAGATATCACCATACGCGCACAGTGCAACGAGATGCAGGACGGCGAGGTTCTCCGTACGGAGAGATACAAAGCACGTACAACATGCGGGTAACACAAAGGTAAGGGCTGTGTAGCTTGTCAGTGTAAACTAAAGACAGTGATTGAAGCAGACTTACTTCATCTGTACGTAAGACCATGAAACATCAAAAGTTTAAACAATAAGGATCCTAGGTGAAAGTACGAAGAGAAAAAACACGTTGTTTCTAATAAAGTAAAAAGTGTGTGGTTACATTAACTAGAAAATACCTTTTTGAACGTGGCATATGGGAACAGCGACTGCAAATGTAAACACATGTAAACAGCAATGAAAACACGACAATAATCTCTTTTTGACCGGTGTGGTGAAATTTTGTAGTTGTGATTTGGTTTCATATGAAAGGACTGTCGAGTCGTTTTACAAATAAGTTAAAATAGTCTTTGGTGTTGGATTGGAACCAGCTATCTATTGACATCATCTTATAAAGTACGACGGTCTACCGCTCTAACATTTTTTATCTCATTTTGTTCGATATTGTTCGTTGCATTTGTTCGGGGCAGACGTCCCATGACACCCGTTCAAGTTCAGGCAGATTATCCTCTGAGCGAACACGCTGAGCAACCTTGCCGGCAGAGCAACTGACCTAACGAATAATTTGTGTGAAGGTGGCTAAAACCACAATTTTCGCCAAGATTTTAATTTCGTTGCATGACACTATACTTCCTTCCAACAGTGGAAAAGATGTCTCGCAGGTAAACTAATGTTAACTTCACAGTGAAACACATTTTTATTGAACTTCATTTTTCACATCCTCTCATTCTCTGGAACATTCGAAAACAACTTTTCGGAGTTTTTGTAGACGTATTTGTACACTATGGTGCTACACACCATCTGTAACCCATTTTCAGGAACGTAAATTCCAAAACAAAATATTTCTGTTAATTAGCATTATGACAGCAGGAGCAGCGATCTAGCCAGTGATGTCACAGGAAACACATGACTCGAGTGGAACGTGTTAGCAGGCTTTTTTTAAATTATTTGAATTTTATTTCCCTTTGCATAAAATAATACTGAAATTCAAGAGGAAGAAAAGCATATTAGTAGCATAAAATGACATAATTAATTATTTAATACAGTTTCCAGATAAGTCTAATACATTATTGACGCAGTACTGAAACCAATGGAAACTATGTTCGGTTCAGTACTCGAGCCGAAAACTGAAGCAGAAGAAGAAGAAAGAGAAGAAAAAATGGTGCTTGAAGATATTGGGATATCAGAAATATTTTCTGTAGCAGATAGGTATGTGAGAATCGAGTCGAATAAAAGGCGAATCGGGTGCGACAGCTGTTGACCGCTACGAAATGCACGAAGATACTGACAACAGATGAATTCTTGTGTAATTTTTCAGCCGGTATCATCTAGCAGCTGAGAAAGAGTCGTAAAATAACGAAACAGATGAACGTATACACTGGGAAGACTGAAAGTGACATGACGATATAAATTAGAATATAGACGTACATGCTCTCTAGCTGGCTTAGTTAAGCATGAATGACAAGAAAAGCAGCTTCTGCTCTGTTTTTTCTCAGAGTTTTGTAGAATTCTTTCTTCCTTCTTCCTTGCGAAACGAAGAACTCTGCGAGTGGGCTTTCTGTAAGCAAATCAATCTGTCTGAAGCAGGACCGGAGGTCTGACACACTACTGCATTGTCTGTAAGTACCCGAATCGTTCCCAAACATCTTTAGATCTTACGTTCCCTGGTAATCGAAGGAGAGAAGTGTTTCTGGCATGTTAGCCTCAGACCACAGATGCTGCAACTGATGGGTGCGCTTTGATGTGTCATACTTAGCCGATTTCTCTGGTGTCATCTAAGACTAAGTACTGGAGCTAAGAACACTTCCAAACATCAGTGAGTCAAATAACAGCACTTACGGATACTCTTGCTGTTTTCCGTGTATAGATACTGATAATAAAGTGTGTTTATAAAGTCCATTACTATTTATCTTTCGAAAATTTTGAGATTTTTTGTAGGTAATCGAGAAGAATACATGAAGAAACAACCGGTGTTGCTGCCGACTGCGTAGAATGTCGTATGAGGAGGCTTAAAACGATTTAACGCAAACATTTATCAAACTGTCCCTTACCAGACTTGTCACTAAGAACATGGGCCACGAATGTATGCAGGCTGGTTGTGTCACTGATAAACAGTGTTCAGGAAGGCCGGCTGCTGCAGCTGAACCTGCAGAAGGGATACAGGAAGCGATTACTTGCAGCCCTCACATCAACCAGAACACTAAGCAGTGAACTTGGTATCGCATACGCTACTGTGTGAAAAACACTTCGATTAAAAGGGAGGAAATTTACCTACCAAAATACAATTCTCCACAAACATGGAGGTGACGATTATTCCACCAGATAAGGTGTGTGCTGTGACTTATGCCGACAGAAATGCAGAATTCAATACAGCACACACCGTTCAGTGGCGAGCTAACATTCACACCTGTGGACGTGTGAACTGACACAGCTGTAGGATTTCGGCAGATGAATAGCCAACCGCATTGCAGGGATGACACGTCAAAAGGAAATGTGTGGGTGGAAATTGCAAGGTCAAAATTGCACGGAAAGTTCATTTTTGCTGAGGAAACAATTGCCGGTAATGCGTATCAAGATACTGAAACAATTTTTGGAGACACAGTTGACTTATGATTAAATATTAGATATTCCCGTGTAGCGGCAAGATGGACCGTCACCACATTCTTCCGTAGCTGTCCAAGACTGTCGCCCGATTTAACCACATCTCAATTTTTCGTCTGGAAACTGATCACGTCAGATGCATCAAGTGAAATCAATAATCTTCAGCAGGTGAAAAACCCTATTTTTATTACTGTGCAACAAATAACGCCAGCTATGTAACTAAGGGTGTTTCTCGATCCACGTGAAAAGTTGGACTTGTGCATACATTTACAGGTCCATCACATTCAGATGCTCCAGATTTGTATTACGAAGTGTCTCAATACATGTTCGCGTTGTTTTTTAGTCAGTACCCTCCGCTGGAGGTTCGAGTCCTCCCTCTGGCATGGGTGCGTGTGTTGTCCTTAGCATAAGTTAGTTTAATTTAGAATAAGTAGTGCTACGCTTAGGGACTGATGTCCTCAGCAGTTTGGTCCCACAAGACCTTACCAGAAATTTCCAATTTTTTAGTCAATAATGAAGTGTTAAAGCGGAAAATGTAACTGGATTTGTAAACATCCTGTATATCTTTACACCTTGTCAGCGTTTTAGATCTTTTTTCTACCATTGTTCTTGCGCCACGTTACGTGGCTGCTAAAAGAACAATTTCCATTGTAGGTAGGATGGACAGTCTGTGTTGATAAACCAACAAACTAAATAGCTTATTGACAGTGTCGTAGATTCATTGAAACATGATAGCTCCTTTGTGTCATTCTGTCACATCTTCGTTTCCACCTGTCTTACAACATTGATTCCATAACACCGACTGGGACGTACGCACCGTTTCACTGCCATGGTTTACGTCATGGTGACGGTTTGCATTACTGCCCGGTCCAATTGAAAGCATTCAGAAGTTACCGACGATGTTACAAGGAGGTTACTAAAATTTTGTGCAATTAGCTAACGACTTGCTGTATTTAATGGCATTTCCGTCACAAATTCCGCTTTGGAAAAGCCTGTCTCAGGCAGCTGGATGCTACTCACGGATAGTGATCTGGGATGATGGATGCGTTAGGAGAGGGAGTAGGCATCGTGCACAATAAAGTTAACGACTTGTTTGTCTAATCTTTTGTATGAAATGAAATGATCGTGTGGCACTGTTGGCCGGGAGGCCCCATCCGGGGAAGTTAGGCCGCCGGAATGCAAGTCTGCAAGTGACGCCGCATTTGGCGACTTGCGCGTCAGTGATGAAGAGATGATGATGATGACACTACAACACCCAACCCACGAGCGGAGAAAATCTCCAACGCGGCCAGCAATCGAACCCGGGCCCATTACTACTCAGCTAAGCAGGCGGACTTATCTTTAAATATTGGCGTCAGATGGAGTGACTCTGGTAGGGGATTACTGAACAGGTAACATCGTATGGAACCTTCGGCTTTTAACGTATTTGAAGCTGCAGCTAGTAAGCTATGAAAGACGATGTTCTTCCCGAATGAGTTACCACATGCACATTTGTTTTGTGACTATCGAGTTGTAAGACGTGTTGGCGAACAAAGAAAGGCCAACCTACTACTTAATAATACCTGGGTAATTCCCTCAACTACGTAACTACGTAGCTCTGATTTCTCATTCTTGGATTCAGTATAGTTTCTGGTAGCGGTATTTTCCCATTATTGTGTTTAGCAATGAAGGGTCTGAGATGAATGTTTTAGGATGGTACTCGATAGGTGAAATTTCTATTGGTGTTGAATTACTTTCTCTTTCCTCGCAAGATTCTAGGTGAGGTCGATGGTTCTTTAACTACAGAACAGAAACTGGTTTCGCAAGTCATAGAGGAAATGTGAATGTGATGATTAGGTGATTCTCAGCACGCGTTGATTATTACTTATGTGCACTTTTTGAGTTGAACGCAAGGGAATTAATTGATCTCAGCACCGGAAGAAACCAAGGAACTTGTTAAAACTCAAGCAGTACGTAATACAGTTATATTATGCACGAACTGGTTTTAGTAATAGTCGACCTGTTGTAACACTGAACTTCATTAATCAACCGGGCGACACGTCCAATATCGATGATCTCGTGCTCATTGTAACAGTGGGATAGGGTACTCTGAAGCAGAGCCTTATGTTCAACAATGTACGTGCCATCCTTCTTCTCCGTCCCCCTCTCCGTCCATCTTCTGCGTCAACCCATTTTCGCCGCCATGAAACTCACATTTCAAATATAAGAGTTACAATAAACTGAAACGACCTTCGGATTCCATCTCCTCTAGCTCTCCTTCTCTGACAACCTTAATATTTACGGGCTGCTAAATTGCAACATACCCTCATCTCGTCTCTCATTACTGCACTTTTTGATTCTAAACATTAATTTTCCAACGGATGCTACTGCAAAGTGAGTTCGCTATGGATTAAGTTAATCAGAAAACACCGCCTCTGAACCCTAGTGGCGGCAGTAGCGGCTGCAACTTTCTAGGGACGAAGTGCGCCCATGCCAAGTTCGGCCATCAGTTACTTCTGCTCCAATCGGCTCGCATTATCACAAAGTTGCGGAGACAATGGTTTCATTTTGTGCCGGAAACTTTGAGAAGGCGACTTCGGTAGTATTGGAAGCGGACGGCAGCTTAAATTTGCTTCCGGACGTTGCCCTTCACTAACTTTGCAACGGACGCTTTTTACATAGTTGAGGGAAAAAAACACAAATCTACGACAAAACATTGATGGTATAGCAGGTGGTGCACAGACAATACATAGTCATGCATTTTCTCGCTTTTTTATACTTAAATGTTGCAGTAAAATTCATATGATGAAGATGTTTATTCTGAGAGAAATAAAGAGACATGATGACGATGACTACGTCACAACAGGGTGCACCCACAGAGAAGGGGAAAATTGACTAGCTGACAAGCGAATTAGTTACTGAACACTGTCTCTTGCCATAACCACCTACGTGAGGTAAATAACAGTAAACTGGTTACTTAGGTCGTCATGAAACGGTGTAACAATAGCTTGCTTCTTCCAAAGACATTATTGGAGTTACCTTTTCCAGTGAAATACCTTGGAATAAGAGAATAAAATATTTTCGTTTTTTGATGCTCTAACAGAAGGTTTCCAGAACAAAGTAAGGGATTTGGGTGCCGCGTATCACTGTACACCATAAACTCTTACTGGCAAAATATTTTTCGGTATATTTACACCATCATAAGTAGTTGTGTCTGAAACCACACTACTGGCCATTAAAATTGCTACACCAAGAAGAATCGCAGATGATAAACGGTTATACATTGGACAAATATATTATACTAGAACTGACATTTGATTACATTTTCCCTCAATTTGGGTGCATAGATCCTGAGAAATCAGAACCCAGAACAATCACCTCTGGCCGCAATAATGGCCTTGAAAAAACTGGAGATTAAGTCAAACAGAGCTTGGATGGCGAGTACAGGTACAGCTGCCCATGCAGCTTCAACACGATACCACAGTTCATCACGAGTAGTGACTGGCGTATTGTGACGAGCCAGTTGCTCGGCCACCACTGACCAGACGTTTTCACTTGATGAGAGATCTGGAGAATGAAGTGTTGGCAGAAGAGCCAACGCCGTGTTGCTAGAGGAGGCCGAAATGCACGCGGTTAATTACACGCAGATTGGCGTGAGGTCTGGAACAATTAAAGGAGTTATTCTATCAAGAAAAGAACGTAGTTATTGGAATACTTAACTTTAATCCATAATTGTAGAACATCGCTCTTGATGATACATGCTTCACATAATAAATATCAATTGAATACGGCGCCTTGCTAGGTCGTAGCAAATGACGTAGCTGAAGGCTATGCTAACTATCGTCTCGGCAAATGAGAGCGTAATTGTCAGTAATCCATCTATGGCAAAGTCGGCTGTACAACTGGGGCGAGTGCCATAACGTCTCTCTAGACCTGCCGTGTGGTGGCGCTCGGTCTGCGATCACTGACAGTGGCGACACGCGGGTCCGACGTATACTAACGGACCGCGGCCGATTTAAAGGCTACCACCTAGCAAGTGTGGTGTCTGGCGGTGACACCACAGAGAATGTGCTGGCCAGGGCAGCAGTCGAACATTTTCTGTATCCAGAAAGGCCCGTACAGGACCTGCAACATGCGGTCGTGCATTATCCTGCTGAAATGTAGGGTTTTGCAGCGATCAAAAATGGTTCAAATGGCTCTGAGCACTATGGGACTCAACTGCCGTGGTCATTAGTCCCCTAGAACTTAGAACTAGTTAAACCTAACTAACCTAAGGACATCACAAACATCCATGCCCGAGGCAGGATTCGAACTTGCGACCGTAGCGGTCTTGCGGTTCCAGACTGCAGCGCCTTTAACCGCACGGCCACTTCGCCCGGCTGCAGCGATCAAATGAAGGGTAGAGCCACAGGTCGTAACACATCTAAAATGTAACGTCCATTGTTCAAACTGCCGTCAATGCGAACAAGAAGCGACCGAGACGTGTAACCAATGGCACCCCATACCATCACGCCGGGTGATACGCCAGTATGGCGATGACAAATACACGCTTCAAATTTGCGTTCACTGCGATGTCGCCAAACACGGAAGCGACCATCATGATGCTGGAAGCAGAACCTGGATTCATCGTGCAACCTGGTTCGTCGTTGAGTACACCATCGCAGGCGCTCGTGTCTGTGATGCAGCGCGAAGGGTAACCGCAGCCATGGTCTCCGAGCTGATAGTTCATGCTGCTGCAAACGTCGTCGAACTATTCGTGCAGATGGTTGTTGTCTTGCAAACGTCCCCATCTGTTGACTCTCGGATCGAGACGTGGCTGCACGATCCGTTACAGCCATGGTGATAAGATGCCTGTCATCTCGACTGCTAGTGATACGAGGCTGTTGGGATCCAGCACGGCGTTCCGTATTACCTTCCTGAACCCACCGATTCCATATTCTGCTAACAGTCATTGGATCTCGACCAACACGAGCAGCAACGTCGCGATACGATAAACCGCAATCGCGATAGGATACAATCCGACCTTTATCAAAGTCGGAAACGTGATAATACGCATTTCTCCTCCTTACACGAGGCATCACAACAACGTTTCACCAGGCAGCGCCGGTCAACTGCTGTTTGTGTATGAGAAATCGGTTGGAAACTTTCCTCATGTCGGCATGTTGTAGGTATCGCCACCGGCGCCAACCTTGTGTGAATGCTCTGAAAAGCTGATCCTTTGCGCATCACAGCATCTTCTTCCTGTCGATCAAATTTCGCGTCTGTAGCACGTCATATTCGTGGCATAGCAATGTTAATGGCCAGTAGTGTACATGTTTTATGGAATACGTTGTACCAGTAGTGGAAACTTGGGCCCAAAATCTGTTTTAATCTATAATAAACGACTACCCTAAGTTTAAGATAGTCTTTATAGGACATTTATGACTTCCATTCAAAGTACAGTATGCTTGTCATCAGAAAGAGCATTGTGTTACGTGTAGGCGGGTGAGGCAACTTTTTTTGCAGTTTGCAGCAGCATGAACTATCAGCTCGGAGACCATGGCTGCGGTTACCCTTCACGCTGCATCACAGGCACGAGCGCCTGCGATGGTGTACTCAACGACGAACCACGGTGCACGATGAATCCATGTTCTGCTTACTTTATACTATATATATTAAAAGCCACAGAAGTGTATGTGTGTGTGTGTGTGTGTGTGTGTGTGTGTGTGTGTGTGTGTGTGGCTGTTTTACTGCGAGTAGATGCCACGACTAACTGTAACTCCTAATGAGCACAGTAAAGTAGTCTGTTTCTGGGGTCTCCTGTCATCTCCAATGAAAGGCAACAACCAAAGAACACGGAGATTACTACTTTCGGAGATAGACATCAGGTTTTCATTCTTACTGGCGGATAATCCCCTCAAGTAGGTCGCGATCTGACTTTCGGAATCGCCTTACGACGCTTTGGACAGATTTATCTTGTAAGGAGATTAATTTAGTTCAAGCCTGTCTGTATTCATACATGATTCATTCGGTGACGTAGCGCCCTCTCGCAGTATCTCCATCTCTGGGCTGAGCTTGCATCAGCTCTATCGGTTTTACAGTTAGCGCTGGCTGACAGGCGTTCACCACATGAGTGATGGCGTCTTCAGGGGCACCCGGAGCAGACGAGGGAGGTGAATACTCACAGGGATCACGGGCAACGTGTTTATTTAGATATTCATAAACCCACAGGAAGGCACGTTGAGGATACGTTGAATAAATTTAATGGGAAACCGGCAGGAACATTAAAAATCATGTAATTCCACTGTTCGACAAAGCAACTTACAAAGTAGAAGAATTAGAAAGAAACTGGCAGGAGGCCACGAACCTCATCCTATACGATCGGAACTGGAAGATAAGAGTTATAGCCTACGTCATGAAATCATCTTCAAAATTTCTTTACTCACAAGGGAACATCCCCATCGCACCCCCCTCAGATTTAGTTATAAGTTGGCACAGTGGATAGGCCTTGAGAAACTGAACACAGATCGATCGAGAAAACAGGAAGAAATTGTGTGGAACTATGAAAAAATAAGCAAAGTATACAAACTGGGTCGTCCATGCGTAATATAGGCAATATTAAGGGCAGTGTGAGGCGAGGAGCGCTGTGGTCCCGTGGTTAGCGTGAACAGCTGCGGAACGAGAGGTCCTTGGTTCAAATCTGCCCTCGACTGAAAATTTTGCTTTCTTTATTTTCGCAAAGTTATGATCTGTCCGTTCGTTCATTGACGTCTCTGTACACAGTAATAAGTTTAGTGTCTGTGTTTTGCGACCGCACCGCAAAACCGTGTGATTAGTTGACGAAAGGACGTGCCTCTCCAATGGGAACCGAAAACATTTGATCGCAAGGTCATAGGTGAACCGAATCCTCCACAGGAAAACACGTCTGATATTTTGTATACGACACTGGTGACAGCATGTGCGTCACATGACAGCAATATGTTGTCGACCGACCTAACTAGTACACTTGGCGAATGGGTGAAAAGATTCTTCTACCTTGCCCGATTTAGGTTTTCTTGTGGATGTAATAATCACTCCAAAAAAAGTGATGAAAACATAAGAGTTTTTCACATAAACTGAAAATAAAAAGTTAAAATTTTCGGTCGAGGAAAGATTTGAACTGAAAACCTCTCGTTCTGCAGCTGTTCACACTAACCACGGGACCACGGCGCTTCTCGTCTCACACTGCCCTTAATATTGCCTATATTACACATGGACGACCCAGTTTGTATATTTTGCTTATTTTTTCATAGTTCCACACAACTTCTTCCTCCTGTTTTCTCGATCGATCTGTGTTCAGTTTTTCAAGGCCTATCCACTGTGCCAACTTATAACTAAATCTGAGGGGGGGTGCGATGGGGATGTTCCCTTGTCAGAAATGTCTTTCGCTGAAATAATGACTTGTATGCAGCGACACCGGTTCTACACAATTTAGTTATAATTTCATTGCTAAACTTAGTCAATGTACAGGATGCGGCAGAAACAATGACCTGTTTTGTTGATGAATAAACTTGTTGTAGCTGGGATTCACAGTCATAAAAATTTTTTTTTAAGGGCATCATCTTCACGCCGGTGACTGTTATAAGTTTTTATTACACTACGTTTTGTTGATGTTGAAATCAGTGAGTAGCTCGGTTCAAGACTTTACTAGTCAGTAAACGAAAAATAGTGGGTTCGCAATTGAATCGTTTCTCAAATATATCGATAATGTTATACGAACGCAGCGCTACCTTATGCAACATTTTGACATTCGTCGTAATCATCACGTTCCGTCCCATAACTCCTTTACGAGAAAGGTTCAGCAAATGAGAGCGATAGTATCTGCAACGAATAAGCCGCCATCCGATAGACCACTAATAATTCTCACCTCGGTCTACACAGTAACAGTAACAGCTGCTTTTCAGCGAAGTCCACTGAGATCAGTTCGTCAGCATTTGTAGTTACCTAACATCTCGGAGAGAATCTGCGACGGATGGTGTATCTGGATATTCATTTCAACTCCTGCTAACTATAAGTGGTGCCATAGTTATAGTCCAGAGATCAGCAAGTAGTCAATAGTTCTGCACACACCTTCTGGAGACACGTCTTACCACTTCTGTCTGTACCTGACATCTTGTGGTAGTACACTGCACCAAGTGTATGAAACCTGCTACAACTGTTTCTGTTTGTCGTCGGATCAGTATTGTTGTCGGAATACATTCCTTTGCTTCTGCAATATACCTTACGGTGACCTGTACCAGCTCATACCTTTATTGTGAGATAAGTTTCAAGGACTGTTTTCACATTTTGGTAAGTAAACTTTAATAACGGTAATAATATTATTTCTAAATAAAAGAAACATAAAATAAAACCAGGAAGTACAGTTCATTGCTTTTTTTCTGTGTAATGGCAACACACAACAGCTCTCCATAGTGTTAATACCTCACAATTGAGCCATAGTAATATATGTACCACCATAGCTTTTCATGTTAAACCACAAAAATAAAATTATCAAAAAATAAATATGGTCAGTTGATCACAATTCTAATAGGATAGCAAAAAAAATATCTTCGCTGAGTTGCTTCGGGAAATGCTCCCTTGAAAGGGTTAAGGTGAATGGCAGAGAGTACTTAGGATACTGCTATCATATCCACTCTCTCTCCCCATTCTCCTCTTAAATAACAAAATAAAAAACTATATTTGCGAATGATGCATTGAAAGAAATGGTGTACGCTTGAATTTCTCTAATTTCAAGAACATGGGCATTTTGTGAGACCCACCGCTTTGCATATCACTATATTAGGCTCCGCCTTAAGATAAAGTTACACCTGAACAGCAGTGTTAAGCAGGGTGGTACTTCAGTACTGTCTTCGGAAATGAGACGCTGTAGGAAGTCTCCTCATTCACTGAAATGCTTGGTGCTATTAGGTGAAGTAATTAGAGGAACTTCAGTTTGAAATGACTTCTACAGACATTGATTATCATACTTTTGTTCAACTATGCAATTTAGATGGATATACAGCTATTCTAGCTTCAGAGTAATGTGATGTACCGACATTGAGCTGTACCGACAAACTTTCAGAAGTGATAGTATTGACCGAAACAAGGAAAAAAAATAGTAAGGATGGACTCTAAAATGCTTACCTGAAGAGCTGTGAGCACGTGTTTATTTTCGCTATGCTCACAGCTCTTAAAGTATCCATTTTAGAGCCTCTTTTTCTAGACCTTTTTCTTGTCAACACTCGGCTCGTTTTTCTCAACTATTTCATAATATCTGACGAGGCCCATTTTGTTTTCTCGGGTTACGTGAACTAACAAACCAGGCGCCGGCCACTGTCCGAGTGTACCCGAGACCACTTCATAGGGTAAAAGTTATCGTGTAGTGTAGCATGTCTGTACAGGTTCATACACTTTTGAGAATGACGCAAGTGTAAATGCCTCAGTAACATCAGATGGATATGTAGCTATGTTGCAACAGTGCTTAATGCGGTAAATGCGTCGTAAGAATATCCGTATGCAGTCGTTCTGGTTCAAATGGGACGGTGCAACAGCTCACACAGCCAGAATGTCCGTAATACCGTTACGCCAAATATTTGTTGTTTCCCGCTTTGTGGACATCAGCTGACAATCCTATTCGCCCGATTTATCAGGTTATGGCTTTTTACTTTGGTCATTCCTGAAACTCAGAGTATATACTAAAAGGACAGCAACTACTGAGGACATGAAAAACAGTATCCAGCGGATATCGAGACCTAACAAGCGATTCTATTCGCAAGGTTGCGGTGAGCGTGCATTTTCGTTCCGTAAATTGCGACGCCAGCAATGGTAGATACCTAAAGCTCCTGTCTGCTAAAATGGTATGGAATATTGTTCAAGTATTCAAATGTGTATGAATTTCTAAGGGACCAAACTGCTTAGGTCATCGGTCCCTGAACTTACACACTACTTAAACTTACTTAAACTAACTTATTCTAAGAACAACACACACACACACACACACACACACACACACACACACACACACACATGCCCGAGGGAGGACTCGAAACTCCGGCGGGAGGAGTATGAAGTATTCTTTAGAACAATGCACACTAATTGTGTATAGCTGTAGACTATACATCTTTATGGTCAAATAAAGTATTTAAAATAGATAATTGTTCATGTCTCACAGTATGTGATAAACAAAACCCGCTATTCTTCACAATATAATTTCACAAATTTACTCACACCATGTTTAACATTTTCGGGATTAATCATAATCAGCAAGATTCACATTGGAAACAGACAAGTAGCAATCATTTAAAGTACTTTAAAATCACATTTCCATGAGTTTTAACGTAGTTGTACAGAGTCAATGTTGTGACCCACCAAAACTGGAAATCACCTAAAGATGATGCTTCAGAATACTTATATAGCGACTGATTTGCTCATATACAGGGTGTTCCGAAACTATTCATTCAAATTAACACAGCAGGTAGATAACATCAAAACAAATATATTTCGATGAGGAACACATGGTCTCTGAAATCAACTTACAATGTTAAGGAAGAATTTGTTAGCGGTGCTGACGTAAGCTGTTAAGCTGTTGTGTCGGTATCGCCGGATGGGAATGTGTACTGATATTCAAATATCCACAGTTCGCATGAGTAGGCACATTGTGAATCCAAGAGGTACTCGACTTCGTGCCTATCGACACTGGTTCGGTGTTGACGCATGGGCCGGCATTCTCCGTGATAGGTTGACTGGATCGTACATTCGTCCATTCCGCCTCAAAGGACAGAGATGTCGTATCTCGATGGAACGGTTTTGTCAGAACTATTTGAGGATGTACCTCTGAATCTTAGAGAAAGGTTTTACTTCCAGCACGCTCACTGTAATCAAACCATTTTGCCAATTTCTGAGTTGTCACTGTTTTAACAATAAAAAACGACAAATCTCAAAACGATAATAAAATCATCTAAAAATCGCTATGTAGTGGCCGGCCTTAAGATCTTAAAATGCAGTGTCGAAAGAGAACGAACATCAGTGGCAAAACACAGACTCGACGAGCAGGAGACAGATTCGTGGTTGCTACCTCACAGTATCGTGGAACAGCACTGCCACTTACTCTATAGCGGCATCTGCTTGTAGTTTTTAACTGGATTTGGTTTAAGTTCGCGCCGGACTCTTTATTTGCTTCGTCGTTAACATCATGTTGAACAGATTGGAGGTGTGAGATTTGGAAACATGTGCCTTCACTCAGTGCAATCTACCTTTGCGTGATTTGTCCAACAAACGATGTGTCTTTCACGGTTCTCCACCGAGAACTGATTCAAATTACCATGTGACATTTCTGATTATGGTTTTCAAAAAAAATGGTTCAAATGGCTCTGAGCACTAAGGGACTTACCTGCTGAAGTCATGAGTCCCCTGGACTTAGAACTACTTAAACCTAACTAACCTAAGGACATTACACACATCGATGCCCAAGGCATGATTCGAACCTGCGAACCTAGCAGCAGCGCGGCTCCGGACTGAAGCACCTAGAACCGTTCGGCCACAACGGCCGGCTATGGTTTTCAGTGGTATCCATAAATCACTCAGTGTAGGTTCTGAGATAGCTCCGTAAACAAAGTAACGGCTGATTTCTTTCACTTGTTTTGTTCGAGCTTGTCCTCAGATACTAGTAATCTCAACATCGACAAAGCGTTATACTCTAATTTGCTACTTTTTAGTATAATCTGATACTGTTATAATCGTACTTTCGGTATCAGGTGGCAGCTGTCGCAAACAATTTGTAATGATGTAACAGCTGTTCACCAAACGCTGGTATTATGTTTCCTGAGAGCTATGTAGCAGTTCACCGTGGAGTGCCTCTTGCTGCTGACTCAGAGCCCGAGTCAAGCAGCCACCCATTCTCCCCCTGGGCTGTTGTTTATGCGTGTGGGAGCCGCTGAGCGGTAAATACTGTACGAGCTCTCTTTTCCCTATGCTCGCGCTGTTGCCCTCTTCCCGAACCTCAGGCAGGAGCTATCATCAACGCGTCTCTTACGATCGCAACATCCGTTCTTCGCACACGCACAAGCATTCCTTAGCCAGCCGGTGTGGCCGACCGGTTCTAGGCGCTTCAGTCTTTAACCGCGCGACCGCTACGGTCGCAGGTTCGAATCCTGCCTCTGGCATGGATGTGTGATGTCCTTAGGTTAATTAGGTTTAAGTAGTTCTAAGTTCTAGGGGACTGATGACCTCAAATGTTAAGTCCCATAGTGCTCAGAGGCATTTGAACCTAGCATTCCTTTTCTGGGTGTGTGGACGGAACCTGAAAATAATATAAAGATAGCAACGAGCGCTCAACAACTTACCCGGTCTGCCCCACGCGATAAGAATTTCACGACTAAGTATAGCGTTAAATTTATTCAGTAACGCACCAGTTTATAACTAATGCCTTGAATTTCAAAATGTTCCTTTCATGTTTCTTCGTAGTAAGTATAATAAAATACTTTGCGCTACTGAACTCGTTATTTTGGACAGCAATAACACAGTATTAATATGGAGATGTTTGTGAGGTCGTTTTGGTCGACCGAAGGAGGAAGATATTAAATAGATTGGGTAACTGTCTGAGCTTCGGTTGTACATAAAGTGTTTCAGGAAGAATCCATATACCAGGCGATTAAAAAAAAAGTTTACAAACTGACATGGCACACTGGCCACATAAAAAAATCAGTAATCACATAGGAATCGGGGGTCCTAAAGGCCATCCGGGGCTACTAAATGGCATTGAAGTTATTTAGTCACTTGTTACAAATGGACGCCCCTACAGGAGATGCTAAAAGTGTTGTTCAGACGCATCGAGGCACGCTCGTCCTAAAGAAGAATTTAAGCCTTTTGACTCAAAAGTTACATTCAAAAATTTATCAATAGACAGATCGACACTGCATTGAATGGCGCACCCTTTCAAAGACATCTGGTGTATTTCGAATAGAACCTGTTGCAGTAGGAATCCTGCCCACTAGGTCCTCCCGCGTTGTAACAGATGTTTCATGCACAAGGCCCTTCAGATACAACCACAAGAAAAAATCGATTGAGGACAGATCTGGTGATCGTGATGGCCATGTGACTGTCCCATCTCGACCAATCGAATGGCAGGGAAAGGCTGCCTGCAGAGGTGCCCTCACTTGTCTGCTGAAATTTGCGAGGGCTTCACCTTGCTGAAATCGAATGCGGTGGCGAATAGTCATGGGAATATCATTCAACATGTCCGGGAGAAGACCTCGCAGGAGTACGAGATACGTGAGACCAAGTCGGTCTGGGAGAATGTGCTGCCCAATTGAACAGTATCCGACGTGTAGCACGTGGATTCTGATCAGCTCAAGTACGCAGGTTGTGAACGTTCATCAGACCATCGAGTGAGAACGCAGATTCATGGCTGAAGAGGACGCTCGCTGTGAAGCTTCGACTTGCAGCAGTTTCCTGCAGAAAACACAGCTTAAATCCGATGCGCCTTTCGTATTGACCCGGTTGCACTGCGTGGACGCCTTAGAAATGAAATATATACCGACCGTCGTTGTGTACAATGCGCCAGCAGATGGTTTGGGGGTATGAAAGGCGCGATATACATGTCGTGTACTTGTTGACGTCGTACGCTGCATCCTTTCCAGAACGATTCCTTCCGCCGCAACTGACTGTCTTGTTCGTTGGCGACCAGCACTTGGCCCGTGGACATTTACCGTGCCAGTTTCGCACAATCGGCGATGAAGCATGGAGAATAATGTGTAGCACGACTCATTTCTATCGGTATATGTCGCACCATGCAATCGCACAGCTTCTCGTTCATTGCGGTTGGCTACGCCGTAAGTCAAATGCATCTTAGCCATTTCGCGATACTTGTAGTCAGCCACGTTACTCCCAACGCTTCCATAGCGTCAATGGCGACGGTATCCGTGCGCTCCGCCCGTGTCTCTATAGCAACGCCCTTTCGTGGCATTTGCGATGCTGCTTCCTATGTGATTACAGATTCTTGTTGTGTGGCAGATGTGCTATTTCAGATTGTAAACGTTATTTGGATCACCCTGTATATTTCGGAAGTGTATGTATGTTCACCCAAGGTTGGTACACTTACCACTGTCTGGAACGAAACCGCTGAGAGGATAAGAACCACCAGCCTCTCAAAGGGGAGAGGGCGGGGGTGGGATAGAGTGTAACTGACGATGCACAAATACCCAGACTATTCATCCAGTATTCGAGATTTAGAGCACTTGGTGACTTGCAGCCAACTTTACACATAATTTCAGACTTTTAAGAGACTTTTTCTCGCTGACACTCTCTCCAAAAAAAAGATGAAAGGAAAGACTATCATCCTTATATCATTTTCGCTACTCATTCAGTGAAACTGACGCATTAAGCATGTCCTTTCAGTTTATTGTTTCTTTACTACTAACTTTATTTCCAACACATTTTGAACGCAGGAACATTATATGCCACTGAATGTACCTGCAAAATAAAGATCAATAATGTTATGCGGGACTGATGACCGTAGCTGTTTAGTCCTCCTTAAACATCCTAACAACCACCACCACCTAGAATGTTAAGAAAGTCTGTTTTAGTTACAAAACTTTATGGTTTTTCATACAAAAACTTAAAGGGAATTAGTTTTCATCATGACCTCGTGTATCATTGTTTCACACATAGTTCAGTCATAAACACTGAGCTGTGTAAAAACGAATCTATAGGGCGAGTTCCGTTAGCGATACAGGCGAAATATGTGCAAGAATTGTGTGAAGTATGTTAAATACATGTGAAATATATGTGACATACGCATAGGAGGGTAAGACCACGGCTAAAAAGCTCCTCCTAAACGCCTGGAACGATTTTATCTATATTTGGTGCACATACTGCTTACTAACTGGAAAAAAAAAAATCTGCTGGGGTAAGAATCGGCTGACTCATATTTGGGTAGGGCTGATAATACAGCGAGAGAACGGGCAAGAGTAGGTGGACAGACGGAGAGGGAGGCGGAGTATATTGACACAGACAAGGAGAGGAGGAAATGGACAGAGAATGGAAAGAAAAGAAGATATAGAGACAGAGAGAAGGATATGGTCAGGGACTGGAATGGGTGACAGGAGGAGATGGTTAGCGATTTAGGGGAAGAGCATAATGTGCAGAGAGTGCGGAGGAGGAGCTGGACAGATACAGTTGATGACAATGATGATGATGTTTGGCTCGTGGAGCGCTCAATTGCGCGGGCATCAGCTCCCGTACAAAATCCCAATCTTTACACAGTCCAATCTAGCCACTTTCACGAATGATGATGAAATGATGAGGACAACACAAACAACCAGTGACCGGGCAATGAAAATCCACAACCCGGCCGGGAATCGAGTACGTGGACCCTGTGATCCAGAGGCAGGAATGATAGCTACTAGACCACAAGCTGCGGACACAGATGGGGGAGGAGATGAAGGGAGAGAGGGGGGGGGTGGATAAAATGGTTTTAGAGGGGTCGACGAGGAGATAAAGGCGCAGGAGGAGCAGGAGGTGGACTTAGTGGAGGACAGAGGAGGTGCAGAGACGAGGAGAAGGTGAGGGAGAGATGGGAGGGGGGCAGACGGAGAGAAGAAGGGGTAGGGGGGGGATGGACAGAGTGGGGGGGGCAGAGGAGATGGACAGAGGGGTGAGTAGGAGAGGGACGAAGAAGGGGGAGGAGGATATGGACTAACGCAGGTGAGGGAGGGGGGGGGGGGGGGAGAGGAAGAGATGAACTAATAAAAGTAACTGGCCAGTGCCGGGTGCTCAGGTATTAGGACATATGTGGTAAACAGAACTTGAATAAATGTCAAAGAGTTGCTAAGTGATGGTTTATCAACAGTCGGTTTCGCTACGTTAAAGCTTCATCCCCTGAGCTATTCGTTCCAATGCTCTGGCGCTTATTAATTCGGGACGACGTGTCGGATTATGCGACAACGAAGGTTGGGGGTGAGTGACAGTCTCTTTATTTGTGTGACACTACCAACAACCTGAATATGCTGATTTAACAAAGCAAACAGGTCGTTAATAAACCCCTGTATAACAGCTGTTTGCGGTTTATTCGGGTTCAATTTACCATGTATTTCAACGGCTGCTCATGTTATGAAGTTGTATTAGTAAATATTTTAAGTGGTAGTAGTATACAAAAATTAAACTTGCCATATAAAAACCTGTACTGGTAAGTGAGATACAACTATTAGAACGTGACCCAATCAAATAATACATGAGAGTTAATTGAAGACAAATTATGAAGTACAAAGATGATTTTCATAAGTTCCATCTCAGACTTAAATGCACTTTCGAATTTCTCGATATCAGTTCTACATTTTATGAGGTTGTCTTGGAGTTCGTCGTTGACGGCACTGCTATTCAAAATCGGAACGATTAAGTCATCTCTTGTGCGTACCTACCCTTCGCAGACTTCACCTTTCAACTACCCCCACGGGAAATAATCTAAAGGGATAAGGCCAGGCTAACTTCTTTGCTAAGAAACGTGACGACTTCCACCATTGTTTCAAGTCGTACTCCAGCAATACAGGTGAGTAACATTGAGAAATACACACATTAACAAAACCTTAGCATCGTTTCATTTCGAAATTTCTGACACAGCAAACAGAAACTGGCTCTGAGTCATGCATATATACATTCATTTGCATGGTGTTCAGTTTACCAAATAAGAAAATAAATAAATAAAATAAAAAATTGTAAAACGACAAAATCTTCTTTTCCATGGGCGGCTTTCCATACCATTGTTGACCAACGTCGTTACGTGGTGGAACGTCCCCTTGCTCAAATCCAGGCTTAGATACATTGTGGCATACCATCAGATTCTCAAGCCAGCCGTTGTCGGGACTGTGCCACTCTTCAGTGGCAGTTCGCGCAAACTATATGGTTGTTGTCTGTGGCCGGCTGCTACGGTCGCAGGTTCGAATCCTGCCTCTGGCATTTATGTCTGTGATGTCCTTAGGTTAGTTAGGTTTAAGTAGTTCTAAGTTCTAGGGGACTGATGACCTCAGATGTTAAGTCCTATAGTGCTCAGAGCCATTTGAACTATTTTGTTGTCTGCATAAAAAAACAGCTCATTTCTTTTCCTTTGTCAGGTGGTCTTTGTGTGTCCAAAGCTGTACCTAAAGGCTAGGAAGTTCACGAGGAATAGGTCTTTCGCCTGTCGGCGGTCATTGTCTCCTGGTAATCACGCGTAGCGTAGAAATCGCCAGGTGAAAAGAACGCTGTGAGAGTTGACTTGAAGCTCAATCCTATAAAAAGTACCGAATCATTCGAAAATGATCACCATATTACACTTGGCTTTCGGAATCAAACCGCCGTCGAGTTCTCATGGGGATTCACGAGGAGATTGTGCCGTCACAGGTTCAGTACATTAATTGCGATCGATGGTTCAGGTTGGCCAGACTTACCCACTCTACATCCCAGGCTACCCCTGACTCTCAGCCAGTCTCCATGGATCCTATGCTACTCGTACCAACGACCCCGTCTTGGCGAGATTCCTCTTCCACAGTTTGACGAGACACCGAGGGGACAGCAGTCTGAGGCGCCGTTGACTTGTTACTATCTGATCAAGTTTCTGCATAAATTTTGTTGTTGAAGTCCTCTTCGAAGGCCTTATCCAGTAACATAGAAATTGAAAATAATTTCATTAACATAGCCTGTGTAATAATTCAGCAATCTCTATCGCTGAATATCACTGGCGCACGTCAGATAATTCGTCACAATTTGCTCTATAACTTAACAGAAACCTCACATTGACAGAATCACACGTTATGGACAGTTTTATGGTGGTCTGCCTAACCCTGTGTAGCTCTAAAGCTGTATTATTCTACACGTAAGATACTTTTGTGTTCAGTACGTAAATGTTCAAGATGTCACAAAACAAGCGTCATGAAAACATTATTCTAATCAAACGTTCCTTGACAAGTGTGTCTGAGTCGCTCTCGGTAGAAGAAAGAATATCCGTTGTTTCTTGCAAACGTGGTGCCAAAACATTTGAGAAATTGCGTAAGCTGTATCGTCGAATATAAGGAAAAGAGCCACCAATCAGGACCAGTATCAGGCTTCCTGCAAACAGATTCAGACTAAGAAGAAGTGTGCATAAAGAGGAAAGTCCTGGTTGACCATCAACATCTGACAGTGCTGCCCAAGAGCTAGTGTACACAATGAGGTACGTTCTGGACTAATATCAACATTTGACGACGCCCCCCGAAGCGCCGAGTAAACCATTCAAAGGAGCCCACGTGCTTCCGTTTATCGGATGAGCCGTGAGCTGAGCATTCCACTATCCACTATCTGGGGTATGCTCCTCGTTCTATACTGGAAAAGACGGCGCGTCGGATAGAGCTAATGTATCGTCTGCAAGAGGAAGATTACCCCGCTTGTATGGATATTGTGCTGATCTTTTGGAGTCCGCGGAAAATGGAAGCACGTAACCTCCTCTGCAAACGGGAGGTTTTTTGAACCGACACGGATATGAACCGACAACAATCCGCATGAGGTGCAAGAATGGGAAACAAACACCTCGAAACTGAACGTACGGCTATAGATTTCTAAACTGTCACTTTTTTCTCCATCTTGTTTTCATTGTTCAGGATTACCTCAATCACATGTTCCCTGGACGGTGGATCGATAGAAGTTCATCGCGTACGTGGACTCCAAGGAATCCTTTGATTACCCCCTTACTCTTCATCTCATGTGGCTATATCAAGTTCCATGTGTACAGAGTTAAAATCAGTCAGCTATCTGGTCGGATTTTAGAGTTGGTTGACAGCACACAACCGATGAACTACGAAAAGTGTTCCAAGAAACTGCAGAAATGTACCCTCTTTGTGTTGACAGACAGGGTGGAAATGCACTATAATGATTTCTAATGCCTCATTATGCCCATTGCTGTATAGGTGTTTGTTATATCAAATCTTTGTTTCATGAAAAAGAATAGTTGTTTTTGGACACTCCGTACTTAGTAAAGTAATTAAACCTAGTTTTAGATTTCTGTCATAGTCATGTGTTTTCAGGACTTCTAATCGATTGCAGAAACGATAAACGGTTGGTATTAATAGTTTAGACAATGTAGTAACAGATGGTCACTCACGATTTGAATCATAATCGATACTACGTCTTTCGTAGTTGAAAGTTGATGATATGTCACACGATACTCTTCACAGTCTGTCTCCATGTTTTCTGGTCTTCTGCATCTCGGAGTAGCTGGATGCATGTTTGATTTGTCTTCACCTGTACCTGGCCCATCCATCATCTCTAGGGTCTTGCCTACAATCTTTTCAATTCGACTATGCCTTGAATGATATTCTTTTCCAAGGTATCATTTTGTCGTCGGCCAATGTGGCTAAAGAACCGCAAGATTATTTGGAAATGAATATTAGACAACCTCTTCTTCAAACTGAGCGCTTGATGGACTCAAACGAATTCAAGTCGACCTGGGAGGTAATGGAACAGGGAATCACGACCGATGTACTTGTTGTCTAATGACATTTGGTAGTAAAAAAGGATTCAACTGGCTCTGAGCACTATGGGACTTAACATCTGAGGTCACCAGTCCCCTAGAACTTAGAACTACTTAAACCTAACTAACCTAAGGACATCACACTCATCCATGCCCGAGGATGGATTCGAACCTGTGAGTGCAGTGGTCGCGCGGTTCCAGACTGAAGCGCCTAGAACCGCTCGCCCACAGCGGCCGGCTATTTGGTGGTCCTTAAGTATCTGGAACGATGATAAATCCATCGAGGGCAGTTTATCAGTTTGTAATTTACGACTCCCATGCAGTGCTACGAAATAAACATTACGTTAGACACGAACAGTGTTTGTATTTGAATATGAAGGTGGTATCTGTTCTTTCGCACATGTCCAAAAGAACAGATACCATCTTCATATATATATAGCTAAGGCTCAAAGGCCATTTTACCATCTTCTTGTGTGCGGATGCACAAACAGTGCCGAACTCTTACGGGAATCGGCAGTAAAGCCGCGAGTAATGAGTATAATGGGCAGGGGCACTATGAACATAGTGCAGGACAATACGTTGCGAATGTAGGTCTCACGGAGACATGCCAGAGATGAGTCCCTGCAGTCGCACTATTCTCTGTGTTCTCGGTGGCTCAAATGGCTAGCCGGCACGGTAGCTCAGCGTGTTCGGTCAGAGGGCTGCGTGCTCTCTATAATAAAAAAACTAAGGAACCAACGATCAATTTGAACAGATGTCTTGTGACGTCCGCCACGACCAAACGCAACGAACTATATCGAACAAAATGAGTAAAAAAAAAAATAAAATAAAATAAAGGGTATAGCGTCTGCCATGTAAACAGGAGATCCCGTGTTCGAGTCACGGTCGGGGCACACATTTTCGACTGTCCCCGTTGACTTATATCAACGCCTGTATGCAGGGTATTCATTTCATTGTAATTTCACGAACAGTGTTGCAATATCGGCATGGCTGCACTTGTGCATACACCGTGTGCGGGAAACTATTAGTTTTCGGACCAATGTTTATCAGAATTATTTGCTTGATTCATTGTCCCCTGTTTATCTCCTTCGTTTCTCCCTGTAATGGCCAAATATCGTTTGTATTGCAGGAAGCTGCAAAACGTGGATTCAAATGGAACTCAGATTTTGCAAATGAGAGCAAGACAAGGATATGGTTTATCACTTGACTTGTACGTTGGAGCAGAAGTAAGGGATTCGCCTTCCAAGTGAAACAACAAACTCTTTCGCAACGACGGCCAAATTATTTTCGTTCCGCATGGTTGTTTGGCTAGGAGCTGAGGGGCCGTTTGTTAAGGGCAAACACGCGGCTGTACCTCGCGTGTTTACAACCATCCGCCAGTATACAGCGCGAGTCGTAAAGGGCCGAGCTGACGGAAAGGAAGCCGTGCGGCGTACTCAGCTGTTTCGCTTAAGGTGTTTCCGTCAACATTCACGACAGACCAAAATACAGTCAGCTGGGAAGCGTCCCTCTTAATTTGTTTCCGAGCACACGGCACGTGAAGTGCCTGACGCCGAGGCTTTGCGAAAGCGCTCTTTGATGCTACACATATCGCTACAGATAACAGGGCCGGCCGCTGTGGCCGAGCGGTTCTAGGTGCTTCAGTCCGGAACGGCGCTGCTGCTACTGTCGCAGGTTCGAATCCTGCCTCGGGTATGGATGTGTGTGATGTCTTTAGGTTAGTTAGATTTAAGTAGTTCTACGTCTAGCGGACTGATGACCTCAGATGTTAAGTCCCATAGTGCTTAGAGCCATATGACCATTTTTTTTGAACAGATAACAGGTAACATGCCTGTACACCGCGTTATAAATGATGGACAGTACTTCGTAACATTTCTTCCCCTTGTTATTCCGACTGCGATTACTACCCGGGAAGAACAAATTTTTGTAGGCACGTATGAGTTACGAATATCTCTGATTTTACAACCATTGTCTTCTCGCGAGATACAAGCAAGACGAAGCGATCTATTGAAAACCTATAGTTGTCTTGCAAAACTATACTAGATATTCAATTAAAATGTGAAAGAAATGTTTATCAAAATTTACATACAATTTTTAGGCATAATTCCGTGATAAGCCAATATGACTCGTAAATTTTAATGACAAGGGTGGCACTTTCGCAAGTGAATTGTGACTTTCCTCCAGTTCATTTCCAGTTCGCATTCTTTCAATATTAGAGATGGTGCAACTTTACTCCTTCTTGAATAACTCTCGGCTTATCAGCCAAGTCGTGGGTTCGTGTTGTAGTAACGTTTCGGCAGTGCCCAACTCATTATCTACAGTGTCAGATTCATGTCATGTTCCTTCCTTCACAGCCGATGGACCGCAGACGCCCCTGCTGAGGACCTAGTGGGTGGGCCAACCGCCTCTCCGGATGAAATGTATCCACTGGTGTTGGGGATCGCCCCTCCAGTGTGGTGGAAGGGGGTTTGGGTGTCGAATCCCGATGCCGCCTGTCTATTTCGCTAATTACCTCCGCCGTTTTGCCCCAGAGAGCTCCTGTTGTGATTTTGTCATTGATACATACACTGTGGAGCTCATGTGGAAACAGCTGTTTTGGTCATACGGTCAACCGGAACAGTGGTTTCCAATCGTGCTCCGAAGAGACAAGAAGAATCAGGATTCGACGCTCGGACCCCTCCACCCACAAGTGGATCTCCCCACCACCGGCCGCGATCTCTTCCAGAGGCACGCAATTGGCACTCGGCGGAACAGTCTACGATCCAGTGGCTGTAAAGGACGTAAATCCGACACTTCGCCTGAAAGCGATTGCTGGGAAGCTCGTTGAAGCGTAGCGGCAAGACGCCGCCACCACTCGGCTGATAACCCGTGAAGATTTCATTAATAAGATTGACCGAAAAAATCTAGCATTAGTATATCACTCTTCCTTTTCCCTCACATCACTCCGTTTCTCGTTTATTCTTTCCCAAATAATTACGAATCACAAAATGTATTGTGTCTTGTTGCAAAACCTCTGTTTAAAAAAGAAAACCCAGACTTTAGCTTGTATAAAACCCATATGCTGCAGCACATAAGAAATTGCTTCACTCTGAAAGTTCAGGTTTACCGTCAACAAGATGCGGGTAACGGAAGAGAGTAACCCAAATACCTTCTAAGCACCGAAAAGTAGTTTAGATATTAAAAAATGGTTGGTTGGTTGGTTCAGGAGAGGGGAACAAACAGCGAGATCATAGGTCCCATCGAATTAGGGAAGGACGGGGAAGAAAGTCGGTCGTGCCCTTTCAAAGGAACCATCCCGGCATTTGTCTGAAGCGATTTAGCGAAATCATAGAAAACCTAAATCAAGATGGCTGGATGCGGGTTTGAATCGTCGTCCTTCCGAATTCGAATCCAGTGTGCTAGCCACTCCGCCACCTTGCTCGGTAAAAAAAGAAAATCACAGGTATTTTCATTTTAAATTTTAATATTAAATATGGCGTATGCTAAATAAATGAACAATTGTAGGTAGACATATCAAATTAATGATAGTGCATCTCACATGAATAGTATGGATCGTTTAAGTGAAAAATACTGAACATAGGTGTCTGTATCCTTTTGCTAAAATATCAGCTACAGTCTATGAAGTAAGATCGTGGTCGGGTTAATCAATAGAAACATGTATCTGACAAAGTAAAACATATAAGTGCTTTATATACGAACAAAATAATAATGAGCGTATGGCATTGGTGGCCGGGAGACCCCTCGCGGGGCGGTTCGGTCGCTGCTCCACAAGTTCTTTAACGCCACTACGGAGACTTACGAGTGAATGAGGATGTAATGATGATGAAAGACACACAACACCCAGTCATCTCGAGGCAGAGAAAATCTCTGACCCCGCCGGAAATCGAACCCGGGACCCCGTGCGCGGGAAGCGAGAACGCTACCGCAAGACCACGAGCCGCGGACTATGAACAAAAGAAAAGTATCGGTGCAGTTGATAATACGTCCAACTACTCGTAATTGCTTGGCATTTTCTAGGCATGTCTGAATCCAGGTTTTTCGCTTATTCACGTAGAAGACACCTCCAAATGTATCGAATTTGCGTTTACAGCTGCACCAAAGTGAATATCTTTATTCCATGTGACATCTTTTTGATATAAGACCATAAGTATTCAGTAGGATTAGTGTCAGGCGACTCCGAGGGACAATCCAGAACCTGCGAACCCTTCTTCATTCTCCAGTCGCTGTAAATCTGGCTGCGGTTCTTCGGATTATTGTCCTCCTGCAGTATTTAATCATTATTTTTGTCGATGAACCAACTTTGGCAGTCAGCATCAAACATCTTTGATGAACGCGATGCGTAAACCACAACCACCCCTCTTCTTCAAGAATTCAGAGCAATTCTTTATGGACATTGCATGGACGACGAAGGTTCCATGTGTTGGATTATGAACAAGCTAAAGCGTCATCTTTTACCATCTGTGTCTCTCTTATTTAACAGACTAAACAGACTGTAAGCGTGCGAAAGGTAGTTTCGATCCTAGTGCCAGTACACTATACGAAAGAAACTCGTTCTAATAAACTGGCCTTTATTTTTCATCTAAATATGGTGTCATTCATAATAAGTATTTTTTTTTTAATTCTTTGCCCTTTAAATCCGTTGAAAATTACATTTCTGATGTTAGAAACCTGCACTCACTTTTTGTTAATAGTATCATTTCTCAGAGCTTCCAATTCATTGAAGATATGTTTCATTTCTATTACCCCAGCATTCCTTGTTGACAAGCATATCGTCGTTATGTTTGAGGCCTGCAAGTTTTTGTTGTTACCAAAGTATCGGCAGCAGACTGAACATTAACGAAATTTTGTTCAGTTAAGTCAACGACTTTAAGTTTATTATCACGAGTAGCAGATCTTAGAATATCATGCGTCTTTAGGTATAGATACCTTGCACAGTCTCTTGCTCTTGTCAAGTCCCTATTGCACTGGAAGTGGAAAGTAGCTAGGACCAGATATTAAGAACTTTTGTTCACTGATGACAAACACCCAAGTGAAGCAAAATAAACAACAAAAAATATCATTATCCCGTTTTTATTCTGTGCTCTGCAATTGTCGTTACATAATAAATGTTCTTAAGTTAATGTTGTTTAGTACACGAAGGAGACAGGGAACTATTTCATTGCCTCCCCGGCTTGCAGCAAATGATGCAGATGTACACTCCATTGAAGTCACACACATGGACACCAAAATTATAGCAGGATAATTGTAAAACTCACTCCAGGTCTATGTACACTACATTTACGTTGCTACCAGGCAGCTGAAATTTTCTAGATTCCTGTTTAATGAGTCTCATTGCTTTCCCAGACTTTCTGTGGTGTTGTTCAAGTTTGGTTTTTGCTGTTTCCGATTCTGGAGTGGATTTGCAACATTTCCGTCACCTGAAGCTGATCACAAGTTCGGCAAGTGTCATAACCTGGTACTCTGAATGAAAGATTTGAAAACACTTGCTTCCAAATTTCGGCATATAAGATTAGCCAATTAGCCGATTTAAAAGATAGGTAAAATTCGTGGGTTTTGAGATCAAGGCAAAGGTATTCCAGTGTCGATCTAGCAAGCGAGTAGTGACTCTCTGTTCACAGCATACCATTTATTTGTTGTATAATATTTTCCGCAATCTCATTACAAAGCTTTTTGCCTTAGCGAACTTTCCTCTCCTTTCTTCAAATATTAATTCCCCATTCATTTTTCTCTAGGCTATATAACGGCGAGCTAGATAGTACAAAAATATCTATAAACGTTTGCCGACATACCTGGACTCTATTTCTCCATCTGGTTTACAGTATGTAACTGTTGACTGTCGTCGATTGTTCTCTGGCATCGTATACGTACAAAGTCTTTGCCGCTGCAGCGGTGCAATTTCCATTAACCCCTTCAGGTAGTTGTTCCAGGTAGCATAAGCACATGTGTAAAATGTAGTAAATAAGTTTTCATTACGTAGAGGTAACAAAGTACTACATTTGTATCGACAAATGCCTGCAACTTATATGGAGAGACGGGCGGAGATTATGCAGATCGTTAAAGGCATTAAATATAAAAATAACTGTTATATTCTATGAATTGAAACTGAGTATTACGCAAGAACAATAAATGCTTTCAGATTGCATGTTATGTAACACATCTGTATACGTGCTGGCTTTTTTCTGGTTCCTGATTATTCATTGTTGTTTTTTATGCTTTGCCGTTAATCAGTCAGTTTCTTCCGTGCATTAACTTGTTTCCAATACCTTTCTTTCTTCTTTTCTCCCTAATTTCAACATTATTTGTATGCAGAGCTTTCAATCCATTACCCTCTATTTTTCAGATCAGCCATTGATACTTATCAGATATCTGGCTGAACACGTGAGAAATATAGCAAAGTTACTATATTGTGATGAGTGCGTGAACTAAACTAACCACTGCGGCACATAACCATGTCTTGGGTGCATTGGCAGGATTACATAGATAGGTTGTAGCGCAAAAATTATTTTATTTATGGAGTGGCACATAGAACGGAGAAATTTTGCTTCCATAAACCCAAAATGTATACCGCATTTCGTAAGTGCTGCAGAGCAATTGTATCTGAATCAACAGTTACGCCCAATATATGCGCAGCGCTAACAACAATAAGACAACAACAACAAAAGTAATTCAACGTCATAGAACATATAGTCCACAGATTATTCTTATTTCTTTATTTGCTTCCATTTACAAATGACCTGCCACCTTGTTACTAAGACAGGTCTTAATTTTCCAAAACAAAACTGCACATGTACAGAATGTGAAACTTGTTAGCTATTTTTAATTTTTAATAAGGATTCATAACACTGCAGCTATAAATACTTGTAGACTTATAAGTAATTAAGAAACGGAAATCTTAAAATTAACGACATATGAATAGAAAATAGGTATTTAGGAAGACAGAGAAGAAGTTGTGGCATATTCTTAGTGCTGGATATAATTCGAGTTGCTACTGCGCGGATATTGATACCTCACGGCTAAATATACAGCCCCATGAAACAACAGAGAAGTACCAAATGATAGTAAATGACTCTGACGTGTGAGGTCATAGGAAGCTCAAAACTTCTTCACATATGCCTCTTCAAGCATTGCTAGTCCGTCTTGGTCTGGAGGAGAGTTCAGTGACGTTTACCAGCCAGCCGCTGTGACCGAGTGGTTCTAGGCGCTTCAGTCCGGAACCGCGCTGCTGCTACGGTCGCAGGTTCAAATTCTGCCTCGGGCATGGATGTGTGTGGTGTCCTTAGGTTGTTAGGTTTAAGTAGTTCTAAGCCTGGGGGACTCATGACCTCAGATGTTAAGTCCCATAGTGCTTTGAGCCATTTGAATTTGTGATGTTTGCCAAGTAGGATGTTGGTATTTTCTGAATCGTAGCTTTAAAGACCATTCAGGATTCGACTGGATGACTCTTGGTAAATTTCTTTAGAAAGACAAGGATTCGGTGGGGCATTCAGTCTCGGGCATATAATTTTAACCTGCCAGGAACTTTTCTTCTATTTAACTTTTTACTGTTCATTCCGTGTATGAATATTTCCTAACTAGCGATCAGTATGTCTAGTTATATCCGGAGGCTGCTCAGTAACCCTATAATTGATTACTACTATTTCTTCTTTTCTCCAGTCATTGTCATATGAGAGTTGCTGAATTTATTGAGCTTCAAGCGTACCTGAATCTAGCTGCGCTGAGGGGAGTTAAGTGTGATTCATTTTGGAATTCATTTAAGATATTGCGCAATGATGAAGACTTGCGGACAAAGAATCGTCCACATATGATACTGCGGTTATAAGTCTCCCCGGTAAATTATTCGTTTACATACTGTGAAGAATAGTTAGGTCTATTATTACGCTGGTAAAATAAAAAATGATAGAAATATTGTTCTGATTACTGTGGTAACGTAAAACATTTAGCTGCGACAAGACTAAGAGATACATAACAGAAAGAAACAGAGACCAGTATTACACAGAAAGAGAGAAAGGGAGGGCAGATTAATGAGGACCATAATACGAACGGCCGCCGTAAACTGTGAGGGCTCTTTGGTTCCGACGTGGCGGAAGAGAGACATGAAAAGCAGAAACGCTTTACTGCTGTGGTCTCATTTAGTGAGGAATACTTTCATTAAGGACAGAAACATGAAATGACTGCGCTGCGACGGAAAGGCAGCTGAAAAGAGCCGCAAAACGACCAGACAAAGCTTCTGTCGTCTGTAGCATAGCGCTGCGGGTTGCTGATCGTGCCTGCAACAGACTAGCTGATCACTTGGAGCAGCCTTCTGAATGGAAGCGGGTCAACGAGGCCCGCGGCTGGAAATCCGATCAAAAGACGGTAAGTGCCTGTCGTCGGCATTTTATCCCGCGGATGCTTATTCTTCAACCTCCAGTTATATTAATGTTCGAAGTTCGTCGCAAATAACACGCTTTTCACCTCCCAATATAGTTGATGCAGTATCAGGTATTTACACGAGTGGAAAATCTCTCTCTCATTGCCGATAGCTTATTCAAATCGAAGAAATACCATCGCAGGAACGTGGCTGATCAAAGAAGTGGGGAAAGGAAACATTCCGAAATTCGTCAGGAATAATATGGAGAAACTTTGATTTAAGGACTTTGATTTAAGGTCGCTATACAGAATTTTTTTAAAGAACTGGTGTATTATCAAACAGAACGATGCGACATTAGAAATGTTTTTATTAGAAATTATTCTGGCAGGATCAACCAATACTACAGACCACATGACGGGCTTTAAGCAATTTATTGCCATTTCCAGATGTGCGTAATCCACTAACAGCATCGTCATCAGCATCTCCTACTATGTCAAGACATGATTCATTGAGATATTTTATACCTCTGTATGATATTCAGATTGCGCAACTTCAGTTACTACTGTATTAATTAAACGAAACTCTTATTTAGCCCTGTTTCGCAAACTTTTTTATTATTATTGTGCGACCAACGTATTGGGTTAGAAGCACATTTTCTATAACACAATTGATCCCAAAAAATGGCAACCAACCAAAGACAAACATTTCAATTTTAATCTGTCGCTTCTTGATTTAAACTATAAAAGTTATCTGTTTTGACGATTTCGAAACAGTCACATTTGTTACCTACAAAATTGATTAGGATATCATTTACAATGACTAGGAATAACACACACTGGAGTAGAGTTATCTATTTGTATCATAATCTGCTTATGTATCAAGGCATCCGGGTTTCTTCCCCTATGCAGAAGCTGTTAACATTGTCTGAAAGGCGTGAATAATTGAATTTAGTCTGCTCAGTCTGTAGTAAATGTGAGGATAAGGACATCTGTTTTTTTTCTTAATTTATAATTTTTCTAATTGGATGAGCTTTGCATCCTTTCCCTCTGTGGGTAAGACTTCAACATTTATTACATATTTAGTTTAAGCAATGTTCAAAAAAGGATAAATCTAGCGTCTTTAATCTCCAGCTCCTGTGGTGTTCTTTGAGACTAGTACAGACTGACATCCCAGTCTGTCTAATATAGCAAGACTGACACTCTTTGCAACGCAAATTCTCTTATAAACCGTATTTTACATTATGGTCCGTCGATTACCTTTAAACTGAAGCAACATCTACCTAATGTCTATGAGGCATAGCAAAAAAAATAAAATAAAAAACTGCTTGCATTTAAAATATGGACTATCCTACCAGAAATTTTACGTATAACAGGTAAACTGTCTAACATTTCTGTTTAAACTGTGTGTCGGCGTGTGCTGTGTATTTATGTAGTGTAGAGTGTAGTCACACGAAACTAGTTACTGAAAAATGCGATTATTTTTTAAGTTCCGTTTCAAGCAGTTGAGCGGACAGTAGTGTGTTGCCTGGCGCCACAGTGGATACTTTTGAACATCTCAAAAGTACGCCAAAATAAAACCAATAAAAATAACACATCAAATGAAATACTAAATTTTGTCTGAATAAATTATACCAAAACTTTCGAATCCAAACTTACAATATAAACATGTTTCAGACTGTTCACTGTGATGTACTTTGTGTAACTTTCTATCATGATGTAAGGTATCTGACCTAATCACTCATTAACTGTGTAATGAGATTGTTCTGTACATAACTGTACAACTATGGTCCTGAACTATCCTTGCACTTAACTTGGTATCGTAAATGTTCTCTCGAATATGGAGCACAGCAAGCAGCTCCGCAGCATAGCTAAATTAAAATTACAAGCTAAAAACGATGTTCAAGCGTGTGTACCGCAATGTGCAATGCGGACACAAGCAACGTAGTATTTGTTGCATGAGATTAATTCTTAATTCTATTGTTGTACAAAATGATTTTCTTAAACTAGTTTTATAGCAGAGAATTACTTTATAGCTTCAATACCAAGATCGTGAATAGTATTGACCTTATACAAAAATGACTGGTTTTAGACACAGTTTTCACTGATTTTTATTAAGAAATTTTACTTCACACAAAAGACTCATCTGCCAAATATGATCTACGTTCTTTCACAAAGATATAAATTTCAGAGAGGAGAACTAACTTCTCGAGCTGTGAGCAATTTATGAAATATGTTTCAATCAAATTTCGGTACGACAATCAGTTTTACAACACAGTGCTAACTACGTGCAAGTATGCAAAGTTCCAAATTTACCTTAAATCAGTTCTTCAGAAAACTCCCTTCAAAATACATTAATACTCTCAGCATCATTTTGTTCAATAATTTCCAGCAAATCTGATTAAATATTTAGCAGCTCAGTTTCAGATAAAAATTTCCTGAGCATTCAGTTTCACGTTTGCTTCCCGACACACCTCGGCTAATAAAAATACAGGGTGATTCAAAAAGAATACCACAACTTTAGGAATTTAAAATTCTGCAACGACAAAAGGCAGAGCTAAGCACTATCTGTCGGCGAATTAAGGGAGCTATAAAGTTTCATTTAGTTTTACATTTGTTCGCTTGAGGCGCTGTTGACTAGGCGTCAGCGTCAGTTGGTGCTAAGATGGCGACCGCTCAACAGAAAGCTTTTTGTGTTATTGAGTACGGCAGAAGTGAATCGACGACAGTTGTTCAGCGTGCATTTCGAACGAAGTATGGTGTTAAACCTCCTGATAGGTGGTGTATTAAACGTTGGTATAAACAGTTTACAGAGAATGGGTGTTTGTGCAAAGGGAAAAGTTCTGGACGGCCGAGAACGAGTGATGAAAATGTAGCACGCATCCAGCAAGCATTTGTTCGCAGCCCAGGAAAATCGACTCGCAGAGCTAGCAGAGAGCTGCAAATTCCACAATCAACTGTATGGAGAGTCCTACGAAAAAGGTTAGTTATGAAACCTGAGCGTCAACTACCCGAGGCGATGGATCGGCCGCCAGGCAGCCCGTGACAGAGCACTTCATCACTGGCCTCCAAGAAGCCCTGATCTTACCCCCTGCGATTTTTTCTTATGGGGGCATGTTAAGGATATGGTGTTTCGGCCACCTCTCCCAGCCATCATTGATGATTTGAAACGAGAAATAACAGCAGCTATCCAAACTGTTAAACCTGATATGCTACAGAGAGTGTGGAACGAGTTGGAGTATCGGGTTGATATTGCTCGAGTGTCTGGAGGGGGCCATATTGAACATCTCTGAACTTGTTTTTGAGTGAAAAAAACCTTTTTAAATACTCTTTGTAATGATGTATAACAGAAGGTTATATTATGTTTCTTTCATTAAATACACATTTTTAAAGTTGTGGTATTCTTTTTGAATCACCCTGTACTCTTTCTCTGTGAGCGTCCTCAGGCAGAGACGTTGTAACACTTCCACCACCAAAGATCGCGATCAACATGGCTTGCTCTCAGATGAGTGTATATGGGTACATCAAAGTACGAAGTTAACAATTTTGGAATGGCATGCACTCTACACATCTGCACTTTCTCCTGTTTAGTCTATCTACGTTGTTCACTGAGTACAGTAGGGATGCAACTTGCTTAATCACATATTTATTGAGAATGATGCGAATAATTTTAGATTCAAAGTCCTTAGAGTATTAGTGTATGAAATTCCTCACCATAGCCTTTTTGGGACATCGGGATAGAAAAAAGACAATTGAACATGTTGTAGAATGTTGCATGTTTGTAGGATGTTGAGGGGAAACTGGGATGAATGGGTCAGTAAAGCAATCTTTCAGGTAGATTTTAAATTTACTGTTACCGTTTTTTGTCTGTAAGTTTATGTCTAGGAAATTAATGGTGGAACTTCCTATGTGCTTACTGACATTTATATTAGTATGCCACTGGTTCATATTTTCCAGGAACATTTCAACACACAGGGAATGTCATTGCCAAGTCTGCAGCAATACACACGTTTTGACGGTAGTTCACTCTCATGACTTGCACTTGTTCATGAAACGTTCTGCTATGCTCAGCTGTTCTTCAAGATTAATGCTGCGAAAATAATCAAAAATGGCTATGAGTACTATGGCGCTTAACATCTGAGGTCATCAGTCCCCTAGAACTTTGAACTACTTAAACCTAACTAACCTTAGGACATCACTACATCCATGCCCGAGGCAGGATTCGCACCTGTGACCGTAGCGGTCGCGCGGTTCTAGACTGAAGCGCCTAGAACCGCTCGGTCACAACGGCCGGCGCGAAAATAGTCATTGCCACACAAAGTCTATATAGTCTCTCACAGGAACGTTTGAGAACAAGCTGTATACATCAAAAGTGACTAGTTTTGCATCTTTTGGAATCTTAACATCTGTGAGTCTGTTTACTAAATGTAATGTAGACTGAAAATATCAGATGAACAATCGTGGAGGTATGTCTCTGATCTTAGCCTGAATTGTTTTCGTGAATCCGGCCGCTGTGACCGAGCGGTTCTGGGCACTTCAGTCCGGAACCACGTGGCTGCTACGGTCGCAGGTTCGAATCCTGACTCGGGCATGGATGTGTGCTATGTCAGTTTCGTTAGGTTTAAGTAGTCCGAAGTCTAGAGGATTGATAACCTCAGATGTTAAGTCCCATAGCGCTTAGAGCCATTTGAACCTTTTTTTGTAGTCGTGAACCACGGAAAATCCAACATACGTTTGCCAGTGGTACCAATTTGTAGCGTAGAAATATAAGATTTTAAAGTTCAAGACAGACTTCTGTTCATTGGTAGAATACTGGGGAAAAACAATCAGTCTACAAAGAAGGCTGTTTACAAAACACTAGTGAGACATATCCTGGAAGGTTGCACCGAGCGAGGTGGCGCAGTGGTTAAACACTGGACTCGCATTCGGGAGGACGACGGTTCAATCCCGCGTCCGGCCATCCCGATTTAGGTTTTCCATGATTTCCCTAAATCGCTCCAGGCAAATGCCGGGATGGTTCCTTTCAAAGGGCACGGCCGACTTCCTTCCCCATCCTTCCCTAATCCGATGAGACCGATGACCTCGCTGTCTGGTCCCCTTCCCCAAACAACCCAACCCAACCCAGGAAGGTTGCCCAAGAGTGTGTGACGCGTACCAGATAGGTTTAACAAGGGATACTGAACTTAAACGAAAAAGGGCAGTAAGCATGGTCGCATGTTTTGTATGACGTTTGGGTGAGTGTCATGGAGATCTGAAGAAACTGAGCAGCCAGACACTTCGAGACAGACCCTCCGAGAAAGCCTACTTCTCGAATTTCAAGAACTAGGCTTCAAGTGATGATCTGTTCATTTCCTGCCATGTGAATACTAGCATCAATTGTCAAAAGCTTACGCTGTAACATCTTTGTACCTGTATGACAATGCGCCATGTCACTGTGCTACAATTTTTCGCGATTGGTTTGAAGAACATAATGGAAAGGTCAGTTCGTGAACAAACTCCTGCACCGAGAACACTTTCGCAATTATAGACGGCTATAGAGGCGGCGTGTCTCAGTATTTCTGCAGGTGATTTCCAACGACTTTTGGAGTCCATACCACGCCGAATTGCAGTCCCATGCTGGGAAAAAGGATCTTCGACAGGATACTAAGCGGTATACCATGACTTTTGTCACATCAGTTAAAATTACTATCAGAGATACATCCGTGGAAAACACAGGAAGAAAAAAGGAACATCTCCTTCTCACAATACAAGAAACTAACGCATTCATAAAACCGTAACAGAAAAGAAACAAATCTTAAATGATGAGACAGACGTGACAGATCACACACTTTTTTAAATTAATAAACCATATTGTATAATAATAAATGTAGACAAATCATGCGTTCGCTACCGTCATCCCCCCCCTCCTCCTATTCATTTCCCCTTCCCCACTACCGTCTCCTCCGAAGTGATTTCCCTAAAATCACCTCTGCTTTCCCCTCTGCACCAAACTCGTCTTATCCCCACTCATCTCTCTGCAGAGCATCTCACAAATCTTCTCTCACTCTCTCATCACACACACACACACACACACACACACACACACACTAGAAAGTAGTAACAACAAATTTTCATTTATAAAATTAGCAATAATGGCAACCTACACAGAAAAAAATTGAGTGCTTAGAGAATCGCATATGAATGTGCAGTACTATTTCTCATGTGAAGTTTATAAAAGTGAGGTGAAGTGAAAAAAAATACGAAATACATTGTAAGGAAAAGTTGGTTCATAAAAGCAGCAAAATTGCGAAAAGTAAATGTGCTACCAGGATATTTTGACTTCGCTAACCGCGAAGGAAAAAGCAGTGGTCTTCGGTACATGTACGCAGAGACAAAAAATACCATAAGTCATCATCATCATCATCATCATCATTTAAGACTGATTATGCCTTTCAGCGTTCAGTCTGGAGCATAGTCCCCCTTATAAAATTCCTCCATGATCCCCTATTCAGTGCTAACATTGGTGCCTCTTCTGATGTTAAGCCAATTACTTCAAACTCATTCTTAACCGGATCCAGGTACCTTCTCCTCCGTCTGCCCCGACTACTCCTACCCTCTGCTGCTGAACCCATGAGTCTCTTGGGTAACCTTGCTTCTCCCATGCGTGTAACATGACCCCACCATCTAAGCCTGTTCGGCCTGACTGATACATCTATAGAGTTCATTCCCAGTTTTTCTTTGATTTCCTCATTGTGGACACCCTCCTGCCATTGTTCCCATCTACTAGTACCTGCAATCATCCTAGCTACTTTCATATCCGTAACCTCAACCTTGTTGATAAGGTAACCTGAATCCACCCAGCTTTCGCTCCCATACAACAAAGTTGGTCGAAAGATTGAACGGTGCACGGATAACTTAGTCTTGGTACTGACTTCCTTCTTGCAGAAGAGAGTAGATCGTAGCTGATAACTCACTGCATTGGCTTTGCTACACCTCGCTTCCAGTTCTTTCACTATGTTGCCATCCTGTGAGAATATGCATCCTAAGTACTTGAAACCGTCCACCTGTTCTAACTTTGTTCCTTCTATTTGGCACTCAATCCGTTTATATCTCTTTCCCACTGACATTACTTTCGTTTTGGAGATGCTGATCTTCATACCATAGTCCTTACATTTCTGATCTAGCTCTGAAATATTACTTACCATAAGTCAATTCTATGCTAAATTTGAGGAAATACTGTTTTTTTAGTTTATAAATATGAAGATGTGGAGACATATTCTGAATACTATATTTCCAGACTGACAATTGATTAAGTTTTGTATATAAAATGTAAACGTTTCTAATTAAAAATACTCTTAAATTGCAGTAAGCTTAACTTAAACATAACAGCTGCTGCAGAAGATGTCCGTGGAGAGAATCGGTTTATTGCTTTTTTGCCTGGTGAAGAATGAGGGGAGGGCTGACTCTCCACCTAGTGGCTCCTCCGTGAAAACACTGATTGCGATTTCCTGTCTCTCTATAGGTTGTGAAAAGCAATCGAATTCGTCCTTTCTTGTAGTGGGTTGTAAACTGGTTATTCAAAGGCTTAGGAGAAGGGCAAGGTTTACAACGTCCAAAGAGAATCGTCATTAAAATATTCGTACACCAGAACCAGGATTTTTTCACGTTCTCGTGAAAAACCTTCACATAAGTACCGTTTGCAGCCTCAGTTCACTGCAGATAACTGTAAGAAAAACACCGAGACTTAAAAGAAAACGAATATTCTTAATAAATTACTAAACAGGTAGTGGCAACACATTGGCGGACAGCATCCGGTATTCTAGAAGATAAATTTAGCTGTTACGCTGAAGTTAATGTTGCATAAGATTTTCGAGCTAATACAGAATGATCAGAGATAACCGAGAGAGGTAACTATAGACATCAGTGCTCGGTCGTGGAGGTAAAGAGGAAGATTAGGGATGGAGCGTGGGTGGGGAGGGGGTGTGGAGACAGCAATGTCTTCTTATCACATGGCATCAGGTAGGCGGCTACAACGCTCTTGCCCGAAACAATTACTGCCGTCGTATTAAAACAGTGGCACTTTATGAGGGCGTTATTACACATCTTTGTCCAAGGTAACGAACACAAACACTATAGCGAGAGTCTAGGCAACAACTACTTCGAGGCTAACGCTATAATCGCGTTGTGGAGTTCTAACGGCATGACCACGGAGGCTCTGTCCCAAGTAAGCTGCTGAGAAGGAAAACAGCTAGATTCTACATGCTGGGATATGTAGGGTGTTCGGAAAATCCCGTTACAAACTTGAAGCGTTTGTAGAGGGGAGTGAGTAAATAACATTCTGAGTGGCAACCCTTGCCCTGAACGTGACCCAACGATGCTACAGAGGGTTAGAGCTTTAGACGCCGGCTCCTGTTAATGTGTGTGAATACAGGGTGATTCTGTGAGGACGTTACAACCTTTCAACGAAGATGGAAGCGGACAAATGTATCAACATGGGGTAAGGGCCCCTGTACCGGAAGCAAATGAGTCGCAACTTAGAAGCGAAAACCGTTCTGATACCTCTGGCAGTTGAATACATGTACAGGTACTGTTCAAAAATGGTTCAAATGGCACTGAGCACTATGGGACTCAACGTCTGACGTCATCAGTCCCCTAGAACTTAGAACTACTTAAACCTAACTAACTTAAGGACATCACACACATCCATGCACGAGGCAGGATTCGAACCAGCGACCGTAGGGGTCACGCGGCTCCAAACTGAAGCGCCTAGAACCGCTCGGCCACACCGGCCGGCACAGGTACTCTTGTTGCTAACATTCTCAGGTAGGCAGCTTTCAGAGGTGGAACTATAGATCAAAACGGGAACAAATGTCCAGTAAATGTGGTCTGAAAATCCATACCTTAAGAGCTATGAACACTTATTCAATAGAGATGTGTTTCGCATTAATGAAGATGAACAAGTGCTCATAACTTCACATATATGCACTTTAGAGCCCATGTTCACTAGACGCTGTTTCTTGTTTTGGTCCATACTACCACCTCCTAAAGTCTTCGCAGCAACAGTTTCCGGACATGTGTTCCACTGTCAGAGGTATCTGAACTATTTTTGCTTATAAGTTTCGACGTGTTCGTTTCCGGTGCAGGGACCGTTACTTCTAATTGAGCCATTTATTCCTCTCCATCATCGTTGAAAATTTGTTACATTATCACGTAATCACCCTGTTTATACATACATTTATAGACGCCAGCCTTATAACTTTGACGCTTTGTAGAGTCGTCGGATGAAGATTCTGGAGACAGCTTCCTGTTCAAAATACTGTTTACTCTCTCCCTTCTACAAGTCCTGGAATTTGTAACGGAATTTCCGAACGCCCCTGACAAAGATAACGGCTTCGTTCTTGGGAGGTTACTCGTCCTGCCAGCCGACACGAATAAGGATATTTACTGTGTCAAGGCGGCTGGTTGAAGGAGGAACCGTCCCAATTTTCATCAGATTCCAGCGGTTCTTGTCATTTTAGAGGAACGGCTAATTTATTATATGATGATCGCGTCATGGATCGGATTTCAGGATACTGCACTGCATTGCGTAAGGAACTCGGCGATGAATGTCTCTGTAGCATCAAATTTTTCTTTGAGGTGGAATCCTGAATTTAAAGCTTCATGGATCGAAATAAAGTAAACATTAATAAAAGCCGAACAAATACGAGTAGGACTCGCATTCTGAGCGTTTTATACGAAACCTGTAGGTTCTGATCATTGTCTTTGGCTCAAAATATTTACCAAGTCCTGTGTTTCGTGTCATCATTAACGAGCCTCTACACTGTGAAAATTGTCATGGGATACCTCCGAATATCGTGTCAGACGCCGTTTTGTCTGGCGTAGTGCATGTACTCGACATGGCACTGACTCAACAAGCCGCTGGGAGTCCCTTGCAGAAATATTGTGCTATGCAGTTTCTATAGGGGTTCATAATTGCGAAAGTGTTGGCGGTGCAAGATGTTTTGCACGAACTGACCTCTGGATTATATCCCATAAGTGTTCGATGGGATTCACGTCAGCCGAAGCCGGCCGTTGTGACCGAGCGGTTCTAGCCGTTTCAGTCCAGAACCACACTGCTGCTACGGTCGCAGACTCGAATCCTGCCTCGGGCATGGATGTGTGTGATGTCCTTAGGTTAGTTTGGTTTAAGTAGTTCTAATTCTAAGGGACTGATGACCTCAGATGTTAAGTCCCATAGTTCTCAGAGCCATTTGAAACATTTGAACGTCGGCCCATACGAGTGGTCCAAATCATTCCCTCGAATTATCCAGAAACGCGAGCAATTGTGTGCTGGTGAGAAGATATCTTTGTTTGGGAATATTAAGTCCATGAATGGTTACAAATGGTCTCAAAGCAGCCGCACCTAACCATTTATGTCAAAGATCGGTTCAGTTGGACTAGATGGCCCATTCCATTCGATGTAAACACAGCTCACACAATTGTGGAGCCACCATCAGGTTGCACAGTGTGTTGTTGACAACTTGGGACCATGGATTGTTGGGTATGAGCCGTACTCGAACCCTACCATAGGCTGTTACCAATTAAAATCGGGATTCGTCTGACAAGGACACGATCTTCGAGTCGTCTATGGAGCAACCGCTACGGCCACCAGTCCAGGAGAGGGAGATGTGCTGTTAGCAAAGGTACTAGTGTCGGCCGTCTGCTACTGAAGCCCATTAACACCAAATTTTGCAGCGCTGTCCAAACGGGTATGTTAGTCGTACGTCCCGCATTGATTTGTACCGTTATTTCACGCAGTCTGACAGCTCTACGCAAGTACAGTAGTTATCGGTCGTTAAATGAAGGCCGTTTGCCACCGCGATGCCCGTAATGAGACGTAATGCCTGAAATTCGGTATTCTCGACACACTCTTCACACTGCGGATCTCGGAATATTGAATTCCCTAACGATTTCCGAAATTGAATGTTTCATGCGTCTAGCTCCAGCTTCCATTACGCGTTAAGAGTTTGTTAATTCCTGTCGTGCAGCCGTAATCACGTCGGAACCATTTTCACACGACTCATCTGAGTACAAATGACAGCTACGTCAAAAAAAAAAGAAAAAAAAATTTAAAAAAAAAGTTCAAATGTGTGTGAAATGCAACATAACTGCTAACGTCAGCAGTCCCAGAGCTTACACACTACTCAACCTAAACTATTCCAAGGACAAACACACACACCCATGCCCGAGGGAGGACTCGAACCTCAGCCGGGACCAGCCGTACCGTCCATGACTGCAGCGTTTCAGACCGCTCGGCTAATCCCGCGCGGCCACAGCTCCGTCAAAGCACTGACCCTTTATAGGTTGTGTACGCGTCACTGTCCCATGACTTTTGTCGCCTCAGTGTAAATGGCAGTATTTTTTGACTGCGTTTCCTTATAAGCTTGCCGGCCGGTGTTGCCGTGCGGTTAAAGGCGCTTCAGTCTGGAACCGCGTGACCGCTACAGTGGCAGGTTCGAATCCTGCCTCGGGCATGGATGTGTGTGATGTCCTTAGGTTAGTTAGATTTAATTTGTTCTAAGTTCTAGGCGACTGATGACCTCATAAGTTGAGTCGCATAGTGCTCAGAGCCATTTGAACCATTTGAAAGAGAGCTTCACTGCAAGTTTAAACGCAGCCAAAACCTCTCAGACAAACAGAAGCTAAACGATGTCTAAGTGAGCGTAAGGAGGGCTATTGGTGAAGCGTTCAGTGAATCCGAAAGTAAAATTCTATGTACCGACTTGACAGAAAATCCTAGGAAGTTCTGGTCTTACGTTAAAACAGTAAGTGGATCGAAACACCCTCTCCAGACACTCTGGGATGATGAAAATAAAAAAAAAAAATGTCGGAAGTTCCATGCGGCTTTTCGCGGATGATGCTGTAGTATACAGAGAAGTTGCAGCATTAGAAAGTTGCAGGGAAATGCAGGCAGATCTGCAGCGGGTAGGCACTTAGTGCAGGGAGTGGCAACTGGCCCTTAACATAGACAAAAGTAATCTATTGCGAATACATAGAAAGAAGGATCTTTTATTGTATGATTATATGATAGCGGAACAAACACTGGTAGCAGTTACTTCTGTAAAATATCTAAGAGTATGCGTACGGAACGATTTGAAGTGGAATGATCATACAAAATTAATTGTTGGTTTGGCGGGTGCCAGGTTGAGATTCATTGGGAGAGTCCTTGGAAAATGTAGTCCATCAACAAAGGAGGTGGCTTACAAAAGACTCGTTCGACCTATACTTGAGTATTGCTCATCAGTGTGGGATCCGTACCAGGTCGGGTTGACAAAGGAGATAGAGAAGATCCAAAGAAGGGCGGCGCGTTTCGTCACATGGTTATTTGGTATGCGTGATAGCGTTACGGAGATGTTTAGCAAACTCAAGTGGCAGACTCTGCAAGAGAGGCGCTCTGCATCGCGGCTGCTTTCCCCTACTTATGCCTCCCGAGGAGATCACGAATGTAAAATTAGAGAGATGGAGCGCGCACGGGGCTTTCCGGCAGTTGTTCTTCCCGTGAACCATACGCGACTGGAACAGGAAAGGGAGGTAATGACAGCGGCACGCAAAGTGCCCTCCGCCACACACCGTTGGGTGGCTTGCGGAGTATAAATGTAGATGTAGATGTAGAGACGAGGCGGGGTTCAGATCTAATGTCAAAGGGTGCAAACTCAAAGTGTGTGAACGCTGTGTACACCGCTGTGAGTTCAGTTCGAGCCTGCCTCGGTGCTGCTTGGTAATAGCTGGTCGTCGAAATTGCTTAACGATAAGCGGTGGCCTGCTAGTTTCCGGCTCACATGTGGGGCACGCTGATAGCACGCACGCCACCACGGTCGTGCTCAAGTCTTGATGCGGTCGTACATTGAGCGCACGAACCGTCGTCCAAGTCTCATTCTTAGTACCATGTGGTCGTGTATGTAGAGAAAGATACGTCTTATATGTCGGAATTCAGACTACAATTGTTGTTGTTGTTGTTGTGGTCTTCAGTCCTGAGACTGGTTTGATGCAGCTCTCCATGCTACTCTATCCTGTGCAAGCTTTTTCATCTCCCAGTACCTACTGCAACCTACATCCTTCTGAATCTGCTTAGTGTATTCATCTCTTGGTCTCCCTCTACGATTTTTACCCTCCACGCTGCCCTCCAATACTAAATTGGTGATCCCTTGATGCCTCAGAACATGTCCTACCAACCGATCCCTTCTTCTGGTCAAGTTGTGCCACAAACTTCTCTTCTCCCCAATCCTATTCAATACTTCCTCATTAGTTATGTGATCTACCCATCTAATCTTTAGCATTCTTCTGTAGCACCACATTTCGAAAGCTTCTATTCTCTTCTTGTCCAAACTATTTATCGTCCATGTTTCACTTCCATACATGGCTACACTCCATACGAATACTTTCAGAAATGACTTCCTGACACTTAAATCAATACTGGATGTTAACAAATTTCTCTTCTTCAGAAACGCTTTCCTTGCCATTGCCAGCCTACATTTTGTATCCTCTCTACTTCGACCATCATCAGTTATTTTGCTCCCCAAATAGCAAAACTCCTTTACTACTTTAAGTGCCTCATTTCCTAATCTAATTCCCTCAGCATCACCCGACTTAATTAGACTACATTCCATTATCCTTGTTTTGCTTTTGTTGATGTTCATCTTATATCCTCCTTTCAAGACACTGTCCATTCCATTCAACTGCTCTTCCAAGTCCTTTGCTGTCTCTGACAGAATTACAATGTCATCGGCGAACCTCAAAGTTTTTATTTCTTCTCCATGAATTTTAATACCTACTCCGAATTTTTCTTTTGTTTCCTTTACTGCTTGCTCAATATACAGATTGAACAACATCGGGGAGAGGCTACAACCCTGTCTTACTCCCTTCCCAACCACTGCTTCCCTTTCATGCCCCTCGACTCTTATAACTGCCATCTGGTTTCTGTACAAATTGTAAATAGCCTTTCGCTCCCTGTATTTTACCCCTGCCACCTTTAGAATTTGAAAGAGAGTATTCCAGTCAACATTGTCAAAAGCTTTCTCTAAGTCTACAAATGCTAGAAACGTAGGTTTGCCTTTCCTTAATCTTTCTTCTAAGATAAGTCGTAAGGTCAGTATTGCCTCACGTGTTCCAGTGTTTCTACGGAATCCAAACTGATCTTCCCCGAGGTTGGCTTCTACTAGTTTTTCCATTCGTCTGTAAAGAATTCGTGTTAGTATTTTGCAGCTGTGACTTATTAAGCTGATAGTTCGGTAATTTTCACATCTGTCAACACCTGCTTTCTTTGGGATTGGAATTATTATATTCTTCTTGAAGTCTGAGGGTATTTCGCCTGTTTCATACATCTTGCTCACCAGATGGTAGAGTTTTGTCTGGACTGGCTCTCCCACGGCCGTCAGTAGTTCCAATGGAATATTGTCTACTCCGGGGGCCTTGTTTCGACTCAGGTCTTTCAGTGCTCTGTCAAACTCTTCACGCAGTATCATATCTCCCATTTCATCTTCATCTACATCCTCTTCCATTTCCATAATATTGTCCTCAAGTACATCGCACTTGTATAGCCCCTCTATATACTCCTTCCACCTTTCTGCTTTCCCTTCTTTGCTTAGAACTGGGTTTCCATCTGAGCTCTTGTTATTCATACAAGTCGTTCTCTTATCTCCAAAGGTCTCTTTAATTTTCCTGTAGGCGGTATCTATCTTACCCCTAGTGAGGTAGGCCTCTACATCCTTACATTTGTCCTCTAGCCATCCCTGCTTAGCCATTTTGCACTTCCTGTCGATCTCATTTTTGAGACGTTTGTATTCCTTTTTGCCTGTTTCACTTACTGCATTTTTATATTTTCTCCTTTCACCAATTAAATTCAATATTTCTTCTGTTACCCAAGGATTTCTACTAGCCCTCGTCTTTTTACCTACTTGATCCTCTGCTGCTGTCACTACTTCATCCCTCAAAGCTACCCATTCTTCTTCTACTGTATTCATTTCCCCCATTCCTGTCAATTGCTCCCTTATGCTCTCCCTGAATCTCTGTACAACCTCTGGTTCTTTTAGTTTATCCAGGTCCCATCTCCTTAAATTCCCCCCTTTTTGCAGTTTTTTCAGTTTTAATCTACAGGTCATAACCAATAGATTGTGGTCAGAGTCCACATCTGCCCCTGGAAATGTCTTACAATTTAAAACCTGGTTCCTAAATCTCTGTCTTACCATTATATAATCTATCTGATACCTTTTAGTATCTCCAGGGTTCTTCCATGTATACAACCTTCTTTCATGATTCTTAAACCAAGTGTTAGCTATGATTATGTTGTGCTCTGTGCAAAATTCTACCAGGCGGCTTCCTCTTTCATTTCTGTCCCCCAATCCATATTCACCTACTATGTTTCCTTCTCTCCCTTTTCCTACACTCGAATTCCAGTCACCCATGACTATTAAATTTTCGTCTCCCTTCACAATCTGAATAATTTCTTTTATTTCATCATACATTTCTTCAATTTCTTCGTCATCTGCAGAGCTAGTTGGCATATAAACTTGTACTACTGTAGTAGGTGTGGGCTTCGTATCTATCTTGGCCACAATAATGCGTTCACTATGCTGTTTGTAGTAGCTTACCCGCATTCCTATTTTCCTATTCATTATTAAACCTACTCCTGCATTACCCCTATTTGATTTTGTGTTTATAACCCTGTAGTCACCTGACCAGAAGTCTTGTTCCTCCTGCCACCGAACTTCACTAATTCCCACTATATCTAACTTCAACCTATCCATTTCCCTTTTTAAATTTTCTAACCTACCTGCCCGATTAAGGGATCTGACATTCCACGCTCCGATCCGTAGAGCGCCAGTTTTCTTTCTCCTGATAACGACGTCCTCTTGAGTAGTCCCCGCCCGGAGATCCGAATGGGGGACTATTTTACCTCCGGAATATTTTACCCAAGAGGACGCCATCATCATGTAATCATACAGTAAAGCTGCATGCCCTCGGGAAAAATTACGGCTGTAGTTTCCCCTTGCTTTCAGCCGTTCGCAGTACCAGCACAGCAAGGCCGTTTTGGTTATTGTTACAAGGCCAGATCAGTCGATCATCCAGACTGTTGCCCTTGCAACTACTGAAAAGGCTGCTGCCCCTCTTCAGGAACCACACGTTTGTCTGGCCTCTCAACAGATACCCCTCCGTTGTGGTTGCACCTACGGTACGGCTATCTGTATCGCTGAGGCACGCAAGCCTCCCCACCAACGGCAAGGTCCATGGTTCATGGGGGGGCAGACTACAATATACACTGTTAAATGCTAAAACTGCAACGATATGAAGGCTACGTGAAACAAATATCGGAGAGGAATGTAGTGCACTACAACCGCAGAAAGTAGGAAGGAATAACGCCTTCGGAATTCTGTATGTAAGAAAGATTACACTGCGATTTCGCATGTGAGTATTGGTTGTTAATGCGAAGATCGCGTTATGTCTCGTGTAAGAAAGAGAAAAGGCAACACCACGGGTTGAAGTTTAACAGCTGCAGGATCATGTCCTATCGAGATTGCAGTTAACCGACCCACAATTTATGCTGTGCTGTCCAATACCATTAATTGGTCACTTCTTTGAAAATCCTTAATTTTCTCCCATTCCGTGTGTTGAAACTCCTCCATGCTAGATTTACCTCAAACAGCGGAAGCTAAGATGGCTAGTGAATTGAAAACGGGACTGATGGAAAAATAACTAAGTTTGGAAATTTGTGGTTAGTTCCTATGGGACCAAACTGCTGAGGTCATCGAGGCAATGGGGCCTTAGTAGGTCGCTGGAGGGAGTTGTAACCGCATCTCCACACGCAAGTCACCTAATTCCCAACAATTCCGGAAAGGGGGGTGGTGAGCTCTGACGCTACGTTCTGACACATGCAAGATGTTATGAAACGTCCGCTTAGAAAAATTTATGAATTACTGTGCTGGTAAACCTCTTACATTATTTGATTTTCAAACAGCTGAGCGGAACTGAACGTACTCAGACATTTCGCTCTTTACCTACTCTGATCAACGTTAAACTGACACACAATATTTATTAGCGCAACGCAGTCTGACTTCTAACAATCCCTTCAAAAGAATGGCAATGACTAACAGTAACCTATACCTTACATGAATCACTTACCTTACAAAAATCTTCGTTACTCGATCTACTGCAATACACCGAGCGCAAATACTGCCAGCTAAATAAAAGATTCGAACTACTGAAGGCACTAACTACTGATAGGCATAGCAAATGAAAGATCTTGATAAAGAACAAACAATGTATTTACCTTAACAGTGTTCAAAAGTCATAATATATATCAGTTCATGACATCCAGTCTTACAAATTTACTGTCTCTGATGGACACACGTCCAGATCAACCGCTCTCAAAACTCCACCATCTCTCTCCCCGCAACCACCACTGCTGGCGGCTCACATCCAACTGCGCAACGCTACGCGCTGTTAACAGCCAACTGCACAACACTACAACAGCCAACAACAATGCAAACCAGGAACAGACTGCACACAGCACAGCCAGTGATTTTCATACAGAGCGCTACGTGGCGTTACCAATAAAAAAACCTATACAGCCTACTTACAATGTGTTCGATCTGGTTTATATCTGACAAGTTGGGGTGTAACGTTGTCGCTTTAATTTGCTATGAAAGCGGTACTGATAGACAATAAAAGCGGGTTAAAAGCTGTGAGCTGTCTGGGGAAGTTAACCGTGCATTACTGCGCAACTGTTTCACCAGGTATCTAGTCTAGGTTTACCAAATTCCCAAACAGACTAACATTAATTATAATCTTTTAATAGTCATACAACAACCGGTAATATATATATATATATATATATATATATAAGAGAATTTAAATAAAAAGAAAGAAATCAGTTTATATTTGGAAATTTATTTTTAGATTGATCATTGAAATTTCAGCATATTAAACTCGATTCATAACTAAGCTGGTGCCTTATTTAGGATTGTGAAAATGTGAGATTGTAATCTTACAGAACACATCAAATATGGAGCCAAGATTGGGAGACTGCATAAAACACTGCATTCATAAAATAACACACGAAGAACGTTGAAACTGTAAGTAGGCTGTTTAAGTTTTTTTATTGGTAACGCCACCTCTGTATAAAAATCACTGGCTGTGCTGTGTGCAGTCTGTGTCTAGTTTGAATTGTTGTCTGCCATTGTAGTGTTGGGCAGCGGCAGCTGGATGTGAATAGCGCGTAGTGTTGGGCAGTTGGAGGTGAGAAGCCGGCAGTGGTGGATTTGGGGAGAGAGATGGCGGAGTTTCGAAATTTGTCATGAACTGCTATATATATTACGACTATTAAGGTAAATACAGTGTTTGTTCTCTATTAAAATCTTGCGCTACAAATATTGTATGTCAGTTTAAGCACAGTCTTGTATAATTGTTCAAAGGGGACGTTTCAAAACTTATGCAAGAGGAAATTAACCACCACCAACCGATTCAATTTTCACCCAAAGAAATTACGTTCGTAGCACAATCCCGTCCGTCATGTAATTACCACACACTGGTATACTAAATTCATACTAACTCTCTGTGAAATCTTCCCAAAAAGAATAGCTGAGGGCTACTTTGATGATTACACCACATGCTTCACGTGGTCAACTTGGTTTACACAAAGCGTATAACTCCACAATAATTTTGATAATTAAAATAAATTAGATCAAAAAGCAATTTACAAAAGAAAAACCTCGAACTGGTTACTAACGTCTTACTATTAACCTGATCGGTCAAACAGTTATATAAGCACGTGGTACTGGTCTCGCAAAGTACACCCCACGTGGGTTGAACATAAAGAAAAGTTGCTATATTGAAAAATATTGTCAAGACGAGACGTTATAATCTCACGCACATTCGCATTTAAGATTGATGATCTTAGTTAGAATTACTGATCAACACGTGGTTCCACTTTACTCACAAAGTATTGACAAAGCAACTACCGGAAAATAATCTGAACTTCAGACGAGAATTACACTGCGCTGCAATTTAAGATAACATTAGATATTTTAGAGCTAAACCTGAAATAAAGGTGATTAAATTTTCAGTTAGGCTGAACTTAAGAAATCCATTGTCCTACGGACTTAGCAGACACGCGCTTAGCCGGAGATCTTACCACTTCAGACGCTCGCCACGGACAGACTGACCTGCGCTCCTATCGAGCGTGCTTCCCAGATACAAACGGAAGTGACCAGAGGGGCAGCTTCCTATACCAACATGACAAGGGACGCCCAGGACCATGCTAAGAATGGAAACCTCTCTGCTTTTAGAAAGCGTAGCTACCTGTTCCGACGTTGGTCCTACTGTTCTCTAGCAGACAGGCTTGTCTGCTACCCTCAAGCATGCAACTAGAAACACATTTGCTCATTCATCCTCTCACACAGAAGGGAAGGGGGATGACAGTATCTTATCATACACAGTATATAAAAGAAAGCGGATGTAGGTTCCGTATGAGACTGTGTGACATGAATTACATATAAACTGTGTTTTAAAGTGTAGTAGTGTGACAGATCGTTCTTGTTTATGTGTAAAAGTAACACGTTTCACTGCTCAGTCTCCTCCCAGATAGTCAGAAATACCACAGTAAATTTAGAAGAGGAATTTATGCCGTAAATGACAACAGATTTAAGATATTAACATGAAAGGAATCCCACAGAGACCTTTCAGGGGGCCAGCACATCAATTGAAACTCGGCACTCCGTTCCTCGAACCACTCAGTCCCACCCCTGGCCGCATGGCATGGCTCATTATTTTGATGAAAAATACCATTGCGGTCGGTAAACGTGATCATAATGGGGTGTACGTGGTCTGCAACCATCGTATGATACATCTCGGGCATCATGGATCCCATAGCCTAATGGAGTCGCCGCCACCTGGTCTTCATCCCGTGGGACAAGTGTTGTAGAGCTGTTCCCTGGAAGACGACGGACTCGTGCCCTCCCATCGGTATTACGAAAAAAGTTTCGGGATTGAGCAGACCATGCAACGCTCTGCCGTTGAGCCAACGTCTAGTGCCCAGTACGAATAGTCACGTGCCCATTTCAGTCGTAATTGCTGATGTCACGGTGTTAAAACTAACACGTACATGAGTTATCGTCTGCGGAGGGCCATCGTTAGGAGTGTTCGGTGCATTTTGTTGTACTCATCCCAGTATTAAAGTATGCTTTTAGTTCCGCCACAGTTCGCTGCCTGTCCTGCTTTACCAGTATGTCCAGCCTACGACTTTCGACAACTGTAATGAAAGGGACCGCCCAACCCCACGACATCTGGATAAGGCTTTATCTTGGTTTCGCCACGTGTTGAGACACTCACCACGGCACTCCTCGAACAACCAACATTTCTGAAATGATGATGCTGAGCCTATAGAACATCACAAGCTGCCCTCGGTCAGATACATCGCGTGCCTTCACCATTCTGCACACGGACAGCACACTCACTGATGTCCACAGCTGGTGGTCTAGTGGCTAGCTTTGCTGCCTCGGGATCACGGGCTCCCGTGTTCGATTCCCGGCCAGGTTGGAGATTTTCTCTGCCTGGAGTCTTAGTGTTTGTGTTGTTGTCATCATTTCATCATCATCATCATTCGTGACAGTGGCTAGATTGGACTGTGTAAAAATTGGGCTGGGTAAAAATTGGGACTTTGTATGGGCGCTGATGACCAAGCAGTTGAGCGCCTCACAAACCAAACATCATCATCACGCTCACTGATGCTAAGTGCACCGTGCACGTTTCTGATTAGCAGTCATTCCTCACCAGGCAACGCTGCTATCGACTGGACGGGTTTTTATTGATTGTAGGTCGGTGAACATAATGTTCTGGAGGATGAAAAAAAAAGGTTCAAATGGCTCTGAGCACTATGGGACTCAACATCTCAAGTCATCAGTCCCCTAGAACTTAGAACTACTTAAACCTAACTAACCTAAGGACATCCCACACATCCATGCCCGAGGCAGGATTCGAACCTGCGACCGTAGTGGTCGCGCGGTTCCAGACTGAAGCGCCTAGAACCGCTCGGCCACACCGACCGGCTTCTGGCGGATCAGTTTGTATGCATAACAAGCGAAATTGTGTTATTTGACACACTTCAGTATACTGGAATTTGGATAACCAGTCATGTTAATTATTAATAACGTCGCATGTTTGGACGACAATGTACTCCGTAACAAAGTATTGTGGATGGAATCGTTTACTAAAGAACGACATGACGTTGGCTTCTATAGATCAAGAGAAAGTATAGACTTTCTTGCAGTGGATGCAGAATCTTTGTACATATACGTTGTGTGATCCGTGCTCAGCAACTATATAACGATGCGAATAATTTTATAAAAATTAACGAAACGCTGTTGTGAAGTTAGAAATATTATTTCGATAATAGTTGACAGATACAAATTGCTTGGTATCTGTTGTAATAACAAATCATTAAATTGCATTATCGGATCGTTATATCTTATATATACATATTATTAAGTCCTCCCCCGCGCTTTTCTGTGTGTATGTGAAAGCTGTAGGGTTTTTGATACTGTTTCACTAACACACTGTCTAGTGAACTGAGATTTCTTTTATCTCTTACATAAATTTAATATGCAGATTGCTCATTACACTGGCCGTCATTGATAGCCAATAATTAAGTGACGCCGGCCGGGGTGGCCGAGCGGTTCTAGGCGCAACAGTCTGGAACCGCGGGACCGCTGCGGTCGCAGGTTCGAATCCTACCTCGGGCATGGATGTGTGTGATGTCCTTAGGTTGGTTAGGTTTAAGTAGTTCTAAGTTCTAAGGGACTGATGACAATATCAAAGCCTGTTAGAAAACGTGAATGTTAGTTTAAAAAATATTTGCATTCACTGAAATGCGAACCAGCGACACAGCCGTTACTTTACAATTCAGCGCCTCTGATCATTACGCTGCGAGGACCATGACTGACTTTCGACCAGTCTTTGTACCTTAAAATTCCTGAAAGCTTTAATCGCTGATAATACTTTTACGACCAATATGAGGTTTCCCGTTATTTTATTACAACAGATCGTACAATTAAATATGGGTTTTCGAGAGATACTCAGTTATCTGATGCTTATAGCAACGGCGTATGTACATATGGGCATGAACTGAAAGACAATATGTTCTGTAGAGAGATGCCGTCATCTGACGTAAGAAGTGTTCTTCTGTATCTTTGGTTCAAACGCACGTTTAGAATATCTGACACGCTAGATATTGCTCTGCACATTCGGAGAGGCTCCCCAACGTCCTTTCTCGGCGCTTTGACGTCAGAAACTCGGCGCGCCCAACATTCCACGTTAGAATGCACGGACCGTGTGCCGACGGTTTTAGCCGCATGGAAGGAGCCATGTACCTGTTGTGCCGCAGTCGGCGCGCTCGCCCATGTGAAGGCGAGTGGGACGAAACCAAGTAGACTGCCGCGCACTCCGTTTTGCCACATGGATGCAGCGCACAAGTTTTGAGTCTGAGTGAATCTCAAGCGGAAAACAGAACGGACCATACGACATATCTCAGAGTGCTTGAAAGCCACGCTGCTAGCTTTAGCGAGACAACTTTCAAAGCAAGGAAGGGAGAAAGCTTCCTTGCCTCTCCCCTCCTCATATCGTCCCTTCACCACCATCACACGTCCGTAATTTGTCGACTCAAATATCCACGTCATTGTGTAGGGTATCAACACTGATTGAGGCTGGAGTAACTTCAATACGATTAACAAACCAAACTGAGTTGACGTGGCTGATGGCTGTAATACGATGTGCTCCCGTACAACAATCTGACATTTGACGTAAGGAGGCCGTCGAAATAAAAGCGCTTATGTGCACTCATGTTCAGAAAGAACAGAATACCTTGACGACTAAAGCTAGGACGTTCATATTCACAGAATATTTACATCAGTATTTCTGCAGAAATGACTAGCATTTGAACTATGTTGTCGCACGGGTTCAAGGTCAACATCGACATCGCGGCGCAATAGCATCTACCGGCAAAATGTGACTGCGGCTCTCGTTATGGCTATAAACCGAAGGTAATGGATCAGTGTGACTTAAGCAGATGAGCAGGATACCTCGAAGACATATGCGGGAATCGTACCATCAAATCAATGAATTTGAAACAGGGGAGATTATTGGTATGAGATAAAGTGGTGTAACCGTCAGGGAAATTGCTCCTTGTGTGGGACGAAGTCGTTTCGGCAGTGCAATGAGTGTGTGCAGAATTCTTCACAGAAGGCCGTAAAACATGACGAGATGGGTCAGGTCGCATCACTGAAACCACCCGGCAAAATGACCGACACCTTACCCGACTGGCATTGCAGGACATATCTATGTCCTTCTCGGCTCTGGAGCAACAGTGTAACACATTGTACGCTTACTAGGTGACAGCCTGTTAACGTTTACTACGGCATGGGTTACGTGAACGTCATACACTTCTCCACCTCCTTTGACGAATGCGCAGAAATATGCCAGACGGCAATGGCGTATGGGACGACGTAATTGGGGACAGGAAGCACATCAGATGGTTTTCTCGGACGAATTTGGGCTCAGTTTGTTTGAAAATGATGACCGCATTTTGGTTCGCCGCAGGCAGGCGAGCTGCATCGCAATTAGTAGATTCGCAGCAGACATACAGCGCCAACTCAAACATTATGGTGTGGGATGATACTGGGTACAGCCGCAAATCACAGGTGGTGCACGTCCAGGCCACTGTGAGCAATTTGACCTACGAGAATGACATCCAGCAACGCGTAGCCATGACCTTCCTGCCCGACACCACAGACGCCATTTGTCAGCAAGACAAGGTGCGATCACATGTTGCTGCACGAACACGTGTCTTCTTGGTGTGATAGGATGCCAGCCTTTTGCCCTGCCCCGCCAGATCACCAGACTCTGCAAGACAACCAGACTTGTCGCCAATCGAAAATATGTGAGGTATGGTGAAACGCTGTGATCCGATGCCAATCACCACAGATGAATTTTGGAACCAGGCGAACGCAGGGTAGATGGCTATATCACAGGACGCCATTGGCGTCTTAATACACTTCGATACCATCACGCATTGAACGAGTTATCAGGTCCCACGGCAGACCCTGCGCCTACTGGGCAAGACAACACGTGCTGAACTGAGATGACTTAAATACTAATCATTTCTAATGTACATTTCCTGTAAATATCAACGTCCTATCTCTAGTCGGTCCAGGTGTTCTGTTAATTTTTGAACATGTGATGTGTGTGTGTGTGTGTGCAAGAGAGAGAGAGAGAGAGAGAGAGAGAGAGAGAGAGAGAGGAGGAGAAGAAGAAGAAGAAAATGAAGCACATACAGATACACAAGGTTATGATAAAATTTCGTAAACTGGAAAGGTTACAGATACATCCTAGGAAACGTACAGAATTATAAGCTAGACGAATTAACAAAGCCAAATTTCCGGTGAAATCACTGGTCGTATTGATTTAGCAATCAGTTAGGACACGTTGTGCTTAGGACCATGTATCAGAACACCTTCGGATACAACAGCTCTTTGGTGTCGTAGCTTTGGTCTCGTAGTTTGACGCAGCGTTCCATCCTGGTCTATCCACAAGTCTCCTCTTCTAAGCGTTAACTACTGCAACCTACATCCATTTTAATCCTCTTACTATATTATCCAGCACGCCCGGTTAGCTGGCGGTCTAACACACTGCTTTCCGAATTGGGAAGGAGCGCCTGGTCTCCGGCACGAATCCGCCCGGCGGACTTGTGTGGATGTCTGGTGAGCTGGCCAGTCTGTGGATGGTTTTTAGGCGGTTTTCCATCTGCCTCGGCGAATGCGGGCAGGTTCCCCTTATTCTGCCTCAGCTACACTATGTCGACGATTTCTGGGCAAACAACTTCTCCACGTAGGCGTACACCATCATTACTCTACCACGAAAACATAGGGGTCACACTCGTCTGGTGTGAGACGTTCCCCGGGAGAGGGGGGGGGGGTGAGGCACCGGAGCCGAACCGCACAATAACCCTGGGTTCGGTGGTGTGGGGCGGCTGAGGGATGAAATGGACTGCGGTAGTCGTCGTGGGGTTGTGCCAATGCGGCTGCGGCGGGGACGGAGCCTCTTCGTCGTTTCTAGCTCCCCAGGTTAACACACAGTACAATATAATACAATACAATAGTATATTATCCATGCCTTGGACTCGCTCTGCAGTTTCTAGCCCATGTACTCTTCATTGCCAGTTTGGCCTGAGGATGTGTCTCATCAACTGGTCCTTCTATTGGTTTAGCTCCGTCATAGATTTCTTTCCTCCCAAATTCGATTCTATCTTCAGCATTCTTCTGTACCATCACTCTCTTCTTGTATGGACAATGCAACTTCAGTTATTCGAGATGATAATTAAAACGTTGAGACTACATATCGTGTGAAGATGGCATCGGCTCTTTTAATGAGTCGGTAGGAGGTTAAAAATGACGCTGTTACTGCTCTCACTGATCTTTAACCTTTTGTTTATGCGGAGCCAAGTCTTTTGTGGAGGGTCAGTGCCCACACGGAGCTGCTAAGAGCTCACAGCCCGCAAAGCACCATAAAGTGAGCTGTAATGGCGGCTGTTATTTCGATACCGTTCCGGCGGGCCGGCGCGAAGCACAATAAACAACGTGTGTTTCGGTGCGGTGCCCGCCTGTCTCCAGGTGTGGCGCATTGTTTATGCGTGCCGGCGATTAGCCGGGGAGCTCTTTAGAGCCCGCTTTGTCCGGTCCAGAGAGCCGGCGCCGGCCAATTACCGATACCATCGGCCGCTGTCCGCCCCCCGACACCGCGGCGCTAAGTGAGACGTGATTGTCTCCCAGCGGCCGGTCGCAGCCCTCGCCTCCGCTCTGCCAGTCACTCGACGCTCGCTAGATAGCGCTGCGTCGCGCCGTCTCGTCACGTTTCTCCTTTTACAGTCCACGCTGTCTAGCGATTTGACGCGGTGTTTCATTTTCTTCTCTGCCATGTCAGCACACACTACAAAGGCACGCCGAAAGCAAAATTCGTAACTCGCAGGAGATAGCATGCTAATACCGGCGTTTGATAATGGTGTCAGCTCGGTCTTCTGATATACCACGCTTTGCTGTAGCCAGTCATTGATGATAAGTAGAGTCCCCAGAATGAGATTTTCACTCTGCAGTGGAGCGTGCGCTGATATGAAACTTCCTGGCAGATTAAAACTGTGTGCCGAAACGAGACTCGAACTCGCGAAGGTCCCGAGTTCGAGTCTCTGTCCGGCACACAGTTTTAATATTCCAGGGTGTTTCATATCAGCGCACGCCGCTGCAGAGTGAAAATCTCATTCTGGAAACATGCCCAGGCTGTAGCTGAACCATGTCTCCGCAATATCCTTTCTTCCAGGAGTGCTAGTTCTGCAAGGTTCGCAGAAGAGCTTCTGTGGAGTTTGGAAGGTAGGAGAAGAGGTACTGGCAGAATTGATGCTGTGAGGACCGGTCGTGAGTAGTGCTTGGGTAGCTCAGATGGTAGAGTACTTGCTCGCGAAAGGCCAAGGTCCCGAGTTCGACTCTCGGTCCGGCACACAGTTTGAATCTGCTAGGAAGTTTCATAGATAGAGTTCTGTGTTATAACCCGACCACTGCTTAAATTTTGAACAAAACTCAGCAGCAATGGCGACCGAAGACTTCACATGTAATGGCCTTTCGAAGAGGACAGAAGAGTGGAAAGAGGTTCAGGGGTGGAAACTGTCCCTAAAAGCCGGAAGAATTAGCAATGATCAACGGCATGAGGATGCAGAAAGCAATGGAAACCACTGCGTTAAAAACGGATTATGTTTATCCACAGGATTTGTGATCTGTAATTGAAAGAATGTCATGACGATCTCCCCAGTGGGAAGAGATTCGAAATCAATCCCCCATTCGGATGTCTGGGAGAGAACTGCAACGGGAGAGTCTCTGTGAGGAAAATATTGAATAACCAACGAAGGGTTAACATTCTACGAGTCGGAGCCTGGAATGTCAGAAGTTTTAAAGTGTTATGAAAGCCAGAAAACCTGAAATAAACCCAAAGACTCTGTTTAGTTATATTGGGAATCACTGAAAGGAGAAGAGCACAAGGACCTCATGTCAGGCGTATGTAGGGTAGCAGCATCAAAAACAGCAGAAAACGATATAACTGCAGTAGGAAAGGAGGACAGAGAGTGAGCTGCTGTGAACAGTTCAGCGGTAGGGTTGTTCTCAACAGATTCGACACCAAACCAACACCGGAAACCATAATTCAACTATATATGCCACGGTAACAACCAGAAGATCAAGAGATACAGAAAAGGTGTGAGGATATTGAACGGGTAATTCAGTATGTAAAAGGAGATGAAAATCTCGGAATCACTGGGAATTGGATCGGGCTGGTTGAATGGAAATTAACAGATCGGCTTAAAGGAGAATGTGGTCCAGGTAGTAGGAATAAAGGGGAGAAAGACTGAATTCTGCAATAAATTTTAAATGATAGTAGCGAATACTCTGTTGCAGGAGCCACAAGAGGAGGAGCTGTACATGAAAAAGACCGGTAGACACGGAAATATTCCGAATGGATTACATCAGAGTCAAATAATGATTCCGAAATCAGATATTGGATTGTAAGGAATACGCAAGAATAGATATAGACTCATTCTATAACAAGGAAAAAGGCAAATGTGCTTCAGTTTATTAAAAGACTTACTGAAAAGTGGGGTACCAGATACCTCATTCTGTGTTCCTCAGAACCTATAAAAATCTTCCCAAAAATTTCAGCATGCGAACTTATTCGCGATCTATTTTACATGCAGCTTCACATCTCACTCCTACATTCTCACTTAATTATAACTAACTAACATCGACTACTCCGTCGCTGCAAATGCCTGATACATATCCACTCCCACGTGACCATTCTCACACACTCATTCAGCACAACTCATTGTCATATTTGTGCCTCTCTTTCACTGTCCCCCCTCTCAGAGCCGCGGCCTCCTTCGCTCTGTCGTAATCTATCCTCTTATTGTCACTGTCTCCCGCTTGCTCTCTCTTACTGCTACCATCTCATTCATGCCTTCGCACTACCGCTGTCTTTTCGCACTATCGCTATCTCTCTCTTCCTCGTTGTCGTTGTCATAGACTCTGTCTATCGTTATCACTGGCTCTTATCCACTTTCTCCTCTCCCACTGATTCTGTCTTCTTCACTCTTTTCCTGTCACTATGTTCCACAGTGTCTCTCTCTTTCTCTCTTACTGTCGTTATCTCCTTCGCTCTTCCTGTACCACAATCACTTTCTGCTGTCTTCCAGTGTTTGTTAATTATGTGTCTCTTTCCCACTGACACTTTCTCTCTCAGCATAAAACAGTGAGAATACGTATGCCAAAATCATTGGGGGGAAATGGCAATAAAAAGAACTTTTCACGTTCCTGTGTAGAATCTGTGAGGGTGCCGACGCAGTGTCAGACTTTCGGAGAAATGTCAGACACACAATTCTAGGCCAGATAGGTGCGAAATCTATCGCCCAGTCACACTTCATGCATCCAAGCTGCTGACAAGAACAACATGGTGATGGCTCTCTACTCAAATACATACGGTATGTTCCTATTTACCGTAATGTGTAGTATTTGTTAACGAAAGGCTCACTATGCGACTCCCCACACATCAGAAGGTACATAGGAAAAATCAAGATTGTTTTAGTATCGACAGTGACGGAGAAACATAGGATAAGGAAGAATGATAACTTCTACGTCTCAGTCTTTAGCTTGAAAATATTTATTGATTTGGGGGATCTGACTGAAATACTATACCTTGCTGTTTATGATATGTATTGCCTTCGTCGATGCCGGCCGCGGTGGTCTAGCGGTTCTAGGCGCTCAGTCCGGAACCGCGCGACTGATACGGTCGCAGGTTCGAATCCTGCCCCGGGTATGGATGTGTGTGATGTCATTAGGTTAGTTAGGTTTAAGTAGTTCTAAGTTCTAGGGGACTGATGACCACAGATGTTAAGTCCCATAGTGCTGAGAGCCATTTGAACCATTTTTGAACCTTCGTCGATCCGTATATACGTGCTACACAGCGTTGAAACATGCAGCACGTGTAGTGACATTATTCTCTAATCACATTTTTCATACAATTTTCTGATCATTATGGATAACATAACCAGTAGTATTGAATCTGCCAGGTAGTTCAAATAAATTGTGAAAAAAATTCAGGTGCAAGTAATTTTTAACCGAGTCCGTAAGAGAGACACATTAAATGTATTCGCACCTGAGAAATATGGACAACCATCAGCTGTATCATGAATGCATATACAAAGGAACAGTGCAGACATATACAAAGGAACAATGCGGCGTAATTCCGAATAACACAAGCACTGCGATATCATATTTATCCGCCGACACCAAGCAAGCGACTTTCAATTAAGATGTCTCACCTGTACGGGAATATACATGATGGATGAATGAGTACAGGCTGCAGACGCGTGGTTGACGACGTATGGAGGTTTGGGCCTGCCCATGAGTCGTGCAATGACATCTAAATGATCCGGCGACCGCTCGCGATAAGCTGGAAATCCGGGCTAGAGTCCCGATCCGGCACATGTTTTCATTGCTGTCATTCCATTCTACAGCTTATGGTTGTTCATTTTCCTAATTGCGAATACATGTAATGTATTTCGTGGCGGCTGTAGCCGCCGCAGTGCCTGTTCCCCTGGGCATGAATGCATGCCCTAAGGAACTTTGCATCGTAATTCAGAATGTCAAGGGAACTTCAGTAACGTACCTAAGAGAGACTGTCGTACCCAGAATGCAATAAATGGTGCTGACTATACTGTTAGGAGTGTCACCATGATTCGTCGGTGATATAGGATACTAGATTCCGGTGTAGCTGCGTTTTCTCTGCGGACCATATCTTGTTATCGATGTTGGTCTGTTTCTTAGGATACTTCCTTACAATGTGACCTAGGAAAGCGACAATGTAGCTGGCTAAAGAATGCAGCCAGTACGTTGGGACAGCTCTTTCTTATCTAAGAAGCGAAACTGTGCCACCTACTTCCTAACAGTCGTCATACAAGGGCACTCAGAAATAACGCAACTACTCCTGATAAAGCTAGCCGGCTGCCGAAACCAACTTGTCCCCAGTCCACATACTTTTTCAAAAGGTTTTGGTAAACAATTAATAGCGTCCGACTGATTGCGTACATTTCATTTTTATAATTTATCTCAAGATTTATCAGTGACAATTTTCCAGGTTTCTCCTGCTTTGTCGAGCAGAAGGAAGACTTATTTCTTGCAATGCAAGATTTAAAAGGTGATATTTACGTTTCTGCCTTAGGCCACGGCCTAATGTCTATAAAAGCAAACACACTAATCAGCCAGAAAATTGTGACCACCGACCTACTATCCATATGAACCCGCCCAGGTGATAGCAGCGTCACCTGGCGAGTAATGACAGCTGCTTAGACACGCACACACGGTACACGCAGTAAGAGTGAGCGTACTGTCCGTGTGTAGAATGGGGAAGGTGCGCGATCTAGCTTCGGTCTGACCGAGGGCAGATTGTGATGGCCCGGAGGCTCGGCACGAGCGTTTCGGAAACTGTTCGAGGACTGCTGTGGTAAATGTCTTCAACACGTTACGATACCAAAGTGGAACCACATCGAGACGTCCTCGGCAGATACGCATGGCGTTTGTCTGCCATGCCTGGGCACCCATCCTACGTCTCCTTCTCTGAAGACTCCTTTGATAGCCAGTACGCTGCATGTCTCTCTTCTCTGTTATCTTCTGGAGTTCGCTTTCGGCTCTTCCTCCGGCACGTTAACTTCGCACTACCTCCACTTTCCCGATGGTTGTGAGCCCTTCACCACCTTGGCTTCGCGCGGAGACCAGTGTTCACCTTGGCCTTCATTCGCTTCCTAAGGACACTACTCCAGCCTGGCTCTATCGCCATGTGTTTCACGACCTTCCCACGGAACTTCGTGATAGTACCTTTGTGGACACTGATGGCTTTCGGACTGACCGTGGTGTAGGGTGTGCCTTAGTCATTGGCGCCGACAATCTTCGGTATCGCCTTCCAGAACACTGCTCAGTATTTACGTCAGAGCTTTTCGCCCTGTATGAGGCCACGCAGGCCATCCGTCGACACAGGCTTTTCAATTGTCTCTCCTGCTCCGAGGTTCTTAGTGCTCTTCGAAGTCCCTGTGTGTTGTACACCGTGCAAAGGATACAGGAAAGCTCATGATATTTATGTGGGTTCCTGGTCACGTCCGTCTAACGGGAAACGAGGCTGCTGACGCTGCTACTAAGGCTGCAGTCCTCGTTCGTCGGCCCGCTAGTTCTTCCATTCCCTCCGATAGTATCTGTGTTGCCGTCTATCAGCTTCACCATCCGTCCTCCGGGGAACTAAACCTCTCCCGTCGGCTTGGACAACCTCCTCTCAGCCCTCTCACCGCGAGATCATTTTATCTAGGTTGCGTATTGGGCACTGTCCTTTTAGCCATCGCCATTTCTTTACTTGAGCTCACCCACCACTATGTGCTCATTGCCCTCAACCTCTGAGGATTCGCCATTTCCTGAAGGAGTGCCCATTTCTTAACCGCTTACGTTCTCATTTACATTTGCCGTGTGAGTTATCGCTCGATTAGCGACCGACGCGTGGCCTGTCGACCGCGTTTTACTTTTTGCCCGTCTTAGCAATATGGCGAAGGACATTTAATCTTTAGTTCAGGATCTCCGTTTCTCTATGCTGTATGTTGTGGAGCTTTCTCCAAGACTCTGTTTTTTGCTGTTTCCGTCTGTCGTTTAGGCTTAATGTGTAGTCGTTTTTAACTAATTTTTCTTAGTGTTTTACGTTTCTGTCATGGGCACTTATGATCCTAGTGGTTTTTTCGCCCTAAAACAAAACAAAACAAATACAAACCATCCTGTTATAGCTTGAACAATGTCTTCGTTCTCTTGTTTCAGTGACTGTGCTTTGTCTCTGTCCCTGCTCTTGTCCCGTGCAAATCGGTTAACGAAGTTTTGAATTTATCAGCACCCCTAATTTTTGTGATGGAGCAATAACAACATTCGTTCTTGTTATTTGCCCTCAGCAATGCTTATCTCTGTTTCAGCATGTTGGATCATGCACAAGCTTATAAAATCCATTCCCTTATTCCCCTACAGTCACCCCCCCCCCCCTCACGTCTCCCTCCATGCTGTGCACATTGACTGCTGAATAATTGTCAATTCTTGATTTCGTAATGGAGTACCATTTAAGAACATAATTTTTTATGCAATTTAACTTCCTCCATGTAAAAAGGATTAAATTCAGTCTTACACTTCAAGCCTCTCAAGCCATTTTTAGATGCGTAACTCAATGGATTAAAAATGTGTATATGAGGTACGACTAAACAATGGGGTCGTCTTCATAAAGTCGTACTGTGTGGCATATTTCCGTTGCGTCGGCGTAAAGAAATTGTTTCACTTGTTTTCAGAGCAGAAATTCCACCTAACCACATTTTGGCCATTGCACTTATGAGGTACGGCACATTCGTCAGCGGATGTGATAAAAAGACAATAGAGATTAGTATTTAAATACATTCAAGCCTGTTTTAATCCGAAAGGTAGTTAGCTTACCAACAGATCACTCCATGCTACCACATATAAAAACACAACTGGCACATTATAACTGTATAATACTCGTATAACATAATACAATGTGAGTACAATATACTGCAGAGGTAGAACAAAAAATTGACAGTTTATATTAACTAGGGCTTGATTTCACTGCTCAGTGAGCTATATATCACCATGTTCGTACATGTTCCTCTGAAGAACGTGCAGTAGCCACTGCGCCACGACAGCTCAATTTAGACAACTTCGCAAGTTTCCGGGAATCACTGTTCCCTTGATAAGAATTATTTCAAAAATCTGCTTAACATCTCCCTGCAAAGATATGCCGAGCAGGCTCTTCCGTAAATGCAGTGGATAATTTTTCAAATTGGTTCAAATGGCTCTGAGCACTATGGGACTCAACTTCTGAGGTCATTAGTCCCCTAGAACTTAGAACTAGTTAAACCTAACTAACCTAAGGATATCACAAACATCCATCCCCGAGGCAGGATTCGAACCTGCGACCGTAGCGGTCTTGCGGTTCCAGACTGCAGCGCCTTTAACCGCACGACCACTTCGGCCGGCGGATAATTTTTCACAGAGAGCGTAGGTTCTGGGCAATTTATGTACACTACTGGCCATTAAAATTACTACTCCAAGAAGAAATGCAGATGATAATCGGGTACACATTGAACAAATATATTATACTTTAACTGACATGTGATTACATTTTCACGCAATTTGAGTGCATAGATCCTGAGAAATCAGTACCCAGAACAACCACCTATGGCCGCAATAACGGCCTTGATACGCGTGGACATTGAGTCAAACAGAGCTTGGATGGCGTCTACAGGTACAGCTGCCCATGCAGCTTCAACACGATACCACAGTTCACCAAGAGTAGTGACTGGAGTATTGTAACGAGCCGGTTGCTCGGCCACTATTGACCAGACTTTTTCAGTTGGCGAGAGATCTGGAGAATGTGCTGTCCGGGGCAGCAGTCGAACATTTTCTTTATCCAGAACGGCCCGTACAGGACCTGCAACATGCGATCGTGTATTATCTTGCTGAAATGTAGGGTTTCGCAGGGATCGAATGAAGGGTAGAGCCACAGGTCGTAGCACATCTGAAATACAGCGTCCACTGTTCAAAGTGAAGTCAATGCGAACAAGAGGTGACCGAGACGTTTAACCAATGGCCCCCCACACCATCACGCCGGGTGATACGCCAGTATGGCGATGACGAATACACGCTTCCAATGTGAGTTTACCGCGATGTCGCCAAACACGGATGCGACCATCATAATGCTGTAAACAGAACCTGAATTCATCCAAAGAAATGACGTTTTACCATTCGTGCAACCAGGTTCGTCGTTGAGAACTCCATTGCAGGCGTTCCTGTCTGTGATGCAGCGTCAAGAGTAACCGCAGCTATGGTCTCCGAGCTGATAGTCCATGCTGCTGCAAACGTCGTCGAACTGCTCGTGCAGATGGTTGTTGTCTTGCAAACGTCCCCATCTGTTGACTCGGTGATCGAGACGTGATTGTATGATCCGTTTCAGCCATGCGGATAAGATGCCTGTCATCTCGACTGCTAGTGATACGAGGATGTTGGGATCCAGCACAGCGTTCCGTATTACCCTCCTGAACCCACCGATTCCATATTCTGCTAACAGTCATTGGATCTCGACCAACGCGAGCAGCAATGTCACGATACGATACACCACAATCGCGATAGGCTACAATCCGACCTTAGTCAAAGTCGGAAACGTGATGGTACGCATTTCTCCTCCTTACACGAGACATTACAACAACATTTCACCAGGCAACGCTGGTCAACTGCTGTTTGTGTTTGAGAAATCGGTTGGAAACTTTCCTCATGTCAGCACGTTGTAGGTGTCGCCACCGGCGCCAACCTTGTGTGAATGCTCTGAAAAGCTAATCGTTTCCATATCACAGCATCTTCTTCGTGTGGGTTAAATTTCGCGTCTGTAGCACGTCATCTTCGTGGTGCAGCAATTTTAATGGCCAGTAGTGCAGACCACCATATCGTCTGAGACATATCAACACAGCATATTTTCAATGGGATAACTGTGAAATCTACACTGTTAACAGTGTGAAAGTTTCTTAATTAAACAGTATCTGACTTGTAGGATATTGTAAACAGCCGGTGCAGCGACACAGAACTGTCGGAGCCTGGGTTTGAGGTTCCATGAAAACAACCGGCTGACCAATAGGAGCACCTCCATGATCACCTCCATCGTCTCCACCACCAGCCACGGCAGCACCAGCCGCGGGTTTCAGAGGACAGCTGCGACAAGCAGCATGTGGTTCTCCAGGTTCAGAATGGCCAACAGTATTCTGAGCTACCGCTACGTCTCCGGCCTCATTAAACTCATTGCCCGCCACTTCCGGTTCCCCGGACCGGTTTGCCTAACTTCCTGTACGTCCGACAATGCACTCATTGTGTTCATCATGCCAATCACTACCAGCCCAAGGACACCCACCGGAGTTCCCACAGAGTCCACGAAGCACAGCTTCCAGTACAGCGTTAGCACACTGGACTCGCATTCGGGAGGACGACGGTTCAATTCCGCACCCGGCCATACTGATTTAGGTTTTCCGTGATTTCCCTAAATCGCTTCAGGCAAATGCCGGGATGGTTCCTTTGACACGGCACGGCCTACTTCCTTTCCCATCCTTCCATAATCCGATGAGACCGATGGTCTTGCTGTTTGGTAACCATGCTCTTTGATATAAGGTCCATGTAAATTTTTCATTAATTATTTATGATAATTTATGTAATTGTAATTAATATATTGATGCAATTTCGAAATTTATGAGCTGTGAAATGTATTACTGGTTTATGCATATGGTAAGTAGGTTTTTAATCATGTAAGATATGCAGGGAAGACACTCTGCAACGAAACTGGCTTGGCAGGAATAGAAAAGGTGGATCTGGCGGTCGAACTGCAAAGCTCCTTTGTGGCATCAGTCAGACGGCGGCCCGTAGTCAACGTGTGAACTGAAAGAGGCAAGAAGAACGGAAGGATGTTGTAACGTAGCCTCGAATGTGGAAGTAATTTGGCTTATTAATTACGAGACACTTTGGCTGGCTCTGTACTACGAAAATCCAACGCTAAGAATTTTCATAGATAGTTACACAGAATGAGCCATGGGTACTTATGCATCCTTTTTGGAATAGCCACAGCAGATCGACACTGCCACCCACCTTCATCTCAAATTGTCTGTTGAGTACTGTATAATTGTATGGACCAGTTATGTGGTTTCTTTATCGATAATAAGTTTGTGTTCTGTGAATTTTATCCTGCGTGACCGTAATTTATCATTAGCCGTGTACTCACGCAAGATCCTATCCCAAGTGCTACGATAATTCCGAATATCCTATTTTACTGAACTGACAAGCAGTTACATTCGATAACAAAAGTTGATAAACTTCATGGAGTTGTAAAGTACACAATTATTTAGTGAGTATAAATTTCGAAATACTCCTCGTAATTTTCACAAATGTATAGTTAAAGTTTCGTCAAAGTACAGTTACTAAGAAAAGATGTAAATTCTTATGTTTAAAGATTCTTCTTATTGATATAACAGTGTTTATTATTTGATGTGTTATACAGTTAACAGTGTTTCTTATATTGTGACTAAAATATTCAGCCTATATCCGAGTCTGCTGACGGATTAGTTTCTTGGTCCTCATGCTTATAGCTGAGCCAGACTTAACTTTCATATTATAATAACAGCACTCAATAAGTACAACTTTCATTCTGATAATTGTGGGTGTTGAAGTAAGCAAATAGCTACAAGTGTTCAAACTATGCTAGATTCAGCAATCACATGTCAAATCTGAGCTACATAGTATAAGGAATTGAATTCTCCTTGAGAATCAGTACAAAATGCACAGTTACTCGAAAACTATTTCAGTGGCAGTAATTTCCAATAACTAAACTGACAAGAGCGACTCGTCCAAGTTAATAGTGTTCCACCAGTGGTAGTCATTTAGCTATAATGATCATTAGCTTCCTACTGTAATGTACAGGTAATATGTATTATTTAGAGACAATTGTTGCGTAAACTTTTTAATTCTCCTCTTGTGTAGTTCATGTCAAATCACTGGTACTTTACTTGCTAAATTGCACTATTGTCTTATATCTTATTAACAAAACAGAATATATGTATCAAGTAAACTCAATCCCAGTAGTTAACTCTCTTTATGAACCATCATAGTACTTGGTAAAACATTGCCAAATTAGACTAGCGACCGTTTACTTTTAGGTAATTACGATTTATTTAATCACTAATAGAACCTTAGTTCGATTGCCGTTTCTTCTGCTACTGCTTCCATTCCACAGAAATATTTAGATGAACAAAAATAGTCAAATACTTTTTCATTAGCACGATCACGGTGAAATAAGTATCCTTTAACAGGAGTAAAATTATCGGTGTATTCCTAATTTAGTAGTAGCTGGTAGAGTTATAAGTGAACAGCTCGCCAAACATCCTAACATTCGTAAATTCCACCTTTGTGTTCACCAGAATAACCACACGATTAGAACCATCGCAATAAGCCAAAGGGACTTGACTGTCCAGAAAAATGAGCTTGTCGGCTTAAAACGTATCTAGAAACTTGACGTAAAAGAAAAACACCATTCAGAACCGAACTAAGCCATGTGAACCTCTCCTGAACTTATTGTGACCGTGCCTACAAGTCAATTATGAATTTCCAACGAAATGTGTGCATATGCGGTTGTGGTTTTGACAAAGATGAAACTGATGGTACCTATACATGGATTGTCCTGGGGAACCATGAACGACGTCACCGAGTCAAACCTGAGTCACAAACACGAGTTACTGGGAGACAAACAATGGTAGAAGCACAGAAGGACTCAAACGACACTGAAGGGAAGTGACGGTAGAGAAAAAAAACAAGCAAACCTACTTGCCTGACGCACAAAGTGGGGAATGACCGCTAGACCACCAGGACGAAGATGGCCAAAGGTTTTTCATCTAATGGACTTGATGAGTGAGTTTGTGAGTTCCAAGTTTGTGACATATATGGCAGCAAACGTGGATTGCATTGAGTTAGAAGCTTCAATTATTTACACCCCCAGGGGCCCGTAGACTTCACTGTTTCACATAAATTCCAACTGGATACCTTTACCAGTTTATGAGAAAATGATGTCTTAACGGATGGACAGATACACAGATGAGCAACAAATGGCAAAAAAGTTGATTTAAGGAATTAACGAAAAAACTAAATCAGGATGGCCAGATGGAATTTAAATCACTGCGTATTAACGTCATAAACAAAAAATAAAGGTTGGCCACAGCAAAAAGAATAATAATAAAAGAAAAAGATACTACAAGCATATGAAGGGCTTATTTTAATAGTGGTACAAGTCCATTACCTCAACTTTTCTGTTTATAATAATTCTGAAATTAATGATTCAAACAATCAGAAAGAAAGGTTCATCTCTAGCACGAAGCCATATGCTGGGATATTTCTGGTATCTCAACTGCAGATTTCTCGGCGCTCAATTAACTTTAGGACTCTGTATCTCACAATGAACATAAATGGACTTGCACCACTGCTGAAATAAGCCCTTCATATAAGTGTGGGACCTCAAAATATAGCCTTGTGCATCTTGTAGCACAAAGAAGATGTTTTGTGCTAATAACTGCATAACAGAGGTTATCCATAACAGTTGGCATCTGTTTCAACAATTGAATCTGTTGTGACTTGACAAGACAGCCAAGCCACTAGGAGGTAGCCGAAAGGCATGCGTTTAAGCTCACGCAGGCTGGCGTGATGTCTGAAACAGTTAAAGGATTTGCGTCTAGTAAAAAAAAGTACGTAGCTTCTGGAATACTTAACTTTAATCCATAATTGGTGAATATCGGTCTGACGGTACATGCATCACAAGATAAATAGCAAATGATAATGGCGCCTTGCTAGGTCGTAGCAAATGACGTAGCTGAAGGCTATGCTAACTATCGTCTCGGCAAATAAGAGCGTAATTTGTCAGTGAACCATCGCTAGCAAAGTCGGCTGCACAACTGGGGCGAGTGCTAGGAAGTCTATCTAGACCTGGAGTGTGGCGGCGCTCGGTCTGCAATCACTGATAGTGGCGACACGCGGGTCCGACGTATACTAACGGACCGCGGCCGTTTTGAAGGCTACCACCTAGCAAGTGTGGTGTCTGGCGGTGACACCACAGAATCGCCTTGCGCTTGCAACATATGAAAAACGACAGCGAACCTGTAACTATTGTTGTTACTGTACGAGAATAACCGTCTACACCCTGCTGAGTTGACAAAAGTGCCTATTCATGAACTTTATTGGAAAGCAATCCATGCTGTACTTCCATTACTGATCTAGCGCTCTCAAACATTTATTTTCTTCGTGCCTTATCGAATAACTAACAAGAAAATTTCTTTGTGGAAGAAACCGCACTTCAAACTCGGCTTTAGGGCATCTTTTATCTACAAACCAATTACTATCTACATGCGTGGAATCCAAAAACTGACCGGCCATCGCCAAACTGTTTTAGTTAGGCGTTGACTATTAATTTCTCTCTATTATGTTTTTTTCCGTTATATGCAATAAATTAACGAGAAAAGCTATAAAAATTTGCCCCGTTCTAATACAAGACCCGTGGTCAAGGGGTAGCGTCTTTGATTCATAATCAAAACGTTTTCGTTCCCGGGTTCGATCCCCGCGACTGCTTAAATTTTGCCCGCATCTCATGGTCGTGCGGTAGCGTTCTCGCTTCCCACGCCCGGGTTCCCGGGTTCGATTCCCGGCGAGGTCAGGGATTTTCTCTGCCTCGTGATGGCTGGGTGTTGTGTGCTGTCCTTAGGTTAGTTAGATTTAAGTAGTTCTAAGTTCTAGGGGACTTATGACCACAGCAGTTGAGTCCCATAGTGCTCAGAGCCATTTGAACCATTTTTGTTTAAATTTTGATAAATAATCAGCATTGGCGGCCGAAGACTTCCGGCATAAGAAGTCAGCCTCATTCTGCCAACGGCCTTGTCAAAGAGGTTCAGGGCACTCTCTTGTCCTAGGGGTGGGAAATTGCCCCTAAAGGCGGAAGAATCAGCAATGATCAACGACATGAGGATGCAGAAGGCAATGGAAACCACTGCATTAAAGACATGTAACGTGTATCCACAGGACATGTGGCCTGTAATTGAAGAAGTGTCATGATGATCTCTCCACTGGCAAAAGATTCCGGAATAGTCCCCCATTCGGATCTCCGGGAGGGGACTGCCAAGGGGGAGGGTACCATGAGAAAAAGATTGAATAATCTACGAAAGGATAACGTTCTACGAGCCGGGGCGTGGAATGTCAGAAGCTTGAACGTGGTAGGGAAACCAGAAAATCTGAAAAGGGAAATGCAAAGGCCCAATCTAGATATAGTAGGGGTCGGTGAAGTGAAGTGGAAGGAAGACAAGGATTTCTGGTCAGATGAGTATCGGGTAATATCAACAGCAGCAGAAAATGGTATAACAGGTGTAGGATTCGTTATGAATAGGAAGGTAGGGCAGAGGGTGTGTTACTGTGAACAGTTCAGTGACCGGGTTGTTCTAATCAGAATCGACAGCAGACCAACACCGACAACGATAGTTCAGGTATACATTCCGACGTCACAAGCTGAAGATGAACAGATAGAGAAAGTGTATGAGGATATTAAAGGGTAATGCAGTATGTAAAGGGGGACGAAAATATAATAGTCATGGGCGACTGGAATGCAGTTGTAGGGGAAGGAGTAGAAGAAAAGGTTACAGGAGAATATGGGCTTGGGACAAGGAATGAAAGAGGAGGAAGACTAATTGAGTTCTGTAACAAGTTTCATCTAGTAATAGCGAATACCCTGTTCAAGAATCACAAGAGGAGGAGGTATACTTGGAAAAGGCCGGGAGATACGGGAAGATTTCAATTAGATTACATCATGGTCAGACAGAGATTCCGAAATCAGATATTGGATTGTAAGGCGTACCCAGGAGCAGATATAGACTCAGATCACAATATAGTATTGATGAAGAGTAGGCTGAAGTTCAAGACATTAGTCAGGAAGAATCAATACGCAAAGAAATGGGATACGGAAGTACTAAGGAATGACGAGATACGTTTGAAGTTCTCTAACGCTATAGTTACAGCAATAAGGAATAGCGCAGTAGCCAGTACAGTTGAAGAGGAATGGACATCTCTAAAAAGGGCCATCACAGAAGTTGGGAAGGAAAACATAGGTACAAAGAAGGTAGCTGCGAAGAAACCATGGGTAACAGAAGAAATACTTCAGTTGATTGATGAAAGGAGGAAGTACAAACATGTACCGGGAAAATCAGGAATACAGAAATACAAGTCGCTGAGGAATGAAATAAATAGGAAGTGCAGGGAAGCTAAGACGAGATGGCTGCAGGAAAAATGTGAAGACATGAAAAAGATATGATTGTCGGAAGGACGGACTCAGCATACAGGAAAGTCAAAACAACCTTTGGTGACATTAAAAGCAACGGTGGTAACATTAAGAGTGCAACGGGAATTCCACTGTTAAATACAGAGGAGAGAGCAGATGGGTGGAAAGAATACATTGAAAGCCTCTATGAGGGTGAAGATTTGTCTGATGTGATAGAAGAAGAAACAGGAGTCGATTTAGAAGAGATAGGGGATCCAGTATTAGAATCGGAATTTAAAAGAGCTTTGGAGGACTTACGGTCAAATAAGGCAGAAGGGATAGATAACATTCCATCAGAATTTCTAAAATCATTGGGGAAGTGGGAACAAAACGACTATTCACGTTGGTGTGTAGAATATATGAGTCTGGCGATATACCATCCGACTTTCGGAAAAGCATCATCCACACAATTCTGATGACGGCAAGAGCTGACAAGTGCGAGAATTATCGCACAATCAGCTTAACAGCTCATGCATTGAAGCTGCTTACAAGAATAATATACAGAAGAATGGGAAAGAAAATTGAGAATGCGCTATGTGACGATCAGTTTGGCTTTAGGAAAAGTAAAGGGACGAGAGAGGCAATTCTGGCGTTACGGCTAATAATGGAAGCAAGGCTAAAGAAAAATCAAGACACTTTCATAGGATTTGTCGACCTGGAAAAAGCGTTCGACAATATAAAATGGTGCAAGCTGTTCGAGATTCTGAAAATAGTAGGGGTAAGCTATAGGTAGAGACGGGTCATATACAATATGTACAACAACCAAGAGGGAGTAATAAGAGCGGACGATCAAGAACGAAGTGCTCGTATTAAGAAGGGTGTAAGACAAGGCTGTAGCCTTTCGCCCCTACTCTTCAATCTGTATATCGAGGAAGCAATGATGGAAATAAAACAAAGGTTCAGGAGTGGGATTCAAATACAAGGTGAAAGGATATCAATGATACGATTCGCTGATGACATTGCTATCCTGAGTAAAAGTGAAGAAGAATTAAATGATCTGCTGAACGGAATGAACAGTCTAATGAGTACACAGAATGGTTTGAGAGTAAATCGGAGAAAGACGAAGGTAATGAGAAGTAGTAGAAATGAGAAGAGCGAGAAACTTAACATCAGGAGTGATGGTCACGAAGTCAATGAAGTTAAGGAATTCTGCTACGCAGGCAGTAAAATAACCAATGACGGACGGAGCAAGGAGGACATCAAAAGCAGACTCGCTATGGCAAAAACGCATTTCTGGCCAAGAGAAGTCTACTTATATCAAATACCGGCCTTAATTTGTGGAAGAAATTTCTGAGGATGTACGTCTGGAGTACAGCATTGTATGGCAGTGAAACATGGACTGTGGGAAAACCGGAACAGAAGAGAATCGAAGCATTTGAGATGTGGTGCTATAGACGAATGTTGAAAATTAGATGGACTGATAAGGTAAGGAATGAGGAGGTTCTACGCAGAATCGGAGAGGAAAGGAATGTGTGGAAAACACTGATAAGGAGAAGGGACAGGATGATAGGACATCTGCTAAGACATGAGGGAATGACTTCCATGGTACTAGAGGGAGCTGTAGAGGGCAAAAACTGTAGAGGAAGACAGAGATTGGAATACGTCAAGCAAATAATTGAGGACGTAGGTTGCAAGTGCTACTCTGAGATGAAGAGGTTAGCACAGGAAAGGAATTCGTGGCGGGTCGCATCAAACCAGTCAGTAGACTGACGACAAAAAAAAAAAAAAAAAAAAATTAATAAATAAAAAATATAATAAAATAAAAATCATGGCAAAAGTCTAATGTAATACAACAAATACTACCTTTAACACGAATCTGCCGAAACCATCACGGCTCATATGCACTTTTGAGCTTGATGTGGTCTGTGTCTAGTGAAATCCTGTGTCTTATCCAATAAGCATTTCGGAATTACCACAAAAATACATAAACCTTGCTGAGAGCATAGACCCAAAAAGGAACCCAGTTAACAAATCATTCAGTGCCACAAAAAACCCATATAAATATCTATTCACAAAAAAGTTGTGTGAAGATGCAAAGAAAATAATAAAAGTTCTAAAAAGCATGTAAGGACAAAATGTCTGTAATTTTTCATCTTTAGTACTAGGATGTACTACACCGAAATTAAGAGGAGACTTAAGGTGGCGCATTTAACATTTCCTTAAGGGTTTCCGATCTGGAAGCTTATAGCTCGGTAAGAGAAGAAGGAAAAAAAACAGAGGAAACCTTTAGGTCTCTAACAAGATTAGCACCCAGAGCTAATGCAACGTTTCCTGCACAAAGCAACCTCATTACCACTAAGCCAGTAAGCCAGTCACACCATGAGTTTGCTTTCACTGTGGTATTGTTGATTTATAGACGTAATTAGTAATTTTAGATGTGGGATTAGTTACAGATCTGCATGGAATGACCTCCCTGGAATCAAATAGTAAATCACTCTCCAGTGTTACACCCTAAGTGAAAATCATTCAGATTACTTACCGGAAATGAAAACGACATATCAAGTGAATTTATCACGGCAGGTCTGAGCCACACCAGGAAGGAAATCGTTTTCACGTAGTTGCCAAACATATTCTACAATGTTGCCAATTCCATATTAGACTAGTGAGAGGAGCAATACATTCTCTCAATGGTTCTGGCCCGGCTAACAGTTGGAAATCTCTCCTTTCTAAGGTGTGGAAAACCCTGCTGCTACCACTTTGACTGGCAGCCGAAATATCTGAAGCATAGCCAAATGAGTTTTATTTGCATTTCCGTAACTACAGTTTTGATCTAAGGCGTCGTAATAATGTCCAGACTCACCGACTGTAACTCGGACATCATAAAGAACACAGAAATGGACAAAACGGATGCTTTGCAATGTAAAAAACGAGCGTGGTTGTAGTTTCAGCATGGAACGAGCTTCTTGAGTTCGAAAAATAAATTTTCTAACCTTGTGCCATCCTTTAAGTGAGAACTATTCAGAGTATTCAATCAAAAGACAAGAAACTATCAAATAAATATAACGGGACAATTCTCCACCCCTACAAGACGTAATTAGAAGGTCACAGTGTTGCCAAGTATAGTCTGTAACGCCATGTCCCTAGCTAATGGCAGTTAAGCTGTATCTTGTGCGTCTCTCGTTTGATTTCTGAAGGCATGGCGTAGGCAGTGGTATAGTTTATTAAATGAATAGTCGATGGCTTTTACTTGCTTCTCTGAAACTAAGGGTCGAAGCCATATTGTAATTATGAATAGTTTCCAGATTCATCGACTGCTTCTAAAGCACTATAAATTAAGATTTGGGGGAATTACTGGTTATCCCATCTTTCCAATAGCAATTGTAATATTTTTTTGTCTTATGTGTACCATAAACTGAAAAGCCCATCTTCTGGACAAAATTCATCAGAAGCTGTTTGTGTGTAATCATAACTCATACTTAATCTTCGACAGGGTAAACATTGCTAAACTATATGTTACCTGCGTGAATACCCCATGATTTCATACACTACAAAGGCACCCCATCATGGTTGATAAATAAATTATTTACGCTGGCTGTTGTTAGTTTATCTGAACGTAAGTTCCTATTTGAACTAAATCCCTTTGATTTACTATTACTGCTGTAAGGCGTAATACTGACGACATCATTGGTGAGAGATGGACAAAGTCCTTGGATAACATATGAGATACCGAATTGGATTCGCACAGTACTTAATTATATACATCGGAACGAGGTATTTGGAGTAGACGACATTCCATTGAAATTATTGAAATCCGCTGGAGAAAATACCATGAAAAAACTATTGCACCGGATGTGCGAGATATATTATACAAGAAATATGCCCTCAGCGTTCAAGAAGAACATAACAGTTCTAGTGCCAAAAATGGCAGTTTCCTTCAGAAGAAACTATTACGGAACTATCGGTCTAATAACGCATGGTCACAAAACACTGACACAGATTATTTACAGTTGTGTTAAAGAAAATAACTAGAGGAAGCCAGCTCACGGAAGATCGATTTAGATTCTGAAGAAATGTAGGAACATGTGGCACAATACTGATCCTATCTTAAAAAGTAGGTGGAAGAATCGTGAACTTACATTTCTAGCATTCGTTGATTTGAGAAAAACATTTGACATTGTTGACTGGAAAACACACTGAAATTATAAAGGTTGCAGTGATAATATATAGGGAGTTAAAGGTTATTTACAAACTGTATGAAAACTGTGGTTGAAGGACATGATAGGTAGCTGTTGTTGAGAAGACAGTGACTGAGTGTTGTAGTTTAGTCCCAATGTTATTTAAACTGCACATTGAGCAACCAGTGGAAAATACCAAGGAGAAATTTGAAAATGAAACTGAAAGTCAGAGACAAAAATAAAAGCTTTAAGTTGTGCCAATCACACTTCAGTTTAGTCGATAATAGAAAAAGATTTAAAATAACAGTTGATAGGAAGTATAATGTCGTCAAATGACGTTATATGATGAATGTCAACAAAAGTAGAACAAGGATAGTGAAATATAAACGAATTAAACCAGGTTATGCTGAGGGAATCAGATTAGAAAACAGCACACTAAAAATTTTGTCACATGGGTAGCAAAATAAGTGATGATGCTAATGTAGAGAGGATAGAAAACGCTGGATGAAACGACAAGGAAAACATTTCTGTGAAAGAGAAATTAATTTACAATCAGTACAAGTTCTAATGTTGGAACTTTCCAGAAGGTATCTATCTGGAGTGCAATTTTAAATGAAATTGAAACGTGGTGCAGACGAGAAGAAAACAGAAGGTTTTGAAATGTGGTGCTTCAGAAGAATGTTGATGATTAGAAGGCTATATTGGACAGTGTAGAGGTACTGAATTGGTTTGGGGAAGAAAGAGATTTATTTTACAATTTGTCTAACAGTAATGGTCGTTTGATGGAACATGTCGTGATGCACCAAGAATGGATGGAAGTGTGTGTGTATAGGGGGGAACGGAAAAAACAATTGAGAAATACCATGGTTTGAATGTGGTATGAACGTCCAGGTGACAGCAGGTTGCAGTAATTGTGTAGAGATAATCCACTTGTTGGATTAGCATAGAGAACTGCAAGAAACCAGTCTTCGGACTGAAGACCACAACTGCAACAACAGCAGCAACATACACATAATTCTGTAATGGCTTCCTGTCCTGTGCCAGCATCTGCATTTGCACAAAATATTTTCAGTTACATTTCAATATCTGTCTTTCCCCTACAATTTTTACCTTGACATCTCTGTTGGGTACCATGAATGTTTCCTCCTACCGTCTTAACAGCCTGTTTTAATTAATATTTTCAGCGTATTCCATTCGTCATCGTTTCTGAAATGAAGCTCCTCATTTCTTAACTTCTGAGACATTTTTTATCATTCTTATGCGAAACCATACCTCAAACAAATCCACTCTCTTCCGTTTTTCAAATAATTACTGATGGGATGGAATTAATTTTCCTGGGGAAGTATGAATCGCAACTTTATCTTCAATAAGGATAGAAGCTGAATGACCAAGAAACATGGACTGAAGGCGTGAACTGAAGTTTGCGGTTGGGAGGGCATTCGACTAGTGTAGACTCTGTAGCTCTGGTATCCACGATGCTACGACGGTGTGGTGGTTAGCACGTTTGCTTAATAAGAAGGAGACCCAGGTTCATGTCCAGGCCGTGACATAAATTTTAATTCCTTACGTCAGCTTCTATCCTTATCAGTGAAAATACAACCGTATCGCAAAAATCGTCAAAGGTGAAAATTCTCGGCTAAAAGTTTTCGATTAAGCCATTCCAAAAGAATACTTGAGGCATTTGTCTAGCATGATAAAACATTGAGGAGCAGTCAGTATCTCGACTGTCGATATTTGCTTTGAAATTCTGTAAATAGGCAGGTAGTGCATCGAAAGTGAGGTGAAGACGGAAATGAGGATTCAAAAATGTTTTCTATTCTTAGGAACCTTCGTGCAGGACGTGCTAAATTACAGTAAAATTCTGAATGTTAGAAAATGGGTGGCTATGAACTGATTATTTAACGAATTCTAACACATGATACACATGCAGTGACAGTCATTTCGCTTGTGTACCAGCCAATAAGAGTTGTTATGCAAATTATCTACGGAATTAACAGGCGTTTTTACACACAAGCCAAACACGCCAGTGCTTTGTGTGCCAAGCTGAGATGGGTGCCAGAGACGCCATAGCACTAAGATTTCTATACAGAGCTATAATACTCAGTAGCGGCGGTCCTCGCGGCCAAATACAAGATTTGTGTACTGTGCATATCGGAGTTGGCAGCGGGTATTGACACGGATGGGAATGCATGAGGGAAAAGTTAGGAGAGGCGAGGGGGCAGGGCGCCTTGTGATAAGTCGCTTGTGTGGAACATTTTTCTCAAATCGGATACGTGAATTCACGCAGTAACTGAAGCAAGCAAAAAATTATGGCATTAAGCAACAAGTTGCTTAGAAGAGAGAATCCCTTACAACAGTTTGGCGCATGATTGCAATGAAGTCTGATTGTCAGCCGATACAACACGGTCTTTTAGCTTTCACAAGGTAGGAAACACTACTTTCAGAGAAATTTTCACGCATTCTGGTTGTTAGCAAAAAATAAAATGAAATTAAAATTAGCGTCACCGACTGTGTCATATTCAGTTGGAAGTGGAGTGGTATTTGTTCCGGCGGAAAGTCAAGCGGCGGCACTCCAGTCGGAACGATAGAGTAGAGAGGGTTCTGAAGAAGACGTCAGCCAATTGCACGCTAACCAGTCCCTCTCCAGGACGAAACCACGACCTCTATGCGAAGAGGACATAAGCGCCTCGCCGACCGGTAGCGGCCCACTTCGACAGCAGAATCAACATTAGGCACTTAAAGACCAGTGACTTATGAATTGTATATCCTGAAGATATTTTTGGTTGCATGTCGCCCTTCGCTTGCGACACTTCTGTGTTGTTGTCAAAGTTAAGCTTTCAAATGGTTCAAATGGCTCTGAGCACTATGGGACTTAACATCTTAGGGCATCAGTCCCCTAGAACTTAGAACTACTTAAACCTAACTAACCTAAGGACATCACACACATCCATGCCCGAGGCAGGATTCGAACCTACGACCATAGCAGTCCCGCGGTTCCGGACTGAAGCGCCCAGAACCGCACGGCCACCGCGGCCGGCAAAGTTAAGCTTCGTCATGGTTCATTAATACGATCTGTTTGAATGTTGTCTAGCGATCCGAGAATGCAGGCTTCCTAGACCCCACATATTTGACGTCAAAACAAGATTGAACACTATTTAACGTAAGAGTCTGTTTTAACAATTATACTGTGTTAATTATGATATGAAGTTTCCCTACAGCCTTTGCTAGTATGAAAACTTAATTGTTAAACAAACATCGCCAGTTGCGAAGCGCTGCTTAGAAACTTAACCCCACACACAGACTGATATAACTCTCACAGATATTTTGATTCCTCCTGTCTAAAGTGCACTGCATGTTCACAAGACCATTCATCACACTAACTTCGCTTTCACTGACAAAGGAGTATCAGCGATTATATTGTAATTAACACAATTACTATACTATTCGTTATTTTGATTATTGCGTAGTGAATAGCAGTTTCGCTTAACGAAGGCATATTTCAGACAATACGAACAATCCTGTCAGTGTTTTATGTTTATAAATATGCTGAAGGCAGCTGATTTTCCCTTGGTGTTAGCAGAAGTACAAATCGGATTTTCTCTGCACACACTCGCAGGGTCCATTTCTTTGCAAGTTTTCAAGCCCGTTTCGCTTCCTTGATTTGAAACATTGTCATGCCAATGAAAGTATTCTTAAAAATTATTTGTAAGTTAAAAACGATCTAAACAACATAAAGTGCGATCTCCTCATAATCTTTACAGGATAACCACAGGCGACGCTAGAAAAAAAAGAATGACTCACGTATGGCGCATGCGTTTATCAATTTGAAGGAAAAAATAATTACGTCAGCTACTGAAGAGGACGGCCTTAAATGATTCCCGCTGTTCGTTATTTATGACTAATAGTTACTATTAAAATTAGCCTTGATCACAAATTTATTTATTCTGGTAACCGGTTTCGACCACTCCTGTGATCAACTTCAGACCCAAATGCTGTATGAGCAAGGTCTGAAGATGACCACAGGCATGGTCGAAACCGGTTACCAGAATAAATAAATTTGTGATCGAGACTGACTTTAATGGTACCTATTAGTAATATCGTTGATCACTGTCTGCTCCCACGATGTATTCAAAAGTAATTAAGTTTTTTATCATGTTTGTACGAAGGTAAGTCAATTATTATCCGCAAAGTAGTTATAAAATTTTATTTTAATCAAATAGGAAACATACAAGAACATCATTTTTCGACATAGTCTCCTTGCGTTTCAACGCACTTGGTCCATCCTTGTACAAGCTTCCTGATGCCCTCATAAAAGAAGGTTCTCGGTTGAGCTGCGAGCCAGGAACGCAACGCTTCTTTCACTGCTTCGTCCGAGGCAAATCGACGGCCCCTTAATGCCTGTTTGAGTGGATCAAACAAGTGACAGTCAGAAGGGGCAAGATCTGGACTATATGGAGGATGGTCCAGGACTTCAAATTTGGGTTTCTGGAGCGTTTCAGCAGTGTGGGCAGCAGTAGGCGGACGGGATTGTCGTGCAACAACACAACACCTTTTGACAACAATCTTCGGCGTTTGCTTCGAATTGCAGGCTTTAGCTTGGCAGCAAGCATCTCACTGTAACGTACACTGCTTATTGTTCTGCCCCTTTCCCTATAATGTTCCAGTACTGGACCTTGTGATTCCCAGAAAACCATAATCATCAATTTTCCTGCGGACGGTTGGGTCTTGAACTTTTTCTTGCACGGCGCATTTGGATGTTTCCATTCCATACTCTGCCGTTTACTCTCAGGCTCGTAATTATGGATCCATGTTTCGTCACCAGTAATGATCCTGTCTAAGAAGTTGTCCCCTTCGTTACCATAGAGATCCAAATGTTTTTTTGCAGATGTCCAAGCGTGTTTGTGTATGCAACTATATGAGTTGTATTGGGACCCATCTTTCACATACCTTATGAAACCCAAGTCCGTTGCGGATAATTTCGTAGGCAGAACCATGACTAATTTGCAGACGATGCGCCCCTTCGTCAATAGTTAATTGTCTGTCTAAGAGAATCATTTCACGTGAGCGCTCAATGGTTTCTTCATTTGTGGCGGTAAACGGTCGTCCGGCGCCTTCATCGTACGTAATACGTTTGCGACCATTTCGGAATTTTTCAGTCCAGTCGTAGACGCTCCGTTGTGGCAGAACACTATTCCCGTACTGTACCGAAAGTCTTCCATGAACTTTGGCCCTAATACACCTTCCGACCACAAAAAACGGATCACTGAACGTTATCCTTCTTTGCTGCAAATAGACAGCGGAGCAGCCATGATTAACAGCAAGGCAGCGATAACGAAACTAACCTAGCAGCTTGAAAATTGCAAAGATATAACAACAAATAAACAAAGCATGCGCATCAACGTAAAACGACTGTATTACCAATATAAACAAAAATATAACTAAATTGCTGATAATAATTGACTTACCCTCGTATTACAGTCGGTGATCCCGCCGTCGGAGATTCGAGTTCTCCCTCGGGCATGGGTGTGTGTGTTGTCCTTAGCGTAAGTTAGTTTAAGTTAGATTAAGTATTGCGTAAGCCTAGTGACCGATGACAGCAGTTTGGTCCCATAATCCTTACCGCAAATTTCCATTTACAGTCGATGAATCTGGATATTTTTCGTAATTATCGTTTAGATCAGAATCATTGGGCTGTACTTCAGATATTTCGGCTACCAGCCAATGCTATAGCAGCCAGCGTCGCCGCGTCTTCGAAAGAGCTTCCCAGACCGTTAGCCAGCTCAGTCTGTCCGCTGAGCGAACGTGTTTCTCACGTAGCTAGTCTAATGGGAAATTGGCAACATTTTAGAATACATTTTACAACTACGTTCAAAATGGTTCAAATGGCTCTGAGCACCATGGGACTTAACATCTATGGTCATCAATCCCCTAGAACTTAGAACTAGTTAAACCTAACTAACCTAAGGACATCACACAACACCCAGTCATCGCGAGGCAGAACAACTACGTGATCGTCGATTTATTTCCTAGTGTGGTTCAGACTTGTCCTGCTAAATTCACTTGATAGTTCATTGACATTTCCGGTAAACAGTCTGAAAGATTCTCACTTAAGGTATAACATTGGGGTGTCAAATTTCTTATTTGATTCCGGGAGGGTCGTTCCACATAGAACCAATAAGTAATCACACATTTAACATTATTGATTATCTCCGTATACTCAACAATACCGCACTAGCACTGTGTTGCTTGCTAAGTATTAAATTGGAAGGTTTGTGAGGGGGAAGGCTGATTAGCCCTAGGCTCTAATCTCCGCAAGCAACCTAAACATTTTGTCTGGTTATTACATCTTCTCTTACCGAGCTGTAAGTTTCAAGATGGAAAACCATTAAAGAAATCTTAACGTCACCATCTTGAGTCTCATAGCAGAAAAAGTGCAGCAGGGAATGCTTTCCATCCAGGCTCCTGAACAGATTCCTTAGTGAAAAGAAGACTGTATCACGAATATTTTCGGACTGTAGCATATTGTTTGCAGTTTTCTTGGTCTCTTTTCGTATATTGCCACTGTAAGGCGCCTCAGTTGGAGAAACAGATGCCAAATCCGATACGTCTGACGCCCACTAACATATGCTACCTTTTTGTCATTTTACCAGCCATTCTTTACTGTTTATGAAATTAATACGTAGTGCTTCAAATCCCCTTCTGGTCTTCCTGATCTCCTTATTTCCTTAAATCGATTGCTTTTTTGCCATTTGTTGTTCGTCTGTATATCTATCGTCTGTTAAGACCCCTTTTCGCCTGTAATGGGGAGCGGTACCGATTTGAAATTTATGTCAAACACTAATGTCTCCGGTCCTTTGGCGGTGTAAATAATTTTCCCATCGAAGTTAATGCAGATACGGACATATACGTCACATATTTTGACACTCGCATGCTCACGCATCGAATGATAGGCGAAGAGTGTAGAGCTATTTACGTCCTGGTGGTCTGGAGGTAAGCCCTTGCCTGCAAATCGGGAGGTCACGGAATCGATTCTCGATCGGATCACCGATTTTTGAGACTTCGTTTACACGTAGCCTTCACCCTCAAACCATGTGAGAGCACGCCAGAAACAACACACGATTCGGTTTAAACTGTAACTCCCCTTTGGCTGGCTGGATAACTACCATAGGTTAGGGATACACGAATCGCCCAAGTGCCGTTCAATGGAAATACCTGCACCAGGACATTGAGCTACTATTATTATTACTATTATTACCAGTATTATTATTATTATTATTATTATTATTATCATTATTATTACCTATAAACATATTTACATAATTATGTTTGTACGCAAACCTCCGAGTGCACGTGTCCAGGTTTTTTGGTAAACTTTGCCCCGGTGGATTATATCATCAATATTTATGTAATATGCTGCATGAGAAGAGGTCACTACGTCATTACTTCCGTAATTACGCCAGATGAAATGCGGATTAAAAATGTAAACATGAGAGTGTACTCTTTATCTGGTCTTCGCGTTTATATCGCGCCATATTTATGAGTAGACCATAACACATCAGCACAGACTCACAGGTGGACAGCAGAACTTTCAGTAGAAATTTCCATATCCTATCGTGTTGTCACTTCGTGCAGCTGGCTACCACGTAAATATTTCAGTTATTAAAGAATAGAGTCAAAAGGACGCTCCGGCCGGGATGGCCGAGCGGTTCTAGGCGCTACAGTCTGGAACCGCGCGACCGCTACGGTCGCAGGTTCTAATCCTGCCTCGGACATGGATATGTGTGATGTCCTTAGGTTAGTTAGGTTTAAGTAGTTCTAGGTTCTAGGGGACTGATGACCTCAAAAGTTAAGTCCCATAGTGCTCAGAGCCATTTGAACCAAATGGACGCTTAGAGTAAACAACTAGCGAATATGGAAGTGGACTAAGAAGGACACGAATGTATGGAACAGGTTCTAGTCAACTTTCAGAGAATCAGAATTCTCCTTCCGCGTGGAGCAGCCTTCTTTACGACACAATCAGGAACCAAACCTGTATGAGCGGTCGTTGTCTGTTGGAATGATTCTACACTGAAAACCCAAAGAGCTGCCTAATATCGTGTAGGGCCCCCACAAGCACGCAGAAGTGCAGCTGGAGGGAACTGACACCATGAATCCTGCAGGGTTCTCCATAAATCCGTAAGAGAACGAGGGAGAGGAGATCTCTTCTGAACAGCACGTTGCAAGGCACCCCACATATGCTCAATAATATTCATGTCTGGGGAAAATTTGGAAATTTGTGGTAAGTTCTTATGTGACCAAACTGCTGAGGTCACCGGTCTCTAGGCTTACACACTATTTAATCTAACTTGAACTAACTTACGCTAAGGATAACGCACACACCCCAGCCCGAGGGAGGACTCGAACCTCCGACGGCGGGAGCAGCGCGAACCGTGGCAAGGCGCCTGAAGCAACGCGGCTACCCCGCGCGGTTGATGTCTGGGGAGTTTAGTGGCCAAGGGAAGTATTTAAACTCAAAAGAGTGTTTCTGGAGCCAATCTGTAGCAATTCTGGACGTTTAGGGTGTCGCATTGACCTGCTGGAATTGCCCAAGTCCGCCGGAATGCACAATGGACATGAATGGTTCAGGTGAGATGTTTACGTACGTGTCACCTGTCAGAGACGTATGTAGACGTATCAGGAGTCACATATCAATCCAACTGCACACGCTTCACACCATTAAAGAGCCTCCACCAGCTTGAGCAGTCCCCTGCTGACATGCAGGGTTCATGGATTCATGAGATTGTCTCCATACCCGTAGACGTCCATCCGCTCGATACAATTTTAAACGAGACTCGTCCGACCAGGCAACATGTTTCCAGTCATCAACAGTCAAGTTTCGGTGTTGGTGGGCCCAGGCGAAGCGTAAAGCTTTGTGTCGTGCAGTCATCAAAAGTACACGAGTGTACCTTCGGCTCCGAAAGCCCATATCGATAACGTTTCGTTGAGTGGTCCGCACGCTGACACACGTTGATGGCCCAATACTGAAATCTGCAGAAATTTGCGGATAGGTTGCACTTCTGTCACGTTGAACGATTCTCGTTCCTGGTGGATATTTATCCGGCCGTAGCGATGTCGGAGATTTGATATTTTACAGGATTCCTGATACTCAGGGTACACTCCTGAAATGGTCGTAAGGGAAAATCCCCACTTCATCGCTACCTCGTGGATGCTTTGTACCATCTCTCGTGCGCCGACTATAAAACCACGTTCAAACTCACATAAATCTTGATAACCTGCCATTGCAGCAGCAGTAACCGATCTAACAACTGCGCCAGATGCTTATGTCTTATATAGGCGTTGCCGACAGCAGCGCCGTATTCTGCTTGTTTACATATCTATCTATTTGAATACGCATGCCTACATCAGTTTCTTTGGCGCTTCCGCGTAGCTAGGTATGTTGAAGGATCATATTCGATACAAACATCAAAGATTCTTTACAAGCATAAACAAATCGTCTTCATGTCTGGTAACTCAAGCTGAACAATGTAGAGCATTCGCTGTTGTTGCAAATTCACGCTAAACAACGTCTCTTCGCTAGCTACTTTGGGAAAGTCGGTGGTTACGCCAGGTAGAATCTCTATCAGGAGTTTGCCCTTTCTACACGAGAATTTTCTTTTATTAATGAGTCAATCGCCATGTAAGGCCAACAGATATTTATTTCTTGTTGTATCTGAACTTGAGATGTTGAAAATATTGATTCTGGACTGGTATTCGAACTCCAGATCTCACCTTCCACTGGGTTTGTCACCTTTGAGACGATGCAGTTGCATCGTTTCATTGTTTCCCCAAGATCCAAACTCTTCAAGGCCCCGCGAACAGCGTGTCTCGGTTCGTACCTTGATGTGGGGCATAAGTTTCCATCGTGCGATTTCATGTTGTAGCAGGCGCACACCAAACTACAGGTGACAAATGATTATGATTTGTAACACCTATTCTTACATTTTGAACAATAACGATTTTTACCGGTTTCGACTCCCGGTCGGATAGAGAACTTTTCGTCGTTTCATTTCAGGTTCAATCATGCGACCCACAGTTACTGGTATAAAGGAATTCGATAGTCAACGTCACTTCGTGAGTAGTCAGTGACGACGATATGTGTAGGTTTCGACTCCCCGTCGGCACAGAGCTTTCGTCAAGTTACTTTCAGTTCAGACATACACACATCTCGCTATTGGTTAAATAAATGAACTTTTAACACCCATTCATGACTAGAACTCGACGACTGTAGGTGCTAGGTTCGAATCCTAGAAGGTCATAACTTTTTCGTCTCGTCATTTCAGTTTCTTTCAGCTCGCTATTGGTGAAAAATTACGATTTCTAACGTTTTATTGTGCTTAGTTAAGAATCCCATTAGGTACGGAGTTCGACTACTCGTACGATACAAAGCTTTACGCCATGTCGCTTCAAGCTTAAACATGCGCACACTTCTGTACTTCTGAGTGAAACCGTATTTAAAATATTTCGTGGTTAGTTAACATGAAAAACAGTTACTGTAGTGGAGTGCCGGGTCCCAGCCCAGTACAAAAATCTTCATAAAATAATTTCATGTCGAAATTTGAGTTTACGAGCGTAGTATCTCCTTCATCTCTAGTCACATGTTTTCTGATACTTGCATTATCGTGATATAAATTTTCATCTAGGTTGATAGCCAAACAGAGCAGTTGTCTCTCGTGGCCCCTCGTGTCGTACAGGGAAAGGCCCGAAACTCGTGATCTAGTGGATAGCGTTGCTATCTCTGGATCAACTCGTCCCCGGTTCGATTCCCGGACGGTTTGGCGATTTTCTCCGCCCAGGGACTGGGTGTTTGTGTTGTTCTTATCATTTCATCATCGTTAGGGAAAGCAGAGAGACTGGGCAGTGAAGCGATTGGGAACTTGTACGGGCGTGGTAATCGCGTAGGACAAACCAAATATCATCATCATCATCGAATCTGTACCGAAAAGAGAGCAGAGGATGTGGTGTCACCGCCAGACACCACACTTGCTAGGTGGTAGCTTTAAATCGGCCGCGGTCCATTAGTACATGTCGGACCCGCGTGTCGCCACTTTCAGTGATAGCAGACCGAGCGCCACCACACGGCAGGTCTAGAGAGACGTACTAGCACTCGCCCCAGTTGTACGGACGACGTAGCTACCGATGCACACTGACGAAGCCTCGCTCATTTGCAGAGCAGATAGTTAGAATAGCCTTCAGCTAAGTCAATGGCTACGACCTAGCAAGGCGCCATTAGTAGTATATTGTCTGAAACTATAGAGTTTCACTTGTATACTCAAAAGCGATGTACCAAGGATGGATAAAAGTTAAGTATTCCAGAAGCTACGTACTTTTCTTTATAGCATTCATCACGTATCCTGTTGCAGACCTCACGCCATCCTGCGTGAGTTTAAGCGCGTGCCTTTCGGCTTCCTCGCATTGTGTCTAGGCTGTCATGTCTAGACACAACACAGGACCTGCAAAATAACTACGTTAAGTGAGTTGCATGCAAATCAGACGAAACGCAATTCATCTCGTTTGGATAATTCTGAGCGTGATAGCACATAAAGTGGTCCACAATATAACCGCATCGAAAGACAGGAGAGCCACTATAAGCCTAAAAGATTTCGTTGGGCAGGCATGCAACTTACGTTGCTGTACATTTGACCATTTTTGTTACGGCTAAATTTTGGTTTACTTTATGTAGTCCAATGTTTCAGATCAGTTGGACTGCCATAAGCACGATTGAAGATGGAATTGTAAAATTTTGAAAACGATTAGATGAATTATATACCAACAATAAAGCAGCAGAGTAGGTTACCTAGTAATATTATATTAATTATACACAGCTGAATGCCCCTAAATTCCACCGTGAATATGAACCACACAAAATCATCTCATCTATGAATCTTGTGAATCTGATCGTAATAATTGTCTGCTACACAGTATTCTTTCTTCGGTGCCATGCGCTTCTGAACGCTCTATATTTGTTAACACTGTCTGTACACATACACAAAGCTTTCCACGTTGAGGACATCTGCGGATGGTGGAACACACACATCTCCATTTTTTAAAATCACTTTTTATTCGGTTTCAGTCGTTCCCTGTAAGCCATTGCCTCGTAACTTTGCGTTACTTCTGAACATTCTTGTAAGGTGACCGTAACCTCGGAGATCCCAGACGTCATCTAAAATTTTTATTAATGCTTGGATGATACAATTCCTTGTGTGTAAAACATATGTAGGGTGATGAATCCTTAACGCAACCGCCGGCGGCGCTTGAATTACTTCTCCGCTGCGAGGCGTTTGTTTGCGCACAAATCTTGCGGAAGTAGTACGTGTTTGTTAGGCGACGCAATACAGTGTATTGAATGCAAGTGCTTCACGTGAAATGGGGAAATATAAATATTCCATTCGACGAAGGGCATTCATGTATGAGTCATACGGGCATACATAATCAGACCGGGCAGTAAGACTATATTGTTTCAAGAGGAATTTCCTGATGTTCAGGTTCCTGGTCGGATTACGATACATCGATTATTAATAAGTTTCGTGAAACGGGGGCTGTTCTTGACAGGGAACATAGACAACCACGTACAGTGGTCGTAGAAGAAATTCTGGATAACATTGGACAAGCTCTTGAAAGGTCTCCTTGAAAGTCAGTTCGACGTCTTTCTCAACAAATGAGAATTGCCTGTGGCTATGTTGAAGCGGCTTCGAAGCTACTGCACTATAAAATAACTGCAGTACAAGATCTTAAACCAGGTGACCCTGCAAAAACTTTGCGATTTTGTGAACGGATTTGGAATAGGCACATCTGCACGACGAAAAAATAGAAATTTGGTGCGCTATTAGCTGTGAACGAATAATAGACCTTTTTTTCTAGTGAACAATTGTGTGAGATGCATGTAGAAAACATTTTATGGCCCTTTTTACCAGTTAACTGAGAGAGTACCTACCTTCTCAAACTTTCGGTAGACGACTTGATTACAGATAATTCATGACGTGTTTGAGGGAAGAGTTATCAGGAGTAATACATGGGCACTCATTTCCCGGGATTTGTCTCTCTGACGGGCATTAAAAGAGAGAGTCTACAAATCAAATATACACGCTTTAGATGAACTTAAAACTAACGTACGTCAATACTGGCTCTGAGCACTATGGGACTCAACTGCTGAGGTCATTAGTCCTCTAGAACTTAGAACTAGTTAAATGTAACTAACCTAAGGACATCACAAACATCCATGCCCGAGGCAGGATTCGAACCTGCGACCGTAGCGGTCTTGCGGTTCCAGACTGCAGCGCCTTTAACCGCACGGCCACTTCGGCCGGCTAACGTACGTCAAGAAATTGCAAGCATTTCTCAGAGTGAAATGCAGAGTGTAATGAGCAATTATCCAAGCAGGTTTGGCCGGCTGCAGTGGCCGAGCGGTTCTAGGTGCTTCAATCTGGAACCGCGCGACCGCTACGGTCGCAGGTTCGAATCCTGCCTCGGGAATGGATGTGTGTTGATGTCCTTAGTTAGATTTAAGTAGTTCTAAGTTCTAGGGGACTGATGACCTCAGATGTTAATTCCGATAGTGCTCAGAGCCCTTTGAGCAATTTTTGAACCCAAGCAGCTTTCAGAACTGCTTGAACGACGGAGAGAGGCTGTCTCGGTCCCTCCTTGCTTAATACACGTCAATAATTTACTTTCCTGTTCAAGTTTTTATGTTATGCGTGTTAGAGACAACTTGTGCGAGGAGCCGTACTGTTTCTACTGCAGATCTCCTCTCACTCACACAGCGGGCGCAGCAACAGGCCTCGCCGGCCGGTCGCACGCCGAGAAAGCTGTTGCGTTAACGATTGATCACACTGTACAATTTCGCCCCTGAACTTAGCGCCCCTTGATACACCTAGTTGACTGGCCATAAAGAAAATGCATTATCCAGTAGAGTATTGCTCTTGTCTCACAATAACATGAAAGGCGCACATTTTGTCGCTGCCAAACCCTGAGTTAAGTTTAAGTGATAACAGCGTGCGACGCAAATAGAGACCCCCGGCGGAAGGGGTGCTGAACCGGACGGCAACAGTGAAGGGGGTGAGGAACGCTGACGTGAGAGGGCTTGCAAAAAGTGATAAACTCGATATCTGGGATATAGTGTGGAGGTTGCAAGAAAATCGAGTGTTACGAGTAAAATAAGAAACAAACAAGAGAGAATAAAAACAAGTAAGAACTCAATGTACGTCAGAAAGTCGGACATGATTAATCAATCGGCACTAGTTTTGTATGTTAACAGTTGGTGCCGAAAAGCAAAGTGAACAGCAGTATTTTACATCTCAAGAACACTACTTGTGGTTGTCATCGTTGATCTATTCCTCTTCCCAATAAACGTCTCAATGAAAGGAGCGACACACACACAAGGAGAGGTGAGGTGACTTTTTGAATCCACTTATATGGTTGTGTATGTTAGGATACCAGATATCACATCCTGCCCCCATTCACTCCGGTGGGCCCTCGTAGTCGCGTAATGACCGAAAAGAAAAAGCTTTCGGAATTTCACGTGATGGTCTAGAGCCTAGAAGACGGTAGCACTACACGAACTTCCTGCGTAGCATGCATTCAACACACTCACACGCTTATGGGTTCGAATCTCTTCAGGAGGTCTTAATAACTTTGAATATTTTTATTCAGATAATCGGTTGAAATGGAATTTTTTATTTATAAACTTTTTTCATGTCATTTTAACTATCGTATTGAGTTATGGATTTGCTCTCTTTCTTCTTCCGCTCATTGTTTTTTCATTTGGAATCTGTGTTCATGTCATTTTAACTATCATTGTGCAGTAAGTTCGATTTAATTTCTTCCATTTTATCATCTTATGTTTTCGTCCACGTTATTGTATTCATTATTTCTATCCTCATTTTCCTTGAACTTCGTTTCACTTATAGTTCTCTCTTTCGTTTGAAGCTTTATCTGCGTTATTTTGCCCATAGTGTAACAAGACTTTATATTTTAAATTTTTATTACGGTTGTTACACAAAAATGTATATCTTGTAACAAAATATATTTTTGACAGAACTATACAGTTAATATAAGTAGACTATTTCGTCTTTTTTTTTTTAATTGATAGATCGGCGTTTCCACTGGTGTAAACATTATGACTGATTAATGAAAATAATTAAATTCACACGCACATCGATTCCAAATTGGAAGTAAAGAAACGGAAGCAAATCAAGCATCTAAAACGATGATTATAATGAGGTGACAAAGGATTGTATAATAAATACATATAAAGCAATTAAGTGAGTAAAAAAAATGATGGAAGTCTTTTCCATAAGGATTTAAACATAGAAAAATTTCAATATACCTGACGAGATTCGAACCTACAACTTTCTGCATATGAGGAATTAACTGTACACATTAAGCTACGTCACTAGTCTGTATAGTGTCCCTATTTTTAATGCTCTAGAGCATAACACGAAATTAAGAATTCTCTTTTCGTCGAGTACTGGTAAACGAGGTCCCACCAGGGTGAATAGCCGGCCGGGGTGGCCGAGCGGTTCTAGGCGCTACAGTCTGGAACCGCGCTACGGTCGCTGGTTCGAATCCTGCCTCGGTCATGGATGTGTGTGATGTCCTTAGGTTAGTTAGGTTTAAGTAGTTCTAAGTTCTAGGGGACTGATGACCTTAGAAGTTAAGTCCCATAGTGCTCAGAGCCATTTGAACCAGCCTGGGTGAATAGCAGCACGGTGTGTTATAGCTGGGAACCTAACCTGCAGCATCGTATAGATGGTATGAAGATCTCGGTCACGCTCTTGGGGACTACTTGTCAGACGGGGCTCGCCACAAAGTTGCAGGTAAAACACAGCACATTATTGGCATGCTGCACACATCATCTCCTCAAGCACAGAAGACAGGACACGACTCAATATTTTAACACGAAGACTATGAGATTCAGTGCTGTAGAATAACTATTTCATGTCGCAGATTCCCTCTCTAACAATTTCATTCGTAGTCAGATTAGACCACACATAATTAAAACCCTTTTGCAAATAAAAAGCAAAAAAATATATTTGCAGGTCATGAACGTTGAGAGAGAGCTTGTACTACACAGTAAACATTCAAAAATGTTGCAATTAACTGTTCAGAAATTGCCGTAACGATGCCACATTGCAGAACTGTAATCGTGATATTCCATGTACTTGCTGACCTGACAGCTGGATAGACGCCGTTTCGTGTAGAGGTGAGCACGCGGTTTCAGTAACTAGAGCATTATAATCCGGTTCCAGAGCACACGCCACACGAAAGTGACACCTATTCCGCTCGACAAGTGCTCTTTGCTGCTCATTTCTCTGCTGGTGTCTCTTTCAGCCTCACGCAACGAAGCGAGAAAGTCCCCACCGATCCCCCCTCCCAGCAAGGCGGCACTCCCTTGACTGACGTGGCGGTGGAGAAGCGCACACGGCACAAAGGGGATGTCAGCGCGTCAGCCGGTCGGCGGGCAGGCCTGATCCGCGCTGAAGGCACTTCTGCCTCCTCGCCGTTGTTCGCCCATCCTTCACCTCACCTCACCACGCCGGCGCCACAGCTGTCTTACGTCACTGTGAAGCCTTCCTCTGTCCCTCTTGGAAAACCATCGCTCCTGATCTGAGAAACCCCGACAGTCGCGACACGCGAGGCTGCGTGCGACCGACGTGCGGAAACCTTTTTCGATCATTAGGCGTGGTACACACTGACACAAAAACAACTATTCACCACGGATGAATTACCCGAATAGGACGGAAGTCGGTAGATGTGACTGAGCCGTGGTAAAAATTCCTGTTTTGAAGAGCGCGCCGCGACGCGTAGTGTGAAACAATCGCTCTCCGTTTCTGGTGGTGGCGCCGCTGTGGCAATCGCAGCTTGCGTGTCTCCCTCTGGTGGGAAAGGGGAAAGGTTGCCTGTTCACGTGCATTTAAGGGGCGCTATGAGCTCGCCAGTCGCTCGGTCTGGGTCTGTCTCTCGTCCGCATTTCTTAGGCGGTAAGAGAACTCAGCGAGTGGTCGCACTGTCGGGGCTTAGTTCCTGCATCTGAATCTGCGCGTTAGGCCGCCCGTCTGCTCGAGTTTGCTCAGGGTAATGGTCATTGGCGGTTGGATCGATCGGTTGGTCGGTCGCGCACTGAGACACAAGATGACTTGACCGTCTTGAGCGTCGGCGCATGTGAGGTCGCCACGTGAGGCCAGTGGGCCGCGGCGTATACCAAGGGGTAGTGGCTTCGCGGTCGACACGAGAGCAACAGGAGTCAACCCACAACATCAGTCTGGCCGGTGCGAGCTGCGACGCCGTGAGACGGGAGATCGGACCGCCTTCCTGCGTCCGTTGAAGCGGCTGGCAGCAGACGGTTTGGGAGAGAGATTTGGGGGTGCTGCGCCAGGTCTTCTCGAGAAATCGCAGTTTATTAGAATTTAAGTGATTGGTGAGTGATATATGTTTGATTTACTCTTGTTAAATTCTACTTGTTTTCTTGGTGAGGTCACCAGCCGTTTTGCTTTGGGGTCGTCCCACCATTCTTCTCCGTTTGCCCACACGCGGGAAGGTGGTTGTTTACAAATTGGGTGGTCCGTTTTTCCCTTATGGAGTAGGGGCGAGTTAGAGAAACCTGCGGTTCAGGTTGATCGGTAATCTCTCTATTAATCTACTGTACCTTAGTAGCTGCCTCTGTCATGTTTGTCGGATTTGTTGTGTTAACGAATTTCTTGCTTGAAGTGTAACGGCCTAATACCTGAAATACATTTTGATCTTTGGAAACTTTGATATTATTGCCTATGGTCTCGAGAGGCGGTATCTGTGCACTGTACAGCATCTTTACTATTGTTTGGCCAACCTCGTAGAATTTTATATAAGATTGCATTTCATGGGCTTTTATTTAAATGATCATTTTAGTATATAAAGTTGCCACCCTTTCACTGTAAGACTTTCCTTAGAGGTTAAAATCAAGTTGCACCTTCGGTGGCAAGGTTAATATTTTAACCGTTAGTGTTCTGTACCATTTCCATCCCTCCTACAGGGGGTGCATAGTTGTGTGCTTGTGTAAATTGTTAAAACTCTTAGTTTAAAGTTATCTGGTGTGTTGCAGATTTGCACCAGTGAGGTCTTTCAGAGGCTGTAGTGAGCGGTCATAACTACGGCCGTGTCAAAAGGGGGCGGCAAGGTTCTCTGCCTGAAAGCTCATACAGTCAAAACTTGTTTCTTTCTGCCTCTGAATAAATTGTAACTTTGATATTTAGAGGGTGCTTTCTGATTATAATTTTAAATCTGTTTCTTTAAAAAATGCTTTTAGGCATTACTAAAGTGAATAAAATTCCCATTTGTTAAAAGGAATTTGGTTATGATTTCATCAGTTACTCCCTGGCAACTACTTCCATGCTTACGTAGTGTGATTAAATGTGTTAATGTTCTTGATGAATCGCTAGAAAATAAAATAAATACTTAAGAATATTCTGTGAAAATAAATCACGGTTCAGTGACGTACGTATACAGGCAAATGATTACTGTTTCAGAAAAATTTGATGATCTATTCAAGAGAAACAGCTTTACAAATTCAGAAACTCAATAACACGTTTGACCATTTCTCCCCCTTACGCAAGTAGCTATTCAGTTGAGCATTGATAGAGTTGTTAGATGTCCTCCTGAGTGATATCGTGCCAAATTTTGTCCAAATGGCGCGTTAGATTCCCACAATCACGAACTCATAATGCACCAAATATTCTCAGTTTTGGAGAATACAGCCAACTACCTAGCGAAGACAGGGTTTGGCAAGCATGAACGTAAGCAGTAGAAGCTCTCGCCGTGTGGGGGCGGCCATGACTATGCTGAAATGCAATTCCAGGATGCCTTGCCGTGGAGTACAACAAAACGGGACGTAGAAGATCGTCGATGTACCGCTGTGCTGTAAGGATGTGACGGATGACATCCAGTTGGATCTCTTTATGAAAAGAAATGGTGTCCCAGTCCATCACCCCTGGTTTTAGAGGTATATGGCGGGCGACTGTCAGGTTGGTATCCACCGTTCAGAAGGGCGTCTCCCGACGCTTCTTCTGCGTGGAATCTCATTGTTTGGAGTTGGATTGTCTTCAGTGATGAGTCCCATTTCGAACTGAGCCCCAATGACCAGCATAGACGTATCTGGAGATGCCCCAGATAGAGATGGAATGGTTCAAATGGCTCTGAGCACTATGAGACTTAACATCTGACATCATCAGTCCCGTAGAACCTAGAACTACTTAAACTGAACTAACCCAAGGACGTCACACACTTCCATGCTCGAGGCAGGATTTGAACCTGCGACCGTAGCGGTCGCGCGGTTCCAGACTGAATCGCCTAAGACCGCTTGTCCACACCGGCCGGCAGAGATCGAATACCAACCTGATTCTCGCCCACCATGCGGACGACAACCAGGAGTGATTGTCTGTGGTGCCATTTCTACTTTTGTTCATATCAAGACCCATTTGGTTGTCCTCCGCGGCATCCTCACAGCACAGCCGTGCGTCATGACACGCCATCTAGGGTTTACATTTCAACAAAATAATGCCCGCCCGCACACGACGAGATTTTGTACTGCTTGTGTTTGTGCTTGCCAAACGCTAACTTGGCTAGCAACGTCACAGGATCTCTCTCCAATTGAGAACATTTGGAGCATTACGGACAGGGTCCTCCAATCAGGTCGGGATTTTGATGATCCTGTGCGCCAGTTGACAGAATTTGGCACGATATCCCTTAGTAGGGCATCCAACAACTTTATCAATCAATACCAAGCGGAATAGCTGCTTCCATAACGAACCGACGTGTTATTAATTTGCTCAGTCTGTGAAGCTCCTTCTCTTGAATAAATCATTCAATTTTCTGAAATTTTAATCATCTCTTTATCTGCACCTGTACATCAATCCACCGATTTTCGTCCATTTAGGATAATTATTGGGTGCCGCGTCGGTTTTTAGTCTTAGTGAGTGTTTCAGAACATGCGATCGCCAAGAGGACTGCTGTGGCAAGTGTTGCCAGATCCAGTTTCCAGATAATAGTTTGTTTTTGTAGTTGTCAGTTTTCTGATTGGTTCGATAAGATACTCCACGAATTCTTCTCACACGCTAACCTCTCCATTTCGCAGTGGCACTTGCACCTTGCACCCTCAACTATTGTTTGTATATCACTGCCCATCCAAAAAGTTCAGAGGCTCATTTCATTCCCAATTTATAAACGACGTTAGCGCAGTAAGAACGGTGGCAGTTTTAACTAACAATTGTAAACAACGGATGTGCATTCGACGCTTCAGTTGCGACCACGCTGTGATAAGTAGCGGACGTGCGGTTGTAGGAGATCAATGTTGTTGTGTCACAGATCGGAATGGAGCAACACATCTAAATCAAGTCTTCAAGAGTTTCAAAACAACGTTTTAAACAAAACAAAAGTATGTGCAAAAGTTGGTACTGCACATCTTCACTCTCAAGAAAATTTAACAACGAATGAACGCCTGCCGCGACTTGGTTGGAATGCAAAAGGCAGACAGTTCTCTTCAGAAAACAAATCGTAACGGTTGACGAGACTTGGTGTTATCAATATTAACCTAACACAAAACGAAAGGGGCAGAAATTCACATGAAGGGTCAACTCTTTGGCAACATAACAGACGTTCAAGCTAATGTTACGCGTTAGTTGAACAACGACCCAAACAAGGAATTTTCTGACACTGTCACACGGTTCTATGAACGTTTTGTGAGTTTCACTCAATTGAAAGGGGATGAGGGAGGGAGGGTATATAGAACATTTATAGCATTGAAACCACAATCTTAAATGTTCTATGTTTTCTGCTAAACCAGTCTTAAAACAACTTTTTTGACATGGGTTATTTGTCTCTGATTTTCTTTACCATTTTTACCCCCTACACCTCCCTCTAGCATAACAGATGTTACTTCCTAATCCGTTAACACAAGCCCTATCGTCCTGTCCCTTGTTAGTGTTTTCCCAATCTCCTTTTCTTCTACATAATATTGAAGATCATTCCATAGCACCACAGATTAAACGCATCGATTCTCTTCTTATTCAGTTTTCCCACAATCCATAATTCACTTCTACACAGTGCTCTGCTCCAAATGTACCTGCTCAGAAAGGCCTACCTGAGATGAAGTCCGATGATTCACAGTAGCAATCTTCTCTTGGCCAGGAACGCCCTCGTTGCCTGTGCTAAACTGCTTTTTATGATCTTCTTGTGCGTCACGCACTATAGCAGAGTTCATTTTCTTCAAAGGCTCAAATTTTGATAAGTTTATCGTTAATCTCATTCCTGATACTCCTCATTACTTTATTTTCTTCGTTTTATTCTCAATCCATATTCTGCTCTCACTAGCCTGTTTATTCCTATCAACGCATTCTATAACTCTGCTTCATTTTCATTGAGTATAGCCGTGTTATCAGTGAATCTTATTATTCATGTCTTTTCACCCTGTTCTAACCCACTCTTGAACCTCTCTTTTAATTCTGTCATTGCTTCTTCGATGTGTAGATTGAACAATAGAGACGAAAGGCTGTATCTGTTCAGAAATGGTCAAAATGACTCTAAGCACTATGGGACTTAACATCTGAGGTCATCTGTCCCCCTAGACATATAACAACTTAAACCTAACTACCTAAGGACGTCACACACATCCATGCCGGAGGCAGGATTCGAACCTACGACCGCAGCAGCAGTGCGGTTCAGGTCTGAAGCGCCTAGAACCGCTCGGCCGTAGCGGCTGGCACTAAATCTGTCATGCACTCTTTTTAGTAGGAATGCTTAGTTCTTGGCCTTCGGTTCTTATTGTTCCATCTTTTTTCTTGTTTTTCCCCCTATAGCTTATTCCCATTTTTCCTCAGAATTTCGAACGTCTTGCACCATTGACATTGTTGAACGCGTTTTGCAGATGGACGATTCCTGTGAAGGTGCCTTGATTTTTCTTCAGTTTTGCTTCTTTTATTAAGCACGAAGTCGGTGATTCCTCTCTGGCACCCTTACCTTTGCGAAAGGCAAACTCATCGTCATGAAACAGATGCTCGGTTTTCTTTTTCATCATTAGAATAGCGTTCCCGTGTCTTCTTAAATACTCACTTAAGCAGTTGAAATTCTTGTGCACCTCAATTCTCTAAGTTGCAATGCTTTACTCGATCAGACGTCTTTGCTACAAAGCGCGTAGTAATCAGAATTCGTGCTTATTTACAAATTTGTAAATACAAAATAGATTGTAGAAATGGTAAGAGTTGTAAGGAGAAGAAAATGCATTGTTATATGCATCTTTGCACATGCGCAACATAAACGAAGATTCCAATATTTTGCAAAAAAAGGCTTTTCATTAGTTTTGTTGACATTCCAGTTGCACATATGAACACCTAGTTTCCCGTGGTGCAACTTAAGATACGCAACTTGAATCATGCCACGAAAAAAGTTCAACGTGGCTGTACTTTGTTACGCCACTGTTCGTCCACCACTGCTCTATAGCGGCTGTGTTTCGAAACAAGAGCTCTCTGTCGAAGTTATCGTCAAGTAGTTGCAGCTGTATTCCGTTCGAATTCAGTGTGTTTCCATTTTATTACTGAAAAAAGTCAAAAAAGTGTGTGTCGGCAGGTACACTTTCGAAGCTTCTGCAACTACAAAAACAACAACCTATGTTCAATTTTCTATAGTAATGTCGTGTGTGTGTGTGTGTGCGTGTGTGTGTGTGTGTGTGTGTGTGTGTGTGTGTGTGTGTGTGTGTGTGTGTGTATGTCTGCGCGTATGTGTGCGCGCGCGCGTGATTGCGTTCTTGTGCGTACAGTATTTGCAAACCAATGCTGTATCCCACAATGTTGAAAGATTTTAGATGAATACATATAAGTAAATAAACTTAATATGTAACGAAAAAATCGAGTCGCATAAATTATATGATTTGTAAGGCGAGGCAGTGAGTAAATTGTGTATTATATGCGGTAAATAGACTACGAGTGTGATGTGGGAGTTGTTAAACTAAAAATTCGTTATTCGATATGCCTGCATCCACGACTGCAATAAGAGTATAAAAGGTGAGAAGAATGGTATGTCTGCAGACGATATTTATATGCCAGCTATTGGTTAGTTTGCTGTAGCACACAGAATTTTCTTCTTCGAATGTTGTTTCTTTTATAAATACGTTTGCGGCGCCTGATTTCTCCCTGAGCGAAATCTCTTTTCGGGTCCAACACCTGGGTTCTTTCATCCTCGTATTTAACCGTCTTCACAGGTCTAACGCCATTACCTGCACATTAATACTCTCCCGTATGATTTCAGTTGACACCATATTGAACCCTCTGCAACTATGGAGAATTTATGGTGTCGCGTGTAACGGTAGCTCCCGGTGCCACTGCAGAAAGCCACAAGCCGTGGCGCCACATTAGTTGCATCTATGAACGCGGCTTAACACAAGAAAACTGCGAATTAAATTTCTGTATACGAAGAAACACATGAACAAAAAAAGCGTATGCCTTGCTACTTGTAGAATAGTAATGAAACTATAAACGCAAACGACGTTAAACTTTTTAGTATACTTGCGTAATATACCTAACTAAAATCTGCTTTCGTTCATATTGTTCGTATTTACCGTGTTTCGAAGTAACTGCCTGGTTCTTTAAAGAATCTGACTCTGTACCTAGCCTGCTTCGAACGTCAGTTTGCTTACCAACTGACTTCGTATGTTACATATTAAACAATAAGCACGTAAAACCTTTATGGTTGAAGATTCAAAACCCTGGTTATGTTGATTTTATTAGCTTCGGGTTATTCACTGACCGAATAATGAGAAAGTGATAACGAAAGCTGGATTAGTGTAGTAAGGGTAATTCCGTTTTTAGTAAAGCTACTTTTTCACACATCTCATTTTTCACTCATCTCAATGTGTACATCATCTCCTGAAGTATCTTTCATGCAGCGATAGAATTTTCGAGGTACTTGCAGTGTTATATGTGGATACAGCCTCGAAAATGTGTTTCGAATAGATTTAATAGCAAATAAGTTATTAATTAAAACGTCTTACGTAATACTAAAGTTTTACTGAATGAACAGCGAAAATGTTTTAAACTATAAACCTTTCTCCTTTCATTATTTTATGGGTTGTACCAGAAAGAAAAATTTTTCAGAAGGTCTGACTGTAAAGTTTACTGGATGTCGATAAGTGCTCTCATTCTGAATTACTGGATGCATATAGTCTGAGTAATTTCCACGTCGTGAGTTAAACGGCCTGAAGACACACACACACACACACACACACACACACACACACACACACACACACACACACATATATATATATATATACTGCAATACTTGACTTACGCCTTTAACTTAAGATTATATCTCTTAGTGAGTAGACAGTGACAGCATTTAAAAAATTTATATTCGATCAGTAATTGGATAATATACGAGAAATTAATTTTTTTGCTCCTGCAAGTCGCTAGATAGGCAACCTGCAACTGAAAGTGGGTGAGAGAGTGACTTTGAGACTGTTTTAGTCGTTTAGTTAATATAAATTCCATAAATAACTTTCTAGTCGTACTTCCTGTGTTGTATCAATTGAGAACGTCGATAGGCGTTTTGGATACACCTAAAAATCACCTTCGTCTTTCCTCGTGCGTCTCACTGGAGACGAAAAAACGAAACAAACAATACAATGGGTGCGAGGGAAGGTTACTGCCGTAAAATGGAAGTACAAATTCGTAAGCCAAGACACGTCACTGCCAGTCAACGCGCGAGGGGTGAGAAGTCGAAATTGTGTTAATAAAGCTGCGGCTTCGCGGTAATGATACACTAATAAAAGCCACTCAGCTGAGTTTTTTGGAAGCGTACATCTCGGACGACGACTGTTGGGTTTCTTACTGCTACGAATGTACGGAATCCAGTTTCTTCTGGCGTCGCTGCATGCGACTTTGTTAGTTGCACACGCTGGCGTACATGCTTAATAAGTCGTACTGTTTCTGTCTGAAGACTCCGTTTGTCAGTGCGGTCCATACGTTGAGGGCAGGTTACTCTTGGGACCTGAAGATAACGCTTTTTGGCGTCGTAAACTGGTAGCGTGCTTTGACTAAACGACCTTGAATTACAAAACAGCCGTTGGTTTTATCATTATTCAAGTAGTCTGTTTTAAGCTGTGGCCGGCCGAAGTGGCCGAGCGGTTCTAGGCGCTTCAGACTGGAACCACGCGATCGCTACGGTCGCAGGTTCGAATCCTGCCTCGGGCATGGATGTGTGTGTCGTCCTTAGGTTAGTTAGGTTTAAGTAGTTCTAAGTTCTAGGGGACTGATGACCTCAAATGTTAAGTCCCTTAGTGCTCAGAGCCATTTGGACCATTTAAAGCTGTGGACTGCTGACGCCTTTTTGTGGAGGTGCTGTCTGACCGGACCTCAGTGAACTAAAACTTTGACATTCCATATGAATCTTGCGGTAATTAAACTGTGTGCAGTTATTGTGTGTTGTGGAAAGCGTTCTAACGGAATAGGTCAATGGCTGTGTCTATACTAAATTGTACTGTTTCCGAATGAATTCGTGTGTTTAAGTTACTATTCTGCTTAGGGCGTAGAAAAATTTCCTCTACCAGTCACAATAAAAGGTTGTTTATTTGTCACACGATCGGTTTCCGTCTTGCGCCCATCTTTAGGTGTTTATACATTCATGTACATGTTTATATGCTGGAGATCACTGTATAAATTCAAAAAAAATTATTTGCTTGTGACTAAACAGATACAAGTGGGACAATTGTAAATGGCAAGGCAACATTTGTCGAAAATATGTCTGTACTTACATAAAGCTGAAACATCATTATTACAATTACGCTATGGTGACCGTTTTTCCACTTAGTTACATACTTATTATCATTTTCACGTCCATATTTCAGTTTTGTAAAATTTAGCTGCATGTTTCACTATTACGATGTGCACTCGTGAAATACACTGTGTTTACATACAAACATGTGTGCTGTGGTCAAAGAATTTAGACGTAGCAGGTGTAAAGATGTCGCTCATACAGAAACATGTAGGTTATGGTCAAAGAACTTAGTCACAGGAAGTGCAAAGGTGATTCACATATAGAAACTTGGAAAGCTTTTACAGACTGCGAAGTTTTTTGATACTTTGAGTTCAACAGCATCCACTATGGATAATATTCAATTAACTATTCTGCTTGTTTAACTCATGATGCCGTACAGCCGGTAACGGCTGTCTTATCGTGGGTTATTTTTAAGAATCTTGATACGTAGAATTCATTCCTTTTTAACTGTATAAGCAGCTTTAAGGATGCATCTTGTTTACACTTTCTAGCAGTTTGTTGCATGGTGGGTTCATGGCTGTCAGTAAACTACGACCTGAACGTGAGCATGCTGTGAAGATGGACTCCTATACGTCTGTTGTTTACCCTTACCCAATGGCTACTAGTTGCAGGCCGAATTATTCAAATTGTTTATTAGTAGTAACAATCACTGTAAATTCGCCAAAGCTGTAATTATAATTTTGTTGCTAGTTGACGAAATGTTTTGGGCCACTTATTTAATACCATCACCGTCTGGCGTGCTATGAAATGATCTCTTGAATTTTTGTGTTAATACTTCGGTCAGTTTTACAGTGGTTACTGACCAATCTTAAATGCCTTGTGTATGATTAAGTGTTGTCAGTTGAACCTGGCCATTTGCTGTCACGCACCTCTCTCTGCCTCCACCTAACGCTGTATTGCTTCGTGTGTTCATCGGCCAATAATTCTGTCATCTATCTTTAGTTTTAGTTTTTTATAGACTTCGGTAGTGCTCTGTTTGGTGTGGTAGGTTGTTAACTTGTCACGATGCGAGGACGAGGCCGTTGTTTACCGGGCAGTGGCGTCGACGTCACTGTGGCTTCATACGGGGCCTTGAGCAACGAAGCAATTTGCTTAAACATTCTATTAGTGTTGTATCTTATTTCATGTTGTTAACTTTAATCATAAACGTTTTTACTGAGCCACTTCACTCAGTTGTTTTTTTAAGAGCTGAACTTTTCATTTGTTGATGGAACTACCAACTGTTTTGAGTCAAATAACCGGCCGGGATGGCCGAGCGGTTTTAGGCGCTTCACTCTGGATCTGTGCTGCTGCTACGGCCGCAGGTTCGAATCCTGCCTCGGGCATGGATGTGTGTGATGTCCTTAGGTTAGGTGGGTTCAAGTAGTTGTAAGTTCTAGGGGACTGATGACCTCAGAAGTTAAGTCCCATAGTGCTCAGAGCCATTTGAACTATTTTTTCAGTCAAACTTTTTAAGACTCTGAATTTTAATTCTATATTTGTTAAACACACTAACTTAACAGCTGTAAATAACTCCGAATTGAAAGTAGAAACTTCTGTCATTTTTGTCATTTACGAGAGTTAATCCGAACAATTATAGTAAGATTTTCTTGCAATAATTCGTCACAGTAACCTGACAAACTCATTAAGCTTCAGTGGTTTCCCATCTTACGTTTCTCTGCGTGTTCTATTGAACAAAGTGTTTTGTTTGTTTGAACTGTGAATATAGCTGTTGCTGTTATACCCTCGTGTCCGCCATTCCACCCCACAGCCGAGTGAGCTGAATACCAATGCGGTTTCTTAAAGGAATGCAACGCGTTCTCAATCTCGAAGAATCTTTAACGTTCGTCCTACAGATTTGGACAGCCTTTATTAATAGCCAGCACAGCAGGCTGGAGTCTCTACCGGCCAGTTTATGGAGAGGGCCTGCTGCCGAAAGGTCACCACTCACTGCCGCGCTGATTGGTTGCGTGACCGGTAACCGGTAACCGGTAACCGGCATCCGGCAGCCGGCCGCATGTCGCACACGTCGACGTCAGCTTCCAGCCGATCCTATCCGCGCCGCCGTACATCCATCACCCCGCGGCACTCATAAATACACGTCCACTTTGTCGCCGCCTCTGGTTACTACGCCTGTCTCCTGCCGTCATTCTTATTATCAAATAGCGTTGCAGCTGTTCAACTCGTGACTGTTTCTCATCCGGAACGATAGTGAAATTGAATTGTACTTGCAACAGAAAAGAGAAATTTAGGACCACAATGTGGTTATTAGAGACAATCTCGAGCTCCGTTTGGTTAGTTAGCTACTTGTTGCATAGATCATACTCACGATAAACTTTAAGATGTGGAACGTGTCAACAGAACTAACATACACACATCAAAAAAAGTTTTGTATACCTGGGTTCCGAGAAATCCGGAACCTGTACAGAAAATTTGAATAGAGATCAACATAAACATCATTTTCGCCCTTTTTATTGCTCGTGAAGACCACACATTCATTACATGATGTACCACCATACAGCGAGACCCTCAGAGGTGGTGGTCCAGATTGCTGTACACGCCGGTACCTCTAATAACCAGTTCGACGTCCTCTTGCACTGATGCATGTCTATATTCGTCGTAGCATACTATCCACAAGTTCATCAAGGCACTGTTGGTCCAGATTGTCCCACTCCTCAACGGAGTTTCGGCGTAGACCCCTCAGAGTGGGCCGCACGGTTTACCCGAGCAGAGGTTCCTTGTCACGGTCCCCGCGGCTCTCCCGTCGGAGGTTCGAGTCCTCCCTCAGGCACGGGTGTGTATGTTGTCTTTAGCGTAAGTTAGTTTCAATTAAGTAGTGTGTAAATTTAGGGACCGATGACCTCAGCAGTTTGATCCCATAAGACCTTACCACAAATTTCCAAATTTTGCTCAGAGTGGTTGGTGCGTCACGTCCTCCATAAACAGCCTTTTCAATCTAGCCCAGGCATGTTCGATAGGGTTCATGTATGGAGAACATGCAGGCCACTCTAGTCGAGTTATGTCGTTATCTTGAAGGTAGTCATTCACAAGATGTGCACGATGGGGGCGCAAATTGTCGTCCATGAAGACGAATGCCTCGCTAATATGCTGCCGTTATGGTTGCACTATCGGTCGGAGGATGGCATTCACGTTCGAACAGCCGTTACGGCGCCTACCATAACCACCAGCGGAGTACGTCAGCCCCACATGATGCCACCCCAAAACAGCAGGCAACCTCCACCTTTCTGCGCTTGCTGGACAGTGTGTCTGAGGCGTTCAGCCTGACAGGGTTGCCTCCAAACACGTCTCCGTTGAAGGCATATGCGACACTCATCGGTGAAGGTAACGTGATGCCAATCCGGAGCGGTCCATTCGGCCTTTTGTTGGGCCCATCTGAACCGCCCTGCATGCTGTCGTGGTTGCAAAGATGGACCTCGCCATGGACGTCGGGAGTGAGTTTGCTTATCAATCAGCTTATTGCGCACAGTTTGAGTCGTAACACGACGTCCTGTGGGTGCATGAAAAGCATTATTCAACATGGTGGCGTTGCTGTCAGGGTTCCTCCGAGCCATAATCCGTAGGTAGCGGTCATCCACTGCAATAGTAGGCTATGTGTGGCCTGAGCGAGGGATGTCACCGACAGTTCCTGTCTCTCTGTATCTCCTCCACGTCCGAACATCACTTTGGTTCACTCCGAGACGCCTGGATACTTCCCTTGTTGAGAGCTCTTCCTGGCACAAGGTAACAACCGCGGTGTTGAGCATCTAGGAATGGTTGAACTACAGCAACCCGAGCCGTGTACCTCCTTCCTGGTGGAATGAGTGGAACTGATCGGCTGTTGAACCCCCTCCGTCTAATAAGCGCTGCTCTCATGATTTTTTACATCTTTGGGCGGGTTTAGTGACATCTCCGAACAGTCAAAGGGACTGTGTCTCTGATACAAGATACACAGTCAACGTCTATCTTCAGCAGTTCTGGGAACCAGCGTGATGCAAAACACATACAGGGGTTGGACAAAAATATGCAAAAACAAAAAAATTACAATACATTGCTTTCCGTAATTCGGTGCAGGAAAACCCCTTGGCATTACAAAAGCTTCCCACCATATCGAGATGGATACAGGTTTTCTGTGGTTTTCAGGGGAATCTTACATTCTTCCTGCAAAATACTGGCAAGTTCAGGAAACGTTTATGCGGTGGATAGCGATCACTCACGCTTCTGTGCAAGGGCTCGATAATATTGAGAATTGGTTACTGTGGTGGCCAGGGGGCATGCGACAATTCATCCCAGTGCTCACAATACGATTCCTGGCCGCTGCGAGCTTTATGAACTCGGGCTCTGTCGTCTCGGAACACAACATCGCCTTTGGGGAACAAACACTGTATGATGGGATGAACCTGATCAACCAAATTTGTCACGTAATCCTTGGCAGCAATGCTACCTTGCAGAGTAACCATGGCGCTCGTGGAGTACCACGTTACAGTTGACCAAAGCACAACCGAGTCCCCTCCATATTTCGCTTTTGGGACGTAAACTCGGACAGAAGGTGGATACAGTGTGCCACAAGTCCGATCGTGCCAAATGATTTCCTTCCATTGCTCCGCAGTCCCGGTTTTATGGCTTCCTGTTACGGGCATTTGCGTCAGTGATGACTGGTTTTGAATGCCATCTCGTCCTGAAATTCCCTGCTTATGGAGCTCCCTTCGTATTTGTTTGTTGCTGACGGTGTTCGTGACCGCGACATTTAGTTCTGCAGTGGCTTTTTCAACTGTCGTCCCTTTATTCTTCATTTCAATCCGCTTCTGTGACCGTCTGCCAGAATCGCACAAAACTCGCTTTCGTCCTCGTTGTGACTTTGTGTATCATGTTCCTCCGCTTTCTGTGTATGCAGTATAAACCTTCGATGTGGTGCTTCTTGAAACACCAAACACTTGGACTACCTTGGTTATGGAAGCTCTACCATACGAACGATAATAATTTGCACACGTCCGAATTCACTCAGTTCCGACATAATGCACTCACACCTACACAAAACACTTTTCTGATCGGAACTGACACGTGAAATGTGTTGAGGACATCGCAAAAGTACCTCTCGTGATCCAATACAACAACGCAGTCTGTCGGCTTGGCTATCATCTTCACTTATGGTTCAAATAGCTCCGAGCACTATGGGACTTAATATGTGAGGTCATCAGTCCCCTAGAACTTAGAACTACTTAAACCTAACTAACCTAAGGACACTACACACATCCATGTCCGAGGAAGGATTCGAACCTGCGACCGTAGCGGTCGCGCGGTTCCAGACTGAAGCGCCTTGAACCGCTCGGCCACTGCGGCCGGCTCTTCACTTATGTTTAAGCATGTATTTCTCGCGGTGTTTCTACGTTCTTGCGCAATCCCTGGATACAAAAAATTAAAAAAATATTTATATGGTCACATTCTGTTCATTTCCAAACTTTCTTCTGTAGAAATGACTAAAAGAAATAATTGAAGATTTCCTCTATGGTGCAGAAGGTGTCGCTAAAAAGAGAAAGACCTTCAATTTGCATTTGAAAAGTCTTATCCTGTCTGACGTTTTATTTCCATGGGTACACTGTTAAAAGAAATTTATAGCTTCATATTTCACCCCCTTCTGTACCATAATTGGATTTATTCAAGACTAATTCACATCTTTTTCCTTCTAGTGTTGTGTTTGTGAATGTCTGTTATTCTGGAACTCAGAAGGATTATTGGTAGCAAATTTTGTAAAAGAGTAACTACAGTGTGAATCTGTGGCTGACGTTCCAAGCCGCTGAAAGAGATGCCTTTAAGATGTACTTTTGTGAACCCCGCACACAGTTATAACTAATTTGTTTTGTGTAATGAATACTTTTCGCCTGAGTGAAGAGCTATCTCAGAATACTATCCTGTAAGATGGACTGAGGATGCTCAGATTCGTGGCGTTTCACATAGCATGAATTTAATTACAAGCTATCAGGGTCGTAATTATTTAGACAGAAGAGAATCCTGAAATCAGATAGCGAATCCAAGTTATGAGATCATGAAGGCGCAATGCGTGTAACGCAAGTATTTGCAAGTCCGTCTGTTAATCTTTAAGAATTCCAGCATAACAGTTGCGAAAGAATCACTGCTGGTGACCTCATATTAGCGCAGTCTATGTATTTTTATCGCCATGGACAAGGCAACTGCAACAGTTAAAAACATCTTCAAGACCGAATGAAACCTCATTGGCGAACAAAGCTAACTGCTGGACGTTCGAAGCACTAGCACCGCGCTGAATAGCCCGTTTACAGAACTTAAAACTTTGAGTTTTAAACTAGTTAGTCATACTAACTACATTGCGACTGATGCTCCGATCCCTAGTGCGTTAACGAGCGAGGTGGCGCAGTGTTTAGACACTGAACTCGCATTCGGGAGGACGACGGTTCAATCCCGCGTCCGGCCATCCTGATTTAGGTTTTCCGTGATTTCCCTAAATCGCTCCAGGCAAATCCCGGGATGGTTCCTTTCAAAGGGCACGGCCGACTTCCTTCCCCGTCCTTCCCTAATCCGACGAGACCGATGACCTCACTGTCTGGTCTCCTTCCCGACATCAACCAACCTAGTGCGTTCTTCAAACTGTTTAATTTCATGGGAAAGCTGACAGATGCTTAGCGATGAATCTTCTCCTACACTTTCCAACCCCATCTCCTCAAATTCTTATTAATTTATCCACGTGTAAGATGGCTGGGCTCGTGACTGTGAATTACTAGAAGAAATGCAGATGATGTCCGCTTTTTGTACAACACCATTTATACGAAGACGTCTTTACGGACATCCACCCATCTTCAGCTGGTATAATACATTTACGTGCCTTAGTCGACCACGTGTCGGAGCCAGTGAAGTGTTAGTGCATCACTGAACCTGAAAGCGTTTGTGCATATAAAGGTGGGAAAGCCCCACATTATAGAACAAAAGGCAACAGCAACGTTCAAAATGCAGTCGACAAAAACTTTATGCCGACAAAGATATAAATGTATTACATCAGCTGAAGATGAAAGCCCAAAACGTATCTTGCTATAAATAAATCTATACAAAAGAGGCTGTATTTATTTAAGTAATTCTTAATGCCTGTGGAAGAACAATCCTTTTTCGAGAACGTTGGCCAGTATGGTGTGTTTTGGACGACCTACAGTTTCGTAAGTTGCTAACCACGGATATATATTCGTTCCTATTAATATGGTACCTGTTGGAACAATCCTATGTACAATAGTTCAACTTTCTGATCACTCTATCCTATCGCACCCTACATTAATTTTATTTCTGCAAGACCCTGTAGTTGCAAACTCAAACGTGGGCGAGTCATAGGAGGTTGTGTACTGCTCTTCGAGTTAGCGCTCCCAACACAAGCAGTTTAGAAACGCGTCCTATTACGACTTCTATTAACCTGATAAATTAAGAATACTTCTCCTCCTTACTTAGTGGGACCACTCCTCGTTGCTATAGAAAAACAGTGATCGAATCACCTGGAGGCAGTTGTGAAATCTAGCTTTCGCATTTCAGTGGAGCTGTCAGTCGATACTGTCCCAGACTGCAACGGCGCTCTAAAATAATGAAGGGCGCACTGTTATTCCACGTATTTGATAACAGCCACAGGTACTTCTTGTATGTAGGTGTTATTAGACCGTAACGTATAATTATTTATCAAACTCCTGGTGTTTGAGATACATTAGTAGAGCAAAAGTGTGTCAAAACTCTCAGTTTACCTAACACGTTTTTTGTTATATAGACTTGCAGTAAAACAGGACCGACCACGGCGTACGAAACTTCAGGCGTACCAAGGCTCAGTCAATCATGACAGGCCTTTAAAAGTAAACGGGAATGACAAAACAGAGGAATGAGGATTTTCACTACATTGTATGCGGTCGCATAAGCTACGGGCACTGAAAATCTGCTGTGAAACGACAGTACAATACCATTCAGAAAGAATCTGAAGATTTAATTGGCAATGAAGAGCAAAATATTACAACGATCGACGGATGGGATTAAGTGGTCTATACATCAAGAAGCACATGCTGCTAAATATGCCGTCAAGGTGCACCTACTAGGTCATTTATATATATTGTAAAAGCAATGGTCCCATAACACTCCCCTGTGGCACACCAGACGTTACTTTAACGTCTGTAGACGTCTCTCCATTGAGAACAACATGCTGTGTTCTGTTTGCTAAAAAGTCTTCAATCCAGCCACACAGCTGGTCTGATATTCCGGAGGTTCTTACTTTGTTTATCAGGTGACAGTGCGGAACTGTATCGAACGCCTCTCGGAAGTCAAGGAAAATTGCATCTACCTGGGAGCCTGTATGTAATATTTTCTGGGTCTCATGAACAAATAAAGCAAATTGGGCCTCACACGATCGCTGTTTACGGAATCCATGTTGATTCCTACAGAGTAGGTTCTGGGTTTCCAGAAATGACATGATACGCGAGCAAGAAACATATTCTAAAATTCTGCAACAAATCGATGTCAGAGATATAGGCCTATAGTTTTGCGCATCTGCTCGACGACCCTTCTTGAAAACTGGAACTACCTGTGTTCTTTTCTAGTCGTTTGGAACCTTCCGTTCCTCTAGAGACTTGCGATAAACGGCTGTTAGAAGGGGGGCAAGTTCTTTCGCGTACTCTGTGTAGAATCGAACTGGTATCCCGTCATGTCCAGTGGACTTTCTCTTTCGAGTGATTTCAGTTGCTTTTCTATTCCTTGGACACTTATTTCTATGTCAGCCATTTTTTCGTTCGTGCGAGGATTTAGAGAGGGAAATGCAGTGCGGTCTTCTTCTGTGAAACAGCTTTGGAAAAAGGTGTTTGGTATTTCAGCTTTACGTGTGTTATCCTCTGTTTCAATGTCATCCCAGAGTGTCTGGATATGCTGTTTCGATTACGTGAAAACTTGTGCGCGAAAATCTGTGGAACTGTCTGCATCTGAAAGTATGCCGACAGTCTGTAACATACAAAAATTATATGTCTTCTGCGTGCCGAAACCAATTAAATCATACAGAAAAAATTTTTTTAGCTATGTTGTTGAGAAATGAGAAATATAAAATCAAATCGTAGAAAGTGCGACTGCATTGCCATTTAAATGAGGTGCTTTCGCAGTTTCCCCCTCCTCACACTCTGACAGCGTGGCAAGGCTGCGGGTGAAACATATCAATTAAGGCTTACTGTAGCGCCATTTGTGCCGGGACACTGTCCATGAGCCGAATTCTTGCCCCTTCCCTGCGTTGAAACTAAAAATTCACATATCTCTGAACATTTATGGCCCATTAGGAGAATAACTTTTAAATGAAGCTCTGGTCATTAAATAAATAAAGCTAGGATACAAACATTATCAGCTAATCTTAACTTACATTCGAAAGTCAATTTTCGTTGTAACCAAAAAGTCACGTAATTGCTACGTATCTCTCGAAAAATTATGACCTGACGCTCACTTACATGCAGTGCTCATTCACAGCTTCTTACAGAGTGAAATATTCGTTTATGACTGTTGTTTTCGTTTGTCTATATGCGCACTTCTGAATCATTTTTGGTCTGTACATTTTGTACCCTAAAAGTTTTGGATAAGCAGTAGATGCAGATATAGATATCGTAGAACGTTCTATTACAAACCCTGCAACTCACATCCAGACAGCCCCTAAGCAGGGACGCAAGTAATACACATGCTTGCAGACTCAGTGCTGGCAGTATTACGAGTCTGTGGATCCAGTGGTCAGCTATGAACGTGTCCATTTCTCGATAGTGGTTGCTGCACATGTAGCTATCACTAGATGTTTTATGATTTCCTTGATAAAGTCAGTAAGTGACTGAGGGATGTTGCACCCGCTGAGACTTGCATTTCCATGTAATCTGTTAAATCGATTTTCTCTGTCCCACTCCCTCTCTTTCTTGCTTGCAACGGTGTAACAGTGGCCTCGACCTGAAATGTCCACGGAAACAAGCAAAAGGAGCGAATGCTATCTTATTGGTCTCCGGAATTAACTTTCCACTTGAAATACGGCGCCTTGCGTGGGTCCCCTGCCAAGCAGTGTGTTCCACTTCCTTGGTTTGCACGAACTACTTAAACGACAAGTCGCGTTCCTTGCCGGAATTTTCAATGTCCTCAGTCGGTTTACCTTAGCAGAAAACGCTGAGACAAAGCAGAATATTTCTCGGCGAAATACGGAGGAGGCGTAGGTGTTAACTCAATTACGTCTCTGTTACCTATTATTATGACTGTGGGGACGTTTCGTTCATACGCATTTTTAAAGTCGTGTAGTGCGTGTTTCTTTCTCGTGGATAAAATGGAATATCATATCTCTTGGCAAGTATTTCGAACGGATAAAATGGAAAATTCCTTGTCAACCATGCCTTAGGAAAAATAATCCAAGCGTGACAAAACTGAAGTCAGACGTCAACATTGATTAACCCGTCAAATTACGAAGAAACAAAATTAAATTGGACTGCTTAACTAATGCAGACGATCTGGAGATTTTATTTCAGGACCTGAAAGAGCGGAAAAAGAAACAGGAATTCTGAAAGAAAAAGTAGCGCTCCAAGTAACACTTGAGAAAATTAAAAAAAATGAAAGAAAAAGGAAATACATGTCTACGAACTACCTGGCACACAAGTAAATACGGGAAAATCGAGAGAGTTTCTCATTTAAAATATTTAGGTGAAACTATTCAAAAAACTGGTCTGCTAAAGACTGGTTACGAAATTAGTTATCAAAGACTGAAAACAACTTTCAGACTTCCAAAAGATATCTGTAACAAAAGACACATCTCAAAACACACCGAACAGAGACATTATAATACAAACTCGAGTGTTTGTAGAGGTCACAAGAATTCATTTCAGACAGAAAGAAACTGAACAAATCAGAAAGAAAGAACAAAATAGAATCAGAAAAATTTTAGATCCAAATTGTACTGAAGGAGGACTATACAAGGTGATAGCAAATAAAGAAATAGAAAATAGTTCAAATGGCTCTGAGCACTATGGGACTTAACATCTGAGGTCATCAGTCCCCTAGAACTTAGAACTACTTAAACCTAACTAAACTAAGGACAGCACACACATCCATTCCCGAGGCAGGATTCGAACCTACAACCGTAGCAGTCGCACGGTTCTGGACTGAAGTGCCTAGATCCGTTCGGCCACCGCGGCCGGCGAAATAGAAAAGTTTACCAAAATATATTCGAGTATTAAAAGATATGCGTAAACATGGCCATATTAACAGAATGGAACCAACCAGGTTAAGTAGACAGGTTGTGAAATTCTATGAAACCCACAGTAAAGCTAAAACTGAAACAGTATAATGGATCGGTGCAGTAAAAGGAGTCCTGAAGCAAATAGATATAACACAACTCGATTTACCTGACAAAAAACATTTTAGGCAGAAAATTCCCTATAGGGCAGTTGGTCTGACAGGAAAACCGAAGCAACCCGAAGCAGCTTGTCTGCCGAGTAGAACAGCGCCCATTCTGAGAGCATGAAAGTAATATTGTCACAAAGAGAAGCTAAAACGAAACCATGAAAATGCGTGTTGTTGTACATTGCGGGGTCCGGTAGGGTCCAAACGTGAATAATAATAAGAATGAAATGGAACATTTTCTTTCGGTGCTTTATCGCCTAACAACATTTTTTGCGGCTTGTTGAGGATGTGGCATACCTAGTCGTATTCGGGCTCTTTTATATTTCTTTAGTATATTTTTCATTAGTACTAATACTTCCTTTGTCTCGAACAGTAGCTTATATAGTTACAGAATTCTAGCCACAGGCTATTGCCACGACTAGAGAGAGCTCGGGGACCACGACAGTGGCTACATCTGGTTCTGACAGCAGACTGGTGGTCTGAGAAGATGTCTAACAAGATGAGGCATAATCGTAGGTCGGGTACGACCCGGAGGATCGGCGCCAATCGATTGCAGTTTTAATTTTAAATATTAACGACAATAACTCATATTCGATATACAGAATGTCAGTGATCTGTTAGTCACTGCCGGCCGGAGTGGCCGAGGGGTTCTAGGCGCTACACTCTGGAGCCGCGCGACCGCTACGATCGCAGGTTCGAATCCTGCCTCGGGCGTGGATGTGTGTGATGTCCTTAGGTTAGTTAGGTTTAAGTGGTTCTGAGTTCTAGGGGACTGATGACCACTGCAGTTAAGTCCCATAGTGCTCAGAGCCATTTGTACCATGTTTTTGTTAGTCACTGGCCGTAAATTGCACTATTACTGTGCAATTATCCTAGAGATTTGCTAAATCAGTAACGACGACACAGGAAATTTACGAAAAAGTACGATGTTGTGCAGGAGATTCCGAGCGCGCCACATGAGTGAGATGGCGATTAGGCAAGTTATAGACGAGATCTCAGAGCAGGCCATGAACTTAATAGTTTCCATTTTCGAGTTAATTGTATTTCATAACACCTGAAAAGTTCTTCTGTATCGGTCACGGCTTTTATTTACAACAAAATTACGGTGATGGCAGCCCGGTTATAGATTTATTGATGGTAGCTACCAGCAGTCCTAGCTGACCGTCAGTTTATAGAACAATAATGCCGCTGACTGCGAGGGTTATGATCAGGAGAACTGCACCACTGAGCGAGTAGGACGTCTAAAAGCTTACTCAAGTGGTTAATTCAAGATCTGAGTAACCTGAGCTAGCCTCCCTAAGTAGCATAGTTTTGCCCGGCATATTCGTAGGGCACCAAGTTCAGTGCTCACGGGCGAAGTTCTGTTTTTAATTGGCATTGTTAGGGGCTAGGTATAAGACGGATTTTGAAAGGGCTTACTTTCCACTTTTTCACCAGCTAGTACATGGATGACTACATTGGACGTAGCCATATTTCTCGCTGCGGCAATGTAAGTGGAGCATGGCCATAGACTTCAATGACAGGCGGGAATCGCGGGGCCATTGTTTTGGATGAGAATTAGCTATGATAAAGGTTATCACATCAACAGTGATAAGTTCGTTGAGCCCTTACTGAAGGCAATGTTTGGATCGTTTTAATAGTAATCAGACTGATACCTTGCGGCGGTTTGCTGGTTTAGATCTTACTCAAGGACTTTTAAGTATAAATTGTTATACCATCGACCCTGCTGACAATATTTTGTACTCTCACAAACCTACATCAAGCTTTTTCAGATCTTACTGGGTTGAAATCCAACGACTGATCATAGTCGGTAGTAAAAGGTTAGTTAACTGTATAGTAATACAAACCTTACATTGTGTCATTTCATGGTGATTAAACTTATCCTACAAAAATGTATAATTTTTATTTTTTAAATTATTTTTATGAAGAAACAATTACCTTGTAACAGTATATGTATATATTATATAGATATATTGGTTATCCAATTCTTGATGTGCACATTTTGTGATATATATATAAACGACGCTTCAGGAAGGGAGGACGTTCTCTTCTGACTATTTTCTCTTGTGTGAGACTCCGGGCAGTAGGATGTACATATCGTAATCTTCGTGCTTAATATCTGATCTATTGAGTTATAATCATTTTATCCATAATTACTGGTGTTTGTGTTCATTGTAGAAACCTTTTTTCATTGCTATATTAATTATATTCTGATGATTTCATGTATTCCAGGAGGTAAATTTGGGAATTGTGCACACATTGGTTGAAGGCAGAATGATCGATTGCTTTTCGCATCGCATAAAAATATGCATTGTCATCTTAACAAGTCGAACCTCCAGATTTATTTTTGCGAAGTCCGAATTGGTAGTTATTTGCACTTTTTACATGGAAGTCCATATAGTGTTTCCACGGTTAACGATCCTTAACAACGGTGATGATGTTGGATAGCCACCAGAGACTGATGTATCAAAAGATGAAGACGAGCGATTGTATGTTATTTAATGACGGTGATTTAGTACAGTAGAAACTTTGTTTGCACCTTGATGTCTGTCATATTATTAACTATGCCATAGGATTTGTGGTGTGTCTTTCCAGAGGTAAACCTTCATTCATGCACTATAATTTCGGCAAAATTTCAGTATTTCTCTTACTCTTATGTGCCAGAAAAGAAAGATACGATACAGTGAATGACCTCGTTAAAGAAGTCCAGCTCTCCATTCCTTCTGTTGACATGCATAGATGTCTGAAGGATTTCGTGATCTAAAGAAGAATATAGCCACTACATAAACACAGACGTAGTGTAAATCATTGCATCGACGGGCTAAAAATAATAATAAATATGTCTCTCCCTGTGCGGGAATCACGTAGTACGAACATAGAGGATATGGGCAATATATGACATATGGAAGTTTGGGTCGGTGCGGGAGGCGTGCAAACATAGTCCAAGTGATTAACTCTCCGTCGCTCGCGCGGATGACGCTGGTCATCCACATGACTTTCCCGCTCAATTTTCTCTGACAGGGCAGGATTGAGATCGCACCATTTTCAGTACCTTTCTCTTAACTCTCCAGCAGTTAGCTCCAGTCATTGTTGGCTTTCAATTACGAAAGATACATCGTTTATGAAGCATTATTATAGTCTGGGGGTCACCAGTCATCCGCGCGAGCTCTGCTGTCACAATCTGAAACAAAGTAAGTCTGTATTACTTTATTGCTTTTCTAGATTCAATCGATCTTTCATTTGCGTAAATTTGGGCTTATTGAAGCTGACTGCAGTTACCTTCCGTGTTACTTAGTATTCTGTTTATTTTTAGATTGGGGAAGAAATGTCAAAAGCAAAAAAACCTCTGATAGAGTTTAGTAGAGGTCCTAATGTATGGTTGGAATGGTTCAATGAGCTGAGTGATTAAGATGCTCACAGTGATAGCGCTGACTCAGAGACTGAGGACTGTGTTCATGAAATCGGTCATGAATCAGCAACAGAACAAGATGTGCCAGACAATGATGAATATGAGTCAGAGGAAGATGTAACTCAAGAGGATGCATTTCTTTTAGGGGAAGATGGAATAACTAAACGGAGGAAAAACAAATATCCCACCATTGTTAGAAGCAGATCTTGTAATGTCATTACACATTTGCCTGGACCAAAAAATCAAGCTTGTATAAAAGACAGAAATAGAAATTCTGAATTTGTTCTTGGATGAAAACATAATAAGCATTATCGCAAATTGCACTAATATATCCATCAGTGAAGTACACGGGAACTTCCCTACGGAAAGGGATGCTAAAGAAACAGATGCGATAGAAATCAGAGCTTTCATTGGTTTGTTATATCTGTGTGAATCTTTGAGATGTTCTGGGAAGAGTATATCGAAATTGTGGGATAACTCAAAGGGAAACGGCCATGGATCATGTTATTTATGCATAATTGATAACCGATTCAGGTTTCTGTCGAGATGTCTTAGATTTGATAGTATCCGTGATAGAGGTGTTCGCAGAGAGACTGACAAGTTGGCTCCTATCAGAGAGGTACTTAAAGCTTTCACGAACAATTACCAAAATTATTTTTCACCTAGTGAATATCTTACTGTTGACGAACAGCTTTTGGCATTTAGAGGAAACTGCCCATTCCAATCAGGCAATATATCCCTAGCAAACCAGCAAAGTATGGGTTAAAAGTGTTTGCTTTGGTTGATGTAAAAACAGCTTACACTTTGAATTTTGAACCGTACGTCGGTAAGCAACCAGAGGGACGATGTAATGCCAGTAATTCAGCTGAAGATATTGTTCTTCGAATGGTCAAACTGTTTCAAACGTTACAATATATTATACTGTGTACGAATATTAAATATATTATATTTAGATTTAATAAATAATCATAAAATCAGTAAGAAAGACTGTCCAAGGTATACAAATAGACCGCTTGCTTTGTGGATGACACCTGTCATCCGCGCGAGTGTGTCACGAATTTTCGCGCTAGTAACGGAGGCCTAAGGTGACCACCGCTCGTGACAAGCGGGAAATCCAAGTTCTAGTTCCGGTCCGGCAAAAATTTTCATGTGTCAATAATAAAACGCGCATCTGGATTCTAACTGTATTCAAAATTTGCGAATCCATCACGTAATAGAAGAGAGGCAGCCAATATTGTGCAGTAAGGCTCGTGAGCTGCGATCGCGGGTACTGTAGCCAATATCTGCCGCAGGGAGCGGCCGGCGCATCCGGCGCCTCGGCCGGGGGCCGTGAATCAAGCGGAGCGCCGGCCTGTGCTGCGCGGGCTGCTTTATCGGACATTAAAGGGGCGAGGCGCGCCGGCTGCGACCTGCCGCAACACGCCGGCACTTACCCCACCGGCGGCCAGGCAGGCGGCTCTGCCTCTCGTGTTACACCTCGCGCGGCTAGCGGCCGCCACTATCTGGTTACGCCGAGCTGCCTGCTTACCTCGCCTCTGCTGCAGGCAACCTCTCTGCTTCCACATTACTGCATTATTCGTAAAAGTAGCTGTTACATCGGAACGTTTCCGGAATAACGTGTGCTTTCTTTCCCGTGACTAACAAGTCTTGTGCTTGAATAATGTGTTACGATTTTTGTCTGTGGTGTACTTTTTCTTTTTCTTTTCCTTTACTTCCGTATTGACCATCTAGGATCACGTAAAACACTTCAGTTTCTCTGTTGTTGTTGTTGTGGTGGTCTTCAGTCCTGAGACTGGTTTGATGCAGCTCTCCATGCTACTCTATCCTGTGCAAGCCTCTTCATCTTCCAGTACCTACTACAACCTGAATCTGCTTAATATATTCATCTCTTGGTCTCCCTCTACGATTTTTACCCTCCGCGCTGCCCTCCAATAATAAATTGGTGACCCCTTGATGCCTCAGAACATGTCCTACCAACCAATCCCTTCTTCTAGTCAAGTTGTGCCACAAACTCCTCTTCTCCCCAATTCTATTCAATACCTCCTCATTAGTTATGTGATCTACCCATCTAATCTTCAGCATTCTTCTGTAGCACCACATTTCGAAAGCTTCTATTCTCTTCTTGTCCAAACTATTTATCGTCCATGTTTCACTTCCATACATGGCTACACTCCATACAAATACTTTCAGAAACGACTTCCTGACACCTAAATCTATACTCGATTTTAACAAATTTCTCCTCTTCAGAAACGCTTTCCTTACCATTGGCAGTCTACATTTTATATCCTCTCTACTTCGACCATCATCAGTTATTTTGCTCCCCGAATAGCAAAACTCCTTTACTACTTTGTCTCATTTCCTAATCTAATTCCCTCAGCATCACCCGACTTCATTCGACTACATTCCATTATCCTCGTTTTGCTTTTGTTGATGTTCGTCTTATACCTTCCTTTCAAGGCACTGTCCATTCCGTTCAACTGCTCTTCCAAGTCCTTTGCTGTCTCTGACAGAATTACAATGTCATCGGCGAACCTCGAAGTTTTTATTTCTTCTCCATGGATTTTAATACCTGCTCCGAACTTTTCTTTTGTTTCCTTTACTGCTTGCTCAATATACAGATTGAATAGCATCGGGGATAGGCTGCAACCCTGTCTCGCTCCCTTCCCAACCACTGCTTCCCTTTCATGTCCCTCGACTCTTATAACTGCCATCTGGTTTCTGTACAAATTGTAAATAGCCTTTAGCTCCCTGTATTTTACCCCTGCCACCTTCAGAATTTGAAAGAATTTCTCTATTTTATTTACTGTTCCCTAATATTCCAGTACTTTCCTCCTCCTCATGTTGTCTGTTCCTTCCTTACGTCCGTGTCGTGGTCGATTTCTTATTTGTTCCACCCTGAAAGCTTTCTAAATAAGGTATTTTATTCATAAAAGATTTCTTTATGTTATACTCGTTTTTTTCGTCTTCTTTCTTTCCAGCTTCTTATTTCCGTAATCCACGCTATTGTCGATTTCTGCTTTCAGAAATAAAGGATTTTTTTTTCTTTTAGCTTGTTCTGTTTTTGTAGACCCCGTATTTCAGGTAACTCTATTCTGTCCAGCATTATTAAGCAGCCATATGCGTGTAGACATTCTGGTCTTAGCACTCTGGTATGGTGCTTCAGATGTTTTCTTTTTTTTTATACAGCGTGTAACGGATGTAACTGCAGATATTTTCACATGTGGTACCTTAATATGTACATACATCATTGCGCGGACTGTTTTTTCTCTGCTTTTAACAGTCTACCCACAAACACGCTACTTCAATACCTGATGTTTTCTGCAAAGTCGTAACTGCACCACTATGTGCACTACGGCTGTAAGCATAGACTAACCGTTTTGCGTCTACATGTACATGTCCCCACTCCAAAACCCGAACTGCTACGCAGGATAAAATGAGCATGGTTTGCTCTTTCCAAATGCATTTAGAGCCACTAACCAAGCTAAAAACATACGACCTGTAGTAGCTATGATTGTTAGTCTAAAACTGACTAAATACTGATGTAATGTCATTCATTACACCGTCCTCAGTCACCAACAGAAATATCTACAGTTATACATGTTACACCCGCAATACTCCTTGTTGTAGATGCTTTTTGTCAAACCACATGTAATTTTGTTAAACCACATACTGTTTACATTTTATTTTCCTGCATCTATTGCAGGATTTTCTAGTCCATTCTGCTATACAGTTTCTTAAAAATATTTAAATTTACTAACTCTATCTAGTCTCATTATTGGTGCTTCTATATAGTTTGGTGCATTTTTTAATTCGTATATGTTGTTTCAGCTGAGGCCAGTTCTATTCGTTATTTTGTCCAGAAGATCATTTGAGTAACTGATACTCTTAAATTTCCGAAAGATTTGTAAAATCTTCTGCAAAACCCGTGCAAATTCCATTTGATTTTCCTGCCACAATTATTGCTTCAATTTTGTAACTTTTAGTTCCAAATTTCACATTTTTGCAATTTTTTTCTTAATTTCAAATGAACAGTAACACTTATAAACCGTCCCCTTGTCTAACGCTACTTTTTATTTCAGTAATCGAAACATGTCCCCAACAAACTTAATTTTAGATATCGTATTAATTACACTTTCGCGAATCACGTTTCCTAATTTTGCCTTAATGCCAAATACTCTAATCATCTTATGTCTACTGAATCAAATTCTTTGTTCAAATCATTAAATGATACTATTATAGGTTTGCTGGTTAACACTCTGTGACAAATTATTAATTTTGATTTAAAAATCTGTTTTGTGCATTATCTTGCCTTTCGAAAACAACCCTGATATTCTCCCTGTCATTCGCCTGATGTTTCCTCACATATCTTCAGGAGAATTATCTACGTTTGTTTCACTTTTCTTTTACTAGGAATGTACGAGTCTTATTCGAAAAGTAAAGGGCACCCGGCCACTAAAATATTCGGAATCACATTCACGTTTAAACACTTTGCGCTTCCAAGCACTTTTCTGGAGGACAACGTAAAAGGCATCAGGCTACTGTCCTCTGATTTAAAGTTACGGATACAGAAACTGGCCGAGTAAAAATGGGCAGATGCTTCGTTCATTTCAGTTTAAGGGACTACTTACACATAGCCAGGAACGAATGCGTACCAGTCATGCTTCATCTCATTCCTGTTTATCGGATAAGCAAGGATAACCCTTTCTGCTACTTTCAGAAGAAGGAAGTGTAAACCACTTACTGCTTTCTTGTAATTTCATTGGGGCACAGCAAAGCCATTGTGTCACAAAGACAGTCAAATATCTTCGTTTCGTACTGTGTAAATTATTTTCGTGTTCTATCCATGATTGCACGGTCTAATCTCCAAATGTATTCTTTCCAATCTTTGTTGAGTTTTTCTTAAATTTTGTTTTGTCTTTAGGTAAGATGACAAGATTCTTTAGCGATGGGTATTTTGTCCGTGTGGACGCTATAAAATAGTCTTAAATAATTGTTAAAACAATATATATTGTGATTTCTACTAATATATAATATCCCATATGTATTTCTGCTTTGCTAAAAGAGAACAGTTTCAGACAACATAAATGTCGTAATAAAGACAAATGAATACTGCTCTCACTGAATCTGTATATTCATACTTCTTCGTAGTATTTACTCCCACTCCCGATGCAATGAATTTTAATTTAGTTGCTTCTAACGTTATCAATTTCCAGAACATGAGAACAAAACTAACGTCACACTACAACACCACTCAACAAACATAGAGTTTACATTATATACCAATCACAAGCATTTCCTCACAAGGAGTAAACATCTCATACCTGCACTAGAAAGGTGCTTGAATCGAACGACTGTAATTTACGTGTTGCACACAATAATAAAATGCTGTCTCTGATCAAGTTTTAATATAGAAAAAGATTTCCTATACACTTCAGAAGCTTTGCAACGCCTCGGAGTGGTCAGGCTTGTTTCAAGTCCGAGAAGAGTTAATATTTGCTGCTGGGTAGGAGGGCGAGACTGTCAGGTGAGTAGTCAAATAGTTCCAAACCGAAATGTTTAATTTCATCCTTGCACTGTGTAGCTGTGTTTTCGGCACACACCTTGCATGAAACTTTCGATATTGGAGATTGTCCAAAGGAATCGTGTAAACAGTGGTGCGTCTAATATGAGGTAACCTATCGGCCTCAGCACCGGTCGTCAGTCAGATCACAGTTTTCATGGAACTTGTTGCACGATTTCGTTGGTCTGGTTGCAGGGCCTGCCACTCTGGTGCTTCATCGTGGAGATTTTTACGGCCGCTTTTAAGGTCTCGACACCACTGGCTAACCTTTCTTTCACTCACTGCTGTAACACCATCACTAGCCCTAATTCCTGATGAATTTGAGCAACTGTAGATACAGTGAACAAAAAATTTGATTAAAAAACAAGCACCTCGCAACTGGCATGGTCAATGATACTCTAAGTCAAGTTGTTTGCTTTCACTTATAGACAAACGGCTACTCAATAAAACAATGAATTCGGTGTTTTCGTATACAGACAATAGATAGCACAGTATTCTTGTAATTCTTCTGACCTGTTAACATTTAAACATAACTAACGGCCCTTAGTTCTCAAATATGCCTCGTGCTATTCTGCCAGCACCTTTTTACGTAAGCTGTGTATATGATATTTTTTTATGTGTAAAGGCATACCTAGTAGCCATTGTGGTACCCAACAATTAGTAATAAAAATATTTATTAAATATGAAGAAATACTCAAGTGATGCTTCTTCTTGTGAAATCTCCAGCACAATTAGACGTTTGAAATTATTAAAAGTCCTCTACAATATTAAAGTCGTGTCATTGAGCCTCTGAGTGATGCCTACGTATAGACCAGTGCTGGCCTACGATGCCTATGAAGTCTAAATATCGGAGAAGACAGACAAACACTGCGGCTAGTAAATTCGGCGGTAACTGGAGACTGTTCGTGACTCGGCGCACTGATGAGAACTGTCTGCCGTAGCTCAGTGCTCTGGTATTGAACGAGGCATCGAGCAATCGCTATCCGCACACGTGATGCCCATGGGATGACAGCTGCGGCCCCTGCGAGCTTCTGTTTAGTTCTTACTGCCAACACACGAGTGTTTAGAGCGCTGCTTATCGACTGTGGTGCGGTCTGGAGTCGTCAATGTGGTCACCACATTTTGAAAACAACTAAACGTACGGCCCAAACAGATTAATTTCAAACGAAGTTCCAGATGTTATCAGCCACCTCAGACGTGATTGCGGAGGACAATAAATTATTTTCGAAACACTATGGCATTATGCTACCAAAATAATTGATTCTTACCGTTGGCTAATATGTTTTGTCAACGAACACTTTCTATCTTATACAGCATGTAGAAAAATGTTGTGAACTTGTTTTTCAATTAACTTACGTTTCAACTATTGTGGCAGCTCTGTGAAATCGTCATCCGAGATCTCTGTTTTTCGTAGAACGATGGAGCAAATCAATAATAACTGCTTCGTGCACGAACTGATGAGTTGTGAGATATTAATACCATTATGTGTCAACAAAGTGTGGAAGTTGCTGCCTACACAATGCGCTATGAAAGATGGCTCTGAGCACTATGGGACTCAACTGTTGAGGTCATTAGTCCCCTAGAACTTAGAACTAGTTAAACCTAACTTACCTAAGGACATCACACACATCCATGCCCGAGGCAGGATTCGAACCTGCGACCGTAGCGGTCTTGTGGTTCCAGACTGCAGCGCCTTTAACCGCACGGCCACTTCGGCCGGCCGCTATGAAAGATCCGATTGTCTCTGTATGACAGTAAAAATAGTTTAGCAAGTAACGAAAACATTAAAGTTTTTTGTAACCACATAGCATAGCGGCAGGACTGTGGATATCCGATTACAGAATCACTCGACGACTCTTTCTAGCTTTTAAACTTGTCCCGATATTATACCAAAAATATGCCAAATTTTCCAGATTTCATCTCAATTATAAAATAGGAGAGCAGTATTAATGTTTCTTGCCTAATGCTTCATCGTACTATAAATGTATACAATTAATGTACACTCCTGGAAATGGAAAAAAGAACACATTGACACCGGTGTGTCAGACCCACCATACTTGCTCCGGACACTGCGAGAGGGCTGTATAAGCAATGATCACACGCACGGCGCAGCGGACACACCAGGAACCGCGGTGTTGGCCCTCGAATGGCGCTAGCTGCGCAGCATTTGTGCACCGCCGCCGTCAGTGTCAGCCAGTTTGCCGTGACATACGGAGCTCCATCGCAGTCTTTAACACTGGTAGCATGCCGCGACAGCGTGGACGTGAACCGTATGTGCAGTTGACGGACTTTGAGCGAGGGCGTATAGTGGGCATGCGGGAGGCCGGGTGGACGTACCGCCGAATTGCTCAACACGTGGGGCGTGGGTCTCCACAGTACATCGATGTTGTCGCCAGTGGTCGGCGGAAGGTGCACGTGCCCGTCGACCTGGGACCGGACCGCAGCGACGCACGGATGCACGCCAAGACCGTAGGATCCTACGCAGTGCCGTAGGGGACCACACCGCCACTTCCCAGCAAATTAGGGACACTGTTGCTCCTGGGGTATCGGCGAGGACCATTCGCAACCGTCTCCATGAAGCTGGGCTACGGTCCCGCACACCGTTAGGCCGTCTTCCGCTCACGCCCCAACATTGTGCAGCCCGCCTCCAGTGGTGTCGCGACAGGCGTGAATGGAGGGACGAATGGAGACGTGTCGTCTTCAGCGATGAGAGTCGCTTCTGCCTTGGTGCCAATGATGGTCGTATGCGTGTTTGGCGCCGTGCAGGTGAGCGCCACAATCAGGACTGCATACGACCGAGGCACACAGGGCCAACACCCGGCATCATGGTGTGGGGAGCGATCTCCTACACTGGCCGTACACCACTGGTGATCGTCGAGGGGACACTGAATAGTTCACGGTACATCCAAATCGTCATCGAACCCATCGTTCTACCATTCCTAGACCGGCAAGGGAACTTGCTGTTCCAACAGGACAATGCACGTCCGCATGTATCCCGTGCCACCCAACGTGCTCTAGAAGGTGTAAGTCAACTACCCTGGCCAGCAAGATCTCCGGATCTGTCCCCCATTGAGCATGTTTGGGACTGGATGAAGCGTCGTCTCACGCGGTCTGCACGTCCAGCACGAACGCTGGTCCAACTGAGGCGCCAGGTGGATATGGCATGGCAAGCCGTTCCACAGGACTACATCCAGCATCTCTACGATCGTCTCCACGGGAGAATAGCAGCCTGCATTGCTGCGAAAGGTGGATATACACTGTACTAGTGCCGACATTGTGCATGCCCTGTTGTCTGTGTCTATGTGCCTGTGGTTCTGTCAGTGTGATCATGTGATGTATCTGACCCCAGGAATGTGTCAATAAAGTATCCCCTTCCTGGGACAATGAATTCACGGTGTTCTTATTTCAATTTCCAGGAGTGTATTATTAATTGCTAAGTCTCACTGGGAAAGGTAGTCATTACAAACACGCACAGTCGGAAAGTATCATCGTTATCCTCATCATCGTCACCACTACTGAAAGTATAGCGGAAGTCAAAGAGTCCGTGATTCTTTTCCTTGGCATCCTTTTAGTTTTCCGATGGATGGGCTTATCCTGATATCTGGTTAACATTTACAGCCATTGTTGCTTAGTCTGAAATTTTCTAATCTTATCTACACGATAAACTTAACTGAAGCAGTTGGAACAATGTTTGTTTTGTTTCTCTGCAAATATGTTTCGCCTCTTTAAGATGAACATCATCAGCGATTTTCATTATTCCAGACTTTTCATGTATCCAAGGTATATTTTGTAGGCACTAGATTCACACAGTGTAGATATTCAATGTGTAGCGAACGTGGAACGTACAAATGTGACCTGTCGACTTATACTATTTGCATCTAGTGTCTACAGAACAACCACGGAGGTATCAAGAGTACAGAAAAATGAAAACCACTGATGACGCGCAACATGAGCAGGTGAAACATGTTTGGTTAAAAACAAGGGAAGCAGCCAGTTATAAAACACGGAATTTGTCTCATCTACTTGATAAAAATAATCCTGATACCGTCTCTTACCTGGATTCTTTTTCCATTTTTATTTTTCGTTTACTCACTGTTCCTACAAAAGAAATTTTATTACGAGTCTGTTCTCATTGAATTCCCAGCTCAGCTCCACTTACTACTCCTCTTGGTCCTTGCATTATTAATACTTTTCATGTCATCCTCATTCAGTATGTTATTTCAGTTCAATATTATCTTACTCAAAACCTGTATATTTAAGGTTTTCCACTGCCGTTCCTTGCGTCTTCACAGTGTTCATATTTTTAACGAGACACCGGAAGGAGGGCCACTAATGCTCTCCGGTAAAATAAGTAATCTCTAACTGACAAGCGTTGCATATAATTTCCTTCTGACAAACTTAGTTTTTGATGATTCTTGGACATAATGTAAGCGACATTCCATTAAATGTACACTGTGAGATCAAAAATATCCAGACACAGGGCTGAAAATGACTTACAAGTTCATGGCGCCCTCCATCGGTAGAGCTGGAATTCGGTATGGTGCTGGCCCAACCATAGCCTTGATGACAGCTTCCACTCTCGCAGGCATACGTTCAATCAGATGCTGGAAGGTTTCTTGGGGAATGGCAGCCCACTCTTCACGGAGTACTGCACTGAGGAGAGGTATCGATGTCGGTCGATGAAACCTGGCACGAAGTCGGCGTTCCAAAAAATCCCAAAGGTAGGATTCATGTTAGGACTCTGTGCAGGCCAGTCCAGTTCAGGGATGTTATTGTCGTGTAACCACTCCGCCACAGGCCGTCCAGTATGAACAGGTGCTCGATCGTGTTGAAAGATGTAATCACCATCCTCGAATTGCTCTTCAGCGGTGGGAAGCAAGAAAGGTCTTAAAACATCAATGTAGGCCTGCGCTGTGATAGTGTCATGCAACACAACAAGGGGTGCAAGCCCCCTCCATGGAAAACACGAGTCCTCCCTCGGGCATGGATGTGTGTGTTTGTCCTTTGGATAATTTAGGTTAAGTAGTGTGTAAGCTTAGGGACTGGTGACCTTAGCAGTTAAGTCCCATAAGATTTCACACGCATTTGAACATGTTTTTGAAAAAAAACGAGAACACCATAACACCAACGCCTCCGAATTTTAATGTTGGCTCTACACACGTTGGCAGATGACGTTCACCCAGCATTCGCCGTACCCACACCCTGCCATCTGATCGCCACATTGTGTACCATGATTCGTCACTCCACGCAAAGCTTTTCCACTGTTCAATCGTCCAATGTTTACGCTCCGTTTGGCATTTACCGGCGTGATGCGTGGCTTTTGAGCAGTCGCTCGACCATGAAATACAAGTTTTCTCACCTCCCGCCTCACTGTCGTAGTACTTGCAGTGGATCCTGATGCATTTTGGAATTCGTGTGTGATGCTCTGGATAGATGTCTGCCTATTACACATTACGACTCTCTTCAACTGTCGGCGTTCTCTGTCAGTCAACAGACGTGGTCGACCTGTACGCTTTTGTGCTGTACGTGTCCCTTCACGTTTCCGCTTCACTATCACATCGGAAATAGTGTACCTAGTGACGTTTAGGTATGTGGAAATCTGGCGTACAGGCGTATGACACAAGTGAGACCCAATCACCTGACCACGTTCGAAGTCTGAGTTACGCGGAGCGCCCCATTCTGCTCTCTCACGATGTCTAATCACTACTGAGGTCGCTGAAATGGAGCACCTGACAGTAGGTGGCAGCACAATGCACCTAATATGAAAAACCGTATGTTTTTGGGGGTGTCCAGGTACGTCTGATCACATAGTGTAGCTGCGGATAGTGACTTACGGAGTAGTCGCATAGCTGAGGACTGTGCAACGGAGTGTCCATATCTTCATGAGGATTACTATAGGAGCAGCTCAGCCTCCGACCAACCTACCCACACACACACACACACACACACATACACACACACATACACACTCTTACCCAGACTTCTGCCGCCCACGCCTGCCTGAGTTGTGCAAGGCTTGTGCCAGGTACCGGTCGGCGGTAATCCGAAGCTGCGGGTCGTGAGCTGCGGCGCCAGCCGGCTGCCGCGCCGCGCCGGGCCGGGCCGGTTGCACAGCTGGGTATTACCTCGCGGCTCCGGTTACCCGCGACAGCTGCGGGACACGCATTAGCCGCGCACCCCGCACCCGGCCGTGGCGAATGTCGGCGCCGCTTTCCCCAGCGGCCCGTGACACAGGACACGTGACTTAGCAGCCATCAGGGAGCAGCAGTGATGTGAGGTAATTCCTAACGGGATTACCCTGATGTTACCTAACGGTTTGTGCTGAGTGTAGGCCCTTTCGATAAATGTACCGGATGCAGGGGACTGACGATTACGTTACACATTTCAAGGACTTTTACTAAGGTGTTTGTATATTTATTGTTCTCTTTAACAGTACCTAAGACAATGGATAACAGTATAGACTGTCAGCCCTGGATCTACGATATTTCCGAACTGGGCAAAAGCTTGACAGTGGCGTCCTCTCCTCGAGCGTTTGACATAGGGCGTCAGAAATTTTAAAGAAAATGATATTTCAAGAATATATTCATTCTGTAGCGCACATCTTTCTGAAGAATTTGATACCCAACACATATATGTTCGAGGAAATGTAAGACGTGGTATTCGGTCTTAAATGTGCTAAAGCACAGTGCCACGCCTCTTCATTTATTTATTTTTGTTTATTTATTTATTGTTCCGTGGGACGAAATTAAGGATAAGTCTCCATGGTCATGGAACGAGTCAATACATGAAATTATAACACGATAGTAGAAACAGATAAAATGAAATATAAGTAACATATTCAGGCGACAATTCGTAAGTTTAAATAAAGATAATCAACAATGTAACACTGGAATTTGCTTGATTTTTCAGCTCTTCCAGGAGCTCCTCGACAGAATAGAAGGAGTGAGCCATGAGGAAACTCTTTATTTTAGACTTAAAAGTGTTTGGGCTACTGCTAAGATTTTTGAGTGCTTGTGGTAGCTTATTGAAAATGGATGCAGCAGAATACTGCACTCCTATCTGCACAAGAGTCAAGGAAGTGTATTCCACAGGCAGATTTGATTTCTGCCTAGTATTAACTGAGTGAATGCTGCAAACTCTTGGGAATAAGCTAATATTACTAACAACAAACGACATTAAAGAAAATATATACTGTGAGGGCAATGTCAGAATTCGCAGACTATTGAATAGGGGTCGACAAGAGGTTCTCGAACTTACACCACACATAGCTCGAACAGCCCGTTTTTGAGACAAAAATACCCTTTTTGGAACAGAATAATTACCCCAAAAAATAATACCATATGACATAAGCGTATGAAAATATGCGAAGTAGACGACTTTTCGTGTTGAACTGTCACTTATTTCTGATACTGTTCTAATGGTAAATAAAGCAGCATTTGGTTTCTGAACAAGATCCTGAACATGGGCTTTCCACAACAGCTTACTATCTATCCGAACGCCTAGGAACTTGAACTGCTCCGTCTCGCTTATAATATGCCCATTCTGTCTGATCAGACAGCATTCTTCTATCGCACGTCACTGTATTTCGCTGTGTGGGAAAAATCTGTAAATCTGTGGTAATGTCTTATGAGTCCAAACTGCAGAGGTCATCGGTCCCTAAGCTTACACACTACTTAATGTAACTTATCGTAACTTACGCTAAGAACGACACACACACCCATGCGCGAGGGAGGACTCGAGCCTCCGACGGGGGAAGCCGCGCGGACCGTGACAAGACGCCCGAGACCGCGCGGCTACCCCGCTTCTCTGTGTGGAATTCAAATGTATATATTTTGCAATGGAAGCCAGCAGACATATATTCAGGTCAGTGGAAATTAAAATGTCCAGTAGTGCCTCTCTTTCTCCCAGTCGGCCGTTTGTCCTGTAGTGCCTCTCTTGCTACAAGTCGGCCGGTTTGACATCCTAACTTCCCAATTAAAAAAAAAAAAAAAAAAAAAAAAAAGAGAGAAGAAAAACCTCACAGTTAATAATGGGTGGGATTATGTGTGACAGGGAGAATGAGAAATCTTCAGCAAATTTGCTCTCATTATTGCCTATTATCTAATAACATTCTCCTTTTGCGTAGCACAAAATTTAATATAGGAAACATAAAACCAGTAAAGACAAAAGACAAGCAACGAAGTTCGTCAAACGTTTTCCTACATCAAAGATCTAAATGCCATTGTCTAATATTATAAAAGCTGTTAACACGAACAGTACCCAAGACTAGAGTGATTTTTCGATTTGATTACGTATATTTGTCACTGCCTGCTAGATAAAACGAAATAGGAATTACTGATATTGCAGCAATTGTAACATGCGCCAAATAAGTGGGGCTGTTTTGGCACAAATGGTCATTTTGTGTACTTCATTTACATAAATAACACAACAGAATATAATTCACGAAGAACCAATATCAAATGGCTATTGGGCCTACTACAAGCAAGTAGTTTTATGTTAGGAGACAGTTTCAAATGCCAGCCGTTGTGGCCGAGCGGTTCTAGGCGCTACAGTCTGGAACCGCGCGACCGCTACGGTCGCAGGTTCGAATCCTGCCTCGAGCGTGGATGTGTGTGATGTCCTTAGGTTAGTTAGGTTTAAGTAGTTCTATGTTCTAGGGGACTGATGACCACAGATGTTAAGTCCCATAGTGCTCCGAGCCATTTGAACCCTTTGAACAGTTTCAAATTTCTTTCGTACGCTCCAGTTTCTCAACCATAAGAACGGAACCGACGACGACTGAAGAGAATCGTTCAACGTAACAGAAGTGTAGGTCTTACACAAATTGCTGCAGATTTCAATGCTGCACCATCAACAAGTATCAACGTGCTAACCATTCAACGGAGAATCATCGATATGGGCTGGCGGAGCCGAAGGCCCCTAGTGTACCCTTGATGACTGCACGACAGAAAGCCTTACGCCTCGCCTGGGCCCGTTTAATCCGACATTGAACTGTTGATGACTGGAAACATGTTGCCAGGTCGGACGAGTCTCGTTTCAAACGGTATTGAGTGAATGGACATGTACGGGTATGGAGAATCCATGGACCGTGCATTTCAGCAGCGGACTGTTCAAACGGTTGGAGGCTCTTTAATGGTGTGGGGCGTGTGCAGTTGGAGTGATATGGGAGCCCTCATACGTCTAGAACGACTATGACACGTGACACGCATGTAAACATCCTTTCTGATCACATGCATTCATTGATGTCCATTGAACAATCTGACGGACTTGGGCAATTCCATCAGGACAATGCGACACCCCACACATCCGGAATTGCTAAAGACTGGCTCCAGGAACACTCTTCTGAGTTTAAAAACTTCCGCTGGCCACCGAACTCCCCAGACAGGAACATTATTGAGCATATTTGGGATGCCTTGCAAAGTGTTGTTCAGAAGAGATCTCCACCCCCTCGTTCTCTTGTGGATTTATAGACAGCCCTGCAGGATTCTTGGTGTCAGTTCCCTCCAGCACTATTTCAGACATTAGTCGAGTCCATGTCACGTCGTGCTGCAGCACTTCTGCGTGTTCGCGCGGACTCTACACGATATTAAGCAGGTGTACCAGTTTCTTTGGCTCCCCATTGTAAACCTGATGTTTTTTGCACTTATCTCTTTGTTCACGACATATCTCTTGAACTATATATCGTGCATAATATAATTTCGCAAGTACATTCAATGGTATAAGTGCATACTATCTGAAAATGTATTGCGTATAGAGTTAGTAGCAAGGAAGTAATAAACTAAAAAATCCTGCCTGTTGTTGAAGTTCTACTGCAAGAACTGCGAATATGTAGTAATCGTTAAACGTTTTGCTCTGTTGTGTCAATGAGAAAAAGTTTCTTATGCATTTGAAATAATGTGTAACGTCTGTTCTAAGTCGCTTAGTGCTGTCATTCTCAGATACTAGACGAATACATACTCGTAATTCACATGTCCTGAGTTAAATTGCCTGAGGAAATGTACACAGTTTTTAACGGTAACATTTTTCTCATAAGTTAAACCTTTTCCGTAAAATTATATTTCTTGATGAGCAGCATATGACAGTACTCAGAACTTTTAACTTAAGGCTAAAATGTATGTTTTCTTGCTCCTAGAAGCCATTGGACTACAACCTGAAACTCAATTCAGGTTAATGTTTTATCCGTTTAGTAATGTACAGGGCATTGGGGGATATAGGTGGAACCTTAACATGTACTAATTTCAGTGTGTAAGCAATTATTTCTTTGCATCTAACCATTTTCCCTCAAATGCATTACATAACTTTTTACCTGATGTTTGTTGCACATCCGTAACTGCACTGTGAAGTGGATTACCCCTGTCAGTATAGATTACCCTTTTGCCTCCACACATTTGCACTTCAGTACCTGATCTGCTGTCCAGGGGAATATAAACTTGAACGGCTTACTTGTGCTACACGTACTTGGAGGTATTAGCCAGCCTAGAAACATACTGCTCGTAATAGCTATGATTATTAGCCTGGAAATGAAGTAAATACTGATGTAATGTAACACACTGTTCTCAGCCATCAGTAAAAATATCTGCACACTCCCTAACACCCTGCATATAAACACAGTGGCTACAAAGCTGAGCTACCACCTTGTGGTGTGAAGAAGGCCTCGTTGGTGTAAATGAGTTGCGCTGCTCATATCAGCTGTACATGTATGGTCGGACTGTTTCCATCGTTCATGAGCCAATAATGGCAGATAATCACGCATGGATAGACCTTGCTGCAGGCGGCAGTGGACTAATACGTCTGCAACACGTGCTGCTATCAGCGTGTGTGCATTCATCACGTTTCTGCGAGTGTTTGGAAAACCTCTCTTGCTGTCGCATCCTGAGAGCACCAACCCTAAAAATGCTTGTTGACAATATCTTTGCCACTTAAAAGTGAATTCGGGGTATTTTATAGGCAAGATGAGTGCTGTCGGTTTTAGAACCTAATTCAAATAAATTGAATATTAGTTAACTTACTCATGCTGAAAATTAACACGTATATAGTCATAAGAAGCGATACAGCAATAATGCCCTTAACGCCCAGTTAGATTTTCCATATAACAACTTCTTTAAAATATTGCATGGTGTAATAAAGTTGTAGTTTTTTGGCATTACCCCAATTAAATAAGATCCACATATAACATTGATAAATAACGTATAATTAAATGCTTTAGTCCTCTTAGCAGTTTCCCAGTTTTCAACAGTTATCACACCTAGGCCACGACAATTGTATAACGTTGTTTACTTCACGTTTCACGTTATCTTAGTGCTGAACGTCACCTTTTGTCATCTACCTTAAGCTGGATTATGCATGGTGTAATCCGGGACAGGCCTGCGGCTCTTCGCCGATTTAAATGCCGCCCAACAGCAGTCAATCTTACCGCCTTTCGAATCGCGAGAGCCAGGGCACGCCGTGTCATTAAAGAGAGCAAGAAAAGGTCATGGCAGGAGTTCCTGGACTCCATCAACCGTTCCACTTGTTCCACAAAAGTATGGGAAGCCATACGGAGGATTTCCGGTAAACGCAGCCGTTTACCAATAGCTGCAGTTCTGAACCAGGGATGCCTCCGAACGACACCCAGAGCCATTGCTCAGACGCTGGCACAGCCTTTTGCACAAAGTACTGCCACTGCAACCCAGGATCCAGCGTTTCGTCACTACCGTGCGACTGTCGAAAGAGCGAACTTGGACTTTCGGTCGAACAGTTCTGAGGCCTACAACTCCTTTTCTCCATGTGGGACCCGAATCGGCTCTAACTGAGACTTCTGACACTGCACGAGGTTACGACCGCAACCGGTACTCCATGCTTCGACATCTGCCAGCTGCGTCAAAGGAAATCCTCCTCGAATGTTTTAATCTCATATGGCAGACAGGAGTGTTCCCCACCTCGTGGAGGGAGGCAATCCTCATCCCTCTCCTCAAACAAGGAAAGGACCGCACATGTCTCAGTAGTTATCTTAGTATCGCCTTGACAAGCTGTGTCGGAAAGACCCTGGAACGGATGGTTAACCGTCGTCTGGTCTGGCTGCTAGAGACCAGACAGCTCCTTAGCCGCTTTCAGTGTGGATTCCGAAAATTTCGGTCCACGGTCGACAACCTGACCCTCCTCGAGGCGGCTACTCAGCAGGCTTTCCTCCATCAGCATCACTGTATCGGTATATTCTTTGATATCAGTAAGGCATCTGATACTACTTGGAGACACTGTATTCTTCCACAACTGCATCAATGGGGCTTTCGTGGCCGCCTTCCCATTTTCATTCGATCTTTCCTGTCTCAGCGGTTTTTTCGGACCCGCGTTGGTAACACACTGTCTGATCGCTTTGAGCAAGAGAACGGTGTCCCCCAGAGCATTGTTTTAAGCGTTACCCTCTTTGTCACAGCCATCAACAGTATAACGTCTACAGTGAGGAGTCCAGTACAGTGTTCCTTGTTTGTGGACGACTTTGCTGTTTTCTGTTCCTCCTCCAGTGTTGCAACTGCGAGCCGTCAATTGCAGCTAACAGTGCGGCGGTTAGAGGAGTGGGCTGCAAAGACGGGTTTTCGGTTTTCTGCCGATAAGTGTGTTTGTGTTCATTTTAATCGTTCTCGTCGTCTTTTTACTTTGCCTGCCTTGCATATGGGGGATACTGTCCTACATTTTAGAGACACAGTGCGGTTTCTGGGCCTAATTTTTGACTCCAGGTTGTCATGGCTGCCACACCTACGTGACGAAAGCCAGAACGCTGAAGGCACTGAACATCCTCAAGTACCTCAGCCACAGGTCTTGGGGAGCGGACAGGGCGCGTCTCCTTCAGTTTTATCGAGCTTTTGTGCGTTCACGGCTCTACTATGGGAGCACAGTATATGGGTCAGCGAGGCCATCTTATTTGGGGATCCTTGACGCTGTTCACCATCCTGGGATTCGACTGGCCACGGGTGCTTATCGGACCAGTCCCGTACCCAGCCTCTGTGCTGAGGCTGGCGAACAGCCACTTACAATCCGGCGGCAGCTCCTGCTGGTGCGCCAGGCTTGTAAGTTTCTTGCAGCTCCCAGCTCGCCTGCTCACCGTCTTGTTGCCCATCCACCTCTGGACCGCCTTTTTTCCCGCCGCCCTCGGGCTATGTTGCCGTTTGGGATCCGTGTGCAGCGTGTGCTAGAGTCGCTTGGTGTGGAGTCTGTGCAACCCCAAATCCAGGGTTTTAACCGCCTGCCACCCTGGGTACTGAAGAGGCCCGGAGTGATTTTAGATTTATTGCAGTACAAGAGAGATTGCGCTCCTGCCACCGTTTTTAATGTAGCATTTTCTGTCATTTTATCTGAGCACCACGACTATGTAGCTGTTTTACGGATGGGTCGAAACAAGGGGATTCCATGGGTTGCTCAGTTGTTTTTCCGGTTGGTGTCCTCAAGGTCCGACTGCCTCAGACTTTTACTGTCTTTGATGCAGAATTGTCTGCGTTCTTACGGGCACTGGAGCGGATGAGACATTCTTCCTCTTCTAAATTTCTTGTCTGTTCCGATTCACTCAGTGCCCTTCACTCATTGTATCGTTTGTATCCGGCAGATAAAATAGTCCAGACCATCCAGGATGCCCTCCTCCGACTACAGCGACTGGGGAAGGTTGTAGCTTTCTGCTGGGTTCCGGGGCATGTCGGCATTGCTGGGAATGAAAGGGCAGATCTCGCAGCCAAGGAGGCGTGTCTCACCCCACAAGTTTCTCAGTGTGCTATCCCCCTGCACGCACTCACCTCGCTGTTGAGCTCACGAGTCATGCGTCGGTGGGAGCATGAGTGGCTGGAAGTGCCTGACAGTAAGCTCCGTATTGTCAAGCCCACAACGCGTGTGTGGTGTAATTCCTTTCAGCCCCGTCGACGGGACGAGGATCTCCTCACTCGGCTTCGAATAGGCCACAGCCCTATGACGCATGGCTTCCTGCTCCGGCGGGAGGACCCTCCAATTTGTGGTGCTTGTGGCGTTCAGGTCACTGTGCGCCACGTTTTATTGGATTGTGTTTTATTTTCTGACCAGCGGGCCGCGGCTGACTTGCCAGCAGATCTGCCATCTCTTTTAGGCAACACTCGGACGAATGTGGTTAAAGTTTTAAAGTTCTGTGCCATGTCAAATGTTTTTACAAAGATTTTAGGGAGAGGATTTTAATTTGCTCACTGTGTGACAAGCTCGCCCATATTTTATGTAAGTAGCCAGCCAATGACAATTTTGTGTGACATTCTTGTTGCTATGTTTTCCCTTTCCTTCGGTTTTACTTTCTTATGTAGTATTTTCCTTCTTTTCCTGCTTTCTTTAAGTGTGTTTTTCAGTTTTATTCGGTCTGTCCACATTCGTTCCTTTTAATGTGTGTCAGGGCGCTGATGACCTCGATGTTGAGCGCCCATAAGCCCCAACACACACACACACACACACACACACACACACACACACACACATTTTGCTGTGACCTGTTTAGTGGGGTTTGGTTTGTAGTTTTCAAGTGTCACCACACATAGACGATGAGCCACGGATCGAGTTGTATACTTGATGTTACCTCAGACGTGAACGTTATATTGTTTCACCCATTTTAAGCTGGGCCAAGCACGGGCTATTTATTTTTCCATGACCTCTACATACCTACATAGTACATCGGTCCTTGCGTATATCCATGGGAAACATACCACGTAATTACACCTCATACTTATTAACATATTCCTATTTTTCAAACTCCTTTAGGTCTTAGTAAGTTTACTTTTTCGCTACTGACATATTGATATTTTGGGTTTGAGACGTTAATGCTTTCCCTGTGTAACCGTTGTTCACGTAGACCTTGTGCGGGATATTAAATGGTGTATATAGCAGATGTTTTTGCACGTACGACCTCCTGTGATGTGTTTGCCAGTGCAGGTGTGTGCCGAGGACAGTGATGTTAAAGTCCTTTAATGAAAGATCGTCTCTTAATCACCTACATAATAACATACACATGGCTCCCTGTATTGTGCAGTCTCGTCGTCAAATAGTTTTGTGCTGTGCAACCTTTTTTCCAATAAATGTTATGATGCTATTACTATTCTAGTATCTGACGTGGTACAAAGATAGAATTCTGAAACACGACCTAAGTTGTAGTAGAAGGACATGACTTTTTAGACTTACTGTTTTGCCTCCTTATGGTTACGTATCTTATTTATGTTTTAAGAAAATATTGTAGCTCCTATCTATTACAAAAATTTATAATTGTTTAGCAGTTACCATATTTTGCCCGCCCGGTTAACCGTGCGTTCTAACGCACTGCTTTACGGGCGGGAAGGCGTGCCGGTCCCCGGAACGAATCCGCCCAGCGGATTAGTGTCGAGGTCCGGTGTGCCAGCCAATCTGTGTGTGGTTATTAAGGCGGTTTTCCATCTGCCACGGCGAATGCGGGCTGGTTCTCATTATTCTGCCTCAGTCACACTATGTCGGCGATTGCTGCACATCCACTTTCTCCACACACACACACACACACACACACACACACACACACACACACCATTACTCTACCACGCAAACATTGGTGTTACACTCGTCTGGTGTGAGACGTTCCCGGGGGGTCCATCGGAGGCCAAACCGCACAATAGCCCTGGGTCTTGTGCGGGGCAGTGGTGGGGTGAGTGGACTGCTGTAGCCTGTTGTGGGGCTGTGTATCACTGAGGACTACGGCGGGGACGCTTCCTCTCCGTCGTTTCCAGGTCCCCAGCTCAATACATAAAACACCATATTTTTATTAGATTCACGTATCCACATTTGCAGTTGACGTTGACAAGAATACGCAAGCAACCCCTTGCGGCAGAAAATATCGACATGTTCCCTAGGGACTTAAGCTGTGCGTCAGTTCAGCTTCGCTCTTGCATGGGTGATGTAATCTGTGATCTGTAATATGGGACGAATGCACTTGACAAAACATGTTGTGAATACTGGTTTTGACCTTGAACATATTGTATACAATGGTTTTAATTTTGACATGCCAATACATCTTAGGTCACCTGTCCAACTAACTAAGATATTGAGTACATTCATAGCTCAAATTGTTCGCATGTCTTAACTTGTACTTAGGTATGTGTAATAATATTCACTATACATAATATATTAATGCATCTACACTAGTTTTGATAACGTAATATGTTTTACACTTTTTGTACACTGTATGGTGTCAGGCAAATCCAACACCTTCCATGAAAACCCTGACATGATAAGCAAATCCAGTAGTATGTCACATAGCTCCGAATAAATCGTGACATTAAATTAACCAAAGTAATACGAGTAACGAGTGAGCAAATGGAATACCACAGACTAACACAAGAATGTCTAAATGCATGTCATACCTTCTCACCCTGAGACAGACGCAGTTCCGAGGGGAGAAACGAGAACAGAAGCCGAGAGCAGAACCATGTTAAGCGAGAAGGCCCTACGATAAGGGACGGACACCCACATAGCCAGCTAACCGCTACGACCACACCACCCGCAAGTTTTTAGCGTGAGACTTTTTCGCGTCTCTGTTACGTTAGGACCACCCCCCAGCCCATATTAAAAGCTAGAGCCCTCCAGAAGTGAGACTTTTTCGCGTCTCTGTTACGTTGCAAACTTTAAAAACATTGCCCCACCACGAAAAGTATAACGTTTCTCATTGGATGGACAGAATTTTTGTAGGCGGAGTTTAAGGTTAACATTGAGACCCTGATTGGTCAGATGAAAACACAGCCAGATAGTTTTTTTTTTTAAACCAACTTCGGTAAACTGTAGTAAGGAGAAGTTAGGGGAGAGTTGCTTCGGAGACGGCGAGGTGGACGGAGCTGTGCTGCCTGCCGCCCCCTGACGAACACCGACAAGGTAATGAACGCACGCGATGCCGCATAACAGCGCATAAAGCTTCACTCAGAACTGCAGAAGTCTCATCTGTTACATCCCCTTTTTGCGTAATACTAGTGTCGATCGTCAATTAAAGCTCATGGTGTTCACATTTGCCACTTGAAGTAAAAACCTGAAACGCGATGATTTTTCTGTTATATAGTTATTGAGAAGCCACATCAGCCACTGTAATTTATGACAAGTTAGATAAGTAATTAAAGATAATTGAGGGTCACTGTAGACCATTTTGATAATTTGCTATTTTGTGAAACTTAATTTAAACCTAGATCATAGATGTGATATGGCATAGGTCATCCTTCGATCCATTGTAGAACTTGGAAACCCAATCAGGGAATATTCGTTCACATTTTTGTTGAACGCAGTTGGTTTTTACCATCCTGTATTAAAAGATTTTCTTTTATCAATAGTGCTATTTATAAACGATATAGAACAAAATTTCCAATGGTAAACTTAACTACTTTTTCGACGTTATTTTACCAGCTAACCAAAAATAGGAAAGCCTAGAACCCCTTCCACTAAATTTAGTTAGTATTAAGATTCTTTTACAGGGAGTGCAGTGGAGCTGACGCTGAAATCATTAAGTATTTGGTTATATCATCGCTAGTCTCACTCCTTGCCGTTGGTGGGGAGGCTTGCGTGCCTCAGCGATACAGATAGCCGTACCGTAGGTGCAACCACAACGGGGGGGTATCTGTTGAGAGACTAGACAAACGTGTGGTTCCTGAAGAGGGGCAGCAGACTTTTCAGTAGTTGCAGGGGGTTGCAGGGGCAACAGTCTGGATGATTGACTCATCAGGCCTTGTAACAATAAACAAAACGGCCTTGCTGTGCTGGTACTGCGAACGGCTGAAAGCAAGGGGAAACTATAGCCGTAATTTTTCCCAAGGGCATGCAGCTTTACTGTATGGTTAAATGATGATGGCGACCTCTTGGGTAAAATATTCCGGAGGTAAAATAGTCCCCCATTCGGATCTCCGGGCGAGGACTACTCAAGAGGATGTCGTTATCAGGAGAAAGAAAACTGGCGTTCTTCGGATCGGAGCGTGGAATGTCAGATCCCTTAATCGGGCAGGTAGGTTAGAAAATTTAAAAAGGGAAATGGATAGGTTAAAGGTAGATATAGTGGGAATTAGTGAAGTGACTACAGGGTTATAAACACAGAATCAAATAGGGGTAATGCAGGAGTAGGTTTAATAATGAATAGGAAAATAGGAATGCGGGTAAGCTACTACAAACAGCATAGTGGCCGCATTATTGTGGCCAAGATAGATACGAAGACCACACCTACTACAGTAGTACAAGTTTATATGCCAACTAGCTCTGCAGATGACGAAGAAATTGAAGAAATGTATGATGAAATAAAAGAAATTATTCAGATATTGAAGGGAGACGAAAATTTAATAGTCATGGGTGACTGGAATTCGAGTGTAGGAAAAGGGAGAGAAGGAAACGTAGTAGGTGAATATGGATTGTGGCTAAGAAATGAAAGAGGAAGCCGCCTGGTAGAATTTTGCACAGAGCACAAATTAATCATAGCTAACACTTGGTTTAAGAACCATGAAAGAAGGTTGTATACATGGAAGAACCCTGGAGATACTAAAAGGTATCAGATAGATTATATAATGGTAAGACAGAGTTTTAGGGACCAGGTTTTAAATTGTAAGATATTTCCAGGGTCAGATGTGGACTCTGACCACAATCTATTGGTTATGACCTGTAGATTAAAACTGAAGAAACTGCAGAAAGGTGGGAATTTAAGGAGATGGGACCTGGATAAACTGAAAGAACCAGAGGTTGTAGAGAGTTTCAGGGAGAGCATAAGGGAACAATTGACAGGAATGGGGGAAAGAAATACAGTAGAAGAAGAATGGGTAGCTTTGACGGATGAAGTAGTGAAGGCAGCAGAGGATAAAGTAGGTAAAAAGACAAGGGCTAGTAGAAATCCTTGGGTAACAGAAGAAATATTGAATTTAATTGATGAAAGGAGAAAATATAAAAATTCAGTAAATGAAGCAGGCAAAAAGGAATACAAACGTCTCAAAAATGAGGTCGACAGGAAGTGCAAAATGGCTAAGCAGGGACGGCTAGAGGACAAATGTAAGGAAGTAGAGGCTTATCTCATTAGGGGTAAGATAGATACTGCCTACAGGAAAACTAAAGAGACCTTTGGAGATAAGAGAACCACTTGTATGAATATCAAGAGCTCAGGTGGAAACACAGTTCTAAGCAAAGAAGGGAAAGCAGAAAGGTGGAAGGTGTATATAGAGGGTCTGTACAAGGGCGATGTACTTGAGGACAATATTATGGAAATGGAAGAGGATGTAGATGAAGATGAAATGGGAGATACGATACTGCGTGAAGAGTTTGACAGAGCACTGAAAGACCTGAGTCGAAACAAGGCCCCCGGAGTAGACAACATTCCATTGGAACTACTGACGGCCTTGGGAGGGCCAGTCCTGACAAAACTCTACCATCTGGTGAGCAAGATGTATGAAACAGGCGAAATACCCTCAGACTTCAAGAAGAATATAATAATTCCAATCCCAAAGAAAGCAGGTGTTGACAGATGTGAAAATTACCGAACAATCAGTTTAATAAGCCACAGCTGCAAAATACTAACACGAATTCTTTACAGACGAATGGAAAAACTAGTAGAAGCCGACCTCGGGGAAGATCAGTTTGGATTCCGTAGAAACACTAGAACACGTGAGGCAATACTGACCTTACGACTTATCTTAGAAGAAAGATTAAGGAAAGGCAAACCTGCGTTTCTAGCATTTGTAGACTTAGTGAAAGCTTTTGACAATGTTGACTGGAATACTCTCTTTCAAATTCTAAAGGTGGCAGGGGTAAAATACAGGGAGCGAAAGGCTATTTACAATTTGTACAGAAAGCAGATTGCAGTTATAAGAGTCGAGGGACATGAAAGGGAAGCAGTGGTTGGGAAGGGAGTAAGAAAGGGTTGTAGCCTCTCCCCCATGTTACTCAATCTGTATATTGAGCAAGCAGTAATGGAAACAAAAGAAAAATTCGGAGTAGGTATTAAAATCCATGCAGAAGAAATAAAAACTTTGAGGTTCGCCGATGACATGGTAATTCTGTCAGACACAGCAAAGGACTTGGAAGAGCAGTTGAATGGAATGGACAGTGTCTTTAAAGGAGGATATAAGATGAACATCAACAAAAGCAAAACGAGGATAATGTAATGTAGTCGAATTAAGTCGGGTGATGCTGAGGGAATTAGATTAGGAAATGAGACACTTAAAGTAGTAAAGGAGTTTTGCTGTTTGGGGAGCAAAATAACTGATGATGGTCGAAGTAGAGAGGATATAAAGTGTAGACTGGCAATGGGAAGGAAAGCGTTTCTGTAGAAGAGAAATTTGTTAACATCGAGTATAGATTTAAGTGTCAGGAAGTCATTTCTGAAAGTATTTGTATGGAGTGTAGCCATGTATGGAAGTGAAACATGGACGATAAATAGTTTGGACAAGAAGAGAATAGAAGCTTTCGAAATGTGGTGCTACAGAAGAATGCTGAAGATTAGATGGGTAGATCACATAACTAATGAGGAAGTATTGAATAGGATTGGGGAGAAGAGAAGTTTGTGGCACAACTTGACCAGGAGAAGGGATCGGTTGGTAGGACATGTTCTGAGGCATCAAGGGATCACCAATTTAGTGTTGGAGGGCATGGTGGAGGGTAAAAATCGTAGAGAGAGACCAAGATATGAATACACTAAGCAGATTCAGAAGGATGTAGGTTGCAGTAGGTACTGGGAGATGAAAAGGCTTGCACAGGATAGAGTAGCATGGGGAGCTGCATCAAACCAGTCTCAGGACTGAAGACCACAACAACAACAACAGTCTCACTGAACTCTTCTGAATTCTACATGTCATGCTTGGTCTGACGTCTCCTTACCAGCAACAGGTCCCAGGTTCAAACTAGTCAATTCCGTAAAAAACACGCTCAGAGCGTCGTTGCGCGAAAGTGGTAGGGGCACACGATATAGAACAAACAGGCACCACGCAGAATGTTTAGAACACTTTTCACACAACAGATGATGGTAACGCTGTTTACCGAAACCGGTCATCGTAAACAAGATTTTACAAATGCGATATTGGCTGAGAAGTTATTTTTCTTCAAATTAAATTGAATATATTCAGCGTCAAAAGTATCATTTGCTATAGTTTGTAATTTCCTTTCAGGTAACTTTGCAACAGTGTTACTTCTGTTTGTGGTTGGCGTCAGTGACTCCACGACGGAATTTCATTCTCATTTCGCTTTCACTTAGAAATAAGAGCACCATTGGGCAATAGCAATGCCTCAGAAATTAATTTTAAAAACACTACTAACGCTTTTTATACTGATAATTGGGTATGATTTTTCAGGAATACTGATAAACTCATTTTCATTTTTGTTGTTAAATACTTTTTTCAACGGTAACGTGTCAAAACAATGTGTGACATTGGGCAGAAGCGTTCCTTGCATCTAAAAAGGCGACGTGGGACTAAGTAATCTTGCTGGAATATACATTCCTGAGGTGCTGAGCCCACGATCCATCTACAAGTTTCTGAATACAGGATGGAGAAAAACCAGTATACACTAAGGTCCGAGTACAGTGGGGGGATGGCGAATCGATCAAAATGTTTCAAATAACCATATGTCCAAAATAGAGTTTTGTGGAGCTATGGTCACAAAAACACAGCGACGACTGCGAAGACGTGTGTGTCTTTAGACGAATTTGCCGCATATAATCTCTCTTATGCTGTAGACCATAGTTACTAATTAAATTAGCTGAACATAATGACTTCAGCTGAGTTGTCAGAGCTAGACATACTTTTTTATCCATGGCTGGCTATGTTAGACGCGAATTTTCTGTGTTGTTTTACGAGGCAATGATTGACTATTAAATCAACTACGCTAGAAGAACTGTAATGCCATTAATTTGTTAAATAATAATCTGTACTGTTGAAACAGTACTGCAGTAACGTACTGACAGTATAAGGTGCAATTATAAAAATGAAATGTGAAGGACATATGTTTTAATACTGCTAACGCCCAGCATATAGTAAATGGGTTAGCAGCAGCTCCGTTGTATATACCCGCAGTGCTAGACACCTTCAAACACGTTCGCGTACAGGACAAACTTATACGCACTCATCACTGATTTGCTGTCGGTTTATGGCTGTTGCTCAGCAAAGCTGCATTTCCGACCTCAAGTTATTTGAAAAATGTTATTTTATTCCTCGCCTGCTACTCTGCTCTGGCAATACCATCAATTTTTTTCTCCATCATGTTTATCAGTTCACTTAAAAATATTCGCTGTCTTTAGAAAATCAATGGTTTTTCATACGTCACACCTCCAAGTATGTGATCAAAACTGTATGGAGCAGGAATATATGCAGCGGAAAAATATCTTCTGTAACAGTTTCACGTGGCATACATGATATTTAACCAGGTATGTATACGCCATTGTTGACTCGAAAACTTAAGAGAATTGATAGATAACGCCTTAACACAGGCTTAACCAAGCAGAAAACAACGTTGAAAACATGAAAACCTGTAAGAGCAGTAAGTTCACAGCACCACTTCAAAGGACTTCGGTGGGAAGGTGAAGAGTTAATGATGATACAGTGCGTTTGCTTTATGGATGCGCGTTTCCCCATTGCCGAATCAGCCTCTAGATCGTTGAATCAGATCCCGAATTCCACACCACAGTTTTGTGTCACGTTATGACGTATTCATTTCCGCTGCATATTGAATGGCTGTCTTCAGGTGCTTGAGTCTTCAAGCATCGAAGTAGATACTGCACTCTACTTGTCTGGCTTCACCCTCCAAACATCACGATAACTCCATTTCTGAGAGGTAATTATTGCGAACACTAGCCTCCGACAGTATAGACAGGGAAACACCCCATCAGTCGCCGATCGCTGCCTGGTCAGTCAATGCGCAAGACAGAACAAGGCTTTAAGCCGCACAGACCGTCGGCTTAAGGGGAGGTACCGATGAAATTTTAAACCGATCGTACAAAAATCACAGGTGACTGAAAATTTGTTTCATAACGTATCTTGCCATGTGGGTATATCCAATTTTCTACACAATTTTTTTCATACTTTTAAGCTTTGAAATAATCATTTTTTTCAAACCCGTCGTGAAGTTGTTTGCTGTTATGCACTGGAATCACAAAAAAGTTTGTGCCAAAAATGTTTAAAAGTGACGGAGGAGCAGCATTTTTTTATTGTGGCAATTTTTATTCTTTTTTATAAAACGTTGAAGTATAGTTAGTTTTCTATCGCTACATAGACATGGATAGTGCAAATATGTAATTGAAAGATAGATTTTGTATGAGTGTGCCTATACATACATGTGCGTAGCCTGTATGTACATCAGTAATCGTGTATGTTCTCGTATATGTGCGTGATCAATATCTACATCTGAAATGAACGCAAGTAAATATGTCTAACTATAATTTACTTTTTTTGCAGTTTGCAGATATTCTGATATAAGTTCGTGGTGGACACAGTTCTGAAGAGAAAAGTAAACATTTATAAAGCGTTCTGGTCCAGGATAGGTAGCGGCGGGGTGTGAGTTCTTAGCAGCTGATCAACATTTAAACACACGATACATACGAGTACATACACTCTGGTGGTGAACACTTCACCAGCCTACACGATGCGGAAGCCAGGCGATTGATGACAGAAAAGACCCATTTTTTTCGCCAGCCGGAGTGGCCGTGCGGTTCTAGGCGCTACAGTCTGGAGCCGAGCGGCCGCTCCGGACGCAGGTTCGAATCCTGCCTCGGGCATGGATGTGTGTGATGTCCTTAGGTTAGTTATGTTTAATTAGTTCTAAGTTCTAGGCGACTGATGACCTCAGAGGTTAAGTCGCATAGTGCTCAGAGCCATTAGACCCATTTTTATTCCACGTGGCGAGGTATGCACAAGCCCGACGAACTGTCCATGCGGACGTAGCGGAGATGGAAATGTGCTTTTCGCGTCGGACGGTGAATGTTCGTGTGTACTAGTTCATACAACTCTTACATATTCTTTCATATGATGAAATACCAGCAGCTAATAGTATCAAACATGCCACGACGTAAGAGACACTCGGTAAATTGTAATGAGATAGTCAAGCAGATGTGGAAAAATGTGAAAAGCGAAGTGTCTGTGACCGTAGTGAATGTGTCAATGAAAATATATCGTATGAGGAAAGCACAGGTACACAAAAAAAATTTGACAGTATTGCTAGAAACAGCGTTGAGAAAAAGAACGTTGCTAGTGAAGTAAATACAGGTGAATCTGAATATATTAGACTTGATTTTTCGCTGTTATCATCGTTATTATCCAAAACGAAGGGCGCTGATTTCGACCGAAGTACCTTGAATTTTGAAATAGATCCTATGTACTGGGGGTTTTCGGGCAGAATCACGCTAAAAACTTCTTATTGTAAACTCAGTGGAAATGAATCTTCAAATCGGGTATTTATGCCGCGAGGTGGTATTTCAAATAAAAACAAGCAGAGCTCCTTTTTGATAAAAATACGCGTCTGTGTTTGGCACTAGAAGAAACTGAACAGCTAGAAGAAGACAAGCAAATGTACCAAAAGATTAAAGAAGGAAAGACCGTGTTCCAAGCCAGAACAAATGTGTGTAGCAACAAAGAAGGGGATTTGATAGGGGAGAGTAATAAAATACTTGACAGGTGGGCAGAATACTTCCAAGAGTTACTGAGCCCAGAAGTAGGAGGGTTAGAACGAGAGGAACTGGTTGCACTAACTTACTATGGACCAGAGGTTTTAACACCAGAACCTACACTGGGGGAAGTGATTCAAGCCATTAAGACCTTAAAAAACAATAAGGCGCCTGGAGAAGTTCAGATCCAGGCCGAACTTCTCAAATATGATGGAGAAACGCTATGGAAAACAATTCATAAAATAATACTGAATATCTGGTAACAGGAGAGCATGCCGAAGGAGTTCAAAACAGCTATAATGTGCCCCATACATAAAAGAGAAGATAAATTAAACTGCCAGAACTATCGAGGAATCTCCCTACTAAATACTCCATATAAAGTTTTCCCCAAGATTCTAACCAACAGACTTACTCCATAAGTGGGAGAGAGAGTTGGAGACTATCAGAGTGGCTTTAGAAGAAATAGGTCAACAACTGACGAGATATTCACATCGCGCATGCTACTTGAAAAATGTTACGAACATCAAATTAACATACACCAGCTTTATATCGACTTTAAACAAGCCTATGATAGCATCTCAAGAGTGGCATTGAAGAATGTAATGGAAGAGGCTGGAACACCTAAGAAGCTCATTAAACTTTCTATGATGACCCTCAGTGAAACCAACTGTAAAATAAAAATACAGGGCGAAATCTCCAGAGAAGTGGAAGTGAAGAAGGGTCTTAGACAGGGTGACAATATCTCCTCATTGCTATTCAAACTTTGCCTAGAAAAAGTCATAAGTCAGATAGAGTTAAATAAAGGAGGAACCTTCTTAAATCGTTCACTACAGTACCTAGCCTACGCTGACGATGTGGCATTATTCGCACGAAACAATGCTATGCTAGGCGAAGCCTATCAACAACTGGAGAAAGGTGCAAGGGAACTTGGCCTGACAGTCAATGTCGAAAAGACCAAGTATATGGCAATGACCAGCCAAGAAAACCCACCAAATCTCAGGATAGCCGACAGGGAGTTTGAAAGAGTCAGAGACTTCAAATACCTTGGTTCGACTATCACTGAGACAAATGACATTGGCAGCGAGGTGAAAGCCAGAATAGCAGCAGGTAACAGATGCTACTTTGCCGCATTAGCCATGCTTAGGTGTTCGCTTCTATCACGAAAATCCAAAATCCTAATTCACAAAACAATTATAAGACCAGTTGTTATATATGGTGCCGAAACGTGGACCATGACTGTAAATGAGGAAAGGATCTTTAGCATATGGAAGAAAAAGGTGCTACGTAAAATATATGGTCCAACATATGATCAAGAAGGTTGGCGCATTCGTACGAATGCAGAACTACACCACCTTCTTGAAGAACCTGACATTATCAGTACCATTAAAATAAGAAGACTGGGGTGGGCAGGGCACGTGGTCAGAATGGAAGAAGACAGAGCATGTAAGAGGATTTTTGATGGCAAGGCTGAAGGTAGACGGCGGAGGGGACGCCCCAGAGAGAGAGAGATGGATGGATGGATGGATGGATGGATGGATGGATGGATGGATGGATGGATGGAGTTGAAGAAGACATGAAAAAGCTGGGTGTCAGAGGATAGAGACGGAAAGCCATGGATCGGATAGCATGACAGGATATTGTAATGCATCCCAAGGCCCTTCAAGGGCTGTAGAGCCGAGGAGTAAGTAAGTAAACATGCGATCTTTCTCCTGTGATACTTTTCAAGAACGTCTACATCATGTAAAACTGCTGTTGTTGAATCTAAGAAAGCCATTTTTGATTAATGTCGGGTAATAGCATAAAATACATACAACAGGATTGAATAGTGGTCGAGAGGTTATTGAAAGTGACTTTGATGAAGACTCATAATTGGATCCTGAGAATGTGTTTATTCATAATGATATTGAGGAAAACGCGAAACTGGATTTCGGTAATGATAATGATTGTGAGGATAAATTCGCAGGTGGATTCTGATTGTGAGCTTAGCGATGACAAAACAGACTTAGGCGTGAGTTATAATGATTCATGGCCAACTAGAGGCTTCCGATCAAAAGTTGGTTTTGGCGAAGTTATTGATTTGTTCACAGGATACATTGTCGATTTAGATATTGCAACAGAGTTTTGTCAAAGTTGCGTGCCTACAGTAACTCAATCAGGAGAAGATTCACCAGAATTTCGTTTTTGATTGGAAGGGCACGCCAGTCGATGTTTCATGAATCATTCGCGATGCTTTCGTGCGGTGGAACGTACGACTGCTGAAAATGTATGGAAATGATCCGAAAGCTGCGGATTTCGATATGCCAAAATTGCTTTCAGATGGTGATCCAAAAGCTTTCAATCATGTCACCTCACGGAATATTTGTGGAGATAATCATAAAATACAAAAGGAAAAATGTGAGAATTATGTAACAAAAAGATATTGTCACTAAATCTACACGAAATCTCTTGTACATACATATGTGTGAACATATATTTGCTTCATAACTATTTTATTTTCAATACTTATATTACATACCTTTAGCAGAGTCTATGCAGATATAACGCAAATTGTGAAAGAAGAAAGAAGCAGAGAAGTTACGTTGGTGGCAAGGGTCATGGGCACATGAAGGACACTACGACAAAAAATCCTTGCAGTATACTAAAACCAAGCAACATACAGAAGTAAAAGTGATATAAAGGTACGTGTAAATGTACTTTTAGATGTGACGTTTTGCAGATACAATAGTGTCAACCGATTTATTATTACAGACTATCAAAGATGCAATATATGCAACAGTATACCATTGCGATTCTACTGACAAAAGTTCTCAGCATTCTGACCGAAAGGAGAGACATCATTATGTCTTTATCAGTCAGCTTCGGCAAAAGAAATTGAGCCTGAATCCCACGTTTCTAATATAAAAACACCAATAAATCAACTTTCTTTGGGTAAAATACTACCTCTTCATACTAGCTTGACCGATGAACCGCTACTAACACGATTTGCTCGATGGCTAACTCAAAATTCTGATGAGAGTTTACACAGCATTATGTGGAGTAGGTGTCCCAAAGTGACGTATGTTTCTGCAAAGAGATTAAAAGTAGCGGCCTCTATCAGTGTTTGTGAATATAATGTTGGCTCTCACAGAGGTATTTCAGAAATAAAGACAAAATTAAGTCTCAGATATGCTTATCGAACAGCACATGCATCAGCCAAAAAGGACTGAGTAGCAGTGCAGCAATTTAAAGTGAAAAATTTGAAAAAGTGCAAGTAAGTTCGTCGAAAAATTAATTTTGCCAGACATCAAAGAGAAGAAGCTGTAGTCTAACGTGATGGTGTAACATTCAGTGCCAGGCTGTTTTGATGTGATTCGCACATCTGTGGCGCATATGTAATGTAACACGTAAATTCAAAATAAAAAATATAATTTTCAAACGTATCAAATCGCCTTTTATTTATTTTTTCCTTCATTGCGAGCCAGACATTGTATAATGTCATAGTAATTCTATTTTACACTAAATTTTTCTCAAATATTATAAAAACGGAGTCTTTATAATATATCTACATTTTTATATGTGTATAGTGTTGAAAAAATCACAGTACTTCAATTTGTTTGAAAAAGAATAAAAATGGCCGAAATGAAAAAAAAGTAGTTCTCCGTCAGTTTTTAAAATTTTGGCTCAAACTTTTTTTGTGACTACATTCCATGATAACCAACAACTACACGTATGGGTTTGAAAAGAAACAATGGTTTTTTCAAGACTCAAAAATCCAAAAGTATGAAAAACATTTTTGTTTAGGAAACTGGATTCACCCAATTTGCATGATAAGATATTTTATGAAACAAAATTTTCAGCCCGCTATGACTTATTTACGCCCTGGTTGAAATTTCACCTGTACCTCCCCTTAAAGCCACTGAATAGTAAATAGGAAAGATGCCAGGTGTCAACTCGGCACCACACAACAGAGGGATGGTTAAAGCTTAGCAGCGACTTCGCATCTGCCGCACACGCCTTCATGTAATGACTGAATGTCGATCAATGAGATAGGCCATCCCCTCTTGTGCTTGCTCGGGTACTGTGTCGTGTCTATGCTCCGTCACAATGGCCCCGAGATCTACATTTGTATTAATGGTAGAATAATATACGTGCAATTTTCCGTGTTTTAATCCTTTATTCATTTGTTTTCACTGTTACCTTGCTTGTCAGCTTTTCAATTTACTGCATTTTGGCACCCTGAGTGGGACTTATTGGTCTTTCCTGGTATCAATTTCTCGAACTTATTACAATGCAAAAACTACTACTTCAGTTGCCTTCCTTTAACATAACTATGAGACTTATTCATGATTACAGCAATAGCTCATGTAAGTAAATACTAGAGAATGTAGTTACAAGGAGATGGAAACATGGGTGCCTAGAAAAACACCTGTCCGGAACCTAGACGTATAAAAACTATTGCGAATTTCACACATCACTGCAGTCTGTATCTACACTGACAATAAAACTGTAAAACCGACGTGTCCGTACACTGAAAATAATTGGCAAAATCTGGTTGTGGATGATGTAGGGAGTGTAACAGAATAGTATAGTCACTTTTTAAAAATCTTTATCCGCTAATCTACAAAACTAGATATATTTTCATAGGGGTTTTCATAGGCAACTGGAGCGTAGCATAGGCAACATACAGGCTTTATTTCACCAAAATCGGATCACGAAAAAAAAAAATCTTAAATTTTGGAAGTCTGCTCAGCTTAATAGTTTGGATACTTACCTTAGTGACCTCATCACAGTATAATATACTAAACAACCAATAGATGACGCTGTTAGCTTCATAGTACACCTGAGAAACGAGGAATAGCGCTGTTAGTACTTCTTATCTCAGTCACAGGAGTATTTACGGAAGTTTACATCAGTGACAGAATGAATTCTGCAATTCTGTCGTTACGAATGCTAACCAACTTAACATTTACTTAGCTAGAATATATGGATTTACTGATTTTTCTTTTGTATGAAAAGCTTAACGATATTGCTTTGCTTCTTTTGATAGGTTGTGTTTAGATTTGCCTTCTCCGCTAGAAGAAACGAATTTATTGCTTTGTGATATCAGGAAAAGCTCGCTCCTTGGAAACTACTTCCTGCAGTGAGATAATCTCTGATCGACAGCAACAGGCATCATCTCGCCCCTCACTACGTATTACAAACAAGTGGTCTGGCCATAGATATTTACTGCTATCAGTGCAAAGCTAAGGCGGGTGGTTAGCAGTACATACAAAGGTATAACACACGAGATTTGTCGTATAGGAATAGGCGTCGATAAGAATACCTGCAGGTTGATCGCAGGCCTACCCCAACTGTTAAGCTCTACTGCCTGGCTGGAATAGCGCCACCATGGGAACGCAGAACAGTGGCTGCCAACAAGGAGAGACTGAAAGTGGAACAGGACAGTGCCCATCCACTGCACGGACATAATCCAACACAGCAACGGCTGAGATCGCGGAAGAGCTTCCTGAGAACATCCGAGAAGCTCAATCCACCAGAGAAGGCGAGGCTGGAGTTATGGAAGAAGTCGACGCCTCACCTGCAGACGCCAGAAGCTGAAGAGCTACCACCTTGACACAACGAGAGCTGGCTGGTGTGAAAATACTTAAACTGGTTACGATCGGGAATTGGACAATCTAAAGACAACCTAAAGAGATGCGGCTTCATAACAGAAGATACGTCCTGTGATTGTGGACAAGAACGAACCACAAGCTACATGCTCCAGTGCCTTTTGTGCCCTACATCCTGCACGAAGATTGATCTCCTGCAAGCCACTCCAAGCGCCTTGGTGGTTGCAAAGTACTGGGCACATGTAATATAAATACAATTGGTATATATATATATATAATTGGTATATATAATTGGTATATATATATAGGGTGAGTCACCTAACGTTACCGCTGGATATATTTCGTAAACCACATCAAATACTGACGAATCGATTCCACAGACCGAACGTGAGGAGAGGGGCTAGTGTAATTGGTTAATACAAACCATAAAAAAATGCACGGAAGTGTGTTTTTTAACACAAACCTACTTTTTTTTAAATGGAACCCCGTTAATTTTATTAGCACATCTGAACGTATAAACAAATACGTAATCAGTGCCGTTTGTTGCATTGTAAAATGTTAATTACATCCGGAGATATTGTAACCTAAAGTTGACGCTTGAGTACCACTCCTCCGCTGTTCGATCGTGTGTATCGGAGAGCAACGAATTACGTAGGGATCCAAAGGGAACGGTGATGGACCTTAGGTACAGAAGAGACTGGAACACCACATTACGTCCACATGCTAACACCTTTTTATTGGTCTTTTTCACTGACGCACATGTACATTACCATGAGGGGTGAGGTACACGTACACACGAGGTTTCCGTTTTCAATTACGGAGTGGAATAGAGTGTGTCCCGACATGTCAGGCCAATAGATGTTCAATGTGGTGGCCATCATTTGCTGCACACAATTGCAATCTCTGGCGTAATGATTGTCGTACATCTGGTGTAATGTCCCCGCAGACTGCCAAAATACGTTGTTTCATATCCTCTGGGGTTGTAGGCACATCACGGTACACATTCTCCTTTAACGTACCCCACAGAAAGAAGTCCAGAGGTGTAAGATCAGGAGAACGGGCTGGCCAATTTATGCGTCCTCCACGTCCTATGAAACGCCCGTCGAACGTGCGAACGTGTACCTCACCCCTCATGGTAATGTACATGTGCGTCAGTGAAAAAGACCAATAAAAAGGTGTTAGCATGTGGACGTAATGTGCTGTTCCAGTCTCTTCTGTACCTAAAGTCCATCACCGTTCCCTTTGGATCTCTATGTAATTCGGTGCTCTCCGATACACACAATCGAACAGCGGAGGTGCGGTACTCAAGCGTCAACTTTAGGTTACAATATCTCTGGATGTAATTAACATTTTACAATGCAACAAACGGTACTGATTATGTATTTGTTTATATGTTCAGATGTGCTAACAAAACTAATGGGGTTTCATTTAAAAAAAAGTAGGTTTGTGTTAAAAAACATACTTCCGTGCATTTTTTATGGTTTGTATTAACCAATTACACTAGCCCCTCTGCTCACGTACGGTCTGTGGAATCGATTCGTCAGTATTTGATGTGGTTTACGAAATATATCCAGCGGTAATGTTAGGTGACTCACCCTATATATATATATATATATATATATATATATATATACATATATATATATATATGGCTACTGTAAATCTGTATGTTTGTGACTCGAGAATAAATAAAGAATACTTTTTTTGGTGGGGGCGGGGCAGGTATCAAGAGGTGGCTCTTGCCTCCCCCCTCGAATCTGGAATACAGAGTTTTCATTTCTAGCAATATTCTCATACATTTCTGGAAGATTTCGCTAATCTTCTCGTTTATTGAATTGTAACATTACGTGGGCGAACCGCAATGACACAGTGCTACAGAGTGATACGTATCAACGTTTAAAAAAGCCCAAAGCGACGTATATGACGCTGAGACAAGTAAATGATATAACACACAAGGGACCGTGCAAGCGGATGACAAACGTTGGACATGTGACATCACTATATCAGGTAACTCGCCGCGCGTGCAGCAACTGGGCTTCTCGATTCTACTTGTGCCAGTATGGGGCAGTGCTACACATGGCTCCGCTAGGTTATTCTGTTTTCGAACATCTCTTGTAAATGTGAGCTATTGTAAATGCGGAAGTTACACAGTTATTGTCTCCAATGTAACGAAGCAAAAGCTGTTCTTGTTTTGTGTTCCTTTCCTTTTGTCAATCCTTATTTTGTTTAGAGCTCTTATTTAGTAAATAACGTGGTCATTTACTGCTAGCGATGTAATTCGGAACCTTATTTACTTGTGACGTAATACGGTAGGTTTTTGTTGTACCATACTTTGCAATTAACCACCGGACACCGCGAGACGATTAAATAAAATAATAATTCTTACCTCAGTGTAAACACAAAACTGTCTAACGTAGTGCATAAGGACATTGCCTGCCAGACCCAAGACTCGAATCCTGAGACCGACACGCTAAAGTAGCGCACGTAGGCCCGGGGCCACAGCAGTGTGAATACTTGACTTAAGTTGGGATTTTTGGGCGCGACAGACCAATAGGCTCCACCACTGTACATTCGGCGAGGTAAGTCATCTGCTGACGTCACATATTCAAAATCTGTCACCCACTTGTGGCGTATTTCCAGACATTTGCGACCCCTTGTGTGAAATTACTTGCCTCAGCCTCATCTACGTTGCTTCGTGGTTTTTAAATGTTAATCAGAATCACCCAGTACAGCTTTAGCAGTTGCTGCATAACTCACTCAATGGCAGTTTTTTTATAGTCTTAAATTAAAATTTCCCTGAGACATTTAAGTCTCTGCTTTATCTACGATAAAGTTGGAAGCTGAAGAAGGGAGTTAAAATTAGTGTTGCGGCCGGGACTCGAACCCTGGTCTTCTTGCTTCCTAAGCAGAATGTGTTGGGGATGGTATTCGACTTGGGTAGTTCGTGCAGCTGTATTGACCATAATGCTCCGGTGGTGTAATGGTCAGCATAGCTGCCTAGTAAGCATGCCGGCACGATAGCTCAGCGTGTTCGGTCAGAGGGTTTAGCTGCCCTCTGTAATAAAAACCGAGTCAACGGCTGAACACTGAATTTGTACGTGTGTCATGGGACATCCGCACCGAACAAATGCAACGGACAAAATCGAACAAAATGAGAACAATTAAAAAAAAGTAAGCAACGAGACCTGGATTCGAGTCCCATCCGCAGAACAAATTTTAATTAACTTCTTCATCTTCCAACATTATTGTAGATAAATAAGACTTAAATACTCAGGGAAAATTTAATTTAAGATCTATACGATCACATATAGTACAACAATTCCCTATTACGTCCTATAGTGGGATGTTATTCCAATGTCGGAGAGCCCTGGTAATAGTAACAATATAAGTGGAGATTTGAATTGGAGTTTGTGTTGGGGAGGGTATTTGACTTGGGCAGCTCGTGCAGGTAGGTTAACTAAAATGCTGCGGTGGTGTAATGGTCAGCATATCTGCCTAGTAAGACCCGGGTTCGAGTCCCGGCTGCAGCACAAATTTTAATTCACTTTTTCAGCTTCCAACGTTATCATACTTTTTGTAGCGGTGTCAGCCCCTCCCCCACCCCCTTCTGATATATGAATTTCTACAGTCGATGCCGATATTTACATGTCAGTAATACCACCAAATTCTCGACACAAAGGAACGTCAAATCTGTGTTGCAAAGCGGCGCTCATCAGTTTTGTCGTAAAAAGCAAGTTGTCGAGACGGTTCTAGCAGGCTTATTACCCCAATACGGAGAAGATCGTGGCGTGCGGAGTGGCTGAAGACGTGGGTGGAAGGAGAGCAACACAGGGCAATAAAACAATGCGCGGGGTGGCGCAGACGGTGAAACTGCGGAGGGCCGCGAGGTGAGCGCCGTGTGTCGGCCATAACAGTATCTGCGGCATCGGAGAGCAGTAAACAAAGCCGTGCTGCGCTGCGCCGCGGATAGCCCCAAAGCGTTTGTTTGCCGCGATAAGCGCGCCCGGGCCGTCCCCTGCCCTCTTCTGCGGGATGTAGCGACGGCGCCGCTACCTACCGCGGTAATCCCAGGGTCTCCGCCCCCGCGCTTATTGCTGTCCTCTGGGCTCCTTGCCCCCCTCACCGCACTGCTTGTCGTCTAATAACTTCGGCGAGACCCTGCCGAATTACTATCCCGACTCCACTTGCTTCCCACTCGGCGCTCCATATCCCGCCGGCTTTCCTCCGCGACGACTCCACGCCGAGAGTCGCAATTGTCTGTCAAGTTACGAAAACGTTGCTTACTCGCGTTCGAAGCGAACGCTCCTGGCGCTGTTTCAGTGGTTACTCTGTTGTTGGCACAAGATGTCTGGAAACTGCTGATCCCTTCTTGTAGGTTCATAATGAAAAATCGTGCAGCTGCTAATGTCGATTTAATATGAAAGTTAGATGTTTGTCGTTTATCAAATGGACAGTGTTCTCCGTTGTCCTATAAAAAAAGTGTGTGTGTGTGTGTGTGTGTGTGTGTGTGTGTGTGTGTGTGTGTGCGTGCGCTCGCGTGCGCCATCCGAGATTATTTTCAAGCAATTCTCATTCTCTAGGTAGAGTGGACTGTTCTGAGCCATTGCAGAGTCTGTGCAGTGGGGCAAAGGAAATCCAGATTGCGAACATTTAGGCCATTTCCAGTTCCAAAATTTACATACAATCAACAGAAATCTCCAGAAAACCTTGGTCGAATCTGGGGGATGAGAGTTATCTTTAAATTAATTCTGATACAAAAGATATAGACAAAAATTAGAATCATAGTACGAGGGCTATTCAGAAAGTAGGGAACGTTTCCGTCTGACGCCGCTAGGCGCTCGCCAATCACGTATATTTTGGTATGTGCGTGCTCGGCTGCTCAGTCGGCATCCATCCGTGAAAGCGAGAACGTCTCTGCGCGCCTGGTTTTTTTGTTATTCGAATCTGAAATGTGCGGTGCAATCGAAAATCTCGCCAGTTGTCAGGTGCAGTCTGTGATACGGTTTTTGTTGGCAAAATACCTGAAACCTATAGAAATTTATCGTGAAATGTGCGAAATGTACGAAACAACGTAATGGGTGAATGTTCCGTCCGGAAACGATGCATTCGGTATGAAAATGGCCGAATCAACGTTCATGATGAAGAGAAGAGTGGACGCCCGAGCATTGTCACTGACGATCTTGTCGCTAAAGTTGATGAAACGATTCGTGAAAATCATCGCTTCACAATAACGGAGCTGTCGATTTCACGGACATTGTTCTTCGAAATTGTCACTCAAAAGCTTAGGTTTTGTGCGACAATGCCCGACCTCACACGGCAAACCGCACTAAAGAACTCCTTAATTTATTCAAATGGGAAATTTTCCCTCATCCGCCCTACAGCCCCGATCTTGCACCAAGCGACTTCCATTTGTTTCCCAAGATGAAGAACTGGCTTGTAACGCAGAGCTTTGATGACGACGCGGAACTCCGGGCGGCCGTGACTCACTGGCTGAATTCTGAGGCGGGAGAACTTTCGAAGGTCTTTCGAAGCTTGTAAACCACCTATGATAAATGTCTCAATGTGTTTGATGACTATGTGGAAAAGAAGTATGTCAGTCGCTCTTTCAGATGTATATAGTAAAACGTATTTCTTGTACTTAGTTTTTTTTATAATGCCATAACGTTCCCTACTTTCTGAGTAGACCTCGTATAAAGTTTATTTGTTTATAAACAATGAACCATAACGTCGCCGGCCGGAGTGGCCGTGCGGTTCTAGGCGCTACAGTCTGGAGCCGAGCGACCGCTACGGTCGCAGGTTCGAATCCTGCCTCGGGCATGGATGTGTGTGATGCCCTTAGGTTAGTTAGGTTTAATTAGTTCTAAGTTCTAGGCGACTGATGACCTCAGAAGTTAAGTCGCATAGTGCTCTGACCCATTTGAACCATTTTTTGAACAGACAGGAGCGCCTGCGATGGTGTACTCAACGACGAAGCTGGGTGCAATTACGTCAATCGTTGTAGACAAGAGGGGGAGGGGGTAGGGAGGAAGTTGGAGGGGAGCATATGGGTGGAAAGGTAGTCTATACGACTGAAACTTCTTGACAGATTAAAACTGTGTGCCGGACGGAGACTCGAACTCGGGACCTTTGCCTTTCGCGGGTAAGTGCTCTACCATAATTGAAGCTGTGAGGACGGGTCGTGAGTCGTTATTGGGTAGCGAGCACTTGCCCGTGAAAGGCAAAGGTCACGAGTTCGAGTCTCGGTCCGGCACACAGTTTTAATCTGCCAGGAAGTTTCATATCGGTGCACACTCCGCTGCAGAGTGAAAATCTCATTCCAGTCTATACGGCTGACGTCATTCGTTGAAGCATATATAGTAAGAAAGCATCTGTGTTACTAAGCGGCTAACATGGGACACAGGGCACGATAACAGTTGCGGGATGCCTATCTAACGGTTGCAGGGGTAATGAACATTTGATTTTCATTCTTATGTACAATTACTGACCGAACTTAAAAATTTAAAATGCTGACTCAATCAGTTAACTAAGAGGTATAATCTTCAGTTGAGTCAAATACTACAGTTAGTATTTGTGTGTATGACTTGAGGCAGCATAACTCACGCCACATGAATTATCCAGACTATATTCATCCAGTTTTGAGAATGAGACAGTTAGCGATTTTCGACAACTATATGAATGCGTGCTGTCTGTACTTTCGGACATGTCCGGAAGAATAGACCCCAAGCATTCATATGATTGATCAGCCTAGATGAGCAATGGGTCCCCCTTTTTCAGTGCGGATGCACAAATACGTCCGACCTCCTGCAGGAATCTCAGAGTAGAGAGCCTGGATAAATGCGCGGGGACTGAGGACGGGTGTGGCTCGGTGGGACAGCGGATCGGCCCTGAAGTGTTCCGGGATAGTCCGCGCAGTTGCGATAAGCATTGTGTCTCGCATGGCGCAGGCGCAGGTTCAGGTCTCGGTCCGGCAAACATTTTCTATCGCAGCCGCTTATTCCGCATAATATCCCAATGCTGATGACATTAATAACCCCTTCCATATTCCTTCTCGCCTCCCCTCCCCCCACCCTCACTACTCCACCGCCAATTCACATATAATTTCCAACAATCTCAAACCTACACCGCTCCCCGCCCACACTAATAAAATGGTGAAAGGGGAGGAGCAGGAGGAAATTAGTGTGTAATGCCCCGTTGACAACGAGGCCATTAGAGACGGGCCGGAAGCTCCGATTAGGGAAGGAAATCAAAGGAGCCACCCCAGCATTTGCCTGAAGCGATTTACGGAAATTACGGAAAACTTAAATCTGCATGGCCGGACACGGGTTTGATCCATCGTCCTCCCGAATGCGAGTCCAGTATGCTAACCACTGTACCACAATGCTTTAGTGTATTCAGATACTTCGAGAAATACGAGGGTGAGTCAAATGGAAACATTAAATTTGTAATAACAAATCGAAATTTCGCGCCGTTATGCTGTAAGTTGGTAAGCGTGCTACAAACAGCGTGCAGAATGGCTTTTAGGTGGCAGCATAGTGAAGATGCACACATACCGTCACAGTATCAGTATAAAGATGGCCGCCCCACTTGCGACTTGCACCATGGAAAAACAGCGGTCTGTTATTCGGTTTTTGAGTAGTGAAGGTATGAAACCTATTAAAAGTTATCGACGAATGTAGGTTCAGAACGGTGATCCATGTTTGTCACAGCAGCAAGTCTACGAATGGAGTAGGAAGTTCGCAAATGGTGTGACTTCAGTGGAAGACGCTCCTCGCCCAGGTCAGGCACAATGAGTTGTCACTCTACAGAACGTTGCAGCAGTTGAAGCCATAGTGAAGAAAAACCGCCGAGTGACACTGAATGACATTGCAGCATGGGTCAGCACACCACATTGTGCATGATGTGCTCCAGTTTCACAAAGTGTCTGCAAGATGGGTGCCACGGCAGCTGACTCCTGAAATGAGAGAACGACGTGTTGATGCTTGTGAAGAACTTCTTCGGCGCTTTGAACTAGAAGGTGATGGCTTCCTTTCAAGTCCGCGTCCGTAGCGTAGCGGTAGCGTTACCGCCTACCACGCAGGGGGCCCGGGTTTGATTCCCGGCAGGGGGCTGGATGTTGTGGGTCCATCATTGACTCGCAAGTCACCGACGTGGCGTCACCTAAACAGGACTTGCAATACCGCGGCCGAATTTCCTCTAATGGGGCCTCCCGGCCAACAACGCCATACGATCATTTCATTTCCTTGCAAGAATCGTTATTGGGGACGAAACCTGGGTTCACTTCCACAATCCAGAAACGAAGAGAGCGATCAAGGGATGGCGCCATTCCTCATCACCAAAACCAAAAATGGTTCAAATGGTTCAAATGGCTCTGAGCACTATGGGACTTAACATCTTAGGTCATCAGTCCCCTAGAACTTAATACTACTTAAACCTAACTAACCTAAGGACAGCACACAACACCCAGTCATCACGAGGAAAACCAAAGAAGTTACGAACAGAACCATCAGCAGGGAAGCTTTTGCTGGCTCTCTTTTGGGATGATGAAGGCGTCATTTTGGAGCATTACAGCCTAGAGGGACCACTGTCACCAGTCCATGATACACAGATCTCCTAAAAAAACATCTGTGGGCTTCAATCACATCAAAGCGACTTGGATTGTTGCCAGCAGGTGTTCTTTTGCAACATGACAATGCAAGGCCCCACACTGCCCGTATAACAGTTGCAACAATCACAGAAGTGCATTTTGAGTGTCTTCCTCATCCACCATACTCACCATACTTTGCCCCAAGTGATTTCCATATGTTTGGACCATTCAAAGACGCAATGGAAGGAAAGAAGTTCCGTTCTGATGAAGAGGTACGCCCCGTGGTGCATGAGTGGTTGCGCGGACTGCCAAAGGAATTTTTTTCTAAATGAATTTATGCACTTTGTAAGCGCTTGAGGACTGGCATTGAGCGTGGGGGAGATTATGTTGAAAAGTGATACAGCTTTGTACCACTTCTGCACAATAAATAATAATTAAAAATTATTTAAGGTTTTCATTTGACTCAACCCCTTACATTTTATACATGGGATTTCGGTTCATTACTGAATATGGGGTGCGGCTGTACCGGTATTTCGCAAAATAAGATAGAAAACGTTTTAAATTAAGACAAAGTGTCACCTTTTATAATTAAAGCCACCACCTTCTGAATTATTGAGTGCTTGGTTCAGGAGGAAATGGAAGATATTATATGGTTGTACGGTCGCCGATTAGTAAGTTTCAGGCAGCCTGGGAAAACATCGGCAGGTAATATTTTGAAATGGCATGGAGTCAGAGCAACTCCTAAGATTAGCTGTAGTCTGGTCGAATGTAAAACGTTAGTTTCTGCAACAGCATTGCAGAACAGTATCGTATATGTAACGAAAAATTTAATGCTATAAAAGCACGTTCAAAAAATACGAACGTTTCTCCCTATTTAAATCTAATGGTGGGTCAGACTAGCAAATGATAGGGAACACCTCTTGAAGTAGTACTTCACACAATTGAAAGTGGAATGACCGTACGACAAGATCGTGTTGAGAGGATTAATCGGAAAGTAGATTAGCGGTCTACTAGAGTCAAGAACGTTATCAGTGTCAAAATCGTTTAAGTGCACCAGTTTATAAATAGATGAATAGTATATAGCCGCCACAGACTGGCTAGAACTAGCGGCGAGTTGACGTCCAAAGTAACGCTTCCATGCACCGCCGAGACAAGAACCTCGCAACGTTACAGAATCTCAGCCCTGATCTGCCTTGGAACGGCCCATTCGCACGAGTTCCGTGTATATCATCGTCCGCTATTATAAGGGTTTGAACGACAATCAATGACTTAGTCAAAGCATTACCCGAAACAACTTTACCTAGCATCATATTGGCATCCAAAGCTAGCTCACTACGTCAGTAATCGGCCAAGTAAGCAGACTTCCCTTTTAGTTATCGATGATGAGGTATATGGTTGGTAAAACGTGGTTGAAATCCGTTATACAATAAAACTGATAATTATCTTACCGCCAAAATCTAGGACGGCAATTATGAGTTCATTAATACAACTTAGGCTAATTAAGAATGCTTATGGTAGGTGTGTTATGTGCCTGAATTTCAAATCGACCTATCAGGCCGATAGAATAAATGTACAGTTAATGGCATACATTTTCCTTCCATCTCTTTGAATAGCCCTATCACCTCCTCGATTACTTCCATACAGATTCTCCTGGTGACGCTTTAGAGTGGGAGTGATGTGTTTGGTTTTCAAGAACTTGCTTTTTCTTGGTGGTTGTGTTAAAAAGGATAGACCAAAGTAAAGGATACACGTACAGGCACTCATTAAGCGTGGAAGAATTGTTTGAAACACACTAAGCTAATATTCAGTCGATATTCCGTCAACAAGGAACATGTTTGCAGTTCAAGGGCACGTAGTCGACAAGATTCTTCCATATCAAACTTAGTCTCGCAAATATCGCTGCACACTTACACTACTGCGCACCCGTAAAGGGGGCAAGAATTCCAATCACGCACGAAAATAGTGACAATGTAGACCATTTGCAGGTGAAACCTGTCAACTACTGGTAGATTTCAAACCTTACAAAGAAGCCATTCTATTTGATACGGGACTCGGGATAAGGATCAGGAGGGAAAAATTCCTTTTCTGAGCCCTACACTATGCTGACTGTCCTTGGCAGCAAGCTTCGTCTATGTTCTTAGGTAATCGCCGATTTTCTCTAGAATAAAAAGCAAACTAGTACACGATGTGGTGAACAAAAGGCCACTCTCCGGTCTTTATAAACACCGTATCACTGATGAAAGCGGAATTAGTCACGTTTGAGCACACGCGGAGTACATAGCAGCCCATGGGACGAAATGTACATGTGTGGATGTGGAAAGTCCTGTTGGCGATCATGACCACTAAGCAATTACTTTTAACGACGGAAATGGGGCCATACTGGCAATGTGCAGCGCTCTGTAAAACTGAACTCGTCGCTTTGTACTCCAGGTTAAAAGACACACAAGATGGACAAAGCGCCTTAACTGTGCCACAAGCCAGGCGTACGCCCGATCGTCTCATTGCGACGGTTCGGCGCCCCCCCCCCTCCACCACCCCCCCACACACACACATACACAGCAACAAACCAACCATCTACCCTCCCCACCCCTAGCAAAAGCCACCGTCATAAAAGAAAACTGCTCGCCGTGTTTACGGCAGCTTATGAGCAACAAGGCTACCTACAACTCGCCGGTTCGCCGTCTCTGCTACAAGAAAGCACTGTACTAACCGTGGCTTACTCTCCTGTTAGATAACTGCTCCCTAAGTTTGGCGAGTCGGAAAGCGATTTCAAATTTGCGTCTACAGAGAACGGATAAAGACCATTGTCATTTATGTATCAGTTGGGCTAAGTTATTCCATAAATCGAAGTAACAACGGGAATCACAAGTACAATAGCAACAGATTTAAAAATTTTGAAATCCAGCCACAGCGTATACCACAAACTCATAATAGCTGAGAACCTCCACATACAGGAGGCAAACGAGTTTTAAATGAAAACACTTTAGAGGGACTTTACAGAAAAGGCGACATAAGTAGCTAAGTGAGCTTACACACACACACACACACACACACACACACACACACACACACACAGACAGAAAATTCGGCGCCAAACTCTCTTAGTAAACACAACAACATACTGCTAACAGCGCTTTATGAAGTGTACACATCTTTACAACAAACTAAATGACACAAAATACATTAATATGTGTGCAGCGCCCGAAGAACGCAAAAGAAGAAGGATCAAACAAAACGTGAATAATAACAAAAATATAAGCAAAACATTTTGCAACGCCAAAATCACGTTTTTTTTTAAAAATCAAGGGCTGTGTTAACTCGCCAATGAAATCCACATTTACACCGAACGTTTGCAGATAACAAGCTATCAGTGCAGGACACTATACAGATGGTCCTGCAAAACCATATCATGTAAAATCACGGTAAGAAGAAAAACAAGCAAAGACTTTCTTTAAGCGTCGCTTTGTTAGGCCAATTGCAACCTAAAATACATGCACTCTTTACAGTTTTCGATGAATAAGACCCACTGACGATGGTACAGAGGTGCCGAAAGACGTTTGGGTAAGAAGAAAAAATAGTGTTTTTGCATAAAGGCGGAACCTATAATCTATAACCACAGGAAATCAATTACTGAAAGTGGAGTTACATTTATGGTGTTTTACACTCCTGGAAATTGAAATAAGAACACCGTGAATTCATTGTCCCAGGAAGGGGAAACTTTATTGACACATTCCTGGGGTCAGATACATCACATGATCACACTGACAGAACCACAAGCACATAGACACAGGCAACAGAGCATGCACAATGTCGGCACTAGTACAGTGTATATCCACCTTTCGCAGCAATGCAGGCTGCTATTCTCCCATGGAGACGATCGTAGAGATGCTGGATGTAGTCCTGTGGAACGGCTTGCCATGCCATTTCCACCTGGCGCCTCAGTTGGACCAGCGTTCGTGCTGGACGTGCAGACCACGTGAGACGACGCTTCATCCAGTCCCAAACATGCTCAATGGGGAACAGATCCGGAGATCTTGCTGGCCAGGGTAGTTGACTTACACCTTCTAGAGCACGTTGGGTGGCACGGGATACATGCGGACGTGCATTGTCCTGTTGGAACAGCAAGTTCCCTTGCCGGTCTAGGAATGGTAGAACGATGGGTTCGATGACGGTTTGGATGTACCGTGCACTATTCAGTGTCCCCTCGACGATCACCAGTGGTGTGCGGCCAGTGTAGGGGATCGCTCCCCACACCATGATGCCGGGTGTTGGCCCTGTGGGCCTCGGTCGTATGCAGTCCTGATTGTGGCGCTCACCTGCACGGCGCCAAACACGCATACGACCATCATTGGCACCAAGGCAGAAGCGACTCTCATCGCTGAAGACGACACGTCTCCATTCGTCCCTCCATTCACGCCTGTCGCGACACCACTGGAGGCGGGCTGCACGATGCTGGGGCGTGAGCGGAAGACGGCCTAACGGTGTGCGGGACCGTAGCCCAGCTTCATGGAGACGGTTGCGAATGGTCCTCGCCGATACCCCAGGAGCAACAGTGTCCCTAATTTGCTGGGAAGTGGCGGTGCGGTCCCCTACGGCACTGCGTAGGATCCTACGGTCTTGGCGTGCATCCGTGCGTCGCTGCGGTCCGGTCCCAGGTCGACGGGCACGTGCACCTTCCGCCGACCACTGGCGACAACATCGATGTACTGTGGAGACCTCACGCCCCACGTGTTGAGCAATTCGGCGGTACGTCCACCCGGCCTCCCGCATGCCCACTATACGCCCTCGCTCAAAGTCCGTCAACTGCACATACGGTTCACGTCCACGCTGTCGCGGCATGCTACCAGTGTTAAAGACTGCGATGGAGCTCCGTATGCCACGGCAAACTGGCTGACACTGACGGCGGCGGTGCACAAATGCTGCGCAGCTAGCGCCATTCGACGGCCAACACCGCGGTTCCTGGTGTGTCCGCTGTGCCGTGCGTGTGATCATTGCTTGTACAGCCCTCTCGCAGTGTCCGGAGCAAGTATGGTGGGTCTGACACACCGGTGTCAATGTGTTCTTTTTTCCATTTCCAGGAGTGTAGAAGCCTCCTGCCGTTCTTAATCTATACACACGATATATCAGCCCTCTTACATTGTTCACTGTTCAGTAAAATTTGAGTAAGACCAAAAATAATTACAAAATAATATAGGCAAGACATCTGCATAGTGCGGAAAGTGGCGACTAATCTTCAACAACAAAATGTGCCTTCTACGTGAGTAGTAAAAAATCAAAAATATCCGTTAGTTCACAAGATGAATCATGCATATTTAAGATTGTTGACTGAATTAAATGGCTATGAATTGCAATTACAATCAATTTAAATTGGAGTCGTCACATAAAAAGTATCGTGACGGAAGGCAAAACAAAGCGATCATCACTTATAAGATGCCACAAATCTCAAAAACAGACTGCTTGCACTACGTTTGTCCGTCCTCTCCTGATGCACTGTCATGGAGTGTACGATCCATGGCAGACAGAATTGATGGACGTCTCCCAAAAAGTTCATAGAGGGGAAGTTCGTTGTGTATTGAAGTGATGTGAGAGAGTCTCACCAATATGATGAGCCATGTTAGGGCGGCAATCATTAACACAATGGTGTTTTTTGTTGAGGCATGATCACCAGCTTCCTCTTCTTAAGGCTAAAATATGTTTATGACTCCCACTTACGAGGGGAGAAATGGCCATCATGATATAATAAGAGAAATCAGAGCATACACGGAAAGATTCATATGTTAATCTATTCCCTAGCGATATTTGTGGAACGGTAGAAAAGTGGTGAGGAAGTACACTAGTGTGCAAAACTTAAGGATGAAAGTGAATTTCGTATGATGTGTCACTGCCAAGTTCTAATGATCGATGAAACATGGACCATACGTAACATTGCTACAGTGTAGTACAGAAGGCAACTGGAAGAAATACCCAGTGAGACGAACGAAAATGACATTTACTTTCGAAGACAATAATGACACGGAACTCATAGCGATTCGTGATGGTCCCCTGGGCATTAAAAAACGCGATGTACGGTTATTAATAGGGTGTGTTTTCTTCAGTGACGGCAATGCACGCTCTGCAACGAGCTGTCATGATGGTGACAAGGTTAGTAGCGAGTTATCGTGGGAGGGCGATCCATTCTTCCACCAGTGCGGTTGACAACTCCTTAATGGATGTTGGTGCATATAGACGTGCTGCTGTACATATCCCAAATGCATCCCATACGTGATCGTTGCGAGAAGTGAGAGGTGGGAAAACGTAACGCACCCAGGAACATTGAACATTATTGTTTTGGTGGTCCAGGTGTTACGCTGTGGAAAGCATAATGTTGCTTGGGTCCACTGACTACTGACCTCCAAATCATTCACCACAGTACACTCGTCAGTGAACGTTATTGTGACACTGTACTCCTTTCTCATGTGTGACTTTTCTGGAGTATCCTAATTCATTATTATGGATGACAGTGAGCGACCGAATCTAAGGCTCCTGGGGCGAGAGGATATGCATTCCGCCGTTTTACATCCCACTGAGTACTTGTGTGATGCATTGAAGAGATGTATTGCAGGGCATTCACATGCCCCAACGACCTTCCAACAGTTGGGAAACGCTCTAGTAGAGGAATGGAACGTTCTACCACAAGAACCCATTACCAACCTCGCGGCCGCGTAGGAGCACGTGCAGAGCATTCATTACCATCCGGGATGGTTACACAACGTATCTATAATTGTGTCCTGAAGTTTGTAAAGTCAAAGGAACCATCATGAATCGCAGTGATTTCAGAATAATGATTGTCTTTGAACAAAAGTGACATTTCTATTTGTCTCATTGCGTATTTCTTCCAGTTACCTTTTATACTATACTACAGCAGTTCTTTCTATGTATGTTCCACGTTTCATCGAGCTATATTACTTGGAAGTGACACATGATGCAGAATTTACTTTCATCCTACCTTACTTTTTCGCGTCAGGAGCTGTCAGTTTTCCGGCCCAGTACCGGGTCAAAAAGTTCGGCCTTGTTTAGCCAGACACCGTCAAGTGAGCAACGTGCAGAACAATTTCGGCATGGTAGAATATGTTCTATGTTTCGTATTTCTCCCAGTCGCACTTATTGTCATCAGGTTCTAATAGGCTCCATTTTATCATATGTGTTTTGACAGGGATTAAACCAGTTCTAATACGGCTTAACATTTTCCATGCCCCGTAATTTGGATCACCACCACTTGGTGGTGGTGGATGGTGCTCGTCAAATGTCTTTTTGAGCTGCTAGCTGTATTCATGAGCTACCCTACGAGATATGGGACTGCTGGAACCTCAAGCGTGGTAGAGCTTTTCAGTAGAGTGGGCTACATGCCTCATGTGTCTACCCTACAGGTTTCAAGGCTCATGTCGATCTTCTTTGCATGCGCCAATCTGGACCGGACGGCAAATCTACTCAGATGTTGAAAAGCGAAGCGCTAAAGTGTTGGTTCTAAGCACAGTAAGTTTTGGCGCCCAATTTACTGCCAGTTAACTTTCTAAGGGTACTCTTCGTTGCAGCTACCTTACTTCGGGGTTTTTCGCAGTTATGTTAGTATGTGGGACCTCCAAAGTGTCACTCCGAAGTATGACAGCTGGTATGTGCATTCAAGGGTAGACCCATTGCAGCTTTCTGTTTGCTATGCCCTAAAATTCTGAGCACCAGTATAGTTCCAGCTCCCTCAGTTACAGCCCATGTTTTCAGACGGTTTTCTTTGGTTGTCCGGTAAATATCTGTACTTGTAATCCCTTAGACTTAGTTATTTATTTATTTATTTGCAATAAATGAACCAGAACTCTGTAACCGCTCGGATCTAAAACAATCAGCTGAACTCCTTGTCGCGAGTACAGCAATTACGTCGCTGCCAGAAAGTGACAGGTGTTCATTGTGGTGGCAATAACAGGAGCGAAAAATTGGAATTTCGGGCGTATGGTTTCAGAAGGAGCCAATGATGAGAGCTGGGAGATTGTGTAATTTCCAACTTCCTTGTCAGCTGCCTTGAAATGACCTATAGAAAAAATTAAAAGTCACTGCGTTCTAATTTTGAACCATTTTCCTTTAATAATAGACTGATAGACATTAAGCACTTTCTTTGCATACATTCTTAAATTTTCTAGTACCTATTCCTGATTGATGCCAATAAATCTTTATTCTTCAAGTATTTTACTTTTTAAAGAAATACTTCCTATCAGCGAGTAGTAATGTTAGCTAATTTACTAAATCTGTGAATTATTGAATTCCAGACACTGTTTATTGATGAGAAGATGAATAGTAAGCCACATAGAACTGCAGTACAATTAACAAGTTATCTTAATTCCTGTCACTAATTCAGTGAAAATTTGAGTGAAAGTGTATGAATAAACCTCATTTATGCTGTGTGTTTAATTGCTGTTATCAAGCTATCTGAAACTGGACGAGTTTACGCGTAGAAATCATCTGACGGTGCCATCAGTAACTTTCTTCACCGTGTATCCAAAAATTAGTACAAGAATTATTTGGAATTATTTTACTTCTAAGGAAATTTTCCTTCTGTGTTTGCCGCTAGCTTACTATTCAGGCAGATACAGGGTTTAATGCGTCAGCGAATGAGTCGTGCTGGTTTTCAGCAGGCCGATTGTCGTGTTCTATAATTATAAACTTCCACCAAAACGCAGGATTCGCTGATACGAGTACATGCTTCTCTGTAAGTCTTGTAAACTCAAAAGACACGTCGTGTAATGTAGACGGCATGGAGTGAGCAGGCGTGATTACGAGGCAGACGGACAGTGCTCAGCATGAGCTGATTCGTGGAGCCGTTTACAGTTATACTTGACTCTTCCATACAGCGCGCCTCCCGTTCTATCCCCCAACTGTTATGACGCACCGTCTGGAAGCTTTAATTTGTCTTAGGTTCACTGTCCCAACCGTTCAGATACTTTTCGAGGAATAATGGCACCTTTCAGTTAAGACAAAGAGCCGAGAACTATCGCCTGGACTTGTGGTTGGTTGGTTTGACGGATGGACGAAACACCGAGGTCATCCGTCGCATCGGATTAGGGAAGGATGTGGAAGAAAGTCGGCCGTGCACTTTCAAAGGAACCATCCCAGCACTTGCCCGAAGCGATTTAGGGAAATCAGGAAACCTAAATCAGGTTTGAACTGCCGTCCAGTGTGCTAACCACTGCGCCGCGTCGCTCGGTGCTTCACTTTTGTTTGAAACCAATTGTCTGCTGCATAGGCAGCTGGTTTCTGGTTTCTGCAACAGGACATGGATACGTTTTTCATAGATTTTGAAAGTACTTTATAATAACACCTTCTATCTGAGAAATTTACATTCAGGCCAATAACACCCTACCGATGTTTACAGTAGAGCAACAAGTACGATAGTTGGTAAACTTTGGCACTGTAAAGATCTTTCCCAGTTTTATATATGTCTGAGAAAAATAAAATCACTCAATGAAATGAGCGAGATTTTTCTATTCTAGTTACACATTGATATCTAAAAGTCGAACCACTTGCACTCTATTTAATCGGAAAATCGTTAAGTTTCCTTTTTCTCTTTCTTTCATGTATGCCTTGTTTTCTTGACGGTATAAAATATTCGATTTTTCTTCTGTTGCAGGTAAGTGTTGCATCTATGCCGCGATGTACGGTCTTCCCGCATTAAGGTAAGCGCTAATGGTTAAGGAGGTATTTGCGTCCAAACTATCGGCGCGAAGTTATTGACATAGTAGGAGCGCTGTTGAACTCATAAATTAAATGGTTCAAATGGCTCTGAGCAGTATGGGACTTAACATCTGAGGTCATTAGTCCCCTAGAACTTAGAACTACTTAAACCTAACTAACCTAAGGACATCACACACATCCATGCCCGAGGCAGGATTCGAACCTGCGACCGTAGCGGTCGCGCGGTTCCAGACTGTAGCGCCTAGAACCGCTCGGCCACCCCGTCCGGCTCTGATAAATTAATCCTGGGCGAAGATGCCACATCGCCAAAGCAGAAACTTGTTCCTCATCAGAAGCATGTAAATTGTTATTTGAGAAGAAGGAAGTAAGGAAGATTGGGGTTCAACGTCCCGTCAGTGAAGAAGGAGTGCGAGCTTGAACACTGATGTGGGAAAGAGTTCCGCCGTGGTCTTTCCACGGGAATCCTCCCAGAGTCCGCTCGAAGTGATTTGGGGACACCGTGGTGAAGCTAAATCTGGATGGTCTGACGGAGGTTTGGCTCAAATGGTTCAAATGGCTCTGAGCACTATGGTCATCAGTCCCCGAGAACTTAGAACTACTTAAACCTAACTAACCTAAGGACATCACACAACACCCAGTCATCACGAGGCAGAGAAAATCCCTGACCCCGCCGGGAATCGAACCCGGGAACCCGGGCGTGGGAAGCGAGAACGCTACCGCACGACCACGAGCTGCGGATGACGGAAGTTTCGATCCTGGCCGTCTCGATGCGATTTCAGTATGATAAACGGTGACGCATTTCACTTTATTGTCAGTGTAGGAGACAATATGAAAGTACAGAGTCGTTTTTTCAAATCTTGATCGGTTTGAGCTCCACAGCTGATAGAAATTAACGATCAGTGAAAACCGTAGCAGTATTAATACGCATTTGCTATGTAACCACCTGTATCATTCTTGTTGAACGTCATCAGGTTGTCGAGTTGTGCCAGTATCATGGTACAAAATGTCTGGATCTCATGTGTAACGTTGGAGACAGAATATTGAAACGAAATTATTTATGTAGTGGTCGTTTCCAGATTTTATCTGTGTATCATGATATTCGCACAGCTCGGCAACCTGATAACGATCTACAAGAATGATACAGGTGGTGACACAATAAATGAGTATTAATACAGCGGTGGCCCGCCCGACTAGCCGCCACGAATCCGTCCGGCAGATTAGTGTCGAGGTCCGGTGTGCTGGTCAGCCTGTGGATGGTTTCTAAGGCGGATTTCCATCTGCCTCGGCGAATGCGGGCTGGTTCCCCTTATTCCGCCTCATTTACACTATGTCGGCGATTGCTGCGCGAACACTGTCTCCACGTACGAGTACATCACAATTACTCTCCCATGCAAACATTTTTGGTTACACTCGTCTGGTATGAGACGTTCCCAGGGGGAGGGGGTAGGGGGGGAGGTCCACTGGGAGCCGAACCGCACAATAACCCTGGGTTCAGTGTGGGGTGGCGTTGGGGTGGGTGGACTGGTGTTGCCTGTTGTGAACCACTGAGGCCTACGGCGGGACGAAGCCTCTCCGTCGTTTTTAGGTCCCCGTTTTAATACGCAATACCCAATACACACGATACACCGGTTGTGTTTTCCGTTAATCATTAATGTTGTTGGCGTTCCGAATATTTCCTTTTTAAAATATTTATTTGCTGCTAAGTCTGTTGTGTTGGCAGAATAGCCAACACCGTGTTACTAGTGGAGGCCGAAATACACGCGTTTTAGCTCAGGCAAGCTGGCGTGAGGAGGGAAGAACTATACTGACGTGAGGTCTGGAACATGACAAGGAATGAGAATTCAGAAACCGGACGTAATTAGTTTGACACTTAACTTTAATCCACTAATGAGGAACGTCGCTCTTGACGATACATGATTCACATTATTGTCTGTTTAGAACTCATACTAATTACTGAATATGGCGCCTTGCAAGGTCGTAGCAAATGACGTAGCTGAAGGCTATGCTACTATCGTCTCTGCAAATGAGAGCGTATGTAGTCAGTGAACCATCGCTAGCAAAGTCGGCTGTACAACTGGGCTGAGTGCTAGGGAGTCTCTCTAGACTAGACCTGCCGTGTGGCGGTGCTCGGTCTGCAATCACTGATAGTGGCGACACGCGGGTCCGATGTATACTAACGGACCGCGGCCGATTTAAAGGCTATCAACAAGCAAGTGTGGTGTCTGGCGGTGACACCAAAAAGTCGATGACACGCTAAATGACCATTCCAGCCTTATGTTCGTGAATAAATAAGAATATATGTGAAACCTTCATCATTTCAGTAAACAAAGGAAATAAGTGTCTCGCACTGAAATAAACGGGAAATAAGGCCATAGAATCAATAATTATGACAGACTGTAAACAATGTATGGTAGTTATAAAGTAACCACCACAAAATTATTTATTAGCGTCATGTAAGGCTGAACAAGAGAAACCGTCCCACTGAAAATAGCACAAAAAATTCTGAAACATGTTTGGGTGAAGAAACAGTAAAGAAATAGTTTCTCGTATCAGGCGGTATATCTCTCCAGTAAGTAATAACGTTATGATATTACTAACACGCACTGTAACTCCGCTGCCGGCCGGTGGGGCCGAGCGGTTCTAAGCGCTTCATCCGGAACCGCGCGACTGCTACGGTCGCAGGTTCGAATCCTGCCTCGGGCATGGATGTGTGTGACGTCTTTAGGTTAGTTAGGTTTAAGTAGTTCTAAGTTCTAGGAGACTGACGACCTCAGTTGTTAAGTCCCATAGTGCTCAGAGCCATTTGAACCATTTTTGTAATTCCGCATATGACATACGGTTTTTACTTAAGGCGATCGTTCACGCATGCTTGTCAGAATATTATACAATAAACAAAAATTGCATTAAATGATACGCTCGCGATTTTTGTTTTTAGGTCAATTATAATTTGGCTGTTATGGTGTAACGATCCTTGTTATTCTATCCTCGCCACTGCGAAGTTATAATAAATTTATCTGAAGAGAGACCTCTGAGAAATATTGATCGTTGTAGCTCTCAAGTTAGATCTGTTTTGTAGTAGCGTTTTCCCTCGCCGCCACATTTGATATTTGTACCAAACAGGAACTCAAAATAGGATCTCTTAGGTTGAGTGGCGAAAGTAGGAGAGAGGTAGCACTGTATCTGTCCGCAAGCCATTCCCCTGGGAAGGAAAAAGACCCTAGTTCGATTACAGGTCCGCCAAACAGATTAAATACACTCGGGGCCGCTCTTTCCAGCGCTAACTTCACTGCAGAGTCAAGTTTCCTTCTGCCGCTAACCCCTAGACTGTAACTGAGCCATTCTCTCCCATATCCATTCTCCTGCAGCTGTTAGTTTACCAAGCGCTGCAGCAGACTTCTACAGGGTATGGAACGCTAGCGGAGTTATACTGTGGGCGATGCATCTCGGTCGATGGAAAGTGATCAAATATCTAGGCTTAGCCTCCGATTTCAGTTCACAACTTTAAGTAGCCAGTGTACGCAGCGCAATAACATGAGAGCTCCGTTTTCTAAGGAAATATTGAACCAAACGAGGCAAAATAGCAAGCAAACGTGGAAAGAACTATAAAACTACAAAGAGCATACAAAGGCACCTTGAACAACAGTAAATCTATACCACAAAAATTCAAAAATATCTCATAATGCAGTAGTAAAAAGAAGTATGCTATATATTGTAAATATGACAGTCGGCGGCAGCTCTCACATAAAAAATCTTTGGAAATTAAGAAATAATGTTTTAGGACCAAGATACGATAGTGAAATTTGGACTATAAAACGTACCTGTTACGATATTTTTCAGATGTGCAGCAAGAAATCATAAACACAATCATGAAACGGAGTATAGGCTCTCAAAGACAAGTTTAAACCATGCCATACCAGCAGATAATCATTGAAATTGGGTGATATTCTTTCATAAATACTTAAAAGAAGTTATTCACAAAGATAACGTTCAAGATCAGAATTCAGAGCTCGTACCCACAAGCATAATCTTACTAAGAAACGCGGTAAAATAAAGTACAGGTTGAAGAACTCTGGTAGAAACACTTGAAGAGATATCGACGAGGAAGGGTCAAACAAGTTCTGTCGAAGGACTAAAAACATAGTAACGCTTCTCTCAAAACGCAGAGAACCCTGCCTTCCGCTCTTAAATCTTTATCGTCATACTATTGCAAAAGCATCCCTTCTGTTTGTATGCAGAAAAGGTGGGGTTAAAGTCTCGCCGTAAGCAACATCAATTTATTTCACCACTGGTTGACCTAGGATATTTCCGTAAGAGCGTGCATAATCATATCAGGACACAGAGAATAGCTCCATAGAACACTTTGAGATAGGGAACCTGGGGCGGGAAAACCATGTTAAGGAGATATGGAAGTAAACTTGCCTTCAGCTTTGTCTAGTATTTCTGTTTCCCACCTTATTCACAACTAACATGAGCGCAAATCTACATGTCCTGTGCTTTTATTTGCTTGTAAATTCTTTATTTTCTGCAAGGGAACAAGCGGGACGATTCTGATTACCAGGAAGTCATGATGTTCATGATGTACGTTTCCTTTACTTTACTTGTCCATAAATGGCTCTGTGGTATCGTATTTACATTTTCCTATGACAGAACTTGGTATGGATCAATGACAAACCCATTCATTACTTAGTGGTATTCAGAGACGTACAGTGCAATACGATGGAGCAGTATTGGTATTTCTTGGTCGTTGGATTGGAAGGGGAAGTCATATTCCATGGCCTGCGAACATAGTAACACTTCTCTGAAAACGCAGAGAACCGTGCCTTCCGCTCTCCCCTTGACTCCCCTTGATTATTTGCTATGGGAATAACAAAAGTCACTTGCGTATGAGATGCCAGTGGATACGAAGATGGAATTAGTTGCTGTGATGCGATTCGGAACACACCACGCATGTGTAAGATGCATCAGAAACTTCTTCGTCGATGTCATGCTTGCATTGAGGTTGATGGCTGTCAGTTTCAGCACACTTTGTAAGATACAGTACAAATGGTACGCACATTGTATCAGTGATGGTATTTGCAGTTAACTAATGTAAATAAAAAAGTACAAAGTAATGCGATTTTAATCCTGTTATCTCCGTCGACCCCCGGTTCCTATCTCCAGTTGTTCAGTGCAGCATTCTCTGTATCCTGTTACATTTTTGCACCTTATTGCGGAGACGCATTGTATATGCTATAACTAGCAACCGGCGACCCAATGAAGATGCATCATAAAATCATTTTGGGCAAAGGAACCACAACCAATAACACCATTACGGAACATCTCACTGCTTAATACTAGGCAATAGTTTCTCGATCACACAAACTGCTATGAGTGACTGCCAACTTTAACAAAAATTTTTGGGAACGGGATGGTGGATGGCTCTTCATACTTTTTTTAATAGCTCTTAGTGCGTGGTGCCAAAAAACGCCTGTAAGCACAAATAGGACGTTCAAGATGTTTAAAGTTGAAGTCAATGTGTTACACCAGGTCTACACTTCTTTGCCTCAATCCATCTTTATAATCTAAGAAGATTAGTCTTCAGTCATCTTTAATCTTCGCCAGTGATTTCTTTCCTAGGTGTGGTAAATATGGTCGTTACTTGCGATACTTGTTTTCTAAATATATGAAGCTGCAATACGATACTGCGGTGCCCGTGTTGTTCATAAGTACAATGCAATGTTCATTTGGGCATGCATGCATGTCCGGAGAAACACTGCATCTTACTTACGAGCAACACGGACACTGCAGTATCGTGAATAAAAATCTCTCGGTGTACATGCCACGTCAATTCAGGATAAAACTCCAAGCTTTCGTCCACTACATCCATGGTTGTCGTCAGGGCTAAAACTGACTGTAGTAAACAATTTTTTTTCTCCCCCTCCGAAGGGGGCGGTCTGGCAGCAACGTAGTATGCCGCTCTTCAGACTACAGACTTTGTTTGAAAAAGGTGAAGATAATATATAATAAAAACAGCCGATAAAATCGAAGACTTAAATGGAACATGGCGAAAAAATCGTGGAACTTAAAACATATAACAAAGGGATGATGATGCTAATAAAATACATACAAAGCAGACAGGTAAAATAATAGACAGACAATTAAATACATGGACAGTCTGGTTTCTGTTCGCAAAGACATAAAATTCACACCCAGGGACAGCATGATTTCTGTTCGCAACACTACAAAGACGAAATAACACTGAACATTCACTGGAACACTGCACTAAATGGTTGGCAGATACGACATACCACAGCTGAGAGCAGGTGGGGGAAAACTGGACAGATGATGGGAAAATAAAGAAGGGGGGAAGGAGCCGATCGAGGATGAAGACCCATAAGAGGGGTGGGGGCTGGTGGGCAGACGCGACAGGGAGTGGGGAAGGCAGAGAATGGGAATGCAAAAGGATTCGGGGGGGGGGGGGGGGAGAAGGGAGGTAGGGAGAGGTGAGGCGGGGAGAAAACACAGGATGGAAGGGGGGGAAGAGGGAGCGCAGGGAAAGGACGGAGGAAAGGAGGGGGGGGTGAGGATCAGAGTTGATAGGAGGGATAAATGGAGAGAGAGATGGCATCATCTGTCGTAAACTAGCGAGGCTCCCACTTTTATATGTAAAGGACGGCTTCTGATTGGCTGGAATACGTCATAGCAACAGCGATATGGTGCGTAGTGAAGTGGTGCCCTCTACTTCCATAGATGCAGTTTCTATCCCGCGTTGCTTGCAGCGCCATCCCTCGAATCAGGAGATAAAGTGGCAAGAAATACGTGGGGCAGTCTGTAAGAACCGTTGCCGACCGCTGCATCGAACACCAGCGCCACCTGAAATACAGGTATTTTGAAAAATCAGCGGTGGCTTAGCATAGCCTGCTTAACGAGCATAAGATTTTATTTGAAGAAACAAGAGTAATAGCCCACACATCGAATTACTGGGACTCTGTGATTCGGGAAGCAGTCTAAATTAGACTTAGCGATGGTAACTTTAACAGAAACAACGGCTATACACTTAGCAATGCCTGGAAGAGTGCACTGGATAAAGAAAAATCGCAGGGGAAAATTTCCCGCACTTTACCTCCTGGTACAAGGGATGGAGCTGCAAGGAACCCAGGATAGAAACTACATCTATGGAAGTAGAGGGCACCACTTCACTACGCGCCATATCGCTGTTGCTATGACGTATTCCAGCCAATCAGAAGCCGTCCTTTGCATATAAAAGTAGGAGCCTCGCTAGTTTACGACACTTCTGCCCCCCCCCCTTTCCATCCTGTTTTCTCCCCGCCAAACCTCTTCCTACCTCTCTTCTCCCCCCCCCCCCCCGAGTCTTTTTGTATTCCCCTCCTCTGCCTTCCCCAATCCCTGTCGCGTCTGCCCAGCAGCCCCTACCCCTCTTATGGGTCTTCATCCTCCATCGGCTCCTTTCACCCCTCCCCCCCTCTTCGCTTTTCCTCTCCTTCACCTCTTTTTTATTTTCCCATCATCTGTTCAGTTCCCCCCACCTGCTCTCGGCTGTGGTGTGTCACATTTGCCAACTTTTTAGTGCAGTGATCGAGTGAATGTTCAGTGTTGTTCAACTTTGCAGTGTTGCAAACAGAAACCATGCTGTCGCTGGGTGCGAATTGGAACCAGACTGTCGCTGTGTTTTTTTTTTTTTTTAATTGACTGTCTATTATTTTAGCTGACTGCTTCGTATGTGTTTTATTAGCATCATCAACCCTTTGTTCTATGTTTTAAGTTCCACTATTTTTTTGCCATGTTACTATTTAAATCTCCGATTTTATCGCCTGTTTTTATTATTTATTCTCTTCATCTTTTTAAAACAAAGTCTGTAGGCTGAAGAGCGGTATACTAAGCTGCTGCCAGCCTGCCCCCTTCGGGGAGAATGGAAATTCAATAAAGAAAAAAAAATTGTTTACGACTGTCAGTTTTAGTCCTGACAACGACCATGGACGTAGTGGTCGAAAGCTTGGAGTTTTATCCTGAATTGACGCGGCATGTACACCGAGAGATTTTTATTCAAGAAACATGTCGTGAAAGACTTCGTAGCCATACTGCAGTATCGTATTTATCCGTCGACACCGGGTAAGCGACCTTTCAATTAAAATGTCTCCCCTGCACGGGAACGTAGGGAACGGATGTCCGAGTGCAGGTTTTAGACACATGGTTGACGACATATGGGAGTTACAGTCTGGCCTTCAAACATGCTCAGATAACAGACGTTATTAAAGTGGCGACCGCTCGCTTAAAGTGGGAACTCCGGGTTCGAGTCTCGGTCTGTTGCAAACTTTCTTCGCCGTCATTACATCATAGCGCTGATAGGTGACCATAGGGGTAGCTGTGAAAACATTTCATGAAGCTGTAATAGTTTTCAATACACATACCCCACCGCTTGGTGTAGCCGACTGTATGGACACATACTGTCGTTAACATGCAGTCCAGTGTACAGTAGGCTAGTTTCTTTCAGTCCACAAGAAAACGGCAGGCGTGTTGCAGTGAAAGTATCTCACTAGGTCACAATTGCAATATGATACGGAACATAGATATTAATGTCAGTTTGAAAATCGTTTTCGTACCGCAGAGTGTACTCTGACAAACGTAATAGTGAGCCAAAGCTATGATAATATCAGTTTATTACTCTGTTAATAGTTCGATCTCCCGAACACTGAACGCTTAGCTGGCCTCAGCCTTTTTTCAGTCAGATACACTTTCGCCAGAACGAGGCTTCGTTATAATCTATAAAACTAGCAAGACACATGTTACTGGAATGTAAAAGTATTTAGTTTTTCAATACGAATAAAAGTTTTATTGAAAAGTAAAATAAGATACGCCTCTTTACTATATAGGAAAATACGAAATATGGGTTCATTGAAAGACGTTCCCTTTCTCTTTTTTAAAAAAAATCCGCCTCGATAGCTGAGTGGTCAGCGTGACGGATTGCCGTCGTAAGGGACCCGGGTTCGATTCCCGGCTGGGTCGGGGATTTTCTCTATTCAGGGACTGGGTGTTGTGCTGTCTTCATCATCATTTCATCCCTATACGGCGCGCAGGTCGCTCAATGTGGAGTCGAATGTAGTAAGACCTGCACCAAGGCAGCCGGACTTGCCCCGCAAGGGGCCTCCCACGCAATGACGCCAAACGCTCAATTCCATTTTTCTCCTTAAAGCATTGAATATAACGTTTTCTCCCAAAAATTGCTTCTTATATGTCTCGTGGAAGTGACTTGATACCTCACAACAAGAGCTGAGATAAATTTAAGGAAACTACATGGAAGGTGGATCCAAACATTTCGTCATTAGTTATTTCATGAAATACACATTACTGCTTAACAACAATTATTGTGACTACAAATTGAAAACCTTCTCAGAAATAAATAACAACGCTCACAATAATTTGGAGAGCTAGAACATGATCAATAAAAGCCTTTAACAATTTATACCATTATAAGCAGGAATATACATACGTTCCAAAATACAAATAAGAAGTCTCATCAACTAGGTATGACTGCAAGTTGGTTCAACAAACTGAGTTCCGCCAGTAAAATGAATTATGAATGAATTCCACTAAAAGTACTACAATTCCCAAGCATGGATAAAACTTCAGACAAATAGACAACGCCCACCAAAAATACAGAAAGGATAACAAATCACGCCGCTGATTGTGGTTGTTGGAAAACCGTTATTAATTTAAAACAATAGTAAGATTCCTTAAGTAATAAATACGCAAGGCTCCAAAATGCAAGAAAAGCTTGAAAGGCACGCAATTTAACAGTGACTCCCAACTGGTGTACACCAGCAGATACATTAATAGTGACCTAAATCATTATACAGTCCCTCAAAATACAAGAAAGGTGAAAAATTACATAAAAATGGCTCTGAGCACGATGGGACTCAACTGCTGAGGTCATTAGTCCCCTAGAACTTAGAACTAGTTAAACCTAACTAACCTAAGGACATCACAAACATCCATGCCCGAGGCAGGATTCGAACCTGCGACCGTAGCAGTCGCGTGGTTCCGGACTGCGCGCCTAGAACAGCTAGACCACCGCGGCCGGCCCACGAGCAGTCGTCCGACACGAATGTTGCCAACCAACCGACGGGATGTCGGCCTCCTGCTTGTAGTCGACGCTCAACCCGTTGAAGTAATCCGGAATCTTCGCTCTTCGCAGGCCCTCCTTGAGCAGCTCGTAGCCTCGGCCGCTCGGTTGGTTGGTTGGTGTGGGGAAGGAGACCAGACAGCGAGGTCATCGGTCTCATCGGATTAGGGAAGGACGGGGAAGGAAGTCGGCCGTGCCCTTTGAAAGGAACCATCCCGGCATTTGCCTGGAGCGATTTAGGGAAATCACGGAAGACCTAAATCAGGATGGCCGGACGCGGGATTCAACCGTCGTCCTCCCGAATATGAGTCCAGTGTGCTAACCACTGCGCCACCTCGCTCGGTATACTCGTAAGTAAAAGCCTTTAAAATTTAACACGTTCCAGAACTATCAAAATAGGGTCTGAAGAATTGAAACAATTTGTTAATGGCCATATATAGTCACAAGGAACTGCGGACTTGCAGAACACACGTTAAGGCTTGTGTGCTTGTTCTCAATATTTGAACAGCTCAAGGTTTCGAGAATTAACTGAGCGACACACTGCTGTGGCACGTACGAAAACGATCAAACTTACGTAACTTGAGCTGTTAAGAGCCACTTGGCTGCAGGCAAATCTAGACGTCGTGCGACGACGGAAGCGTCGCCGCAGCAGGAAGAAAACAAGTCTCTGCTCCGGGCCCAGGAAAGAGGAATGCGTCGCCGGCTGCCAGAACTACCCTGCCAGCATACATCAAAAAGGAAACAGTAATCAGCTTAAATAAGGCAATATCTAAGATGTAGGGAATATCAACTTATTGCGGGAGTGGATGCACATACTAGTCACGAGCTTCACGCTCCTCTATACTGAATAAAAATTGAGCGTCAGCCAAATGCAGATCCAAATACCATGGCCCACCCTCTTTTAACAGTGCACAGCCTTCGACACAGACTACGAGGGTGAGTCAAAAGGAAACCTTAAATATTTTTTTAAATATTATTTATTGTGCAGGAGTGGTACAAAGCTGTATCACTTTTCAATATAATCTCCCCCACGCTCAATGCCAGTTCTCCAGCGCTTACAAAGCGCATAAATTCCTTTAGAAAAAAATTCTTTTGGTAGTCCGTGCAACCATTCAGGCACCGCGTGGCGTACCTCTTCATCAGAACGGAACTTCTTTCTTCGCACTGCGTCTTTGAGCAGTCCAAACATATGGAAATGACTTGAGGCAAGGTGTGGTGAGTGTGGTGAATGAGGAAGACACTCAAAATGCACGTCTGTGGTTGTTGCAACTGTTGTAAGGGCAGTGTGGGGCCTTGCATTTTCATGTTGCAAAAGGAAACCTGCTGACAGCACTCCACGTCGCTTTGATTTGATTGCTGGCCGCAGATGATGTTTTAGGAGAACTGTGTATGATGCACTGGTAACAGTGGTCCCTCTAGGCGTGTAATTCCCCAAAATGACGCCTTTTTCGCCCCAAAAGAGTGTCCGCATAAGCTTCCCTGCTGATGGTTGTGTTCGTAACTTCTTTGGTTTTGGTGATGAGGAATGGCGCCATTCCTTGCTCGCTCTCTTCGTTTCTGGATGATGAAAGTAAACCCAGGTTTCGTCCCCAGTAACGATTCTTGCAAGGAAGCCACCACCTTTAAAGCGTCGAAGAAGTTCTTCACAAGCATCAAGACGTCGTTCTCTCATTTCGGGAGTCAGCTGCCGTGGCACACATCTTGCAGACACTTTGTGAAACTGGAGCGCATCATAATGTGGTGTGCTGACCCATGACTAATCTGTAAACATGCTGCAATGTCATTCAGTGTCACTCGGCCGGTTTCCTTCACTATGGCTTCAACTGCTGCAATGTTCTGTGGAATCACAACTCGTTGTGCCTGATCTGGACGAGGAGCATCTTCCACTGAAGTCACACCATTTGCGAACTTCCTACTCCATTCGTAGATTTGCTGCTGTGGCAAACATGCATCACCGTACTGAACCTTTATTCGTCGATGAATTTCAATAGGTTTCACACCTTCACTACGCAAAACCCGAATAACAGAACGCTGTTCTTCCCTTGTGCAAGTCGCAAGTGGGGCGGCCATCTTTATACTGATACTGCGACGGAATGTGTGCATCTGCACTATGCTGCGACCTACAGGCGATTCTGCACGTTGTTTGTCGCACGCTTACCAACTTACAGGATAACGGCGCGAAATTTCGAATTGTTATTACAAATTTAAGTTTTCAATTTGACCCACCTTCGTATATTGCAGTCCCAGTTACATCAACTCAGTTTACAACAGAAAGTTTTCATATAATTGCAATGAAAGTGATGTGGAACAAACAGATTAAAATCAGTTACACTGACTGCTGCTCATCCACACAATCACTCTGAGGCCTTATGGACATGACGAGTCTAATTCAACATTAACACAGATGTGGGCTTACCATAACAAGTACCAGTAAGAAATCTACACTTGACTCCACTCAAGTGCGAAGGAGCCATGACTTCGACGATTCCAAGCAGGGGTGTTATTGCCTCCAGGGCTTGCAGATGATCTAAAGGTGCGTAATGTTTCAGTCTCTAGAGTTGGCCCGGTGCTTGCTGCCAGGTTGCCGCCAACTTAGGAACTCGCACTGATACGTGGTACTTACGGCAGTTAAGAAAAACGTAGAAGGAAGGACCCATCAATATAACTTTCTTCTCACACAACCTGTTTATTTAGCAATATATAAACTGTGTTTTACAGATATGGTTCAAATGGCTCTGAGCACTATAGGACTCAACTGCTGAGGTCATTAGTCCCCTAGAACTTAGAACTAGTTAAACCTAACTAACCTAAGGACATCACAAACGTCCATGCCCGAGGCAGGATTCGAACCTGCGACCGTAGCGGTCTTGCGGTTCCAGACTGCAGCGCCTTTAACCGCACGGCCACTTCGGCCGGCTTTTACAGATAATAGAACCATTTAACCATTAAATTTTCTTTAACAAAATGACCAAATTTTCCGAAATTCTCTTGACCTTAAACCTCAAGTTGAATAAGCATTTAATCTTTGCAAAAGAAATATGGAGTGCTGTATTGCAAAAGAGCAAACAATATGACAAATATTACAAGACGGCCGGACCTGCAGGCCGCCCGTTATCGGGTGAAACAGCGGTGTTTACTACCGCGCTGGACACAGTCTGTCTTATTAAATGCCCTTCTGCAACACATGAAAACTATATAAGCACCATTGATGACATGAGTGATTCAAAACAGATGACTTAACTTTTAATTTGAAAGCTATATGTCGAAAGGTTCGGGGTTAAGATGCGCACCTGTGCTTCAAGGTTAAGCAGATTAGCAAACAATATGACAATGATAAGGCTTACTTCAAAGCAAACAACCTCTTAATTTCAATCGGCAACCACGGTGCGACTGGATCCCAACCCTTTTCTTCTGACAATTTTATTTTCACTAAAGCCCTTGTGGCAGTTAGCTGTTAATATTTTCAAAGTTAAATTGTCAGTTATTAAGACCACTCTGAAGGAACGTCTGAAAACATTACTTGTGAACACCTATTACAAGAGAACTCACTCGGCGGAACCGCAAGATCCAGCTAAAATACACCAATAATGACCCGGTCTTTCAAACACAGAAACAAACAGCTTAGTAAAACAGATTGTTCATATTGTAACTAATGACAGAGAAATGCAATTACAATCAAAGAACTGAAACGGTTAATAGCTAAATCTAACCTCAAGGTCTCTTTTGTTTAACTGCAACCTGGGCCTTAGTTCAAAATGGTTCAAATGGCTCTGAGCACTATGGGACTTAACATCTATGGTCATCAGTCCCCTAGAACTTAGAACTACTTAAACCTAACTAACCTAAGGACAGCACACAACACCCAGTCATCACGAGGCAGAGAAAATCCCTGACCCCGCCGGGAATCGAACCCGGGAACCCGGGCGCGGGAAGTGAGAACGCTACTGCACAACCACGAGCTGCGGACTGGGCCTTAGTGCAACTGTTCAGGCTGATTAATTAGAACATGAATTATCAGGTACAAACCAGAAAGGAAAGTCAGTATAATAGAGAGACAAATTTTCAAACGACGACTAGCGTCTTAGTATAATACTACTGCCTGTATTTACGACCAAAGTACAGACCAAGTAAAACTCTGAGAGTCAGGTTCAAACCAGAAAATAATGAGGGGGGCACTTAGACAATGAAAAAAATCACGATTACAGAATGTTACTCCCCTTTAAAAGCAACCAGTTCCATGGATCCACAGTGCGTCGCAGCGGTTACTGAGTGGTTCCGATGAAAGCCAGGTAGAAGAGGGCAGCCAGGCCACGAGCAGTCGTCCGACACGAATGTTGCCAACCAACCGACGGGATGTCGGCCTGCTGCTTGTAGCTGACGCTCAACCCGTTGAAGTAATCCGGAATCTTCGCTCTGCGCAGGCCCTCCTTGAGCAGCTCGTAGCTCCGGCCGCTCGGACCTCGTGATCACCTCTTGTCACGACGCTATCGCCAATCCCCAAACTTCGTGCCTCCCTTTCGCCAGCCTCCTGCTAAATGGCCGTGTCAAAGTCCTCCGAACCCAACAACACACTCCACAACCAAAGATCCTAGCCCTTGCACATGACCAGGATCATTATCGGCTGTACGAGTAGTTAATGGCGTCAGTGAAATAGCATACCCACCAAAATTAAAGCCTCCACGGCTCATGACTTCCAACGGTACCCCAGCAAATTGGCATTCCAACACGCCTTAAACAATCCTTCCATTTCTCTGAAGTCTTGGCGGAAGCTTTCAGCTCATTCCCTGCCGCTCAAAAACTTCAGGGTAAAATTAAGGCAGCTGAACTTTTCCAGCATGCTCGCTAATGTAGAAATACAGTACCTGACATAAACAGTTAAGCTGCCAGAAGACACGGTCGGATTAAAATGTAAGTACACGAATACACCATCAGCAGGTATGTGCGAAATGATTAAGATTTGCAATTCTCTGTGACAAGTAGAACAGCCAGCAGAGTGCATTAATGTTGTTATCAGACTTGACAGGGTATATAAAGGGATGAACAGCACCAGATGTTGAGTGTTGACTGTGACGCACTGTGCGACGCTCTGTGGATCCATGGAGCTGCCGTGGAGTTGTGTGAAAGAACGTTATAAGCACCTGACAAAGAGTTTTGAATGGGTATTGTGGGTCTCACACGGCTGGTCAATCCATGCAATATCCAGATTTGCAGGGCAACAGGATGTGACAGTGGCCCGATGTTGAACGACATGGGAATACGAGGGCAGGCATACCCTTCGCCAAGGTTGCGGTCGACCACACATGATCATCACCGGCGAGGACCGGCTTATTGTACGCCAAGCACGTCGCCACCACTACATATCAGCACCTACTATCCGAAATCAAAGTAATGGACTTCCCTTAGCATTCCATGTTATCTCACACCACTGGTCGGAGAGCAGCAGCGGTAGTAAGAAATTACCGTCCTCTGCATCGGCTGCCGTTAACACCCAAAAAAGAACGACTGAGTTTAGAGTGGTGCCGTGACGGGGAAGCATGGACAGCTGATCAATGGCGTCGCATCTGAGCTCAGTAGATTTAAGTTAGCTTAAGAGGGGTAGACTTTATAAGAGAATGAGTTGTGATGAATTGGAAGAAATGCATTGAAAAGCTATAAGAAAAAGGTTAGGCCAAAAAAGTAATGTAAAATTAAGAATAATTATTTTGAAAGAGGATATGAACAAAAAGTAGAGTTTAGGGACAACATGCTTAGGTAGATTTTTCTTGGAAACAAATGATGACGTAAGATAATGGAAAATAAATAGTGAGGTAGAAAATATGTGTTTTAGCGGGAACAAATGTTGAAATAAGAGGAAAGATCTATGGAATGAAGTTTTGGGTTGGACTGCAATACCAAATGTGACACTGAAAACAAACCCTGTCCTTTCCTGTTGTGTTATTCCGCTATGTGTTTGTGCACCCTTGAATATTAGTGTTCTTCCTGTCTTCATGTGTTTATCTGATAAGAGTTATGTCGTAGAACTTTTCTAATACTAAGCTACATTCACTATGATGAGGAATACTGTTACCATCAAATACTTCGGAAAAATGTTTAGATATTACACTACTGCCCTTTAAAATTGCTACACCACGAAGATGACATGCTACATACGTGAAATTTACCCGACAGGAAGAAGATGCTGTGATATGAAAATGATTAGCTTTTCAGAGCATTCACACAAGGTTGGCGCCGGTGGCGACACCTACAACGTCCTGACATGAGGAAAGTTTCCAACCGATTTCTCATACACAAACAGCAGTTGACCGGCGTTGAGTGGTGAAACGTTGTTGCGATGCCTCGGGTGAGGAGGAGAAATGCGTACCATCACGTTCCTGACCATGATAAAGGTCGGATTGTAGCCTATCGCGATTGCGGTTTATCGTATCGCGACATTGCTGCTCGCGTTGGTAGAGACTGTTACCAGAATATGGAATCGGTGGGTTCAGGAGGGTAATACGGAACGCCGTGCTGGATCCAAACGGCCTCGTATCACTAGCAGTCGAGATGACAGGCATCTTATCCGCATGGCTGTAACGGACCGTGCAGCCACGTCTCGATCCCTGCGTCAACAGATGGGGACGTTTGCAAGACAACAACCATCTGCACAAACAGTTCGACGACGTTTGCAACAGCATGGACTATCAGCTTGGAGACCATGGCTGTGGTTACCATTGACGCTGCATCACAGATAGGATCGCCTGCGATGGTGTACTCGACGACGAACCTGGGTGCACGAATGCAAAACGTCATTTTTTCGAATGAATCTAGGATCTGTTTACAGCATCATGATGGTCACATTCGTGTTTGGCGACATCGCGGTGAACGCCCATTGGAAGCGTGTATTCGTCATCGCCATACTGGCGTATCACTCGGCGTGATGGTATGGGGTGCCATTGCTTACACGTCTCGGTCACCTCTTGTTCGAAATGACGGTACTTTGAACAGTGGACGTTACATTTCAGATGTGTTACGACCCGTGGCTCTACCCTTCATTCGATCCCTGCGAAACCCTACATTTCAGCAGGATAATGCACGACCGCATGCTGCAGGTTCTGCACGGGCCTTCTTGGATACAGAAAATGTTCGACTGCTGCCCTGGCCAACACATTCTCCATATCTCTCACCAATTGAAAACGTCTGGTCAATGGTGGCCGAGCAACTGGCTCGTCACAATACGCCAGTGACTACTCTTGATGAACTGTGGTATCGTGTTGAAGCTGCATGGACAGCTGTACCTCTACACGCCATCCAAGCTCTGTTTGACTCAATGCCCAGGCGTATCAAGGCCGTTATTACGGCCAGAGGTGGTTGTTGTGGCTACTGATTTCTCAGGATCTATGCACCGAAATTGCGTAAAAATGTAATCACATCTCAGTTCTTGTATAATATATTTGTCCAATGAATATGCGTTTATCGTCAGCATGTCTTCTTGGTGAAGCAATTTTAAGGGTCAGTAGTGTATTTACTCTGTTATGTCGTCCTTTAATGATCATATGTCAAATTAATACTTTAATATTCTCATTTATTTACTTATGTAACAATTCCTGTAACACTGATGTATATGTTTATTGCTATTCTTTTGTAAAGCCTGTATTACTACAAATGTTATCTGTATTATTATGTTCGTTAGTGATGTATTTTGTACCTTTGTTATTGTATTCTCATGTCGTAAATTTATAATTGTGTAGACACCAGGTCTTCAGATTAAGTTTCATTTCACTGCACGCGTTTCTTTTGGCCATAGTATATGCACTATATGTGAGAAGTTAAAAAAAAAGAAAAAAAAGAGAACCGGACTGTTAGTGCTCGCACGTGTGTTGATAATTCAGCAATGGACTGGTTAACAGCATTGCTGGTTCTAACAACATTTCAAAAAGTTTGTGAGTGCACAACTGGTGGTTTATGGACTTGCTATATTATCCTCACGACTCTTTGATGGTGCTTGTGCAGCCGCACAGTAATGGGCGTACCCAGCGAGGGGCAGGGGGTTGCAGCTGCCCCCCCCCCCCATAGAAGATAATCGCAGTTTTTTACTAGTTTACTGTTTTATTTAATAATAAATGCTGCATGTTTTCTCGGATTGTACAAATGCATTCTTGTATTTAAAATGTTTATTAAAAGCAGTTTTTCACTGGTTTACTGTCTTATTTAATAGGAAGTGCTCTATGTTGCCTCGAGTCCTTGTTTCCTGAGACTAGTATGACCTGCCCCCCCTCCCCCCCCCCCCCCCCCCCCCGCCCCCCTATTTCAGACCCTGGGTACGCCCTTGCGCACAGTCACAACACAGTCACAACAGATGGCTGCTGGCCATCTTTACAAGTTGTACAGTGGGTCTGCACCTCTGGTGGCTCACCAATACCATAATCTCTACCAGGACTACAGTGGGTCTGCTCTGTGATGACCTACGTACCTATATTCTTCAAAACGTCACTGACTCTACTGTGGGGTACCGAGCGATGTGACGCAGTGGTTAGCACACTGGACTCGCATTCGGGAGGACGACGGTTCAGTCCCGCGTCCGGCCTTCCTGATTTAGGTTTTCCGTGATTTCCCAAACAGCTTCAGGCAAATGCCGGGATGGTTCCTTAGAAAGGGCACGGCCGACTCCCTTCCGGAATCCGATGAGACCGATGACCTCGCAGTGTGGTCTCTTCCCCCAAATTAACCCCAACCCTGTGCTGTGGCTTTGCTCTGTTGTGGCCCATTACCTGTTTGCATGTCGAGAGTCAGCACTGTCTTTCCGTTGGAAGGACAACACTACTTCTTCAAGACTGTACTGAAATCCACCACTTCCATGTGCTTTTTCTTTTAATGCTCAGACTTTGAGAAAAAAAACTGCAAATGCTAGTGTGATGATTAATCAGGACTATCTTTATGGACTGTGAAGACAATTTTTGCTTTTGACAAACACTGTATCAATAAGTGTGTACATTTGATATCTTTGTTATTGTACTTGTAATTATGAAAAAAATTTCAGATCAGTATTGGGCACTGCGCAAAACAAATTGTAAGATTTTTTGTGGGGAGCATGGGGCAATGTAAATAGGCTGCTTAGGTTTTTATGTTGGTAACGCCGCGTAGCGCTCTGTCGCTTGTGTAGTGTTGGACAGTTTAATGTGCACAGCGCGTAGCGTTGGGCAGTTGGAGGTGAGCCGCCAGCAGCGGTGGATTTATTATATATATATATATATATATATATATATATATATATATATATATATATATAATGTCTTTTGAACGCTATTAACGTAAATACATTGTTTGTTCTCTATCAAAATCTTTCATTTGCTAACTATGCATATCAGTAGTTCGTGCCTTCAGTATTTAGAATCTTTTATTTAGCTGCCAGTACTGGCGCTCGCTGTATTGCAGTAGTTCGAGTAAAGAAGATTTTTGTGAGGTAAGTGATTCATGAAGGGTATGGGTTATTGTTAGTCAGGGCCATTCTTTTGTAGGGATTTTTGAAAGATTGCGTTGCGCTAACAAATATTGTGTCAGTTTAATGATGATCAGAATAAGTAACGAGAGAACTGTCTGAGTACTTCAGTTTTACTCAGCTGTCTTTGTATAAAATAACGGAGCTTACCAGCATAGTCATTCAAAATTTTTCTAAGACGTCGTTTCACGTTTTCAAATAAAGCCACGGTCTTCAACCATGTCATTATATAACAAAATTGCATTTTATGTGGTTGATCTAGAGTTTTCAAAGGGAATGAAATAAGTTCTTACACAAAGTTTTAGAACGTTTAGAGCAGATAAAAAGAAAGTACGTTATGTGACAAAATTGTCATTGGTGCACCGTTTCCACCCCCAAACGTCCATGAATGTTTCGGCGCTAGTGATGTTCAGAGACTGTGTTCATATTTCCGCGTGATGAATACTGTTTTAGAGAGGATGAATGCTATGAATTTCGTTTTGTGTGTGTGGAAGAGGAGGGGGAGGGGGGAGGGGGGGGGGGGGGGGGGGGGGGGGTAGACGCTGCGGAATAGCTGGTTGCTTGTTTGGATGAAGCTGCAGTCTTTTTTATGTTTTAGCGTCACCATCTCTGAGCATCCCTAGCGTGAAAACTTTCATGGATACGGAGCGGAGAAACGGTGCAGCTGTGTCATTTCTTTTCCTGTGAAAACTCTAAAATTTTGTATAAGCGTTTTTTGAACACCTTATATTTTACTGATCTCTCACTTTTTCCGGGCGGGAAGGAGCGCCTGGTACCCGGCACCAATCCGCCCGGCGGATTTGTGTCGAGGTCAGGTGAACCGGCCAGTCTATGGATGGTTTTTAGGCGGTTTTCCATCTGCCTTTGCGAATGCGGGCTGATTCCCCTTATTCCGCCTCAGTTACACTATGTCGGCTATTGCTGCGCAAACAAGTTCTCCACGTATGCGTACACCACCATTACTCTACCACGCAAACATAGGGGCTACACTCGTCTGGTGTGAGACGTTCCCTGGGAGGTCCACCGGGGGCCGAACCGCACAATAACCCTGGGTTCGGTGTGGGGCGGCGGAGGGGTGAAGTGGACTGCGGTAGTCGTCGTGGGGTTGTGGACCACTGCGGCTGCGGCGGGGACGGAACCTCTCCGTCGCTTCTAGGTCTCCGGTTTACATACAATACATACAATCTCTCACTTTCTCTTGTCCTTCAGCTAAATTGGTATTTATATAAATATGACTCTAAAAATGCTGATAGGCTGCTAAAATGAAGTAAATCTACACGGTAGTCAATCCTCTATTGTGCTGACGCATTTCGGGCAAAGACCCTTCAGAGCACCTAGTAAAAAATACAAAAAAATACAAATAATTGTAAAAGCCCAGTAAATGATTTACTACTTTGTGGATCTCCTTGATTTCAGCAGCCTACCAGCATTACTAGAGGCATGTTTATATTGATTGTGATCGTGGCTACGTATCTCCATCGAGATCTACGTAAATTGGAATTTTAAAATAAAAAAAAAAGGATTTTTAAGGAACGTCATACCAAGGCTAAGCAGCAGAATAATGACAATGTCCCTCCCTCTCGTGCCTACTCATACGACACATTAAAAAGGATGTGTTGCTTAATATGAAAAAAGGCAGACTTCAGTGTGTGACCGGTCATCCGCTTAAGTTTGTCGATTTGACCCTCAATCGTGACGTCATAGAGCCGGGGACTGCTCCCAATATGGCATGTAGCCTGCAATATGACTAGGCGTTCACAGCGACAAGGGAATATCGGTGTAGGAGACGCGGAAGCGAATGTGCGCTGCTGCTTCAATTGGTTCGTGACGCGAGCCGGGAACAAGTGACATATGGGCCATTACGTAGGCGGTAAGTGCGGCGGCGTCAGCAGCTCTCTGGAAACACGCCTGTGGGTGGGTCTCCGCGCCTCGTGTACATGGCGCCACGAGCTCTTGTTTACGGAGGATCTGATGCACCGTCGCCTCGCATCGGCCGCTTTGTTGAAGAGCTCGCAGACGGCGCAGCGCAGCGAGGCAAAGCGCCGCTTTGTGCTACGCCCTCTCCCTCTATCTCTTTCTGTTTACCGACGCCCCTTAATGGACGCATGCACGGACGCGCCGTCGCGGCGCCGCCACAGGAAAACAATAGCTGTTTACCAGCGGATATGGACGCGGCTGCCTGCCTTTCCGCCCTACAGAGAATTTTCTCACTTCCGTCGCGGTTCGTCCAGAGGCGAACAACAACAGTTTCCGGGCGCTGCAGCGACAGCGAACAGTCTTCCAAACTTTTTATGCCAGTTGGAATAATTACTCACTTCCGGTACTGTTGGGGTGACTTTCCGTATTCCTTTTCTGTATACACTCTTCCGCAAAAGCTATAAACATTTTAAAGCAAGTTGTTTCACATAAAATGATCTGAGGACGCTAAAAATCGAGTAGTTATAGGGCAGAAGTAATACCCTCTGCCGCCAGAGCACATATTCATTAATTCTCTTTGTGTTAATGTCTCCGGATGTTAAGATTTGTGTTCAAAAAATGGTTCAAATGGCTCTGAGCACTATGGGACTTAACATCTGTGGTCATCAGTCCCCTAGAACTTAGAACTACTTAAACCGAACTAACCTAAGGACATCACACACATCCATGCCCGAGGCAGGATTCGAACCTGCGACCGTAGCGGTCACGCGGTTCCAGACTGAAGCGCCTTTAACCGCACGGCCACCGCGGCCGGCAAATATTAGTGGTGGTGGTTGTTAGTGTTTAACGTCCCGTCGACAACGAGGTCATTAGAGACGGAGCGCAAGCTCGGGTTAGGGAAGGATTGGGAAGGAAATCGTCCGTGCCCTTTCAAAGGAACCATCCCGGCATTTGCCTGAAACGATTTAGGGAAATCACGGAAAACCTAAATCAGGATGGCCGGAGACGGGATTGAACCGTCGTCCTCCCGAATGCGAGTCCAGTGTGCTAACCACTGCGCCACCTCGCTTGGTCAAATATTAGTCTATCACATTTGCTCAAAATGGCTCAAATGGCTCTGAGCACTGTGGGACTTAACATCTATGGTCATCAGTCCCCTAGAACTTAGAACTACTTAAACCTAACTAACCTAAGGACAGCACACAACTCCCAGCCATCACGAGGCAGAGAAAATCCCTGACCCTGCCGGGAATCGAACCCGGGAACCCGGGCGTGGGAAGCGAGAACGCTACCGCACGACCACGAGATGCGGGCACACATTTGCTGACGGGGCTGCAATATGCTAAAAATTCTTACAAAGTGTTTTTCTTACAATTATTCAGTGTGAACGCCGGTCAGACATCAAGTCGATAGGCGAGTTGTTCCGAAACCTTGCTCAATATTTCAGAAATAACTGTTGCAATAACACTGTTTCTAAAGTCGGATAGATGAGCTGATATCGGAGGCACATACACATAATCGCGTCAGATCGTGTGTGAACGTGGAGGTCATGCATAAAATACTGTGTCAACCCTCTCCTTGCGCCCAGTCCACCGGTCGGATGCAACGTCGTTTAACTAGTAGCGTACTGAGTTACGCCAGTGAGGCGGCGCACTATTTTGCTCCCAAATAACGGTGTGTTGTTCAGCTTCTTCACATTCAGGCACGCGCCATAGTGCTCAGAGCCATTTGAACCATTTAAATTAAAACTACTGAACTGAAGTCCAGCCCCGGCATCTCTTCACCACGCGGTCGGTTGGCAGCGGCAACTACGTTGGCACTCCAAATTTGCGCAGCTGAGGATGATCCTTCAAAATATTAAAAACTGTTTGTTTTTCTCTTTCATTTGGTGTTTTATTTATAATTGTAAGGTGAATGTAATACGTGCTACAAAGCCTTAAAACCCATACATTCGTTTTGAAACACCCTGTATAATTTTACAATAAACCTCGCACGTTATATCTTTGCATTTTTTTGTGATAGGTTCCACCAATAACTGGTTGGTTGTTTGATTCTGGGGAGTGGATCAAACAACGTGGTCATCGGTCTCATCGGATTAGGGAAGTAAGGGGAAGGAAGTCGGCCATGCCCTGGCAAAGGCCCGTTCCGGAATTTGCCTGAAATCACGGGAAACCTAAATCAGGATGACAGGGCGTGGGTTTGAACCGTTCCGGCAGTGAGAACAAATACGAACAATGATTTATTTATTCGTAAAATAAAGGTTGTGATAAGAATTAATCCAGTAATTTTCATTAATTATTATCTTCATCCGATATGAAACTTCCTGGAAGATTAAAACTGTGTGCCTGAGCGTGGCTTCGCCTTTCGCGGACAAGTGCTCTACCGTCTGACCTACCCAAGCACGACCAGCGACGCTTCCTCACAGCATTACATCTACCAGTACCTCATCTCCAACCTTCGACATATTTCTACGTTTTTGTTGACTCAACAACAGGGCGTATATTTTTGCTTGCAGGAGGATATTCAGTTCTTAGTTCAAAACGTGTACGTGAAATAACTTGTTTGCAGGTACTTTATGTGTCATACAGAATATTTCAAATCATTCTTACGCAGCTCATTTCCAACATTCAGATATGTCTGAAGCTCAGAGTACATGACACACACACAATACGATAGCTTCCTGCCGACCATCTGCCCAACTTCCAAGCACAGGCCAAGAAGAACAAAGCTGATACATACGTCAAATAATATCTTTTTCACAACAAATTAGTTACTGGCCGATAATAGTTTACGAAGTTAAAAGTCCGTAACTAACGAGTCCAATGTAAGTAACTTCAATTATACTTGGACAACCAAATTTGGAAATAAATCTAGCGTATGAAAACTAATTAAGTTTTTGAAAAATAATAAAACTAACGATTTTGCATTAGACTCATGTTTGAATGCATTACCTCATATATGTGTAGAAACTACTTAATTTACGTAATTAAAACTGTATGATTTGCAAGATTATAATTTTGAACTTATCCGTATCGAATAGTAAATTTATTGAGCGTATCGAGTTGTTAAATGCATAGTGGAAGTGACCCAATGACCAATTCTATTACATGTCTAGCCGCACAGCACGTGCCTAGATAACAAAAGTTCTCGGATCGAACCCTGGTTGGACCGCGGGTTTTTCAGTGTAGCATTCATCTTTCAAGGATTTGGATATCCGCCAAAAACGACACAGATTATGATTCCACTTTAAACAGTAGATACCCTTTCGTCACTTGGACAACTGGGTAGGTTAGGGTCGCACAAGTCACCGGATTGGTGTACAATAGAAAAACCTGCACCAGACCGTTGAGCGACACGAAAGTATTATTACACAAATAATATTCAATATCGCCTCTAGTCTTTAGCTGAAACCAGTGATTGCTGATCAGAACCCGTAGATCTGGTAATTTGTGGGAACGTTTATTTCCATGTTTCACTCGTCATTCCAAATAGTTCGACACATTTTCTATGGAATTAAAAATGGGTGATATAGTAGGCCAATCGAGTTGTGCCGGCCGGTGTGGCCGTGCGTTTCTAGGCACTTCAGTCTCGAACCGCGTAACCGCTACGGTCGCAGGTTCGAATCCTGCCTCGGGCATGGATGTGTGTGATGTCCATGGTTAGTTAGGTTTAAGTAGTTCTAAGTTCTAGGGGACTGATAACCTTATATGTTAAGTCCCATAGTGCTCAGAGCCATTTGAACCATTTTTGAATCGAGTTGTGATAGGTGACCGAGTTCTCGTCGGACCATGCATGTTCGAGAGTTTTCCTCTGACAAATACTGTTGTTATATTCTCCTCCACTCCGCCCCCCCCTCCCCCCAGCCAGTCACCATTCACAATTAGAAAGGTACGAAGATTGTTGTACAACGTTCTATCGGTGACGCGGTCGCTACAGGCTGAGCACTAGCCATGATTGTGAGTGATGAAGAAATGGAGTCGGAGAAGAAATGGATTATCTCGTTTTTAAAGGAACAACCACAGCAAATGCCTCAAGCAATTTAGGGAAACTGCCGAAATTTAAATTTAGATGTCTTTTCAGTCCGTAGTTGGAACAGGAGGTACGGATGCATCGTTAACTCAAATGGGAATCCCTGGGGGAAGACGACGTTCTTTTTACGAAACATTATTGAAAAAATTTTGTCTCCGGGGGAAGACGACGTTCTTTTTACGAAACATTATTGAAAAAATTTTGTCTCCGGCTCGAGGTGATGTTTCATCGCGTGTGACGATTTTCGCCAAAATATTGTCGCAAACATCCTCGTAGCGAGCCGAAGTGGCCGTGCGGTTAAAGGCGCTGCAGTCTGGAACCACAAGACCGCTACGGTCGCAGGTTCGAATCCTGCCTCGGGCATGGATGTTTGTGAAGTCCTTAGGTTAGTTATGGTTAACTAGTTCTAAGTTCTAGGGGACTAATGACCTTAGCAGTTGAATCCCATAGTGCTCAGAGCCATTTGAACCATTTGAACCTCGTAGCGAGCAAGGAATTCCGCACAGATGGTACATCGTTTCTCTTGATTCTCTTCTGTGAGGCGGCGAGTACCCCAGGTGGTAGGCGAGTGTGTTCGCACTACAAACAGTGACGTCCAGTTGAGCAGCAAGGTGTTTGATTGTGAAGCGTCAGTGACTTCGGATAAGAGTGACCGCACGTTGCAACAGTGCAGGAGTAGCAGCTGTATACGGCCGACCGGCAAGCGGAAGATGGACAGGTTTGCGCGACCTTCTGGCACCTTGTCCACCGACTCACTGTGCTTTTGTTCACTGCCAGGTCTCCGTAGACACTCTGAAAGCGCTTTGGAAATCTGAGATGGTCTGGTTTCCAGCCAAAAGCAACTAAATTACAGCTATCTGCTTCGAAGGGACTGACCGTTATGTCCGAGCGGTTCTATGCGCTTCAGTCTGGAACCATGCAGGATGTGTGTGATGTCCTTAGGTTAGTTAGGCTTAAGTAGTTCTAAGTTCTAGGGGACTGATGAACTCAGATCTTAAGTCCCATAGTGCTCAGAGCCATTTGAACTTTTTTTTTTTTTTTTTTTTTTTTTTTTTTTTTTTTTTTTTTTTTTTTTTTTTTTGAACGCACCTCCATTACAGACGCCATTTCCAAGGCTACGTATAGAGCTGTAACCTGTCGTCGGAACTCCGTGAAACTATGCGGGATCAAGAGGTTCAAATGGCTCTGAGCACTATGGGACTTAACTGCTGTTGTCATCAGTCCCCTAGAACTTAGAACTAGTTAAACCTAACTAACCTAAGGACATCACAAACATCCATGCCCGAGGCAGGTTTCGAACCTACGACCGTAGCGCCTAGAACCGCTCGGCCACCACGGCCTGCCAGCGGTGGGAGAGGGGGAGGGGGGGGGGGGCTCAAGAGGAAATATTCCACGATGTCTCGCAACAGACTCCGCACTTTTACAACCGAAAGTGGCCGAAAAAAATGTGTTGGAGGCCTCTCGTACATGGAAGGAACGCTCACTCCGAAATAGCGAAGACGACCGAGCACGTGCCGCCGAATCCATGCCAGCGTCCGGCCAAACTGTGTGGGGCTGCTTCGTGGGGCGGTCAACCCCCCCGCCCCCACCCTCCCTCTCCGAAGTATAAATCACCGCAGTGTTTTGTTTCTGTCAGAATTTGTTTCCAGCGTCGGCGGGCCCGCCTGCGACAGCGGCGGAACGGATATCGAGCCTAATGGATGGCGGCGTCCATCTGATGCCCCGCCCACACGTCGCACGCACACACAAAGTTCCGGTGCTCCCCCCGCACTTTCTGACAGCCTATTGTATCGCCGTATAAAGTTCCGCGGGGCCTCGTGCGCCGAGAAAACACGACGGCCGACCACGCCGTCTTGCTGGGGCAGATACGCAAAGAATAAACTGCGCCCGCGTCCGGTGAAGACGTTCCCGAAACAATCTCCGCGAGTTACCCCAAGTTTACGGCCAACGCAAAATACTTACAAAGCAGTAGCTTACAAATACGCCCTAAGGCCAAACTACGATATCGTCCTTCATAACACACTTTGTAGCCGACCGTCCTCGTTTCCTCCTCTCCAGAGACTCCAGCTTCCATTGCTTTCTGCTATCTACAAGGCGTGTTTTTTAAGTAAGGTCCGTTTGAACATAAGTGCACAACGAAAAGTTATTTCAAAAAAAGTATATTCATTTTCACAAAGTTCATACTTCACTCTATTTTTCGACATACTTGCCAAGTTTGTTGAAACACGCATCATACGTGTCAACCAATTTTAAAATACCCTCTTCATAATAAATTTCCACCTGCTCCGATAACCAAGAGTTCACTGCCATTTTCACGTCGTCGTCGTCATTGTAACGTGAGTCGTGACTGGCTCATGCTATGTGTTGCATTGAACCTTAGTTGCTATTCTGCGTTTAGTCTCCGGCGGTTATCGCGATTGTGCTGTTATCCTCTCTTTCCGTAAGTGGCAGCAGCAGTGTGTATCAATATTGGCACCTTGGACTATCTTTGGCTTGGCGCTTATAGTTTCCGGCTGGGCTTTGTGCGGCCAGTTGATCGGTTCACGTGGATCAGCGCGGAAACCTCCACAGCGCGTGGTTTGGCCAGGCCCGCTGGCGGCCTCTATCTGGTGTCGGGGTGTGTGGTGCTGTTCCCAATGCTATGAGGTTCGTGGCTCACCGATCCTGGACATGAACGCTGACTTAATCTACCAGCAAGTCACGACTGTTCACATTGTGTCGTTTTGAGTTCGTTGTTGGCTGTTGGGATATTTCCGCGAGCAACAATGTCTGTTTTCAAGATGTCAAATTTTAGCCACCCTCCGGTGGAGTTTAACAGTACTTAATTATTTGAATTGAACTGCAAGAGCGGAATCTTCTGTCTTGTGGCGTTAACATTCCGATTACCTTCCCTGGCCGTCGACGTAAATTCAGGCAGTGTATTTTCCTCATGATGTTTTCGCTGTCCAGCACGGTGTGTGGTTTGACAGCTCACTGTATAATTCGTTGTGGGCACCAATACCTTCTACGTTGTTCCATTGAACTCCCTGTTGTGTGCTGGTCGGATGAAGCGGAGGTTATCTTGTCGGTGGGTCTGTTGACTGTATGTCGGTTGGGTTGTCGTCAGATCGGCAATGGTTGGGCCGACTGCCTGCCTCACCTAAGCGAACGTTAGTGTTTGAATTCCAGGCCGACCCTCGGAGCTTCTGAGCGCCCTTGAGTATACTGCCGTTTCTTGTTTGTTCTTGTTGTTTATACTTTTATGGCTTCTAGCCGATTTTTAGATCAAAGTTGTTTTGCCCTTAAGGCGTCAGATGGTTTGGGCCTTCAGCCTCGTTAAGGAACTGTTTTAAGATAAGGCTTTGCCTTTTAAGTTTCTGATTTTTGTTGAGCTTTAAGTTATTGGCTTTCAGCCGTTTTTAAATTAAAGTGGTCTTGCCCTTAAGGCATGAGATTGTATGGCGCATTCACGTGTGCTTTTTTTAAAAAAAATTCTTGGTTCTTGTAAAGTTTCATCAAATAAAAGGTTGTATGTTCAAGTGTAACTGACAGCCGCTTATTTTGGACCCTTTCCACAGCTTAAACTACCTGTTCTTTCCCGTGGGCTTAGCTCGGTGTCTCATAATCGTTGCCAGTGAGGTGTTGTTTGAGGTGGAGGAACAGATGGTAATCGCTCGGTGCAAGATCAGGACTGTGGGGTGGGTGGTCTACAACTTCCCAGCCAAAACTGTCCAATAAATCGCGGGTCTGCCCTGCAGTGTGACGCATAGTCATGGAGAAGGACAATTCACTTTGTCAGCATGCCGCGTCTTTTGCTTTCAGTGGCTCTGCGCAACTTTCTCAGGGTTTGGCAGTATGCTTCTACATTGATAGTGGTTCCTCGTTGCATGAAGTCGACCAACAAAACACCATGCCTATCCAAAACACCGACGCCATGATTTTGCTCTGGAACAGTGTCTGTTTCTCATTCACCTTTACAGCCAAGTGTGTGTGTGTGTGTATCCATTTCATGCTCTGTTGCTTCGATTCGGTCGTGATATGAGAACTCATATTTCATCTCCAGTTAACGATCTGACTCAAGAAGCCGTCACCTTCTTCGTGATAACGAGATAAGAACTTCATCGCACATTCAAATATTTGGTTTTTGTGGTCTTCTGTTAGGAGTTTCAGGACCCAACGGAAGCACAGTTTCCTAAACTTCAGGTGTTCAGAAACAATGTTGTAAAACACTGATATCGACATGTCAGGAAATTCATTTGAGAAACCTGTTATTGTGAAGTGCCTGCTCTCACGAATCCTCGCTTCAACTGAAGCCACCAAATCGTCTGTAATCAAAGAAGGGCGACAAGAGCGGTCCTCATCATGAACGTTGTCACGGCCATCTTTGAATTCTCGTACCCAGTTACGCACTTTGCTTTCACTTATAACAGTATGACGGTACTCTACGCAAATCTGTCGATGAATTTTTGCAGCAGACAGTTTCCTTGCTGACAAAAATCTAATCACTGAGCGAACCTCACACGCGACGGGCGAGTTGGTAGTCTTAAATATTTTGAAAGCACAGAACAGATAGGTACAGGTTAGCTACAGAGCTGAAAATGAGCACAGTAGTTCCTGAGGAATTCCGGTACACGACGTACGCGCTCGTTGCGGTATGCGCACGAACTACTAGTGTCTACAACAAAATGGACCTTACTTAAAAAGCACACCTCTTGATTTCATTCGTCCTCCAACACTTCCTGCAGAATTATCTTTTTAGTCATCTTAAAAGGAGGCTGTGTCTTCCGGTAAATTTCAACACCGAAAAGGAAGCGGTCTTCTCATACCTCTTTTATAATTGATTAAGCGTGACCCAGTACTTCACTTGTTTGACAATTTCACCCATTAATAGACAAAGGAATTGCTCGTGTACTCGTTGACGTGTTCTCAAAAACTTGTCTCAGTACGGCCTCTTTCAGTTCTGGTCCGCGGCGTCTCGTCGGAGCACCACGGTCACGCCTGCTGATGGTGGATGAATCCTTCGTCGAAGCCGTTGCGTAATTGTGGCAAAATTAGTATGCGATGGAATCGGACGTTGTGGAGAACGATCTTGATAAAGCGACGAGCAGCTCTTCCATTACCGTGAGCTTCGCCATTGAGAAGGATCATGTCGGTGTATTCTGCTACCGTGTACTAGGACATGTTTATCTAAACACTCACACACGCCAGTGAGGTTAGAACCAGTCAGAGAGGTAGAACAGACGTTAAAAGACATCAGCCGATCCGACAGAAGCATCCCACGAACAATAAGAGACTGGAATAGACGGGAGAACCGATAGAGGTACTCAAAGTACCCTCCGCCACACACCGTCAGGTGGCTTGCGGAGTATGGATGTAGATGTAGATGTAGATCCCAACCATGACTATCCTGTTGCATAGCTCCCTAGCAGACTTGTTTTCTGATGGCTGTAGCACGGAAGCGGTACGTTTCCGAAAGTGGGTTCCGGTTCAAAATATCATGTTCTCACCCCCTTCTACAAGTCCTAGAAGTATCGAATGAGAATTTCTGAACACCCTATATAAAACGGCCAGAATACCCCCGGACTTAGAGCAGAAAGTGATTATCTCAGTTCCAAAGAAAGGGGGTGCTGACATTTGTTCACAAAGTTCGCCTCCTTAGCTGAGAGGTCAATGCGTCTGACTGCCATGCGGAGCATCCGGGTTCAATTCCCGGTGCTGTCAGGAAATCGGCAGCTGTTGGCCATGACGCGCTCTTCTGGGCTTGATCGCAGGGTTTAGTTTTTGTGTCTGTTTAGTAAGCCATGTTTTCAAAATACTGACACGAATGATTTATTGATGAATGGAGAAACTGGTAGAAACTGACCTTGGGAAGATCAGGAGAAATGCAGTTACGCGCGAAGCAATATTGATGCTGCGACTTATCGTAGAGGATAGATAAAAGAACGGCAAATCTCTGTTTGTAGCATTTGTTGATTGGGAGTTCTCTTTTGACTCTTTTTGACTGGAATATATTTTTTTTTTGAGATTCTGATGTTATGAGGGATGACATACATCGAGCGAAAGGTTGCCTAAATCATGTACGAAAGTCAGACCACAGTTATGAGACAAAGAACAATAAAGAGGAGCAGTAGTTGAGCGGTCTGCGCGTTGAGCAAACTCTGAAGACATCCAAAACAGAGCATTGGAAAGAGAATTAAACTTCAGGGAGAAGAAATAAAAATTTCAAGGTCTGGCGACTATATTGTAATTCTGTAAGTGCCAGGAAACGGCTTGTACGAACAGTTGAACGGAATGGATAGTGTCATGGAAATAACATCAACAAAAGTAAAAAAAGGATAATGGAATGTAATCGAATTAAATCAGGCCATTATTAGTTAATGAAACACTAAAAGTAGGAGGATTTTTATTATTTAGGCAGAAAAATAACAGATGACCGACAAAGAAGAGATCGTATGAAGTGCAGAAAGGCAATAGCAAAAAAGCTTTTCTGAAAGAGAGAAATTTGCAAACATGGAATATAACTGTAAATATTAGGACTCCCTTCGTGAAGCTACAGTGAGTCACATAAAACCGGTACTCCTCATGTACTGCTCAATGATCTCTAGTCGAATTGCTTGTGAAGTAGTATGGATGCCCGCGGCCACCAATTCCAGCGTCTCTTATATACAGGTAAATATTTTTTAATGTTACTATTAGCTGTTCTTTTTAGTTACTTTCTATTGCTTGAATCTCGGGCGTGGCTTATAGGTTTTATGTGGGGGACGCCTGTATTTGTGTGGAGTGTATGGAAGTGCAAGGCGGACGATAAACGGTTTGGGCAGAAAGAGAGGCGAATCTTTTAAATAGGACGTTGCAGAGCAACTGACAGATTTCTGATCTGTTGAATAATGAGAGGAACCACTTAGGAGAAAATTAATTTGTGCCTTTGCTTTCCTAAGAGAAGGGATGTGTTCTCATGAAACATTCAACGAATGAATGGTACTATAACGGGGTGGGACTGAGAACTGCACTGAAATCAACGTATGTTCAAATTGTTGTAAGTTACAGTAGTCATGCAGAGATGAAGACGCTTGCACTGGTTTAGTAGCATGGAGAGCTGCTTCAAACATATCGTTGTCAGTGGTTATGTAATCGCTGGCTTCGGAAGGCTTTACAAAAACTTTTAAACCTGTGGGATACCTTTACTTCTTTGCCAGTAAGTCAATTTCCTGCCGAACACAGTAGTGGGTAGTGTATAAAACTCGAATTAGTGTAGAGAATAATTTAGCACGTTCACTGATAAAATTTAATGCAACAGTTGCATCGCGAAAGACTTGCCTCTATGCTACGCTATATTAAATGGTTAAATAAATGATTCCTTACAATAGGCTCATAGAGCATCGATACTGTCAATGTAGGGATAATCTGTGAAATATTGTGATTGAATGGAACCTTTGTCCTGACAATTTTATCACTTCCGTTCTATATATTATCACTGGAATTCTATGAATTGAAGTCCGACCCCATTAGCTCAGTGAATACCACGCCAAGGGGCCCGCGTTCGATTTCCGGGTGGGGCACGAGATTTTGTCCGCTCAGGAACTGGGTGTTGAGTTGTCATCATCATTTCATCCCCACCCCCGACGCACAAGTCGCCCAATGTGGCGTCGAATGCAATGAGTACTTGCACTCGGCGACCGAACCTCCCCGAATGGGGGACTCCCGACCCACAATGCCGTACGCTCATTTCCATTTCTGTGTACTGAAATCCAATTTGAATACCTTTTCAAGGTGAATGTGACTTCGTATATACAGAGAAGCTGTGTTGCATCACCGCTGAAATTCGCTAATCGTAGTACATTAACAAAAGCGTTCACTCATTCGTTCTGTGTCGTGATATTAAGTACAGGGAGTACGCATTTGTGTCATTGAGGTGCTCTGCATGGAGAATGGACGGGTTATTCATCAGTTGTACTTCTGAAATAAAATTACGTAATCAAACGAAAAGCGAACGACCGTGCTGCAGGCTATATCTAACTCACCATCATTCACAAAATCCCACAACTTGCGTAGAAATAAATCTTTAAACATGAAAACTGAGATTCGGACAGTTGTAAGAAAACCGCTAGTCACGCACGTGTAACTTAATAGAATATATTCCCAAAAATACGTCGTAGCAGTCACTAACATTTATTAGTCACAATCATAGTTCTAAAATCGTCCACAATCGGACGTAATTTTGTCAGTCACAAATTTATCAAGAAGACCGCACACAATAATATATTCTGGCAATTGCATTCAGTATCTCCGCAAAATCTCAGACAGTGTTAGTCCCAGTTCATCTCAGTTCTCTCCCTCTCAATCTAAACAAATTACGAAGAGTAAGCCCTGACCATCTCCCACAGAGTGGAACGGTCTATTGCAATAGAATGTTCAATGTTAAATCTGATTGCGGGCTCTCACCCAGCGTATCATAACGTAAAGCTAAATGTTTTCTTATTTTCAACAGAATTTATAGATTCTTTATACACAGAATAAACGATAAATTAAATGTAGTGGAAAACAGGACAAAAGAAAGCGGATAGCATAACGCTAAGCATTGCGTCAGAAAACTTTTTCACTGAGTGTTGGTCCGCATAAGCAGAATGCCTTCCAAAACGAACAAGAATAGTAGATGGGGTGTACAATGGTCTGTTGAGTTCCTGAAGCCTGCAGGAACAACAGCCCATCAAGTTTCACCAGTCTGACAAGTTGCTTGAACACCACCACTGACGCGAAGCCAGGCGGTATTCCACGGTTTCAGTTTTTACAAGTCTGTAAGAAGTAAACTTGTATCGGTTACGAAAGCATTATTGTTTGTACACTGCTGGCCATTAAAATTTTAACACTCCAGAAGACGGCACGCAACAAACGTCAATATATATATATGTGGTGCCTGTACTTTCAGACATGTCTCAAAGAACAAACACCACATACATATTCTCTAAATAGCCAAAGAAACTGGTATAGGCATTCAAATTTCATTACAGATATGTCTAAACAGGCAGAATATGGGAACGCCTGTATCAGACTACAAGTGTCTGGCGCACTTGTTAGGTAAGTTGCTGCTGCTGCAATGGCAGGTTGCCAAGATTTAAATGAATTTGAACGTGGTGTTATAGTCGGCGCATGAGCGATGAGACACAGCGTCTCCAAGGTGGCGATGAACTGGGAATTTTCCAGTAAGAAAATTTCTCGAGTGTACCGTGAATATCAGTAATCCGGTAAAACATCAAATCTCCGACATCGCTGTGGCCCGAAAAGGATCCTGCGAGAACGGGACCAACGACGACTATAGAGAATCGTTCATAGAGACATAAGTGCAATCCTTTCGCAAATTTCTGCAGATTGACAAGTGTCAGCGTGCAAATCATTCAACGAAACGTGACGTTATTGATATGGGCTTTCGGAGCCGAAGGCCCTCTCCTGTATCTTTGATGACTGCACGACACAAAGCTTTACGCCTCGCCTTAGCCCGTCATCACCGGCATTGGACTCTTGATGACTGGAGACTTGTCGTTTCAAATTCTATCGGGCGGAGGACGGACGTGTACGGGTATGGAGACAACCTCATGCCCCTGATACGTCTAGACACGACTCTGACAGTTGACATGTACGTCTGATCACCTGCATCAACTCATGTTCATTGTGCATTCCGACAGCTTTTGGCAATTCCACCAGGAAAATGCGACAATGCACAGGTCCAGTACTGCTACACAGTGGCTCTAGAAACACTCTTCGAGTTTAAACACTTCCGCTGGCCGCCTGCCTCCCCAAACAGGAACACTATTGAGCATATCTGGTGTGCCTTGCAACGTGCTGTTCAGAAGAGATTCCCCCCCCCCCCCCGCCCCCCCCCCCCCCCCCCCCACTGTCGTACTTTTACGGATGCATGGACAGCCCTGCAGGAATCATGGTGTCAGTTCCCTCCAGCACTACTTCAGACATTAGTCGAGTCCACGCCACGACGTGTTGCGGCACTTCTGTGTGCTCGCGGGGGCCCTAAACGGTATTAGGTAGGTGTGCTAGCTTCTTTGACTCTTCAGTGTCTACATAATTAAGGCGATAGCGGCCAGCGATCTCTTCCGTGGGGATGCACACCAGGCTCGAACACTTACGGGAATCGGCGAAATGCCGCAAGTAATGAGGATGGTGGGCAAAGGGCACTACACTAGTAGTGTGTGGATAAGCTATGAATTTGGGATTGCCGGGAGGCGTGCTATGATAGCCCGTGCAGTTTTGATGACCACTGTATCCGGATGGGTTCAAATGGTTCAAATGGCTCTGAGCACTATGGGACTTAACATCTTAGGTCATCAGTCCCCTAGAACTTAGAACAACTTAAACCTAACTAACCTAAGGACATCACACACATCCATGCCCGAGGCAGGATTCGAACCTGCGACCGTAGCAGTCCCGCGGTTCCGGACTGCAGTGCCTAGAACCGCAAGACCACCGCGGCCGGCTGCGGATGGGTTCAGTTCCGCTTCCAGCGCCGAGAGGGAAGGTTCTTGTTTATTTCACTTGCCGCAGCGTCGCTTGTGCAGAGTTTTCCTCGTTAGTGTTGTTCTGTCCGCCGAGTGAATCGTAGCGCCTCAGCTCCGGCTTTACTGTCTGTTTGTGTTCGTCTACTTGCACCGGCGTCGACCACTCCTCTATGGCTACCATGGTTCCACGAAAAGGTACTGTGAGCTTTACTTTCGATAAATCAACGCGACACGTGCGGCCGCATCTCTAGAAATCGACGATTTGCTTGTCGATACAATTCATGTGAATTCTGATCAGGTCCACACCGCTTATTTTGATGCAGACAAGTACGTGTTTTACGTGAAATTTATGTATCCTCTTCACGTTGAAAGATTACTGTCGCGACTTGGTTCTCAAGTCCCGTTCAAGCATCGCGATAATTCCGTTAGTATGGTGTCCCTCGCAGGTGCTGAAATCGAATATACCAATGTTCGAGTGTTCAACTTCTAGCCAGAAGTTGATGGCAACTTTCTGAAGGACATGCTGACTCCTTGTGGTAACGAGGAAAACGTCCGTCGTGAATGCTGGTCTACTCAACACAGGTTACAGTGTTACAGGTGGAATTCGTCCCATAGAAATGCATGTCAAACGCAGTCACATTTACAAGTGTGTGGTTACCGCGTCCGTGTCATGTATACTGGTCAAGAGGGAACCTGCTTCCTATGTAATGAAACTGGACACGTTAGGTCTAATTGTCCACGGGCGGTTTTTGTAATAAAGCCGTCATTAGTGCAGCGTCACAAACTGACTGTTGCTGTTCTTGTTCCTTCCACTCCCGCCATCGGGCCTACTTCTGCTTCAGATTATGATGGAGAAACAGTTCTGATAATCGTGTTAATCGTGTCAGTGAATTTCCACCTTTACCTCCGCGACAGGTTCAGAATCCTATTGACTCCAAGATAGAACCTATAACGGTGACCAACAAGCGATGTCGCACTCAGGATGGCGATGGTGAGGATTTGTCTGTGCCTTCTGCGCCACCCTCCTCCGCATCGATTGTGTGCCCTGCTCCTCTCGATGCTACGGCACCTCCCGTCCGTGTTACGGTGAGTGGCAAAGAAGTTATCTCCAGTATCACTCCTGCTCGCGAAGTGACTCCTTCTGAGCTACCTGTGTGTGGAGAGGGTGCGGAGTCCCCCCCCCCCCCACTCCCTCCCCTTCGTCTTTGTGTCCTCCGTTATAGCCTGAGACGATGCAATGTCCTCCTGTTTCATCATCTTCAGCCGCCGATGGTTTCGTGCATTTGCCAACTACAGTCATACCCGAGAAGAATAAAATTAGCGACCAAGTATCACCTGTTGCATTGGCTGTTCTACAGAATGCTTCCGCCTTAGTGACTGGAACTGCATTACATGACCCTTGTTCTGATGGGCAGGGAGCTGTGCCTATGACTCCTCCCACACCTCCATCTGCGTAGGCCGCCATCCCACGCAGCCGACAGAAACAGCGTATACCACCTGACAGTGCGGTGGCACGTAAGAAATCTAAGAAAAAAGGTTGCGACGACGGGGGTTCTGGCCCTCCGATGTCTGATTCCTCTGAGGATTCCGCAATGGACCTTGACTCTCAGCTGTCTACCTAATTCTACTCGGAGATTCCGTACTTCCCTGTCCAGCTGCGATCAGTGACCCAAGGCTACACGTTCCTTTCCTCAAACGTTAATCGTGTGGAATCATAATTGCGATTGGCTTCGATGCTTCTGTTCATTTACGATTCATCTGCGGACATAGTCTTCTTACATGTGTTATTTTGTAATTTCTCCTTACGTGGTTCTCGTATGAACTTCAATGTAGCACCCGAAAATTTTACGAGGACCGTCTTATTCTTTCGCGAAGGCATTCCTATTGCTGAGGTGGAAATGTTGGATTATGGCAGGGGCATAGGTTGTCAGCTATTTAATCTTACATTGGTTCTTTTATTTGACGCTTCTGGCACTGGTCGCGCAGTGGATCGCGTTTTTATAAAGAGGATATTGTGTATGTGTTGCATAAGAGGCCTCTGGGTATTCTGTTGGGTGGTGATTTGAACTGTATTGCTTCAGGCAGATCAATCTCCTAATTTTAATTTCTCTCGTGAATTGCATGAATTGGTCCACTCCTTACGCCTGAAGGACGTCTGGATATGTAAATACACAACGTTAGTTAAGTTTACCCACTTTACTGCGACATCTAGTAACAGGTTAGATAGGTTATCAAACTGCCTGAGCGATAGTATTCTTAATGATGAAGTCATCCCAGCTTCCTTTACGGATCACTGTGCTGTGGCCACAACTCTCAATCTTGAACGGCAACCAGTCAAATTGTTTCGCCCTCGGTGGATGTTAAACGTCGCTCACCTAGCTGACCCATCTCTCGATGATGTGATGCGAGTCGCGTGGGAGCGTACTCTACGGTCCACTGGGAAATATTCTTCCACCCTTGACTGGCGAACACAGCTTGCAAAACCGAGGCTCAGGCAAACTTTGATACTTTTCTGTGCTGCCAAAGCGCGAGACTTTAGGAGAACTTATCAATATTACTATTCCATCCTGCGTGAACTTATGCTACTTCAGATCCCGCCCCTCTGCGAATTGAGGATCTTAGGCGTGTAAAAGCAAAATTGTAGACCTTGAAGAGAATACGAATGGGAGGTTCGAAAATCCGATCTAAACCGTGTTCATCGGTGACGGAACAACTGACTTACTTACATCATTTGCTTCGGCATCAGACCCGTCACCGACGCGCTTGTATTCATTCTCTGACGACAAATGGTGGACGTACCGTAATGGCGCAAGCTGATATAGTGCATATCTTACACCAGTACTATGCAGAAATCTATGACGTCGATGAGTCCAATGAAACCTTTTACGACCCACTTGTCAGCATCTTGGATACGAAAATTACACCTGAACATAATGCAACGCTCTTACCTGCTATTCACCTCGAGGAAGTTTACAAACTTATTGTGGGATCGCCTTCTCAAAAGTCCCCGGGTCTAGATGCACTTCCCAAGGAATTTTACTTGCATTTTTGGCCGTTGTTGGGTGCTATCTTTATCTCCGTTTTGAATGAAGTCTCATCGGATAGTGTCGACCTCGTTCAAAGTGGGAAAAATTGTTTTAATACTGAAACCCACTGATAGCTTTGGCCCACTTACTTTTTTAAACTTTAAGTGTACGACTTTGGCGAGAGCAGTTACCATAGGACGTCGCCTCTGATGGAGACGGTTATTGCAAACCATCAAAGCTGCGTACCTGGTCGTACCATTCTTACCCCTTAGTCGAGTGTCGTGACGTGGTTTCCGTTGCTGCTGTAACGTCTGTTCCTTTTACCCTTGCATTTCTAGACTTCGATAAGGCATTTCATCGTCTTAATCACGACTTTCTGCTTCGGATTCAAAAGACAGTTGGTTTCACTGTTGACTCACGGCGAGTGCTCTCAAATCTGTTTACGGGTATTTTGGCTTCGGGTGTTGTTAGTGGCCAACTGACGGCCTCAATAAATATCCGTAGGTGAGTACCTCAAGAAAGCCCGCTGTCTATGACTTTGTTTGCGTTGTCACTGGAGCCCCTACTTCGGATACGAGAATCCCAGCTGACAGGTTGGACGCTTTCTGGTGGGACTATATCTGTTCGTGCATACGCGGATGACGTTATGATTCTACTTCGCGATCCTGCTGAAATACCTCGACTGAAGGCTCTAATCGAAGATTTTTGTTAGAGTTCAGGTGCAAAACTTAATGAAGGTAAATGCAAGCTTCTTCCCTTGCGAGGTTTTGATGACGCGTTTGTTCCATGGGCTACTGCGGTGGATCGGCATACGTCTTTCAGTATCATCATTGATTGTTGTCCACTCAAAATGGCTGATATTAGAGCACGAAAGGCGTTCTCTTACTATGCACCAGAAAGTCCGAATATTGGATACATACATCTTACCCAAAGCTTATTGTGTGGCCCAAGTTTATCCGCTTCCCTCGATGATGGCGAAGAAACTTCAACAGTTGTTTTGTCGTTTCTTATGGAAGATACATATATTTCGCTTACGGTATGAGGTGATAACGAAGCCTCATTCCTTTGGGGGGTTGGACCTGACAGATATACGGAGGAAGACGCAAATGCTATATCTGCGGCGTACTCTTTTGACGATGACTCAAGAAACTCACACGTTCACACCTCATTTATCCCCCTGCGGGTCCAGGGTAAGAATAGGCCCGAGGTATTCCTGCCTGTCGTAAGAGGCGACTAAAAGGAGTTTCAACCGTTTCGGCCTTTCATGTGATGGTCCCCCTTGGGGTTTGACCTCCATTTTTCAAAATTCTACAGAAGTACGAGCCTTTTGGGGAAGGACGCCTTACGTGGTGTACCACTGGTCCTCAGTGCACTAAGTCCTTGGCACTCAGCATTGTACCGGCGTTGTAACCATACCCACTATTCCTCAAATTGGGCCTAAACGCCTGATGGGTTGTACAAGTTACGCCCATAGTGCATCCCCATCTGCACCTACGATCATGATGGACTTTCCATGGCATCAGAAATCCAGCACGGTAGCCAGCCCGTTGTGGTGGGGTCGTCATGTACCCTCTAGATTGTAGCCCTCTGACAACACAGGGATCGTACTGCCGATACCTGAGCTGCACCCTCCCCACGTCGGCCAAGGAGTAGATGCCCGTCTCCTTGGGGCATCAGGACTCCCGGCAACAGTCATCCTGCCAGGTGGCCCTTGCTGAGGCTGGGTGGCGCCCGTGGGGAGAGCCCCTGGTCGGAGTGGGTGGTATTGGGGCGGACGTTTCGCAGATGAAACGTCAACGCGTATCAGGTCGCTCTGCAGCCGAGTCTTTCAAACGGAAAGGTACTGTCTCTAGTTCTGGTTCTCCTGCCCTTTCCCCCTTGGCCACTCCCTGGGAGGAGGGACAGGCCCGCCGGCTTGGGGCGAAGTACTTCCCCCGCTATTTGGTCTGTTCTCGAACCGATGGGGGGACGTTCGCCACCTCCAAGCCCATGTTCTTTGTTCAGCACATTGAGGACATCTTCGGGGAAATCGAGGCTCTCAGTAAGATGCGTTCGGGGTCCGTTCTTATAAAGACCACCTCCGCCACACAGTCGGCGGCGCTCCAGGCGTGCGACCACCTAGTGTCCAGTGTCCAGTCTCCATTGTCCCGCATCTGGCACTAAATAGGACGCAGGGGGTTATTTTTCATCGGAACCTCCTGCTACAATCTGATGAGGAGCTCAGGGCCAACCTGGAGCGCCGAGGCGTGCATTTCGTCCGGCGAGTCCAGCGCGGCCCCAAAGACCGTCGCATCGACACCGGGGCCTTTATCCTCGCCTTCGAGGGGGACGTTCTCCCGGAGAAGGTAAAGGTGATGTGCTACCGGTGTGACGTGCGACCTTATGTCCCGCCTCCTATGCGCTGTTTTAGGTGTTTGCGCTTTGGGCACATGTCATCACGGTGTGAGGCTGAGCCCCTTTGTGGCGATTGTGGACGTCCTCTTCGTGAGGAACATACATGCACCCCACCACCTCGGTGCGTTAATTGTCCTGGCGTCCACTCGCCTAGATCCTCAGACTGCCCCGCATATCAGAAGGAGAAGAAGATACAAGAAATCAAAACTTTGGATCGGCTCTCTTATTCTGAGGCCCGGAAGAAGTACGACCACCTCCATCCCATGTCATTGACCACTTCGTTTGCCTCAGTTGTGTCCACTCCTTCCGCGGTATCCTCACCCCTATCCTGTCCCCCCTCCGCCTCCTCCGCCCATCAGGGGGCTCTGCCTCCGCCTCCCAAATCCCTCCCTTCCAAATCCTCCTCCCCTGTGGCCCCCACCACCTCTGCCCCAGGGGCCACCCTTCCTCCTCCTCCTCCTCCCCCCACGCCACCTGAGAAGCGATCCTCTTCTCAGGCGTCCATCGGGGCAACGTTCCGGACCCCAGCTTCCGAGGTCCGGCGTTCCAAAACGGACCCCGCGCGTGAGGACCTTCTTCGGGTCCAGCCCACCATCCCTGTGCCTCCCCGGCATTCCAAGAAGGCCTCCAAGAAGAAGTCTCTATCCCCCTCTCCACCCCGGCGCGTTTCGTCTGATGCTCCATCCGTGAGTCGCTGCTCCCGGCCGTCCTCAGTTTCGCCGGGACGCTCTGCTGCCAGGCGCTCTGCCGGCCTTTCGTTGGCAAATGATGCGGCCCCTCCTACACAACCAGGGACAGCGGCCGCGGCTGGCGACGAGTCGATGGAACAGGATCCGCCTCCCGTCGGTTGTAGCGTTGTTCCCTTGCAACCTGGCCCTCCGCGGCCGTCGAGGTGACCAGCTCTTCCCTCGTCTCGTTCCCTCAACCTTTTGACTAGCGATGGCGTTGTTTCGTTGGAACATAAGAGGTATTCGATCTAATCGGGAGGAATTACAACTGCTCCTCCGCCTGCACTGTCCGCTCATCCTTGGTCTCCAGGAAACCAAGTTGCGCCCGACTGACCGTATTGCCTTTACCCACTATACCTCGGAGTGGTATGACCTCACCCCTGTGGACGGTATCCCAGCTCATGGTGGGGTCATGTTGCTCGTTCGGGACGATGTTTATTACCATCCCATCCCATTGACCACCCCACTCCAAGCAATAGCTGTCCGCATTACTCTTTCTGCTTTTACTTTTTCAGTTTGTACCATCTACACTCCACCGTCATCTGCTGTTAGTCGGACTGACATGATGCACCTGATCGTTCAGCTTCCCCCGCTGTTCTTATTGTTTGGCGACTTCAAAGCCCATCATCCCCTTTGGGGCTCTCCTGCATCCTGTCCAAGAGTCTCACTCTTGGCGGATGTCTTCAACCATCTCAATCTTGTCTGCCTCAATACCGGCGCCCCGACTTTCCTCTCGGACTCTACTCATACCTACTCCCACTTGGATCTCTCGATCTGCTCTACCACTCTTGCCCATCGGTTCGAGTGGTATGTCCTTTCTGACACCTATTCGAGCGACCACTTCCCCTGTGTCGTTCGTCTCCTGCACCACACCCCATCCCCACGTCCTTCGAGCTGGAACATACTGAAAGCTGACTGGGGACTTTACTCCTCCCTGGCGACCTTTCCGGACCACGATTTTCCCAGTTGTGACAGTCAGGTCGAATACCTCACGGCTGTTATCATCAATGCTGCCGAACGTTCCATTCCTCGTACTACTTCTTCTTCACGTCTCGTTTCCGTCCCCTGGTGGAACGAGGCTCGTAGGGACGCTATCCGTGCTCGACGACGTGCTTTACGCACCTTTCGCCGCCATCCTACGTTGGCGAATTGTATTGATTACAAACGACTCCGAGCGCAAAGCCGTAGTCATCAAAGACAGCAAAAAAGCTTGTTGGGCCTCTTTCACCAGCTCCTTTAACAGTTTTACTCCCTCTTCCGTCGTTTGGGGTAGCCTGCGCCGGCTGTCGGGCATTAAGGCCCACTCCTCAGTACCTGGCCTGACGTCAGGTAATGAGGTCCTTGTTGATCCTGTGGCTGTCTCCAACGCCTTTGGCCGCTTTTTCGCGGAGGTTTCAAGCTCCGCCCATTACCATCCTGCCTTCCTTCCCAGGAAAGAGGCAGAAGAGGCTCGGCGACCTTCCTTCCACTCGCTGAATCTGGAAACTTATAATGCCCCCTTTACTATGCGGGAACTCGAACGTGCGCTTGCACTGTCCCGGTCCTCTGCTCCGGGGCCAGATGCCATTCACGTTCAGATGCTGGCACAACTTTCTCCGGCGGGCAAGAGCTTCCTTCTTCGTACCTACAATCGCGTCTGGACCGAAGGTCAAGTCCCCATGCGTTGGCGTGACGCCGTTGTTGTTCCTATACCCAAACCCGGGAAGGATAGACACCTTCCTTCTAGTTACCGCCCCATTTCTCTTACAAGCTGTGTCTGTAAGGTGATGGAGCGCATGGTTAATGCTCGGTTAGTCTGGATTCTTGAATCTCGACGACTACTTACTAATGTCCAATGCGGCTTTCGTCGCCGCCGCTCCGCTGTTGACCACCTTGTGACCTTGTCGACATTCATCATGAACAACTTTTTGCGAAGGCGCCAAACGGTAGCCGTGTTCTTCGACTTGGAGAAGGCTTATGATACCTGTTGGAGAGGAGGTATCCTCCGCACTATGCACAGGTGGGGCCTACGCGGTCGCCTGCCCCTTTTTATTGATTCCTTTTTAACGGAACGAAAGTTTAGGGTACGTGTGGGTTCCGTATTGTCCGACGTCTTCCTCCAGGAGAACGGAGTGCCTCAGGGCTCCGTCTTGAGTGTAGCCCTTTTTGCCATCGCGATCGATCCAATTATGGATTGCATTCCACCTAATGTCTCAGGCTCTCTCTTTGTCGATGACTTCGCGATCTACTGCAGTGCCCAGAGAACATGCCTCCTGGAGCGCTGCCTTCAGCGTTGTCTAGACAGCCTCTACTCTTGGAGCGTGGCAAATGGCTTCCGGTTCTCTGAAGAGAAGACGGCTTGTATCAACTTTTGGCGATATAAAGCGTTCCTTCCACCATCCTTACATCTCGGTCCCGTTGTTCTCCCATTCGTGGACACAACTAAGTTTCTAGGGCTCACGTTGGACAGGAAACTGTGTTGGTCTCCACATGTCTCTTATTTGGCAGCCCGTTGTACACGTTCCCTTAATGCCCTCAGAGTTCTTAGCGGTTCATCTTGGGGAGCGGATCGCACTGTCCTGCTTCGCTTGTATCGGTCCATAGTCCGATCGAAGCTGGATTATGGGAGCTTCGTCTACTCGTACGCTCGGCCATCCCTCTTACGCCGGCTCAACTCCATCCACCATCGGGGGATACGTCTTGCGACCGGAGCCTTCTACACTAGTCCTGTCGAGAGTCTTTATGCTGAAGCTGCCGAGTTATCATTGACCTACCGGCGCGACGTACTGCTGTGTCGGTATGCCTGCCGGTTGTTGTCTATGCCCGACCACCCCGCTTACGAGTCCTTCTTCGCCGATTCTCTCGACCGTCAGTACGGGTTGTATGTGTCTGCCCTGCTGCCCCCCGGAGTCCGCTTCCGTCGCCTGCTTCGACAATTGGATTTTGCCCTCCCTACCACCTTCAGAGAGGGTGAGAGCCCGACACCACCTTGGCTCCAGGCTCCGGTTCCTATTTATCTCGACCTCAGCTCACTCCTGAAGGAGGGTACTCCGGCTGCAGTGTATTGCTCATGGTTTGTCGAACTTCATGCTCGACTTGCCGGTCACACCGTTATTTACACCAATGGCTCCAAAACTGACGACGGTGTCGGCTGTGCCTTTGTCGTCGGGGCCGCCACCTTTAAATACCGGCTCCTCGACCAATGTTCCAGCTTTACAGCCGAGCTTTTTGCTCTCCATCAGGCCGTTCAGTATGCCCGCCGCCACCGCCATTCATCGTATGTACTCTGCTCTGACTCACTCAGTGCTCTTCAGAGCCTTGGAGCTTCCAATCCGGTCCATCCCTTGATTCAACGGATACAGCAGTCCCTCCATACTTTCGCTGATAATGGTGGTTCTGTCAGCTTTCTGTAGGTTCCCGGACATGTAGGAGTGCCTGGGAATGAGGCTGCGGATGCTGCAGCCAAGGCTGCAGTCCTCCTGCCTTGGCCAGCCTCCCATTGTGTCCCGTCATCTGACGTTCGTGGGGATGTATGTAAGAGGCTTGTGTCGTTGTGGTGGGATGCTTGGTCATCCCTCCAAGGAAACAAGCTCCGGGCAGTAGAACCACTCCCAACTGTTTGGACAACATCCTCCCGACCATCTCGGCGCGAGGAGGTCCTTCTGACCAGGTTGCGGATTGGGCATTGCCACCGCTACCTGCTCTCCGGTGACCCAGCCCCGCAGTGCCCTTGTGGTCAGGCATTAACAGTGCGCCATGTTTTATTGTCGTGTCCCCGTTTTAGTCAATTTCGTGTTATCCTGTCCCTGCCATCTACTTTACCGGATGTTTTAGCTGATGACGCTCGAGCAGCTGCTCGTATTCTGCGTTTTATAACTTTAACTGGCTTGTCCAAAGACATTTAACCTTTTTACTTATTTTATCTGCATCTTTGTCAGGTCCTTCTGATGTCCCCCCATCCCCTTGAGTTTTAGTAGATTCCATGTGCTCTAACACCAGTGACTGGGCGCTAATGACCTCAGCAGTTGAGCGCCCTTAAACCCTACCCAAAAAAAAAAAAATACCTCCCATTGTGTCCCGTCATCTGACGTTCGTGGGGATGTTCGTAAGAGGCTTGTGTCGTTGTGGTGGGATGCTTGGTCATCCCTCCAAGGAAACAAGCTCCGGGCAGTAAAACCGCTCCCAACTGCTTGGACAACCTCCTCCCGACCATCTCGGCGAGAAGAGGTCCTTCTGTCCAGGTTGCGGATTGGGCATTGCTGGTTTAGCCACCGCTACCTGCTCTCCGGTGACCCAGCCCCGCAGTGCCCTTGTGGTCAGGCATTAACAGTGCGCCATGTTTTATTGTCGTGTCCCCGCTTTAGTCAATCTCGTGTTGTCCTGTCCCTGCCATCTACTTTACCGGATATTTTAGCTGATGACCCTCGAGCAGCTGCTCGTGTTCTGCGTTTTATAACTTTGACTGGCTTGTCCAAAGACATCTAACCTTTTTACTTATTTTATCTACATCATTGTTAGGTCTTTCTGGTGTCCCCCCCTCCCCTTGAGTTTTACAAGATTCCATGTGCTCTAACAACAGTGACTGGGCGCTAATGACCTCAGTAGTTGAGCGCCCTTAAACCCCACCAAAAAAAAAAAAAAAAAAAAACACCTCATTTATTTCTCTTGAACCCTATGTTGATGTCGGTCGCATAAATTATACGTTAAAAACACATTCGTGACTTCTATCTTGCGGTGAGCTCTTTAGGGGCTAACATCTTATGGAGACCTAGAGACCATGAAATTCCTAAAGACTCGATGGGAAGCAGTCCCTTGCCCGAACTCTGATGAAAGAGAATCCCCACATACAAGCCGGACTACAGTCTGGTTCAATATCACTCTTCAAATTTTGCCAATGCGCGTAGCGTCCTCGTGGTATAGTGTAGTAACGAACTTGATTCCAACAAACGAGCGACTTTTCCATATTGGGCTTTGGGCTTAGTGACACGGATTTATGTGGTCATTGTAGGTCTCTAGGTACGATACGACATCACTTTATTTGTGTGGGTCATATGGCAAACTGGTCTTAGGTCAGGACACAACTGGGCTTTCTTACTCGATCTGCATACACTACAGATATATCGCGCTCAGATTCTTCTTTCTTTCCACGGTCGAAAACCCATACCGTTATGTGGTTACTGGGACACTTCGTTCATTATGTTGTAGAAGGCGAGGGGGAAGATCACATGAACTCTATGCAGTACATGATCACTGCCTATTGGACATGCTTGTGAATGCCTCGATATCGAGACCTCTTCGCCAACATGTTGAATCTTGTTTTCCGTCGGCAAGGTGTTGGTTAATTTAATTTTTCTGATACGTGTTTTTCTTTCTTATGTATGTTCCCATCTGATTTGCTCGGCTTGTCCTCTCATGGTTTCCCCGTTGGTTTTTTTTGTATATTGACTCAGCATCGCTCCAGTTCTACTGTAAAATGTGTATAGATGAAGTATAGATATACATGAGCGTCGACAATCCTTGCAACCACATTGGGCTTTTTCTTATTTTGCTATTCCTAATGTGATCTGGTTTCGTTTTCCCTTTACTTGTAGATTCTATTACAAACTATAAAAATAAATAAAACACAAAATAACAAAAAACTAAAAAATTACAAAAACCTATATAAAAATAATTGTTGATACATATCATGTGAGCTTGGTGGTGGTTTGTCGGCTATGTTCTCTGTTTCTTTCTTTTTCTCTTTTTTTTTTCTTTTTCCGTTGTTTTGTTATTCTGTTATCATAATTAATTGTTCTCCCATTTGCTGCTTATATTACATGATGATTAGACTATGGTCTATTGAAGGCTCATGATAGTACCAAGTCATTCTGATTATAGAAAAAAGATAGGTTACTGGACAGAGCATCTGCGTAGTAAGCAAGAGACCCGGGTTCGAATCCCACCGCGGTACAAATTTTCAACCTTGTCTGTTGATTTAAATCAGCCCCCAAGGGCAGGCATTGTCTGTAATTCTTTTAAATCTTAAACGTCAAATGTTCTACAGACTTCATATGAAAATGTTTGGCATTTCAGCGTAACCACGTAAAATAGGTAGGAATTACGGCTTCTACATTCTGAATATAAGAAAAACTTACGCACCGGTGTTTACATTCCGAAATAGCTTTTGAATAACGGTTACTTATGATAATATCGTGTTACACCTCGTGAAGATCGAAAAAAGTAGAGCAGCAGGAGTTGGAATTAGACAGTGTTGGGATCCTAGCATACCGAGACTGTGGCTAACTGTTCCACAATATCGCTGGTCGCGATGGCCGGAGTCCCATGGAAATCATGCGAATATGGAATGCGTTCAAAAAGGTCATGGAGGATATCAGCGCCCTGACGCCACTGATCTAAAATGGTTTAAATGGCTCTGAGCACTATGGGACTTACCTTCTGAGGTCATCAGTCCACTAGAACTTAGAACTACTTAAACCTAACTAACCTAACAACATCACACACATCCATGCCCGAGGCAGGATTCGAACCTGCGACCGTAGCGGTCGCGCGGTTCCAGACTGTAGCGCCTAGAACCGCTCGGCCAACCCAGCTGGCTGCCACTGATCTCCTAGACTTAGAAGACATGCTCGGTCATGCAGGATGTACACACGCGTTACGAACCATGAGTAGGAAATGGGTTGTAATGTGACTACGTCCTGAAGCAATACAGGTTGTCACTGTAGGACTGTTGATACTTTTAAAGATATCGAGAGTCCGATATACGATAGTTAAGAACTTACCACCATCGGCATTTATAGAACTGATGTATTATCAGATATTCAGTATATCAACAACAAAAAAATGGTTCAAATGGCTCTGAGCACTATGGGACTCAACTTCTGAGGTCATTAGTCCCCTAGAACTTAGAACTAGTTAAACCTAACTAACCTAAGGACATCACAAACATCCATGCCCGAGGCAGGATTCGAACCTGCGACCGTAGCGGTCTTGCGGTTCCAGACTGCAGCGCCTTTAGCCGCACGGCCACTTCGGCCGGCAGTACATCAACAAGCATCAGGCTGCTTATCCCCCTCAGAGCAAGAATTGAAAGGAAAACGCCTGCCGCTGACTCTTGACGATAACCACTTTGCTAACAATGGTAACTGCATGTAAGTGGCACAATAAAAGATGCCCGATGGGTCAGACGTTCGGTTTCGTCACATATCGGACTTGTCTGGAACACTTCAGGTTTCTCGTTCCTGCAGAAGCCTGTGACCCAGTAGTTGTGTCAAAATTGCGTGTTGAAGTTAAACGTTGCAGTTTCTGCTGGTAGCGCCGATCGCCGATTACGTCAGCATTTCCCCTGACACGTGTCCGCACACTCCAGAGACCAGCCTTGTCATTTAGATTTTTGTTCATCAATTTCAGCAACTGTTTTGAAGAATGCCGATGTGAAGAAATAGGACAGTAGTCGCGTTAAATATTGTTTTTAACGCAACTGGTGCGCTATTTCTTCACATCGGATATCTTGTCCCATTCACTCCCCCCCCTCCCCCACTTGTGCAATCGGGCGTCTTTTTTGTGCCACCTAGACTTGCTTCATACAATCAAAGAGAAAGACTGGATGTGATGAAAGCTCAAAAAGTAGTAGACTCCTTCACACACTGAAAGTAATATTATGTCCTACTACAACTTCAATTGAACAACGTCAAATATTCATCGAAATTTGAGAAAAAATATAATATGAAATAAAAAGATCGGCATTCTATACAGCGATATCGATTTCGGTACGTCGATATGTGGCCCGCATATACTGATACCTTTTCGAAAAATGTCGATATATCGATATTTTATCAACGGTCCTAGTAGCAATACAGGAAAGCTCGCCGACAGTGGTGTGACCGACGGCAACAGTGGAGACACGAGGGACGTTACATCCTCTCTTCAGACGTGTCACGGCTCCATGAGCGACATCAGGATGGACGCGTCTGTATATGGAGCCTCCGAGGAGAACAACAATTGTCAGATTCCATTCGTCATCATGATAAGGACCCAGACGTCAGTGAGGTGGTTTGCGGTGCCATAGAGTACACTACACGATCACCTGTATACTCTGATTAAAATTACTTACCAGTCATAAAAAAAAAACCGTTCAACAGCCAAGATCACATAAAATATTCCTTCATTTAAGGCAACCGGTTTCAGCAGACATTTCTGTCATCTTCAGGTCTTAAAAATCTAGCGTTGTAGAGCATGTTCATTTTACGCTGTACTTCACGCACAAATCGTCAAGTGGATAAAAATAAGCACATTATCCGCTTCATATCTTGGGCCTGAGTTACAGCATAAAATGAACATGTTTCACAACACAAGATTTTAACATAAACTGTTCACCGTTGCCGAACTGCCGTAAAAAAATGGTCATTCCACTACCAGTTCTACGTCTGGCTTTCTTTCTTGATGTGTTTGGATCCAGAATATTGGTATCGCGAATACTGGATCTGGCTCGTTTATTTCGTATTTCATCAGACATGATAACCACACCATAACAACATAATACAATTATAATAACGAAATGTGCACGTCTAAGCCGCGCTTCGGTGCCACATATTCAATTATTAGCATCACAGACATAGACCTACAACAGATAAGTTTCATAATACGTTGCATGAGGCCGGACTTTCTTAAGACTAGAAATCATTTTTGTGAGTGCATCTGTAGAGAAATACGAGTAAAAATAAAGCTGTGACGGTATGTGGTTCTGTAGCATAGTGAGAAGGTAAGAGCTTACATGCAGAAGGTTGTGGGTTCGAATTTCCACAGGTGATAAAGATTGAGTTTAGTTCTATTTCTATTCGATTAATGACTCTTACTATGAATTATTTTTTATCCTTTGTGCGTTATGTTCGTTATAGTATGTTTTTCTATTTGCTCTTTTCTTTTCTTCCTATCATTCTTTTTTTGTTTAGAACCTGTCTGTGTCCTCTGTAACCTGTAGCCAAATGTCAAGCAGAACTTCTTATCGATTGATATCGCGTCACTTTATGTAGCCAGTGTATGGATAGTTCGAGGTAGCCAATAAAAATGAGAAATTACAGTTAGCTTTTAGTTTTGAAACCCGAATTTTTTCTGTATTGAGTTCGCTCGTATAGGTCAGCTTTAATCTCCGTGAACAAAGGGAGTGTGATTAACAGCTCTACCGCACGTTGTTAACTGCCGTTTCCTCGGATACATTCCATATCACGAGGCTGTGGTCAGGTTACAACTGAGTATAAATTCAAGGTTACAAAACGCGCCATCTGCCGCAGTTCAGCCATTTGTCACTTAAAATCAACTGTGGACGGACTATCTGGCATTCCCGTCACACGTGACCGCAGCCGCTTCCAACATTGCACCGCGTTACACGGAACAGCACTTCAGCACGTGTGGAGTGACACGCCGTGTCTGCGTGCTGCCTTTAACCTAGCGACAGCCGATGTAGCAACGCTGCAGTGGCAAGCGACAACTGTCAGGTTATTTTAATCGGTCTATAGTAGATCAGCCGGTTATTTAGACAACAGATGATACATTTCTGACGCGTTAAGACGGACAGCTGCGCCTTGTCTTTGACGACTCCGTGATTTTTTTTTTTTTCTGTCCACTAGGAATCGGAAGACAGCATGATTCCATTGTGCTCGACTGTTGTCCTGGCCAGAAGATTCTCCAGATTTCAAACCAAATGGAAAAATTTCGTTATAGGTTGCCAAGAAACTAGCATATCACCACTTGCTGTACTGTACACTACCAATGATGAACTCTGGCTCAGAGTTGAAACCAGCAGTGAATGCCGTGCCCGCATTTGTCATGAAAACTTAATGATGAGCCAGGTTAGTGCCATTGTTGCTGCGGTAGGTGGTAGCTCCGTGCACAAAACTACGCTCGCTGTACATCCATCCCGAAATCACCAACAAATTTTATCACTTAGTCTTCCAGCCACATTGCATACGCACAAGAAGTAAAATTTCGTTATTTATTTTAATGATCAGCAACTCATATCAATCAACTGTGGTTTGTGCCTATGACAACGCATAAAATAGTCTTTTGTGATCTTTAGTGAATAATATTGCAACTGATATTAGTTTTTCATCCTCATAAATTACTTTCGTAATGTGGTGGTTTTTAGGAGTGGTGGCGCTGCTTTCGAAATGTGCAACAACATTTAAGCAACTTCCTTATTAATCAGATAAAATCTGACAATTCAAAATCAACACGCGAAACCCCAGTAAAAATTTTCAGTACAGTAGACAAATTACAGTGACCACAAAACACGTCCATTCAAAGGAAATACAGAATAATGACCATTACAGAGATCTGACAAATCAAGTTCTCACATTAGCCAGTTGTCAATTCTGCAATTAAAAGAGGCCTACAAATCTCAATTGTATGGATCCATTGACTTTCCTGATGAAAAAGCCTGATAACATGCATTATGTTTCATACCCATTTTCCAAAAGTCATAAGGACGGCTACTAATTAACACAGACGGGCTTAAGGTAAGAAAACCACAACACACACACACACACACAAACAAACAAACAAACAAACAAACACAGCCATTCATATGGCCACGTATTTAGCATGGGCCTCATGAGTATTAGTCAGTAATGAATAGAAAACTTTTGTACACTTGAAGAACATAGTCACCTTCAAACTTGCCGACAGCGATGTTTAGGACGCCCGTAACAGAGAGCCAAACGAGTTCCTAGTGACCCAGAAATATAATACGCTTGAACTCCATTGCACACAAACTGAACTGAGCCGACACCGACCCAAAATAAGACGCCGGCGGCAAATTTTGTTGATATGCGCAACTTGACACATGTGGCACGCTCTACTCGAGGCCGCCGGTGTGGTTCAAAATGGTTCAAAAATTGCTCTGAGCACTATGGCACTTGACATCTGAGGTCATGAGTACCGTAGAACTTAGAACTACTTAAACCTAACTAACCTAAGGACATCACATAAATCCATGCCCGAGGCAGGATTCGAACCTGCGACCGTAGTGGTCGCGCGTTTCCAGACTGAAGCCCCTAGAACCGCTCGGCTGATCGGGTGACAGGGAAGACCTCGCACAGATAGCGGGGCAGTCGAAGCGGGTCTTGGATGCTGAATGAACAACCAAACGATCAGTAACAATATGGCTGCGCTAGCCCCTCCACCCCCCACCCCATTGCCCCACCAGGCGAAAACGTAATCTACTTTCGGGATAGCCCTCGTACTTCTCCGGCGGCGTGCGCAGGACTTGCCAGAACCATTTGGCGAATGTTCAGATTGGTTAGGTGACGAGACGGAACAGAACCTTCACATGTATCAGTTGTTTAATTTAAGTAGAAATAGCACCTACCTCGTTTTAACGGTTTACTGCACTCATGCCCTTAACGTGGAACGAATGCCTCCAACAGTTGGACATCACATTGTGGAACACGTAAGATGTGATAGTTGAGAATTGGACTTGTTTTTCTGAAGGAAAGGGGTTCAAATGACCGTAACGCCACCTTCATTTAGATTTTCCTTGCTCTCCTGTGTGATTCTTCAACGAAGTACAGTTGGTTTCCACCCCTTTTCTTTCCCCTTCTTCGTACTTATCTGACTGGGTTTATGATCCATTCACAGAGACACAGAGTTCAACAGGGTAATAAACTTTCCTCCCAACCTACTTTCCAGTTGATGAAAATGTCAACAACTCAGCAATGCGACACAGAGAAGCCAACCATTTTCAATCCTTTCCTCGAGTTTTTGAAACAGTTGTTCTTATTTGAGGTTCTTCGAGTAATTGGTCAAGTGACTGTCTGATGAATCATGCACTGCGTTAGTGTCTGAAATATCTATATCATTTTGTGCAAAGGGAAAGAAACGGTTTTCCTCGAAATCAAAATCAATATTATAAGGAAATAAAAAACTTTTTTTCTACAATTGTCTAAATTCGTATTCAACACCTCCTACTGTACTTTCACACGTCGCGTAGCCGGAATTATGACTGACGTCCAATAAAGGTTACCACTTCGAAGTTTTACTTTTCACTCGAGGTAGTAGGTTTTTTCCATTCTTCTAATAGCGATTTTATGTCGTCTGCAGTTCTAGGGGAAGGCGACCGGCCTTTTTAACTGTACTTTCTTCTCTTTCGCCACTGATTATATTTGTATACTCAAGGAGACAATATTCTAAATTTTCTTGATGTATATTTAAATAAACTAGACTGATTTTGACACGAATTATTCACACAGGCACTACTTAATGTGCAGCTCGTGTGAGAATGCAGAATAGATACAGAAGATAGATCGAAAATTTTCATTTTAATTAAGATCCCTTTAACTTCTTTAGTGATATTAAATCTTAAGTTTCCTGTACATCTTTATGGAAAGTAATTGCAGATTGTCAACAAAAATTTGTTTTCATCGTTATTCCTTATACCATTTTTCATTAAAAATTACCATCTCATTTTTCCCTTACATACATTGCATTACATTTCTGCTATATTATTCCGATGGAGTTATATTAGACTCAGATAAGATAAATGTAAGAATGACGTCTTCGTACTACAATGAATCAAAATATTGATACTGCATTAGACTATTCCCGGGGTTAATGGTAGCATTTTTCATTTCGTTCGTTCAGTTTACTTCGATTATAGAGAGGATCAGATCGGTTCCAATTTAAATATGGCATGCTTACCGCATCTTACGTACATTACGGAAGACTTATCTCCTTTTAAGGGATGGAGAATCTTTCACTTTTTTTTATTAAAGCGACAGCCTAGCGCGTATTCAAAATTGTCTGAGGTAAGTAGTACCGCACAAAACAATATATAAACTTCGACAGCGTTATTTGTGAACCGAGCCGGAAGATATTACGTTATGCTTAACTCATGGGAATTTCAAGTGGCTTTTCTGACCTTATTGCCGTTATTCCCACGGAGGCCATAACGTATTACAGCACAGCCACTGAGAAGCGGAACGCTGCGGGAATAACAGAGCAATTTGAGGCGAGACAATTCCGGAGCGAATGGTCCACGCGAGCTCTTCTCTTCCTCTCCCCTCTCCCCTCGTTCCGACGACCACCCGTCTCCTTTCCCCTCCTCACTCCATACCGCTCCCACTTTCTCCCACTCATCCCACCAGTAGACCTCTTGGCTCCTTAATGCTCCTGTGGTACCTCCGATCCGTCTTTGATAGGCTGGTTGCTCGTCCAGTTCTCGCAACCCTCATTGTGTTGTTTGCCCAGAATGATCACTTCCCGTTTCTACGTGACAGTTTCCACGTTGCCTTCAAGTGACTCTCTCGTAGCTCGTCACTGTTCGACTAAAAATACATAACTGATGTGTATGAAGGAGACGTGTGGTAGGACAGATACTTGAAAGAGGAGATGGATGAGTATACTGATACACCTATTGTCGTTAAACGACGTGATAGACATGGAAGCGCTCGTGGTGAATATGTACTGATGGCCGCAGAGACTTGAGTTGGTAACCTGAATTGATTATTCACTTTTGTTAGATAGTTTCGACAACCAACACGAACCACTCTTAGAGCTAAAGATCTTCGCCATTCCGTTAGTTTATTGAATTAAGGCAATCCCTCCACATAATTAAAATGTACTATTATATTTGTCTCTTGAATAGAAACTAGCAGGGAATTTTTATTTTAATAGGTGCCTCGAAGCTAAATGTGACGCTTATGACGTATTTTATCAATTACAAAATCTAATAATAGTCTTTTTATATACTTAATATTCAATATTATTTTGAATTTAAGTTCTTAATTGTCCTTTTCAGAGATGGTTGCGGGACTCGGCCATTTAGTACAGAATTGTCAAATGAAACTTCTTTCAGCCGTCTAATTCCCAAATTATTTTATTGGGATACCAGTTTCGGCGATTAACTACGCCACCTTTAGGTCCCCTAGCCGACGTGTAGGAAGGATCCAACCTCGGTTGTGGTCAAAACATGGGCAACTATTCAAAGACTGATATCTGTATACTTCTGCCTCATAAAGTGCTCAGTTCAACCATCATCCGCCGACTGTTAAACATTCCAATGTTTAACAATCGGCAGATGATGGTTGAAGTGATCGCAGTATCAAGCAGAAATCTACAGACACTAGTCTTTAAATACAGGCTCCTATTTTAACCGGAGCCGAGGTCGGAATCTTCCTACACGTTGGTCAGGGGGCCTGAAGAAGGCGTAGCTAATCGCCGAAACTGTTAGCCCAAAAAAATAACATTTTGGGAATCAGACTGCTGAAAATTGTTTCATTTGACATTAAGTTCTTATTGTTAAACCATAGACATCATTAATGTAACAATTATTTTTTCATGTAGGGCACCACAGCCGTTTATTTGTTCATGGACACTGTAATGGTTCCATCTAGGCTGTTACTTAATTAACAGATATTTAATTTATTAAATATCGCAGGATTGGCCAATTTCGGCCCTACAAGCCATTTTCGCGTACTGTCTACTAAAGAAAAGTATAAGAGATACAGTAAATTTATGTTTTCCTTACTAACAGAGTGAGTCGCATAGGCTTAAATTCGTATTTACAGGTCCAACAACACTTTGTAGCAGCGAACATGGCAGTTCAAAAGCGAGGACATATACGTGAAAGCATCAGGTTTGAAACAGAATATTTACTGAGTACAGTAATCGTAATTGTCGAATCTATTAGCACATTCCTCGACACTCACTTTCGCGGTTACGAACTATCAGTTCTGTTCGCAAGGGAAGCACACGGAGCAAAAATTCAATATTATACATAGATGTGTTAATAAAACGATACCTTTGTCAGACATGTAACTATTGTATAACATATCTCTATATCTACTGGAAAATTTTAGGTTCGATTTTTAACAAACACATTTAGTGCGAATAGTGTGTAATGCGTCTGCACAAATTACGGATTCGGGTAAAGAAAGTTCATTATTACGTTTAGACGTGAATAATCAAAAAGTAGGCCTACACATAATGTTCAAATGTGTGTGAATTATTAAGGGACCAAACTGCTGAGGTCATCGGTCCCTAGACTTACACACTGCTTAAACTAACTTTACGCTCCTGACAACACTCACACCCATGCCCGAGGGAGGACTCGAACCTCCGGCGGGAGGGGCCGCATCTCTACACATAACAATATACGTTTTGCATCATCCCTTTATTTCGAAATTAACGACAGAAAACAAAAGTTACCTCCATGGAATGCGCACATATTCATTTGTAGTGTGCCCATATCACCAAATCAATTAAAACAAACATTTGTGTAAAGACAAAGTCGACTGTTTCCCTTGCGTGGGTTTTTCACAGCACTTCTCAGCAACGCCAATACGTTAGAACGTCTCCATGATTGGATGCAGGCTGGAACCCGTCGTGGCATATCATCTATGATACAATCAAGCCAGCATTAGTCCAAATTGTCCCATTATTGAATGTGAATTCTCCGTAAATCAAGCTGAGTACGTGTTCGTTGCCCAAGTCCACAAATTAGCTCGTTTCAGTCGATCCCACGCATGATGTATTGGGTTCATGTCTGGGGATCGGACAACCCACTCCATTCTTGCTGAATGAAAGTGTTAAGGAGAATAGCACTATGAACACGTGACTTATCGACCATCGAGATGAAATCGTCACCAAAATTGTAGGGAGAGGATCCCGCCATTGGCTCTACAATCTTGTCGCTGTACCGTGGGGTGGAGATACTACCCTCAGCAACAACAAAATGTGTATGGCGGCCCCATGTTATTTCTGCCAAGATCATCACCCTATCACAGCCTTGTTGTACATGCAGGACACAATGTTAGAGGTCTGCGATGTTAGCAAATTGTATTCAAACATGTTGTCTGTGATTATCAGGGTACAACACATCCGAGTTTCCTCCATAAACGACACCCGAAACCGATCCTGGGGTATCCAGTCTGCATGATTTCTCGCTCATCTTGGCAGAGTCTATGGTGTAGCGGTGTACTACGTTTTCGAACGCCAGGTTCACTTCTGAAGCACTCAGCCACGGATCTGACCCCAGATTCATGTATATCGATCGTGCCGTGCACCTGTCGACCGTAAACTGCCTGTTCGTTGCAAGTCCTCAGCATTGCCTGTCAATTGGAACCGGTTTCATCTCTCACCACATCACTTTGACTCGCACGCTGAACAACTTCCCTCGTTGGTAGGCCTTCTGTGCTTAACGCGATGAAGCAGACCCGATCACTGGTCGCGACTCTTCTTCCTGAACGATGGATGTTCACTCAGCTATTACACAGATGTCTCTAATGCGTCCCCACTGTTCGCTTTACTTTCATCTGAAATGCTGCAGTCCTTTTGAGTCCGGCGCTCTACCCGCATTTAGCTCTAATGGTGACTGTAGGCACCAGAGCATCAGAAGACCGCATGCTGACGCTAAATTTGTAGGATCCCGCGACCTCCTGTGTGAGTGTAGGACAGACGAGCGGAGGTGCAGTTGTGGAGTCCAGTGGGGCGCCGATGTGCTAATAAGATAGCATTCAGTGAACAATCATTTATTAGCAAGAGATTTACATGCACTGTATCTTCCTCCTGTCGCTGCCTGGCAGAGGCTGTGCTGAGCCTGAATTGCATGAAGGCGCAGAGTAACGCGCCAGCGTTCAGCTTCGAATCTGCATGCATAGTCTCTGGCGTTGTCTGCCGTCGGCACCACGAAACCGTCGGAGGATCCGGCGGCCGCCGCTTCACTACAGTCCGGCGCGGTTGTGGACGTCTGTCGGAACCTCAGCGCTTTCGGGCAGTGAAGTTGCACTTAGTCTCGGCCCCAGAAATTTTCTTGCTCCTATTGTCGGGAGTCGAGATGGTGTGTAGGCGGAAGACCCAACAGTGACACGAAAGGAAGTACGAGAGGCGGTGCCAGTATACAGCCGGTAAGGCAGTATTTGTACTGCACAGGAGTGGAGGCACAGGCGCCCTGCTCACAAGTTAAGCAGCTTGCATATAGGAAGATGTATCCTTTCTTATCGGAAGATCGGGCCTGTCATCATCTTCCGTCAGTCATTGTTGTGACCGGCAAGAACGCAGTTCATAAAGTCAAAGTTCCTTCCATAGCTAGGCGGCTGAGGTCTCGTAGCAGTGGATTCCATGATGGTGGCGGCTGTAGATACTTTGGTGTATTCACCAGGGCATCCTGGAACGAGTAGGTTTGACCCTCCATCGATGATGATAATGATGATGTTTGGTTTGTGGGGCGCTCAACTGCGCGGTTATCAGCACCCGTACAAATTCCCAACTTTTGCTCAGTCCAAAATCGACACTTTCGTGAATGATGATGAAATTATGAGGACAATATAAACACCCAGTCATCTCGAGGCAGGTGAAAATCCCTGACCCCGCCGGGAATCGAACCCGGGACCCCGTGCTCGGAAATCGAGAACGCGACCGCGAGACCACGACCTTCGGACCCCTCCATCGCTATCCGTGATGCAGATGGAATGACCTGCCTCTAAGAGTGAGTGGAAGGAAGGCGAAGGATTTATAGCACTCGATAACATGCTTCCACCAGTACGAGTGAGAGAATTTGCTCCCGTTTTCTGAGCCTGTCAGCGCTGATGCTTAACTTCAGGGCTTTACATCGTCCCTTTATTCGAATTCTGCAGCCTGAAATTCATTCTTGTGTCATCCCTAGGTGGAGTTACAACAAGTAGCCTCGTTACAGAAGAGCGTTGTGTCTGTCCATCACTATCGTCTAGATGCTGAATCAGGTACTTCATGGCGTCTTCACTCGCACCTATGAGGCAATCAGCCCCCTAGCTGTTTGTACTTTGGCACATGGGTTATGCCACCGTTGCGTACCCGACGGACGTGATTCACTTAGCGTTGTCCAACTGGTTGTAATACAATTTTATTCATATACTTAATTACAATTCTTCTGTCGAACATAGCAGTAGGTATGTTTACAAACAACAACAGCGATAATTTGTCGATCAGTAAGGGAAAAGTGCCAATAGCAACACACCTGCATGACGTATCAGGATGATACAACAGTTTTACTGATATTTGCATAACTATGGTAGATGATCCAATTACGCATGACTCGCTGGCATTTAGTGCGAAACAAATAGAAACCGGAATGCAGGGTTGGAGCGGGCTGAAACCTTGACTGATAAAGACGTCCAAAACTGTTTTATACCTACGGAGGTAAAACAGAGACAGCACTCCAGCGTACCTTTTTCAAACTTTTGTTTTATTGAAATTTTAAATGAGTACCGCAACAACTCTGCCAACTTGCCCACAGCAAGACTGAATGCCATTTGGTTCTGGTTTCGAGTACATAATGCGGTATTCGTACGTAAGCGGAGCACAGACGAATGGGAATCGCACTTGCGACGCTAGAGACTGCAATTGGGGAAAATCACTGACGTAAAGTGTTTCGGAGCACGCCGTTCAGTGTACACTGTTAAAACATGGTGCTTCGCAGCAGATGACCCGCTACGTCAATTACGGTTGCGTGGGCACTGAGTCATCGACTTTGGGCAATGGTTCAATGGAAAGGTTTCCACTTGTCGGCTGAGTCAGGTTTCTTGTTACACCAGGTCGATGGTCGTATCCACATACACTGTCATTCAGTCCAACGACTGCTGTAAATATGTACAACACCACGGATGAGAACATGAGGGGGCAGTATTGTGGTATGAGTTCCACCCCACTGGACCTTCGCTGCACCTTTGTTAGTAATCGAAGGCGTCGTGACGAGTGTGGAGTACGAGAATGTTATTGCTGACCACTCGTAATTCTTCTTGCTTGATGTCTTGCACGATGACGGTAGTAGTTTCCAGCAGGATAACTGTCTGCTTCACAATTCCAGAATCATGCTACTGTGGTTTACGGAGGATGCTAATGAACTTGCGTTAATGGCTTGACCACCAAATCATCTGTTCTGTACTTGGCGGAGCACATCTGGTGCGTGTCCTGTGCATAGACTTCTCGTGCCACATATGTCCAGAAACCTACCAAGGACTTGTTGAACCCAACTGAATAAATCAATTTAAGGTTTAAAATCATTAATATGGAACTATTTAAATCGTCTAATAGAAGTACATAACAGGAGTACAATTGAAAACATTGCGATAATAAGACGTGCTCATGAATTATTTAAATATTTAAAACATGTAAGAAGAAAAGGGGGGAGAGAGAGAGAGGGGGGGGGGGGGGAGAGGAGAGAGAGAGAGAGAGAGAGAGAGAGAGAGAGAGAGAGAGAGAGAAGGTGAGTAGGTTTACAGTCTGCCAGTAAGAGAGCTGATGACAGTTCGAAATGTTAAAAAAAGAAACTCCCCGAAACACTTCTGGCACTCGATCTTCGAGATTGCTTTTAGCTTTCTAGCGAAGCGTTTGTAACCTCTTTTATGTTTTCAGAACGACGACCCTTTTCTTTGTTTTTGCCAACAGAGAAAAGTCTAGGGAATCGTTACAATATTGTTTCTGGCAAAAAATTCACGAATGACAAACGAAGTGTGAGCAAATGTATTATCATGGGGCAAAAGCTATTAATTGTTCCGCCACAAATCCGGATCTTTTCTTCGGGTTGTTACATGCAAATGGCACTGAATTCGTGACCAGTATTCTTCATTGATCGTTCAACCTTGTGGCACGTATTTGTGGTGCCCTATGTCGTTAAAATCGAAGCACACAGTGAGTATAATCTTCACACCTGAACGCACTTGCCGAGATTTTCTCGGCGTAGAGATCCGGATTGCTTCCACTGGGACGACTGGGCCTTGCTGTCGACGTCATATCACCAACCCCATGTTTCATTCCTCTTTTTACACGTTTGTGCATCGTTGCTGATTTCGTATAGCGACTTTTGAGCATCTCGCATTTTCCGATATTGTTGTTCAAATTCAACAATTTTGGAACTAATTTTGCTATCATTCTTTTCATACCCAAAATGTCCGAAACAATTTCATGACATTAGCCAACTAATATGCCAAAATCATTAGCAATTTTTCTGATTGTGATTCGGCTATCGGTGATAATCATTTATTGCACTTTTTGAACGGTCGATATTCTGAGGCGTTGAGGACGCTCGTCAAATTCAACGTCTTCACACCGTTCTTCTAAATGCTTATAGCACAGTAAATCTCTTGCTTCACTGACGGTCGATATTCTGAGGCGTTGAGGACGCTCGTCAAATTCAACGTCTTCACACCGTTCTTCTAAATGCTTATAGCACAGTAAATCTCTTGCTTCACTGACGGTCGATATTCTGAGGCGTTGAGGACGCTCGTCAAATTCAACGTCTTCACACCGTTCTTCTAAATGCTTATAGCACAGTAAATCTCTTGCTTCACTGACATCAGACTAACCGAAAGCAATATTTAACATTACTGAAACACTGTAGAATAAGTTTCGTTCTTACACCAGAATTTAATACAAATTATGTGATACAGTTTAATACAAATGACATATAACAATTTTGACAGCTAATAATAGGCTAAACATGCAATATGAATAACACTGTACGAATTTTAGCCTTACACTTCTGAAATAAGGTAACGAATTTTATTTGCTGACACTTCTGTGACTTTTTCCAGCAAGTTGGTTATGAGAAGTGTAACGTCTATTAGGACATGCCTTGAATCGTATCTTCATCTTTTCTTGTTTATGTTGAATAGCAACTGATCTCACTGAATTCCTACTCCACCGGATGAGACGCCCTCGCTGTATTTACTGGTCCAGTACTCTGTGCTGGCCATGGCTCAGATGAGCGTCTACGTACACAGCTTTGCGAATCCCTCCCAACCCAGCGCTCAGCAAATCGGAAGACTGTGGACAACGCCGGAGCCAGGAAGCCATAAAACGGGACTGGGACAATAAATTTTACCGCGCAGTTTACCAGCTCTCTGTGCGGGCAGCTGAGCAACAGGGAGTAAGACACCGAAAACTAGCGGGAAAAGTTACTGCTCCCACATTCAATTTCGGGCAGCAGACAAAGTTAAAAGGTCGTAGAATTTCTTACTACTCTGGAAAAAAAATTAGCTTAAAGTAACTGGGTGTTTAGATTGTTAGTAGAAGGTAGATCGATTTGCTGTTCTTTGCCTTTTATCTTGGTCCCTGTAGCGTTTAAATGATGCATGTTGTCAATGGCGTTCCCTGTTTTTCCAATTTTGCGTACTTGTGTAGGATCTGGAAAGGAATCACTTTCCATTCCGACCTAAGAGCAATATTCTTCGGGGCATCCTGATTCAATGACCCTATTACTAAAAGGCTATTGAGTTAGCACAGGAATTTACCACAGCTGTGGTAAACTTCCTGATCGATATGAATTTGAAGCGCTAGCTAAACATCCATTTACTTTATATTGCTCACTATTACTTAGCTTACGCTGCTAGCCGTTCTCAAGTGTCTGCAAAAAGTATCAAATGGTTCAAATGGCTCTGAGCACTATGGGACTCAACTGCTGTGGTCATAAGTCCCCTAGAACTTAGAACTACTAAAACCTAACTAACCTAAGGACATCAAACACATCCATGCCCGAGGCAGGATTCGAACGTGCGACCGTAGCGGTCGTGCGGTTCCAGTCTGTAGCGCCTTTAACCGCTCGGCCACTCCGGCCGGCGCAAAACGTATCAGATATGTAATAAATGAAGTAAGAATAAATCAACCACTGGTTATTTAGTCGACAGAATAAAAAGAGAACTTGACAGAGTATAACTTGTTAAACACAAATATATGGGTTATAGTTGTCTACATTTCACAATTCCAGAAGAAGAAAGTGGTTCGCTCCATATACAATAAAATTCGACACGATAAGAATAAGTATTCAGAAAGAGAGAACATTATTCAATTAATGATTTAATTCTATAATCTCATCTCATTCTGAATTATTAAGATACAGACTGTGCTGCAAGTTCGTGATGGGCTACTGGCATGGCTGTAGGTCCAGTGCAGCCTTTCTTGTCACGGCACTAGGAGGGGGTGGATGGCAGGCCCAGCAGCCCGGCTACCTTTCACCTGCAAAAAGATACCCGGTGCGCATTTCGTGGCAGGCTGAGTGGACTTGGCAATCCTGGAGAGACTAGATCGTGGAAAATCCTCGCCCCTTTCCGAGACTGAAGCCGGGATCTCCAGGGTCGAAGTCTACTGCTTCACCAGCTAGACCCCATTGGGCACCTTTCTGTATACTTATATTGTTTGCCTTTCGTTAATTCGTGTTTAATTTTATCTCATATCGGCCCAGTCACCCTTTGCTACTGCTACTGCATGACGTAAAGAACGTTGTCTGTAACCCAACTGTGCGGATCTAACGGGTTGTTATGGATGTTTTTGGTGTCGGTATTGGTGACGTCATCGTCGCTGCTGCTACTGCTGCTACTACTACTGTTGTTGTGCACATCAGTCAGAATATTGGTTTGGTGCAGTTCTCCACGCTCCTCTATCCTGTGCAAGCCTCTTCACCTCCGAACAACTGCTGCGACCTACGTGCTTTTGAACCTGAAAACTGCATTCATATCTTGGCCACCTACAATTTTTACCACCCCCTCCTCAACCACACACTTCCATCCTTTACTAAATTAGTGATCCGCTGATGTCTCAGAACCTGTATTATCAACAGATTCCTTCTTTTAGTCAAGTTGTGCCATAAATTTCTTTGCTCTCCATTATATCAGTTACATGATCTGCCCATCTAATGAGATTTTCACCCTGCAGCGGAGTTTGGATGGTAGGAGACGAGGTACTGGCAGAAGTAAAGATGTGAGTACCGGGCGTGAGTCGTGCTTCGGTAGCTCAGTTGGTAGAGCACTTGCCCGCGAAAGGCAAAGGTCCCGAGTTCGAGTCTCGGTCGGGAACACAGTTTTAATCTGCCAGGAAGTTTCATATCAGTGCCCATCTAATGTTCAGCATTCTTTTGTAGCGCCATGTATCTAAAGCTTGTGTTCTCTTTTTGTCTGAAATGATTATCGTCCACGTTTTACTTCCATACAAGACTACACTCCAGACAAATACCTTCAGGAACGACTTTTTAGCACTTAAATCTACAATATATTCGATGTCAACAAAGGTCTGTTCTTCAGAAACGTTTTTCTTTCCATTGACAGTATAGATGTTTCCTCTCTACTTCTGCCATCATCAGTTTTACTGCCCAAACAACAAAACTCATCTATTATTTTTAATGTTTCGTTTCCTTGCCTAATCGCCCCATCATCCCCTGATTTAATTCTATTACATCTCGTTAGGCAGGGCTTTTGTTGACATTAATCTTGTATCCTCTACTCAGGACACAGTCCATTCCATTCAGCTGCTTTTGCAAGTCCTTTGCTGTGTCTGACAGAATTACAATATTTTCGGCAAACCTCAAAGTTTTTATTTTTCTCTCTGAACTTTAGTCGCTTTTCCAAATATTTGTATGATTTCCGATACTGCTTGTTTAGTATGCAAATCGAAAAAAATTGAGGACAGACTACAACCATGTGTGACTTCCTTCTCAAATACTGCTTCCTTTTCGTGCCTCTCGATTCTTATAAGTGTCGTCTCGTTTCTTTACAAGTTTTAAATGGTCTTCCGCTAGTTGTATTTTACCCCTGCCTCTTTTAGAATTTTAAAGAGGATATTCTAGTCAACATTGTCGAAAACTTTCTCTTGCCTACAAACGCTATAAACATAGGTTTGCCTTCCCGTAACCTATCTTCTAAGAGAAGTCAGTATTTCCTTGTATGTTCCTGCGTTTCTCCGGATTCCAAACTGATCTTTCCCGAGGCCAGCTTCTATGGGCTTTTCCATTCTTCTCTAAATATTGCGTGGTAGTAGCTTGCAGTCATGTCTTTTCAAAGTGAATTTGGATAATATTCGCTGTTGTCAACACCTGCTTTCTTTGGAATTATTACACTCTTTTCGCCTGTCTGATACAACTTGTATATCAGATGGAATAGTTTTGCTTTGGCTGGCTCTCCGAACGACATCTGTAGTTCTGATGGAAAGTCATCTACTCCAGGGGGCCTACTTTCGATAGGATTTTCAGTGATCTTTCAAATTCCTTCTTCTCTCTCAAAGCTTCTCACATGATGTGTTTGCGTTATTATGATTGTTAGGATTTTACCATGACCACCGTGTTCAAGAATCGCATTAAATTTCAAATTACAGGACTTCTGACGAAAATTCGATAATAATGGTCACCCCTAATCACGCTACTCGTTTGATTTGCGTCTCAGGTGTGACTGGTACGATTTAGCCCATATTTTACTCAGCGTTGATGATACGGCGAAGACGGCCTCTTCTTGCAGTTCATAGCGCTCTAAGTAGGTTCGATAAGCGTAGTATCGTAGCCATTTCTGCGTTTTGTCAAATCGTGAGGAACCTATCGTTGTGTAATTTTTCTTATGCTACACGTTCCTTCGGACTGTAAGCCACAGTCGTTTTGTAAGTGGGCTGTTTAGGTTTTTACATTGGTAACGCCATGTAGCGCTCTATATGAAAATCACTAACTGTGCTGTGTGCAGTCTGTGGCTGGTTTGCATTGTTGGAATTTGCTATTGTAGTGTTGGGCATTTGGATGTGAACAGCGCGTAGCGTTGGGCAGTTGGAGGTGAGCCACCAGCAGTGGTGGATGTGGGAAGAGAGATGGCGGAGTTTTGAGAGCGGATGATCTGTCCATCAGAGACAGTAAATTTGTAAGACTGGATGTCATAAACTGATATATACTGTGACTTCTGAACACTATTAAGGTAAATACATTGTTTGTTCTGTATCAAAATCTTTCATTTGCTAACTATGCCTATCAGTACTTAGTGCCTTCAGTAGTTAGAATCTTTTATTCAGCTGGTAGTATTGGCGCACGCTGTATTGCAGTGGTTTAACGAAGATTTTTGTGAGGCAAGTGATTCATGAAAGGTATAGGTTATTGTTAGTCAGGGCCATTCTTTTGTAGGGATTTTTGAAAGTCAGATTGCGTTTCGCTAAAAAATATTGTGTGTCAGTTTAAGCACAGTCATTTATAATTTTTGTAAGGGGACGTTTCAGTTTGTACAAATGCTATCTCGTGGGTCAGTTCACGAATCGTCTGGCGTCGTTCACTATCCAGTAATGCGGTAAGAGCAGTAACTTCTTTTTTACTTACATGTGATTGGCGTCGCCGACGAATGCCTGCCGCATTTTGACGTCCTTCGTGAAACGCCTTTACCCACCTTGCAACTGTTCTTTAAGGTACCCGCAGATTTCCTGCACGCTTCTTGAAGACTACTAATGAAGAAACAGTCACGATCGTAGAATATAATTTATTTAAAATGACCGGTTTCGGCACATACCATAGGCCATCATAACTGCTGTTATCGTGTTGACATTACGCAGCTGCTCAGTACGTCGCCAGCTCGAGCAAGTGATGCAATCAATCTGAGGGCGGCCTATGGTATTTGCTGCAACCGGTCATTTTAAGTAAATGATACTTTGTGATCGTGAATGTTTCTTCACAAATAATTATCACAAGTAAGATCCCTGACGCTCCCAACCATGTTGGTTAAAGTCATGACCTTTGAAGATCTTTCTTACACTTTCGCGCTTGCTTGCTTTGTCACATCCCGTTTTTATCCAACTCCATTGTTCATTTTTCGAAACCATCGTGACAGCACTTCACTAGAGCGTCCGCTACGCGATGCTCTGTTCTTTTCTTAGATGAGCGTGCACGTGATGTGGGAAGAAAAGTCCATTTGTGATGGGGTAATTTCAGTGTAGGTTACTAACGTGTGGAATTTGCGACATCTCTACGTCAGTGTAGCCATAACTAAACTTCCAGCCCTCCAATGTCGCTTTCCTTGTCTATTGTATTGTAATTAGGAGAAACAGACGGCAGTATTCCGAGACGCATTGTGGTGTCATCATCCTTGGCTTCTTTTCCCACTATATTCCTCCACGTGGGAGCTTCAGAAAAAGCCTCCAGAACGCTAACGTGGTCGTATTAGCTCTTTGTTTCCTCATCTTGTCCTGCCACAGTAGATGATTGAACTATCACTAAATAAATGCCGGCAAGTCTTCTCTTTGATCACTAAAATGTTTTTCTCTACGAGAATATCATATGAAATTAAATGATCGTATGGCGTTGTTGGCCGGGAGGCCCCATGCGGGGAAGTTCGGCCGCCGTATTGCAAGTCCTTTTTAGTTGACGCCACTTCGGCGACGTGCAAGTCAATGATGATGAAATGATGATGGAGAACACAGAACACCCAGTCATCACGAGGTAGAGAAAATCCCTGACCCCGCCGGGAATCGAACCCGGGACCCCGTGCGCAGGAAGCGAGAACGCTACCGCAAGACCTCGAGCTGCGGACTATCATATAAAAAAGGTTTATTAAAATAAGTGTTGGGTGCAGAGTAATCAGATCAGTTGGTCTTAGCACGTCATCTTCTACGGCTTGCCAGCCACATCCAGTCGCTGAAGAACTACCGTCAGAACTCGAACTGGATCAGCTTGATGTGTTGCGTGGACATGATTGTAGTCAACTACACCGGCTACTTGTGATTTTCCAAGAGCTGCCCCTCGTTCCGTTCTTTTTGTTTACTGGAGAATGTGATCCTTTAAACGTGAAAATAAATGTTGCAGCGATTTATTCGTAAAACTGCAACAACTATTAGCGTCTGGTTCTTGAATGTGACGTCTTTCGTTCTTATGTTGCAGAAGTTTATTATGATGCCACCCTGTTATTTATTATTAAAAGTCGTTCCAAATCAGTTTCCTTGTACGGAAGAGGCAGAATACTACAAACACTTCGCCGTGCATATTGATGAAAATTTGAACTGTAGAACTACTTCAAAAGTTACGGCTAGCCAGTTTTTCTTCTCGCATACTTACTACATGGCCGGCTAAAAGTAACGAAGGGGTTATAACTGTGCGTAAATTTTATATTAATTCCTTTCTCCCTTATTTTTTTCAGACTCTGATAAAGGACGGGAGATTGACCATTAATGGTGTTTAAATCCATGAAATATTAGCGGATATTAATGATAAATAAAAAAATTATTCGCCGTTATAACCCACGTCGCGACTTTTCGCCCACCCTGTAGCTTCAGAAACAAGCCAATAAATATCTCAATATAATTTTCATAGTTCCACTTCTTAATACATTAACGTTGTTTTGATGAAACAGTAATTTACGCAGTTCAACAATAAAAGAAAACAGTTACCTTTCTCGTCTCTAAAACTTCGACAGCTTATAAAGGTTAACGTTTCTAATTTGTTGATATCTTCCCCCAAAACCAAAAATACCTGATACGTAGTTTTAAGTACTAACTGAATGTTTTTCTTGGGACACTTCCTGCTACTCTACAGAAACTTTTTATTTTATCAAAAAGTGATACCATGTGTAGGCCTAATGTAGGACACAAAGATGGTTACTTATAATATCGCTTTTAAGTATGCTCTCACAAGTAATACTTAAGTCATAGAAATTTCTGTTACATGTGAATTCTCAGTGTAGGCAGCTGAGATGCAATGGGCCTGGGTTCGATTCCCGGCAATACCACCTCAGCCTCATGAGGCCAACAGAGGACCGATTATTAGCGACTCCAAGGCCAAGAAAACCATAAAGACTGGGAAAGCGGTACGCTGATCACATCCACACCATACCTCATCAGATGACACTTTTGGCAGAGGATGACATGGCGGTCGGTCGAGCCCGGTTTTTCTGCCTAGGGCGAGATAGCGGAACTTTACCGTTTAGTAATTTGTGAATGGCCAGCGCGTGGTCACAAACGCAAACAAATGATGTATCCTGGGTGTCCCCAAGCCTTGAGGGCCAACATTTAACAGAAACCACGGGATGCTGCAGTGAGTACTTTTAGGTAAGGTACCCATGCTCGGAAACAGACATTGTGGGTGGTAAAATATCCTGGAACAACAGTTAGAGTATGTGAAGTACTTATGTTTCATAATGAACAACGTTCTGTTGCATGGACATTGGTGACGCTACCCTGAAAAACAACATACGATCGTTTGTGACGTGTTCATGGCAGATGTTTTTAATGAAAAGGTTCAAATATGACTATAATTCATCACAGTTCAGAAGCGATTTGTGTAAAGTGTTACGTCAGTAGGGAATTTATATTTTGTTGTCAATACCTGATGAAATCATTGGTCAAATATGAAAATTGCATGTTGACAGCTGACAACGTGTTTGTATTATCAACTGTGACACTACACTGCATTAATCCCAAATAATAATAATGACAATTTTTATATTATATCAGATGATCTTGTAATGCATATGAAATGTTGAAATCACGTTGTCTTCTGTTCGTGAGACCTGTAGTTGGATTCTCCAGTTTCACTAGTTTTAATTTTTTTAATTATCTGATACAGTGACGACACATTACCCACAAGCATGCAGAATGAAGAAATGTCAAATCAGAGAAAAATTTAGGGGGAGTTAATTTGTCTGTAGATAAACGTAGCTACTGATCGAATATAAAATTATGGAACTGATGGTTTAACAATTGTAAACAAGATTGGTAGTGTCATTCTTTTACCAAAACCCCAATTTCGTTGGCTCATAACGTAAAGTGTGATATGGAATAAACTCCAGACTAACCGAAGGGAATTTAATTCACAACTTAGCAAAGTAATTCCACGTTCGTGAGTACCGTAAAGTTTTTGAAGAATACGTAATCACTAAAACAAATCGTGAAGTCACTGAAATCGTATACACAACAAAGAATACTTTGTATATCCACATGAAAAACAAACGTAGGCAAGCCATGCTGAATTATAAAAATGATGAAGGAAGAAAACAGAACAAATGACAGACGGCTACATTTAAATTTTTGCCCCCTCCCCTTTCACCTCACACATCTTACCGAAAGAAACTCCTTTCCAGACATCAGCTTTACAAATCATGAAATACAGATTTGTGCCTTCTGCACAGTCAAAACATAGCCCCGTGAAAACGTAAAGTACATTCGGTTCGTAGCAGCGTCAATAAAGCCTCTCACTCCCTTGTGTGTAAGCTGTTATGAGCTAGGGTGGACGGCCGGCCGGTGTGCCCGAGCGGTTCTAGGCACTTCAGTCGGGAACCGCGGGACCACTACGGTCGCAGGATCGAATCCTGCCTCGGGCATGGATGTATGTGATGTCCTTAGGTTAGTTAGGTTTAAGTAGTTCTAAGTTCTAGGGGACTGATGACCTCAGATGTTAAGTCCCATAGTGCTCAGAGCCATTTGAACCATTTTTAGGGTGGAGGTGCAGTGTGTTTCCTCCATCTAACGCAGACGCCACCCGGGACGCGCGCAGCACTCCTCTGGCCACATCACTTGCTGCTTTTGTGTAGGTTAGGCCGGTGCGATTGATGTGCGTACGAGAATTCTAGATGATGGCTCGCGGTCGCAAACGTCGAAAGAAAAGCGGCTATTCCGTGTATTCCATTTTCACGCATCTGTTACACGAAGGAAATTTTCCCCCTGAACTGATACTCAAGGGACAATGAGCACTGCAAGTGTGCTACACAGTTTCTGAACTCTCCTAGGGAACAGGTGTTTTGTACACGAATATTTAGCCATATTTTGTCGAAAATCGACATGGCGAAACCGTAGCTGTGTAAATATACCTGTCGATTCATATAATGTGTAAATTACAGCAGCCTGCCACTTTTGCTAATACTACATACATCAAAAAAAGTTTTGCATCACCCCGGTTCCCAGAACTCCTATAGATAAACGTTGACTTTCGTTATTGTATCACAGACACAGCGCCTTTGACTGTTCAGAGATGTCACTCAGCGTCATTCCACCAGGATGGTGGTACACGGCTCGTGTTGTCTGTAGTTCAACTATGCCTAGACGCTCAAAACCGCGGTTCGATCGAGTCCGCATTGTTACTTTGTGCCAGGAAGGGCTCTCAACAAGAGAAGTGTCTAGGTCTCTCGGAGTGAACCAAAGCAGTTACAGAGAGACATGAATTGTCGATTACATCCCACGCTCAAGCCGCCTAAGTGCTACTACTGCAGTGGATGATCGCTACATACGGACTACGGCTCGCAGGACAGCAATGCCACCATGTTGAATAATGCTTTTCGTGCAGCCTCAGGACGTCGTGTTACGACTCAAACTGTGCGCAATAGGCTGCATCATGCGCAACTTCACTCCCGACGTCCATGGCGAAGTCCATCTTTGCAACCACGACACCACACAGCGCGGTACAGATGGGCTTAACAACATGCCGACTGGACCGCACAGGATTGGCATTACGTTCTCTTCACAGATGAGTGTCGCATATGCCATCAACGAAGGCAATTGTCGGAGACGTGTTTGTAGCTTACCCTGTCAGGCTGTGCGCCGCAGACACATTGTCCAACGAGTGCAGCAAGTTGGAGATTCCCTGTTATTTTGGGATGGCGTTATGTGGGGCCGACGTACGCCGCTGGTGGTCATGGAAAGCGCCGTAACTGTTGTACGATACTTGAATGCCATCATCCGAACAATAGAGCAACCATATCGGCAGCATATTGGCGAGGCATTCATATTCATGGAATACAATTCGCGCCCCCCTTCGTGCACATCTTGTGAATGATTTCCTCCAGGATAACGACATCGCTGAGCTAGAGTGGACAGCATGTTCTCTAGATATTAACTCTATCGAACATGCCTGGGATAGATTTGAAAGGGCTGTTTATCGACGACCTGACCCACCAACCACTCTGAGGGATCTACGCCGAATCGCCGTTGAGGAGTGGGAGCATCTGGACCAACAGTGCCTTGATGGACTTTTGTATAGTATGCCACGACGAATACAGGCATGAATCAATGCAAGAGGACGTGCTACTGGGTATTAGAGGTACCAGTATGTACAGCAATCTGGACCACCACCTCTCTCGCTGTATGGTGGTACAATATGCAATGTGTGGCTTTCATGATCAGTAAAAAGTGAGGAAATGACGTTTAGGTTGATCTATATTCCTATTTTCTGTACAGGTTCCGAATCTCTCGTAACCGAGATGATGCAAAACTTTTTTTTATTTCTGTGTTTAGTAAAACCATAACAGGAATAAAAACAGAGACACTACGACACATACTCCGGGTCTCACACAAATGGGAACAACACAAAGATGAGTCCTGATAGGTAACGTAGTAGAAGTCAAAGAGACGACTGGGTTTGTTCAGATGGGGTCTCCAGTGCAACGAACTCCCCCAACACTGACGCAGAGGACATAATACACGAAGAAGAACATCTAGTCACTCCAGTACGGGAACATTAAACATTTAAAAAATCAGATAGGCATATATTATGACATAGTTGTGGCCGGTTATTATACCAGATACCGCATTAAACCAGTTATATAACGACAGGGATTTTTAACACATAGTGTAAGTTTGATTGAGAATATAGAAATGATAAAACACACGAAGAGACAATATTGCACGTAGCATACACAAACACACATTGATAGTAATCCATTAACACACAGTATACAAACACCATGAAGAACCTAGAATTAAGTAGACTAGCAAGTCAACATACCGCAGGAAGTAACCTTGTGAGGCACTACACAGGGATATCTGGCTCGAGGTCATATTCCAGATTCATGCTGCGTGTTGCAGCCAGCTGGTTGGACACTGGCTTTTATCTTCCAGGTCACACGGCTTTCTTTACGTGTGGTCCCTATCCCGCCCTTCCAAAGTAAAATAATGTGTGAAGTTTGACAGCCGAGTCTCTGTGGGTCGTCATAGGCCTGCAATCTCACGTCAAACCTCTGTTATCTGCCATCCTGAACCGTAGCCAGTCCTCCATCCCCCGAGTCAGCTACTGCAGATTCTGCTGAACTACACAGAGAACGTAGGTTCACTTTTACTTGTGCTATACAGGCAGTTGTATGTAACGTTCTGTGGTTAAAAGAACATTGAGAATGAAGGCTTGTAAGAGGTCCGAGCTGATGGAATGTCGATGTATTGCTCATGCGCTGCCTGCGATATGCAAGGTATAAGAGAATCTCTGACCAGAGAGGAGTGTTGACTGCGGTAGGAACTGTGTAGCTGTAGCAGTAACTTGTTTCTAGTCTGCAGTCTGCTCTGGTCTGGTCTGGTGTATCGTGTTGGCTGGGCCGGTCGCGGTGCAGCGATGTCGGAGCCTGAGTATTATTGCATAAGGTAAAAAGCAGCCTCGCGCATATGTAGTAATGTCATCTCAAGTCCCATGTAAATGTTCTAAAAATCTCGTAATAATAATCTTTTTCTTAAAAAGTAACTTTTAACAACCATTCATTTCAATTTAAAGAATTTACTAATTTCTCCCATCCATGATCATCCCGATTGTTGCAAATGAAAAATCAGTTGTTTCCCTTTCATAAATGACAAATCTATCGGCCAGCATTGCACAGGGCTGTGCCAGAAAACATTATTTTTAGAGCAGATGTATATGCGTTATCCTGCGACTTCATTGAGGTAAGAATTTTTCTCTTTTTTATTCAGAATGATCTTTCAGGGCCATGACGCAGCACTGCTGACGTCCAAAATTTACCAGGTTAAATTCACAGTGAATTATTGAAAAGTTATAAGTGAGCGACAATTTAATTGAGAGGTTAGTTACATTGTATTATTACCAGGTTACTGAATTTATTTTTTGTTGGGACGTTACACTGAATGTGAACGACATAACTATAATTTTTACTGTTGAGAGGTTTAGGAATTTTTCTGTTTTGAGCTTACATTAAAAGAGAAAAGAATTTTGTGGGTAGATTAAATGAGAAAGAATTTTGTGAGGAGGTTACGGTAAATTATTTTGTGGGGAGGTTACAGGTTTCTATCGAAAATCACAACTATGCAAGTCACGAGGACTAGGGATTATCTATTCACTATGATTACTATGAGAGTTATTTCTAACTTAAAGTATTTGATCACGAGGTTAAGCTTTTAAAGACTACCACATTTTATGTTCCGTTACTCACCTGCAGTAAAATGTCACTAGTAATGAACTTTATAGCGGAATAGTACTGCAATTTACCCATTTATATGAAGGACGCACGTGATTATAATTTTAAATGGTTCAAATGGCTCTGAGTACTATGGGACTTAACATCTAAGCTCATCAGTCCCCTAGAACTTAGAACTACTTAAACCTAACTAACCTAACGACATCACACACATCCCTGCCCGAGGCAGGATTCGAACCTGCGATCGTAGCAGCAGCGCGGTTCCGGACTGAAGCGCCTAGAACCGCTCGGCCACGGCTACCGGCTATAATTTTAAAAAAAGCCATATAAATAAAACAGTTACATAGATCAAACTGACTCTTTCGTAACATAAATCTACATGACATTGAAATTTTGCTATTCCTTAGCGGAAGTGTTGAACCTCTACGGCAAGTTAACAGTGTGCATCAGACCTAGACTCCAACCTGGATGCGTGGCCGTTGCGGACTGTGAGTGATATTTTCATTTCTTTTTTCATCTCCATAACGCCATATGTGTGCAGAGTGGCACGAAGGGAGGGGGGATTAGAAGCGGTGTTCTTACAGCGATACAAACGCCCCACTCTTCATCCAATGTACTGGCTATGCAGTGTGTTAGTTGGTTAGTTGATTTGGGGAAGGGAGCGAAACACCCACGTCATCTGTCTCATTGGATAAAGGAAGGATTGGGAAGGAAGTCGGTCGTGTCCTTTCTCAGGAACCATTCCAGCATTTTTGTGAAGCAATTTAGGGAAATCACGGATAACCTAAATCAGTATGGCCTGAGGCAGGTTTGAACCGTTGTTCTCCGAACGCGAGTCCAGTGTGCTACCACTGCGTGACCTCGCTCGGTGGTGCATTAGTTGTGAGAATCTTTTACTGTTGAGTTGTTACAGAAATTGAGTAGTTTGCAGGAGAACAGCGAATTAATACTGTGTAGTGTGACATAAAGACAGGCTCCATCAAGGAGTGTAGAGAAATGTTTCAGACCTGTACAAAAAATGGTGAACAGTGAGAGCAGTTCAGAATGTGCAGCGGAATAGGCGACCGACAGTGAGGACGTCTGAAACTATAGAAGGAATTCTCATGGACATTACGAGAAGTCACCGTAAGTCGGTAAGGAGGTTATGCAGCGACTGGTGTATCTCGTACATCGTACCATCATGTAATAAAAAATTTGAAATTAAAAGCCTGCCGTGGCAGTGTGAGTTGATAGTTGAGGATCAGGACAAAGAGTTCATTATTGTAACTGGCAGTTAAAATTAACTGATATCGTTTACTTGAACCCCTTGCTGTACTTCATGTCAGATGAGGCCCCGTTCCATTGCTCAGGTTATGCAGACACCCAGAATTCCAGATACTGGTTGCAGGAAAACCAACCTGGATGAAGAACTTCTCCACTCAAAGGTGTTTGCTCTGCGTTGTCCGGCTTCGCATTAATGGCGCCACATTTTTCAATGACATTCTAAACACTGCCAGATATCTAGAGATCTTTGACTATTTCTATACACAATTAACAGATTCGGAGAAGCTGCATGCAGTACTCCATCAAGATGGAACAACCGCTCATTCACCCAGCCAAAGTAAGGCCCATATCAACGTGTTCCCTGAAGAAAGACTTGTCATTAGAGGCCTCTGACCGCCATGGCTAGTTAATATCATGTGACTGTTATTTATGAGTCACACTAAAAAGCAAACTGTATGCTGACAGTTGCCGCACAATACACTATCTTAAACGGAGCGTTACAGCGAGTTGTTGATGACGCATCACGCGATGTCACCGTTACCTTGATACCAATGGGCACCACTTTCAGCATCTCTTATAAACAGATAACAACATGTTGTCTAACGTTACTGTTATCTGCTCTTTCTTAGTTAGTTCAATGTTAGGTGAATCTCGGGCGCGAGGCGTGCCGGTTTTATGTGGGACATTAAATAAGAGGTCTGTTCAAAAAATTCAGGAACTTTGTCCACAAAATTTTTCTGCCCTTACCTTTTACTTATTGTGCACGGTCTTCTTCGAAATACTCTCCTCCACAATTGATACATGATGACTCTCGATCTCCCACCACAACCGAGTCCATCAACATGAGGTAGAAAATATGAAGTAGCCAAGGAGGCGGTAAAGTGGGTTCTACTATGCCAAGTCTGCTTGGTAGCTACAACAGGAAAACACAATTAATTAGCAGGAGTACAAAATAAGAAAGTATTTATTACTTAACTTTGTTGTAGTCCATGATCTGTTGGTTGACAATTATGGAAGACGCGACTAGACTAAGCGTCTGTAGAATGACATAATTTACAAGTCACAAGTCTTGCAGTGACGAATTGATCTCTCGTAATCTTGAACGTCGAATCCGGTGAATTTGAAGCCTAACTTGGAACTGGGCTACAAAGACTTGGCATCAACGACTGAGCTGCAGACGATGACTGAATAACATCGGCGCTGGCTGACCGCTGAGCGCGGCTACGAACTGTAGACTGGAACAACTGCACTACACTCCTGCTACACATGAAGTGACTTGGCGGCGCCTCGCGGCAAGCATGAATACTGCGACTGGCTGTGTACTCTTCGGCTAACACAGCCGTTCTTCTGTTTCGTTTATCGATAGAATCTCATCCGGCGGGCCGATCCCTCAGACGGCGATGTGGTCGTATGAGTGACGATATCACGGTACACAGCTTCCAACGCCGTTTCCACTTCCGGAAGCAGTCTTGGTACGTCTCTGTGAATTTTCTTTTATCTCGTCAATCGTCGCCACTCTTCTTCCTTTCAAAGGGGTTTTCAAGTTTGGAAATAAAAAAGAAGTCCGCAGGGGCAAGGTGTGGAGAGTACGGAGAATGAGGCAGCAAAGTGATTTCGTTTTTTGTTGAATAATCGGATCTTTCTGGTCTTGACTCATGAACCGTGGGACGAACTCGGCGGCAGCCTGATGAATTCCAAAATGCTGTGTCAGGATTTCATGACATGATCCAATTGAAGTGCACTTTATACAGCAATCTCTAGGACAGTCAGTCTTCGATTGGCACGCACAGTTTCGTTGACGTCTCTAACATGATCCTCTTCGGCAGACGTAGAAAGGCGATCCGAAGGAGTGTCATCTTTAACTTGCGTCTGGCCCTTTTTAAACCACGTGAACCATTCGTAACAACTAGAACGGCTGACGCACTCATCACCGTAGGTATCCTGGACCATTTGGTGCGTCTCTGTAAATTATAAAGGTAGTGCAGATGCGTTGCTCCTCTAACTTTGCCATCTCGAAATTTGCAAACTGTGCGACGTCTCCACTTCCCTCCAACGCGAAGCTACAGGGTGTTTCAAAAATGACCGGTATATTTGAAACGGCAATAAAAACTAAACGAGCAGCGATAGAAATACACCGTTTGTTGCAATATGCTTGGGACAACAGTACATTTTCAGGCAGACATACTTTCGAAATTACAGTAGTTATAATTTTCAACAACAGATGGCGCTGCGGTCTGGGAAACTCTATAGTACGATATTTTCCACATATCCACCATGCGTAGCAATAATATGGCGTAGTCTCTAAATGAAATTACCCGAAACCTTTGACAACGTGTCTGGCGGAATGGCTTCACATGCACATGAGATGTACTGCTTCAGCTGTTCAATTGTTTCTGGATTCTGGCGGTACACCTGGTCTTTCAAGTGTCCCCACAGAAAGAAGTCACAGGGGTTCATGTCTGGCGAATAGGGAGGCCAATCCACGCCGCCTCCTGTATGTTTCGGATAGCCCAAAGCAATCACACGATCATCGAAATATTCATTCAGGAAATTAAAGACGTCGGCCGTGCGATGTGGCCGGGCACCATCTTCCATAAACCACGAGGTGTTCGCAGTGTCGCCTAAGGCAGTTTGTACCGCCACAAATTCACGAAGAATGTCCAGATAGCGTGATGCAGTAATCGTTTCGGATCTGAAAAATGGGCCAATGATTCCTTTGGAAGGAATGGCGGCCCATACCAGTACTTTATGAGGATGCAGGGACGATGGGACTGCAACATGGGGCTTTTCGGTTCCCCATATGCGCCAGTTCTGTTTATTGATGAAGCCGTCCAGGTAAAAATAAGCTTCGTCAGTAAACCAAATGCTGCCCACATGCATATCGCCGTCATCAACCCTGTGCACTATATCGTTAGCGAATGTCTCTCGTGCAGCAATGGTAGCGGCGCTGAGGGGTTGCCGCGTTTGAATTTTGTATGGATAGAGGTGTAAACTCTGGCGCATGAGACGATACGTGGACGTTGGCGTCACTTGGACCGCAGCTGCAACACGGCGAACGGAAACCCGAGGCCGCTATTGGATCACCTGCTGCACTAGCTGCGCGTTGCCCTCTGTGGTTGCCGTACGCTGTCGCCCTACCTTTCCAGCACGTTCATCCGTTGCGTTCTCAGTCCGTTGAAATTTTTCAAACAGATCCTTTATTGTATCGCTTTTCGGTCCTTTGGTTACATTAAACCTCCGTTGAAAACTTCGTCTTGTTGCAACAACACTGTGTTCTAGGCGGTGGAATTCCAATACCAGAAAAATCCTCTGTTCTAAGGAATAAACCATGTTGTCCACAGCACATTTGCACGTTGTGAACAGCACACGCTTACAGCAGAAAGACGACGTACAGAATGGCGCACCCACAGACTGCGTTGTCTTCTATATCTTTCACATCACTTGCAGCGCCATCTGTTGTTGAAAATTGTAACTACTGTAATTTCGAAAGTTTGTCCGCCTGAAAATGTACTGTTGTCCCAAGCATATTGCAACAAACGGTGTATTTCTATCGCTGCTCGTTTAGTTTTTATTGCCGTTTCAAATATACCGGTCATTTTTGAAACGCCCTGTACGAAAGTACGGGGATTTTTTGAACGGACCTGGTATAATAAGAACGGTGCTTTAGTGGCGGTGAGTCGAAGCTAGAGGCCTCACAGGAACGTACAGCCTCTGCTGCGCACCGTATGGGAGGCAGCGCAGCGCGCGACAGCAAGTAGCAGCTACGTGTGGCCGGTGGAGGCGCAGCCATTCACGTGGCGGAGAGCGCCACAGGCGTGGGTCAGCCTGTTTAACGGCCTCGCTACCCCGCATAGCTCAGCACTCGGCGTCGCATTTCCACGGCGCCCGCCGCTTGTCCCGCGTGCGTTATGGCGCCGCTCTGCCGCCGCTGCTGGTGAAATCCATTTACGCTCAGCCGCTGCTGTCTGCCAGCTGTTCCCTCCGCTTGCACGTGACGACCGCGCAAAATTACGGCGTTCCCTAAACTGATGTCGGAGCCATTCCGTAAGTCTGCCTTGGCTACAGCAATTTCCGCCTGCAAAATACATTCCATTTTTGATGAAGCAGTACGACGTTCCGGATGAAGTGTTCTCTTTAAAAATCTCCGATCAAGAGATAAAAGTCGACGTCAGTATGAGGCCCATTACTGTTACGGGTGGCCGATCGAAAGATTAGCTGTGAACGTAGATTTTCGATACGCGTCGACTACTAAACAAGAAAGATTCATATGAAGTTTCTTCACAGTTATGTGATTGGTTCGAGGAATATTTGACTAATAGAAGCCATTGCGTTACACTGGAAGGAGAATGTTATACATATATGAAAATACACTGCTGGCCACCGTAAATGCAACACCCTGAAGGAAGCATCCGAATCAAGTGAAATTTACACCATGGGTTTGCAGCGATGAGGTATGCAACTGATTAGAATTCCAGCGTAGACGCACATCACGCGCGCCTGTGGCGCCACCTCATAGCGCCATTTAAGGCTTGGCGATTTCGACGAGTGTACGTTCGGCACGTGTATTTACCTTGTGGTTGTTTCACAAGACGATCAGTTATGCCTCGTAGACAACAGCGAACATCGTTTGATCAAGTATCCGAGTTCGACAGAGGAAGGATAGTGGCTTACCGAGATTGTGGATTATCATACAGAGAAATCGCTAGTCGTGTTGGACGAAACCAAACAACTGTAATGCGGATATGTGACCGTTGGATGCAGGAGGGTACGACGGACCGACGTGGTCGATCGCATTCACCTCGGTGCACCACTGCACGTGCTGATAGGCAAATTGTGCGCATGACAGAGACGGATCGCTCAGTGACATCCCGAACCATAGCACAACACATTGCGTCTGTAACGCATCATCCAGTGTCTGCGCGTACCATTCGACGCCGTTTACAGCAGAGTGGTCTGTCCGCAAGACGTCCATTGCTTCGTCTACCATTGACGCAGAACCACAGACGTCTCCGTCGCCAATGGTGTGATGACAGACGGATGTGGACGGCAGAATGGAATGACGTTGTCTTTACTGACGAGGCACGCTTCTGTCTGCAGCACCACGATGGTCGGATTCGAGTGTGGAGACACCGTGGAGAGAGGATGCTGGACAGCTGCATTATGCACCGCCACACTGGTCTTGCACCGGGTATTATGGTATGGGACGGTATTGGATATTACTCTCGCACGCCTCTAGTACGCATTGCCGGTACTTTAAATAGCCGGCGCTACATATCCGAGGTGCTGGAGCCAGTTGTCCTTCCTTACCTTCAGGGCTCGGTCACACCCATATACAGGATAATGCGCGACCACACGTGGCACGCATTGTCCAAAGGTTCTTCGTCAATAACCAGATTGAATTGCTTCCCTGGCCGGCTCGCTCTCTGGATCTTTCGCCGATAGAAAACATGTGGTCCATGGTTGCTCAACGAGTGACCCAGATTACATCCCCAGCTGCCACACCAGATCTTTGGCAACGTGTGGAAGCTGCTTGGGCTGCTGTACCCCAGGAACACATCCAACGTCTCTTTGACTCAATGCCGAGACGTGTGGCAGCGGTGATCTCCAACAATGGCGGCTACTCTGGATACTGATTCTGGCAGGAACCACATGTCACAGACGTCTGTAAACGTAATCATTTGATACTTGGTCAACATGTTATCTACAAAATAAATTTTGTTGTGCTACCTCTTGTCTTTCTTGGTGTTGCATTTACGGTGGCCAGCAGTGTAATATCAAGTGTGCCCTAAGGAAACATAATAGTAGCACTAACGTTTTGAATATATTGTACACAGCGAAGTACAATTAGAAGGTTACTTTTTGAAAATTCCGTAAACGTCTCCCATTGCGAAGTAGAAGTTTGAAATTTGGCTCAAGGCTGCCTACTGTGTTCATCTGTAGCGGTGCAAAAGCGTGGCGGCTTGTTATGTCACCCTCGGACTAGACGATGCTTCGGGTAGCAAGGTGTCGACACATTGCGGCGGGGCAGGTAATGAAATTGCGGTGCAATTGTTTGATCACTGTCTTTCGTCGTACTGTTCCCTACAACAGTTCCACCTACCTCAGTACGGCGTCTGATCACCAGCCGGTTCCTCTGCATACGTAGGTACTGTTCAGACGACGTTAAAAGCAGCGTTGATGAAAAACGTTGTCGATACTCACGCTGCAAAGTCGGCGTAAACTCTAGTAGCAAGCTATCCTGTAATATCTTATAACAACTTTCGGGCTGAGGGCGATTGCTTCATATCTCTAGTAAAAAGCCAAAATTCTGAACCGAGTGTTTCTATATTTTTTTAGTTCAACAAAAAACACCTGCCATCGGCCCGAATTTACTTAACTAACAATAACACTGTTCTCAGTTCACAGTCACACAATACATTTCACACGCAAAGCAGCCAGAAATGCACTTAAGTCCGACCCAAAAATGGTTCAAATGGCTCTGAGCACTATGTGACTTAACATCTGAGGTCATCAGTCCCCTAGAACTTAGAACTACTTAAACCTAACTAACCTAAGGACATCACACACATCCATGCCCGAGGCAGGATTCGAACCTGCGACCGTAGCAGTCGCACGGTTCCGGACTGCGCGCCTAGAACCGCGAGACCACCGCGGCCGGCAAGTCCGACCCAAATTATTACGTGATCTACAGTCCGATACTCCGCTACTATGTATGAGTTTCACATTCGGTCCTTTTCAGTAGATTTCTATTAAAGAAAGTGCTCGTCAAATATTCCATAAACGAATACAAAACATGCCACGCGGAAATTTTACTAAGGCCGAAAGTTCACACGCGGTTCTCTTTCCAACAAAACAACCCAAAAACTTCCAAATTTCACAAAATTGTCCTTAAATGCAATTGCTATTACTGCTACACAATCTGGGCGCGAGAAGCCAATTGTTTCTTCATTTTACACAGAACAAAGACGGAAGCGTTCAAAATGACCTGCACGTCCGATAGCTGACTAGCGACTCCTGAATGCTGCTCCTTCCACAGCCTATAACTATCTGGCATTGCGCGGGAACTGCTAAACTCTGCTTCATTATTCAAAATGACCAGCCAATCAGAACTATCCTACAAGATTCCTTCGAGATTATTCTCGTGCTAAAACTGTCCTACGCCAGTCAGTATTGACTGATGCATTTACGTCACTTCAATATGCAAATATTAATATAATATTTAACAGAACCAAACGAATAGAAAACTAATTTTGAAATAAATTTAGAAACTTATTACTCTGCAAACGGCTATTCTGCCTGCCTCCTTACAAAAGCAAGTACACTTATACACACGGCATCAGCAATGTGGGTAAAACACAAATTTCCCACGACACAGTTACATAATTGTGTATATAATACTGAAATTTTACTTATGTACCACATACACACTTTCACTCATTCTCATTCAATCCACAACAACAACAACAAAAATTGTTATTAATTTTTTCTTGAATTTTATCTTACAAAAATGAAAAGTAGTTAAGTTTTTAAATGTGAAAATCGTGATTAAATAGTGCTGTCCATTGAGAGTCCTGGAAATGTTTTCTAATGGTACCAAAAGATAAACATTTCTAGTTCCTAATTAAATTTAATGTTATAATTATCAGTTTTTGATTTTTTAAGTAAATTTCTCTAACTCCGAAACTATGACAGATAGAATGCTTAAATTTTTATACAATATTCCCTTGAATAACAGAAGGTAGTGTACCGATTATTAATTAGATTGAATTATATTTAATATAGTTTATTTAGATTCCTAGGGGCTTGAACATTCTGTCGCTCAAATTGACACCGGTACCGCTTCCCACGGTTATGCTAACGGCAGGTGCGAATGAGTCACGCTAAGATACAAGCGGCTGTTTCTAGCACACGCAACGGTTCCAAAGCTACGAGCCGTACTGCAAAGTAGTCCAATGAATGCTATTGCGTATTGACTCGCGACGTTACAACATGCGAAATAAATGCTAGCTCAGAAGTTCGTGTGGAATGGAGGTGGTTTAATGACGTTACATTGGCAACAAATTCCATCAAAATTCTGTCCAATGAAACATCGACGTGTCACACGATGAGAAGATGTTACAATCCCTCTTACCCACGTTTCACCCCCCCTTTTCACATCTGTGAGATGGAGATCAGAACAGCGACTCCCAGTGCTGAAATCATGCGATTTTCTTAGAGCTAGCAGAGGAAAATATTTCAGACAAATCGCCGCTCGGAATTTACACGAAAATGCCCCAGGAATTGGCATAAAGGGCTTTAACAAAAAGACCCTTTTCCTTAGGGCGTTGATTCCCATAAATTTTGCGGTCGAGAACGACACTTCGAAGTAGGATGAGCAACAGGACGGCGTTCTTAACAGCCCTCTGGATGATTTAATCCTTCTCTAAGGACACTGAGGGGTCTGCAACCGCACTGAACGTGATCGCATCCTTCTGGAATGTAGCGCGAATCCGATGATTCCTCTGGTACACCGGGTGGAACCACTAGCGACGATTCAAAACTATTTGACGAAATTTGAGTGTGATCCAAGGTACCACGCAGAATCCGCAACTGTGATACATTACACGTTAATTGAAGGTGGAGAGAGGAAGAAAGTAAAAGAGAGGGAGGGGATTACTGCTGTCACCTGCATTGTGACATTACGCGGAATCAGTGGCGACGAGTGAAAATGTGTACCGGACCGGGATTCCAGCCCGAGACCTCCTGCTTACTAGGCAGGTGCGTTAACCATTGCGCCATCCGGGACACAGCATTATCGCAACCGTGTTGGCTATATTGTCACGCCTCTCGTGTGGTGCAATCATGGGGAGTGCAGCATTGACTTATTTGTGAAGAAAACGGCAAAGGGTTCCTATAAGGTCCACCAGTTCGGGAAAACGATTGGTGCTATCTACACAGCTTTATCGAACTCTTTCAAAATCTCTCTCTACAGAGACATCTAGTCAGTGATTACTAGGTGCAGTTGTGATGGGCTACATTTTTTTCGAAATCCAAGGGATATGTAAATGGTTGCCTATCACACGTGCAGCTAGTAATTAGCTACAGGCTGTCTCTGTACATGGACATTTTTAAGGTGTTCAACAAAGATGCACACTTGGCACCGCGTGTGTTGCCGAACGGCGGGGAGGGGCTGTTTCGGATCATCTTCCAATTTAGTCGAATTACTTTGAACAGTTCCTTTTGATTCCAACGTGTACACAAGAGCAAAACTTGCAGTCGCGCTGAACTTCAAAGGGTTGCGATCACTATCAGTGGATGTGTGACCCCAAAATTTACTTTGAGAAAGCTTGAAACGTCCGAGGGTTTCAGCAGTGTGAACTGTCATTTTCGACCGCTAATATGTGGGAATCAATGCCCCAAGGTAAGTGGCTTTTCCTTTCATGACTTTTATGACACTCTCTGAGACCTTTTCGTGCAGATTCTGATCGTCGGTGTGTCTGAAACGCTTTCCTCGTGGACATCAATAAGAAAACTGCGTGATTTCACCACCTGGCGTCGCAGTTCTGACCTCGATCGCACAGGTGTCAAAAGAATGGGTGAAATGTGGGTAAGAGGGATGAGGCGACATTCCCATTGTATGACACTCCACGATGGCGTTGGGCAGAGCTGTGATGAAAACTGGTGCCAATGTAATATCAGTTACCAACCTTACACATCATATGAACTTCTCGGATCTCGCTTTTTTGGCACGTCTCGACAGTTTGGTGTTTGAGTCCGAGGCCGAGGGTGTCATCGCAGAGCTCCATGCTTTTGCATCATCACAGAGGAATACTGTAGGTACCTTTGAGCGAAATTTCAAACTAGTGCGTCGCAACGGGAGACCATGACGCGGTTTTCCGAATAAGTGATCCTTTAATTCTTGTGCTATGTATGAACTGCTCTGCAAAGGACGAAAGTGTGCCTGATGTGTCAGTGCCAAGTAAAGCAGTTGGCTGAAACTTGAACCCTCCATGGAAAGAACCGCTACGGTTAGACAGAAGGTAACTCAATGAAATACGCGATGAGACTACGAGACTAAGAGAAATGGCACTTATATTCAAATACGAGGGCTATCCACAAAGTACATTACGTTTTGGAATTAAAAATAAATGAAATATTGGAAATTTTTTTTATTATATACAGATGAAAGCCACACTTAAATACTACTTTTCTACATAGTTACCATTTAAATTAAGGCACTTATCGTAGCGATGGACGAGCTTGGAAATACCTTCGTCGTAAAATTCGGCCGCCTACGCCTTCAACGTGGTGATCGTCTTTTGGGACAGAAAAGGTGTGATTTTTGTGGATTTCCTGGAAAGAGGCACTACAATAAACTCTCAAAGGTTTTGCCAAACTCTGCACAACCTCAGAAGAGCAATACAAAACAACCGCAGGGGAAAGTTGGGCTCAAAGATCTTGCTGATTCACGACAACGCCCGAACCCACACGGCAAATGCCACTCGTGAAGTTTTCGAATCTTTTAAGTGGGAGTTGTTTCCTCATCCGCCGTACAGTCCCGACCTGGCACCGAGCGACTTCCACTTATTCCCAACAATGAAGAAGTGGTTGGCTATGCAGCGTTTTGATGACGATGCACAGCTTCAAGAAGAGGTAACCACGTGGTTGAAGGCGCAGGCGGACGAATTTACGACGAAGGAATTTCCAAGCTCGTCCATCGCCACGATAAGTGCCTTAATTTAAATGGAAACTATGTAAAAAAGTAGTATTTAAGTATGGCTTTCATCTGTATATAATAAAAAAAATTCCAATTCTTTATTTATTTTTAATTCCAAAACGTAATGTACTTTGTGGATAGCCTTCGTACAATAATTACACTGTAGTCGGTGCGACTTATGATGGTCCCCTGAACATTGCAAAAGGTGGGATATGGTTCCTGATAATGTGTGTTATCACCACGGATGGCAATGCAAGCCCAGTAATGTTCTCCCATGCTGGCCATAAGGGTGATAACGAATTTCCGTGGTACGGCGTCTTATTCATCCATCAGCGCCTTTGAACACTGACGGATTGTCGTCGGTGTATGTGCATGTGTCCCCAATGAATCCCACATGTGCCGAATGCGATTTAAGTCGGGAAAACAGACAGGCCACTCTACTCACCAGTTACCCTCAGGTTACGAAAGCTCCTCCAGCTCCACTGTGCGGTGCCGTCATGCATTCTCATCCATAAAGTTGAAGTCAGTGCCGAATGCACCTTTGAAAATAGTCACGTGAGGAAGGAGTGACTGCATAAAGTTCACTGGCGACTGCGCCGTGTTCTAAGATGGAGATCAGCATGCCCCTGCGTCCCCACATCATAACAGCTGAGACAGGGAAACGATCATGTTGGACAGTGCTTGACACCAGTGCTTCATTTCTGACGGTACGCTGTACTGGTGCCCCGTCGAAAAAAAATCTGAACTGCAGATTTTGGGATTTGGTAAGGTAGAACGTTTGCTACGGTTAAAGCAATGTAACACATCTTGTATTCACACTTTAAAAGTCTTAGAAAACAGAGAAATAACATTTACAGAGGTCTAAACTTCATAAACACTCACTGGAATATCACAGTATCGGAACTTCCTTTTCAAAGCAAGCACTGGCTGGACGTAACCTGACGTACTGAGAGATGGTAACGCGTAATGCGCTCACGAACATTGTCGAAAATGATCGTTTTGGTGACCCATGTACTATGGCGTGTGGAAGCATAATGTTGCATGGATATACTGACCCCCAAATCTTTTAACACAAGTCAACGTTGTTTTAACACTGTACTCGTACCACAGGTGAGTCTTTTCGGGAATGCATTCATCTCTGACTTAATTTTTATGGATGACAATACGCGACCGCATTGAATATCGCAGTTGGAGGAGTTCCCGGAACGAGGGGATATTTTGCAAATGGACTGTCCGGCCCGTTCCCCCAACTTAAACGCCATCTAACACAGATGTGATGCGTTGGGTAGACGTATTGCAGCATGTCCAAATGCACGTAAGAGCAACCAGCATTTGTAAACCACGCTGGTGCAGCAATAGGACGCCCTACTACAAGAACGTATCGATCTTGTGGCCACCATGGAAGCACGTTGCAAAGCACCAGCTACCGACCGTGGTGATCAGGTACCGTGTCTCCAGGGGTCCATCATAAATCGCAGCGAATTAAGTGCAATTGTTTGTCATTGTATAAAAGTATCATTTATGTTCGTCGTATTATGTACTTCTTTGAGTTACGTTCAGTACTATACTGTAGCAGATTTTTCTGTGTATGGTCATCGAGGTATGTTACTTGGCAATGATGCATCACGTAGAAGCTATTTTCATCCTTAAGTTTCGCATACCAGGGTGTGAACGATTGGTCAAATATGATCAGCAGCACTGTAAAATTGTTCGCTCACGAAGCATTTGGGTATAGTGTCGCTTTTGTACGACGGTGAGGAACTCCCAAACGAATTGGACAAAATTTCCTATTGGTTTAATGAATTTCAGCTCTGTTTAAATATGGGTATATGTAAGGTAATGCCTATAACAAAGAGAGAGGGAGAGAACGGTATAATGTCTGATTGCCAAGATTAGTGGTGAATACCTTGAGCACATCACATCGTATAAGATTTAGGGGTAATACTAAGAAGCTACGTGAAACGAAGTGTAGTCGTTAAAATTGTATTAGTGAAGGCGAATGGACTACTTCGTTCCTTGAATCGGTTCTGTGTACGTTTGTTAAAAATAAGTCAAGTCGCACTGAAGACGATGGTACGAATAATGCTAGGCTACTGTTCCAGTAGGCAAGGCAACTAATTCGGAGACGCGCTGTAACGAATACAGCCGCGGAATTTGAAAGGGAATCCTTGGTGCAAGAAAACGTAGATCTGACGCAGCCCAGTACTCCAAGAAGGCTGTGCCACCACTATTTTGTCACTTACGTACATCTACATCTACATTTATACTCCGCAACCCACCCAACGGTATGTGGCGGAGGGCACTTTACGTGCCACCGTCATTACCTCCATTTCCTGTTCCAGTCGCGTATGGTTCGCGGGAAGAACGACTGCCGGAAAGCCTCCGAGCGCGCTCTAATCTCTCTAAATTTACATTCGTGATCTCCTCAGGAGGTATAAGTAGGGGGTAGCAATATATTCGATACCACATCCAGACACGCACCCTCTCCAAACCTGGACAGCAAGCTACACCGCGATGCAGAGCGCCTCTGTTGCAGAGTCTGCCACTTGAGTTTGTAAACAGCTCAGTAATGCTATCACGCTTACCAAATAACCCTGTGACGATACGCTCCGCTCTTCTTTGGATCTTCTTTGGATCTTCTTTATCTCCTCCGTCAACCCGACCTGGTACGGATCCCACACTAATGAACGAGTGTTTTGTAAGCCACCTCCTTTGTTGATGGACTACATTTTCTAAGGACTCTCCCAATGAAAACCTGGCACCCGCCTTACCTACAATTAATTTTGTATGATCATTCCACTTCAAATCGTTCCGCACGCATACTCCCAGATATTTTACAGAAGTAACTTATACCAGTGTTTGTTCCGCCATCATATAATCATACAATAAAGGATCCTTCTTTCTATGTATTCACAATACATTTGTCTATGTTAAGGGTCAGTTGCCACTCCCTGCACCAAGTACCTATCTGCTGCATATCTTCCTGCATTTTGATGCAATTTTCTAACGCTGTAACTTCTCTGTATACTACAGCATCATCCGCTAAAAGCCGCATGGAACTTCCGACACTATTTACTAGGGCATTTATATATATTGTGAAAAGCAACGGTCCCATAACACTCCCCTGTGGCACGCCAGAGGTTACTTTAACGTCTGTAGACGTCTCTCCATTGAGAACAACATGCTGTGTTCTGTTTGCTAAAAACTCTTCAATCCAGCCACACAGCTGGTCTGATATTCCGTAGGCTTTCACTTTGTTTATCAGGCGACAGTGCGGAACTGTATCGAACGCATTCCGGATGTCAAGGAAAATGGCATCTACCTGGGAGCCTGTATCTAATATTTTCCGGGTCTCATGAACAAATGAAGCGAGTTGGGTCACACACGATCGATGTTTCCGGAATCCATGTTGATTCCTACAGAGTAGATTATGTTCTAAAATTCTACAATAGATAGACATCAGAGATATAGGTCTATAGTTTTGCGCATCTGCTCGACGACCCTTCTTGAAGACTGGGACTACCCGTGCTCTTTTCCAATCATTTGGAACCTTCCGTTCCTCTACAGACTTGTGGTACAGGGCTGTTAGAAGGCGGGCAAGTTCTTTCGCGTACTCTGTGTAGAACCGAAATGGTATCCCGTCAGGTCCAGTGGACTTTCCTCTGTTGAGTGATTTCAGTTGCTTTTCTATTCCTTGGACACTTATTTCGATGTCAGCCATTTTTTCGTTCGTGTGAGGATTTAGAGAAGGAACTGCAGTGCGGTCTTGCTCAGTGAAACAGCTTTGGAAAAAGGTGTTCAGTATTTCAGCTTTAAGCGTGTCATCCTCTGTTTCAATGCCATCATCATCCCGAAGTGTCTGGATATGCTGTTTCGAGCCAGTTACTGATTTAACGTAAGACCAGAACTTCCTTGGATTTTCTGTCAAGTCGGTACATAGAATTTTACTTTCGAATTCACTGAACGCTTAACGCATAGCCTTCCTTACGCTAACTTTGATATCATTTAGCTTCTGTTTGTCTGAGAGGTTTTGGCTGCGTTTACACTTGGAGTGAAGCTCTCTTTGCTTTCACAGTAGTTTCCTAACTTTGTTGTTGAACCACGATGTGTTTTTCCCGTCCGTCACAGTTTTACTCGGCACGTACCTGTCTAAAACACATTTTACGATTGCCTTGAACTTTTTCCATAAACACTCAACATTGTCAGTGTCGGAACAGAAATTTTCGTTTTAATCTGTTAGGGAGTCTGAAATCTGCCTTCTATTACTCTTGCTAACCAGATAAACCTTCCTCCCTTTTTTTATATTCCTATTAACTTCCATATTCAGGGATGCTGCAACGGCCTTATGATCACTGATCACTGATTCTCTGTTCTGCACTTACAGAGTCGAAAAGTTCGGGCCTGTTTGTTATCAGTATGTCCAAGATGTTATATCCACGAGTCGGTTCTCTGTTTAATTGCTTGAGGTAATTTTCGGATAGTGCACTCAGTATAATGTCACTCGATGCTCTGCCACTACCACCCGTCCTAAACATCTGAGTGTCCCAGTCTATATCCGGTAAATTGAAATCTCCACCTAAGACTATAACATGCTGAGGAAATTTATGTGAAATGTATTCCAGATTTTCTTTCAGTTGTTCTGCCACTAATGCTGCTGAGTCGGGAGGTCGGTAAAAGGAGCCAATTATTAACCTAGCTCGGTTGTTGAGTGTAACCTCCACCCATAATAATTCACAGGAACTATCCACTTCTACTTCACTACGGGATAAACTAGTACTACCAGCGACAAACACGCCACCACCAGTTGCATGCAATCTATCATTTCTAAACACCGTGTGTGCCTTTGTAAAAATTTCGGCAGAATTTATCTCTGGCTTCAGCCAGCTTTCCGTACCTATAACGATTTCAGCTGTATATCACTATGTGATCAAAAATATCTGGACATCTGTTAGTGGACATTAATAAGGGATGGGTCTGCCCTTCTTCATTACCACAGCCTGAACGCTGCTGAGGGCACTTTCAGTGAAGTGAATGTCTGTGGAGGAATGGCAGCCCTTTCGTCCACAAGAATCGAAACCAGAGAAGATAGTGTTGTTGGACGCTGGGGTCTGGAGCGAAATCAACATTCAAGCTCATCCATTGGGTTTAGGTCTGGACTGGGAGCAGGCTAGTTCATTTCAGGAATGTTATTGACTGCAAATCATCGCCACACGGATGCTGTTTTATCTTCTTCTCCTTACTTTCATTTTTCCCCTTTCCTCGCAAGGTCGGAATTGTGGCAATATTGACAGTGTTGTGTGTCGTGTATTGTGCTTTAAACCGGGGCCTAGAAACGACGGAGAGGCTTCGTTCCAACATAGCCCACACTGGTTCACAACCTCCCAATAGGCCACACTAGTCCACCTACCTCACCGCCGCCCCACACCGTACCCAGGGTTATTGTGCGGTTCGGCCCCCTGTGGACTCACTCCCTCCCCCTCTCCCCTAGCAACGTCTCATTACAGACGAGTTTATCCCAAATGTTTGCGTGGTAGAGTAATGATGGTGTACACGTACGTGGAGAAGGTCTTTGCGCAGAAATGGCCGACATAGTGTAACTGAGGCCGAGTAAGGGGAACTAGCCAGCATTCGCCGAGGTAGATGGAAAACCGAGTTAAAAACCGTCCACAGGCTGGCCAGCACACTGGACTTCAACACTAATCCGCTGGGCGGATTCGTGCCGCGGACTGGCACGCCTTCCCGCTCAGGAAGGAGCGCGTTTTTGCGCGGCTAGCCGGCCCCTCTCCCCGGCTAGAACAAATGTAATGTACAAGTGTGAGACTTTCTAATTTACACAGCGTGTTCCGAGGCTGGACGTTGGTATCATCCCGGTATTTACCTATATGGATTTGGGAAACCACCTAATAACACATCCAAGCTCCAGAAACATCGGCCTTCCTCGTTAATCCACGAGGGGGATTCGATCCGGGGCAAGGTGCCCTCATCGAATACAGGGAGCGGCGTGCTGAGGCTTGCGGTTATCCAAGATGGGTTACATATCATATTTATGACACGGTGCATCGTCATGCTGGCACAACCAATCATTTCTCTACTGTAAGAGGTATTCTCTACTGTAAGCATTATTCATATCTGTCCACATTTTTCGATTTTTCTTAAGAGCAATAAGCGGGCCGCATCCTATCAGTACAAACATCCCCATACCGTAACACCAGATCCTCCGTATTTCGCTGTTGGCGCCACACATCACGGCAGGTGACGATCTCCAGCCGTCCGCCAAACACAAACCACTCCATCCGATTTGCCACGGGGTATAGCATGTTTCATCAGTCTCAAGCACTCGTTTCCAGTCATACACTGTCCAGTGCTGTCGCTCTTTATACTATTTCAAGCATGGTTAGCACTGACTACAGAAATGTGTAGTTTCTGAGGAGCTGCTCGGCCATTATTCCCTATTATTTTTAAATCCCTAGACATGATCACTGAGCTAACTGCACTGCTGGTAGCACTTCGCTACTCACGAGTGATTTCTGCCACTGATTTGATACGATTTTGTACATCCAACCTATACAATGATCGATCGGCGGCACATGCGACCTGCCTGGTTTTGGTTTATCCGTGGCGGTTTTGGTTTCCCATTTCACAGTCATATCACCAACAGTCGACTTGAGGAGCTTTAGAAGGGTTGAAATGCTTTTGATGGGTTTGTTAGTCAAGTGACATCAATGACTAGTCCGCGTTATAAATCACTGACCTATCCTGACCGATCCATTTTTCTGTTACAGTTTCGCTACTGCCCACGGAACATTCTTCGCTTCCTTCTATACTGCCTCCTGCTCAATTTTGCAGAGCATAAGGGTGTCAGTGTATTACTTATCAGATCTCGTCTTGGTACCACGAAAACAAGGTAAGAGAGAAAACGGCCTGTTCAGAGACATATAGCGAGTTTTTCTTTTCCCCGCTTAGTACGCGATTAGAAAAGAAAAGAAAATCCATTATACTGGTCCGATATACCCTTTGTCATACACTGTACAGTTACTTGCGGAGTATTTATGCAGATGAACATAAAGGTCACGCACTGCGATTAATTAGTAATTGATGTTCCGGGCCAAAAGAATCGAAAGGGACTGTGTGCCGTCATAAACGTCCTTTTATTATGATCTATGAAATGCAAACATATTTTAAGTAATACCTACTGTTACAAAAATTAGCCTTACAAATATTTTAAGGCCGTTTTTTATTCTTACCTGATTCTCTAGACTTTTAGGGAGTGTAAGATCATGTTCCCCATTTTATGTAGCTTTTCATGGAACTAAACGAGCGTCAACAGAGAAGCAAACCAAATTTAGTATCTTTTATTAGCGTGGGAGTGTGATCAAGTAAATGCATCTACCGTGTTCCCTCACATACTTGTAAGGTGCAACACTCGCGTGGCAGGTCTGATGAGGTACAAGAGTCCAACGATGTGATTTCAGTTTCTCTCGCGTGCACAGGATCATGTGAGGCCTTGCGTTGTGGTGCAGAAAGAGAGGTTCCTTTGGATTTTTCTGCCGACGAATGCGTTGCAGTCGTTTCTTCAGTTCTCTGAAGGTACCACTATACTCTTCGAAGTTGATAGTTGCACAATGCGGGAGGACATCAGAGCAACCACGTCAAAGAAAACCGCCGCAAGGACTTTACGGGCTCAGGGTGCTGCTTTGAACTTTTCCTTCAGAGGAACGGTGGTGTGGCGTCGTTTCATGGATTGCCGTTTTGTTGCCGGTTCGAAGTGATGAACCCATGCTTCATCGCCTGCTACGATCTTCTAGAAAAAATTGCCATGATGAGCTTCATAACGCGTAGGAAACTCTGCGGAGATGGTTCTTCGTTACTCTTAGTGGTCTTCTGTTAGGCGGCGAGGAATCCAGAGTACACACACCATTGAGCAGCCCAGCTGGTGAATTTGTGTGTAAGTAGTACCAACAGAGACGTCCGCTTGAGCAGCGAGGTGTTTGATTGTGATCCGTCGATCTCCTCGAATGAGTGTCCTTACGTGACAATATTTCAGTAGTCACAGCAATGTGTGGCCAACTGGCACTCGGGAAATCGCAGAGGTTTGCGCGACCTTGTTGCGATGGCGCTGGACGCCTAGACCAACGACTCACCGTGCTTTTGTTCACTGCCAGGTTTCCGTAGACATTTTGCAATCACCTATGAATAACTGCAATGGTCTGATTTTCCACCAAAAGGAACTTAACGGCTGCTCTCTGCTTGAAATACACCTGCACTACAGGCGCCATTTTGAAAGTTAGGTGCCGACCGAGGTGGTCGAGCGGTTCTAGGGGCTACAGTCTGGAACCGCGCGACCGCTACGGTCGCAGGTTCAAATCCTGCCTCGCGCATTGATGTGTGTGATGTCCTTAGGTTGGATAGGTTTAATTAGTTCTGAGTTCTAGGGGACTGATGACCCCAGAAGTTAAGTCTCATAGTGCTCAGAGCCATTTTTTTTTTTTTTAAAGTTAGGTATAGCATTAACACCTATTGGAGCTTCATGAAGCTATAGAAGCCGAAGCGGGACTATTACTTGATGTCCCACAACAATTTACGCATTTTTCAAGAGAAATTGGTCTAGTAAAAGAATGTATTGCATTACTTATAAACAGCCCTCGTATTTTACACTGCAATCACATGAGACTGACGCTCTACTACCGCTAATTATTCGACAAAATGTAACAGAATAGCAGAATCAAGGCGTTCGAATATTGAGAAAGGTAGTGTGGGGCTTAGCCCTGCTAGAGAGACTACCACGAGCAGTGGGGTGTGACAGTGGAACATGACGGCGTATTATTGCGAACACCTCGCGACGGGTACTGTGCGCCCGACATAACTTGGCACTACAGGGTGGGGATGCTGGGAGCGTAAACACGAGTTCGCCGGCACTACACCGGCTGCTGTGGGTTAGAGAGGTGGCGGGACAAGCTGGACATAGGAATTAACAATTTGTGCTCTACTGTCTACTACAGTTCTGTATTGCTACGGCGTACTACGTCCCATAGCCCAAGGTGACAACGGGTGGAAACAGTCTTTACCGGCTCGTAGTCATTGGACTTCCACCATTCCCTACGCTGGTATTGAAGTGCAACTTACGTTGTGCATACAGCAGCTGCTGACTGCGGTAAGGCAATTCATACATGGAGAGCCTAAATTACGACGATTAATTTGCGACACATGAGCGCTAAAGCCGGCCGCTGTGGTCTAGCCGTTCTAGGCGCATCAGTCTCGAACCGCGCTGCTGCTACGGTCGCAGGTTCGAATTCTGCCTCGGGCATGGATGTGTGTGATGTTCTTAGTTAGGTTTAAGTAGTTCTAAGCTTTTTTTTATTATTTTATAGTGCTAAACGTAACGATCTATATTACAGGCTCTCACTGCACTTCTGAGTGTGAAATCTCTTAGGACAACACTCTTCCCAATACAGCACCTGCCGCGAGGTACATTTCGGTGAACTATCTCTACCCGATGAGGCAATTAACTGGTGATGGCTCTAGAAAACTGGCAAAACTAAGGCTGACTGATGCTGCCAGTTCCTATTGAAAAAAATATCACGACAGGAAACACCATATTATCGCGGTTCGCATTATTGCCATCCTGTACAGATGTTAAGAAAAAATCGAGTTCTGCTGGAACTCAAGAGATCTTTTTGTTTCCCTTGCCTCGCGTCTTCTTCGCTTCGCTCCGACTAAAACAAAGAAAAGGTCACGTTTGCATGAGGTTCATTACTATGCCCCGTGACACATCACGCACGGCGACGCTCCAGTAGTCGGTGTTCTCGCAAATAGATACCCACCAGACTTCTCAAGCAGCGTCGTAGGTTCCACGCTATCTTCATATGGAGAACTTTCTTGGTGCACATCTGTTTCCAGCCTCATGAAAATTATATCTGTGTGTGTGCGGGTGGGTGGGTGCGTCAGAAACGGTAGCAAGATCTGAATCGTTAATTCCATATTAATTGATTTTAAGAAATGCAAATCCCCTAATACTTCAAACTTTATGTGATGTTCCAAGCCTTCCATGAATCACTTGTTTTGACCACTAACTAGTACAATTTAGTGACAAAAAGTTTTTATGGCAAATATCATACATGCGAGATATAGTACGATGACAAAAGTCATATGATACCTCCTAATATCGTGTCTCACTTCCTTTTGGCCGGGGCTGTGCTGCAACTCCGACTTGACATGAACTAAACAAGTCGTTGGAAGTACCTTGCAGAAACACTGAGCTATGTTGCCACTATAACCGTCCACAACTGCGAAGGTGTTGCCGATGCAGGATTTTTTACACGGACTGACCTCCCGATTATGTCACATAAACTTTTGATGGGTGACCAAATGATTCGCTCGAGTTGTCCAGAATGTTCTTCAAATCAATCGTCAACAATTGTGGCTCCTGTGACACAGCGCATAGCCATCCATTAAAATTCCATCATTGTTTGGGAATTTTAGGTCCATGAATGACTGCAAATGGTTTACAAGTAGCCGAAAATAACCATTTCCAGTCAACGATCCGTTCAGTTTGACCAGAGGACCCAATCGATTCCATTTAAGAACAGCCCACGTCATTACGAAGCCACATATAAGCTTCCACAGTGCCGTGTTGACAACTTGGGTCCATGGCTTCGTGAAGTCTGCGTCACACTTTAACGCGACCACCAGCTCTTACCAACTGAAACAGGGACTCATCTGACTATGCCACATTTTCCAGTCGTCTAGGGTCCAACCGCTACGGTCACGACCCCAGGATAGGCGACGCAGGAGATGTCATTCTGTTAGCTCGCATCGGTCGTCTGCTACCATAGCCCTTTAACACCTAATTTTGCTGCACCTTCCTAACGGATAAGTTCGTCGTACATCCCACATTGGTTTCTGCTGTTATTTCACTCAGTGTTGCTTGTCTGTTAGCGGTGACAACTCTATTCAAACGCCACTGCTCTTGATCGTTTTTTGAAGGCCGTCGGCCACTGCGTTGTCCGTGGTGAGAGCTAAATCCTGAAATATGGTATTCTCGGCACAATTTTCGCACTGTGCATCTCGGTATATTTAATTTCCTAACGATTTCCCAAATGAAATGTCCCATATGTGCAACTCCAACTACCATTCCGCGTTCAAAGTCTCTTAACCGCCGTCGTGCGGCCACGATCACGAATGAAACCGTTTCGCATGAACCACCTGAGTACAAATGACAGCTCCGCCAGAGTACTGCCCTTTTATTCTTTGCGTACGCGATACCACTCCGTCTGTATATGTGCATATTGTTATCCCATGACTTTTGTCACCTCAGTGTAGTCTGTGCATCGTGGCTCAAAAAATGCTGGAAAGATCGATGCAAAATATGTTGAAAATACCACACCGTGTGCCTCTCTGTTTCATATTGCGCTCAACCACGCCCTGCGGATATCTTTCTTTTTCAAACCTTCAAGTGGTTGTCGTATTCGAGTGCCCAGCATATGTCATCTTTGTGCCGTCTAGCATAACGTGCCAATTACAGGTCTGACAGCTAAAAGTTGGTTAGGAACAACATGTTCGGAGGAGAAAAGAGTATTCTGGCACTGTTTCTTGTATTTTGTGGACGAAGGTGGGGCTTCTCAACATGCTTGTTGGTAGAACTGGGTGGTGTCGGTGCCAATTGTAAGGACTATCTGTGCATTTCATTCACGTTTCACGTATGTTTCTTGTTTTTCATGTATTTTCGTGAATATTTTTGAGCCTAGCATAGTGGCCGGATGATTACTTTAACTTGGCGTTTCCTTAGAATCCTGCCTATTTTAGATGAAAGGTTGCCGACGTATGGAAGGAACCCCCTGGACTTGAATAGTTCCTTATCTTCCTGCCACCGTCGAAGATTAGTGCCCTTCTTGGTTCAGTAGTGGACGATTTGGGTCTGCGGAAGGCCAGGATCTATAAAATTCCTTGCCAGTGTGGCAAAGCTTACATCGGTCAGACGACACGCACGGTACATGAAAGGTGCATTGAACACGAACGCCACACTCGCCTTTCGCAGCCCAATAAGCCGGCCGTAGCTGAGCACTGTATTTACCAGAGGACACGTTATGGATTGTCCTGCCACGTAAATCTTGGCATCAGCGGAAAATTTTCTGGGATTCAGTAATTAAAGAATCTGTGGAGATACGCCTACCGAAAAACCTTATAAATCGTGATGGCGGTTTTTAACTGGACAAGGTCTGGGACCCGGTGATCTCTCTAATTTCCTCTGAGAGAAGACAGTTTATTCATAATGACACGTCTGGCTCCAGAGAGCGTGGATTTTGATAGAGGACGCTCCTGTGACGGAGGCCAATGCGCATGCGTTTTCGCGCCAATTTTTTGCTATAAAGTTGACTCTGGGAACTTGCAGTCTCCAGTGATAAACACTCACCCGAAGATGGCTGGACGATTGGCAGCCGAAATATCGTGGCAAGAAGTCAACATAATCCGGCTGCAATCCCGGAATCTCAGCGAACATTCAATACGCCGGGAAAACTTCAAGAATAAAAAAAAATGTTCAGATGTGTGTGAAATCTTATTGGACTTAACTGCTAAGGTCATCAGTCCCTAAGCTTACACACTACTTAACTTAAATTATCCTAAGGACAAGCACACACACCCATGTCCTAGGGAGGACTCGAACCTCCGCCGGGACCAGCAGTCCATGACTGCAGCGCCCCAGACCGCTCGGCTAATCCCGCGCGGCCAAGAATCAAACAGGGACATATTCACATCTTTTGTGCTCTGATAGGAGCTAGGATACGCTGGCCTGTTACTGCTTTGTTTTCCTTTCACAGTATAGTTATATTTTTACCTCTGTTCGTTGCTCCCCTCGATTGTATGCCCATAAACGTTTTCTCAAGCTAAGACGGCGGTGTGAACTTTTTCCTGGGCACATTTTGTGTGACGCCGAGTGTCAGCTGGTGGTGAGTGACCCACATGCAGGTCCCGAGCTCCGCCCTGCGGGCGCCACGTGCGCCGTCAGAATGCAAATGCGACGCTGGCGCCCTCACGCTCTGCCTTTTCCTTATGGCTGCCTGCTGAGTGGCTGCCGTCCGTCCTGAGGGATTAAAGGATGACTCGCCAAGCCGCGTATCTCCCCGTATTTACTTAGTCAAATTCGCTTCTCCTCATTTATCAAATGCAGATCGAGCACATGAATTTGTTATTTGTCGAAAAGAAAAATTGCCTCACTCATCTTGCTCCTCGCACTTTGTTGCCCTTCGTTGAAAAGAAGCACTGGAATGTCGGTCACCACCGCTGCTCGGCCTTCATTGTGAGCTCCATACTTATAGAACAAATTTTTTCGTACCTTGAAAAGGTTTCAGTGTAGTGCTAAGATTGGCTAATTGCTTTCAATATTCTGAAAAATATGATTTTGAACTTCACAAGGCGATAAAACATAGTACTCACTGACAAAAATATCAAAGAGTCACAACTGGAACTGGTCAACTCACACTTATACGTGATTCTAGTAATTTGCAAGGATATGAAGTGGAATCAATAGAATCAGTCGAATGTGGAGGGAGTAGCAGACATTGGTTCATTCGTAAAATACACTCTAAGAAAAAGAAAAACCGACAAACCACGAAGGCTGTAGTAACACGATTCACGTTTCCGTCGCACTTCACATAATGTAGACCGAGAACCGTCTGATAGGCAGGCATGCCCGATGTGAACTGACTAGGCACGGCCAGTGCTGCCTGGGTTGTTGTTGTTCCGTCCGCAGAGGTCGCGGCCGAATTCTCGCGTGCCCTCTGGTGGACGGGACTCCACTTGCGGCAACTACTGTCCGTGTCGTGACGTGCCCTGCCGATGTGCGCCTCCCGCGATCTTTCTGGTGGCTACTGCAAAGGCAATATCCGAATGGCACGGAAATCGGATATGATATGTACGAGGGTTGGAACTTTAATAGTGGCAAGTATTTATTTACAGCTAGTACAAAATAGATACGTATTTCAAAATTTTATTCACCTTCAAAGTAGTCACCAGCATTGTGTATAACCCGTTGCTAGCGATGTGGAAGGCACAGGATACTCTCAGCAGTGCCAGTTGTGTTGACAGTTCGGGCGGCGCGGTCTATTGCCTGACGAATTCGTAGCAGTTCTGAAGCGAATGTCGTGAAGTGTTTTCTTCAGTTTAGAAATCGAATTGAACTTACGAGAGCTTAAGGCAGGGGACTGCAGTAGGTGGTATAGCACTTAACAGCCCATCAGTCAAACAAATCAGAAACAGATTGCACTGTACGTCCTTGAGCATAGTAATGCAAAATGAGGGTCAGGTCCTGCAGAAAGTGTCATCACCTCTGTCTCTTAGCTGGTCGTAGGTTGTGTTCAAAAAATTAACAGCATAGCGAAAGAAGTGGAGACACTTTCTGCAGGATCTGAACATCATTTTACAGGACAATGCTCAAGCATTGACAAGTTCGTAGATTTAATCGACATTATTGTGAAGGTTACGTAATTTTGTTAGTGCCTCTAAAGTTCGAAATGTGTAACTCAATCAGGTTTCCTACCAGCATACGCTTTGTATTAAAACCATGTGACCGCAATACATCATGGCTCGATGCGTCGTTACTACAATGTATCTGTATGACTTATCTGAATCCAGATGTTAAGAGGCTAGGGCGTTTCCACATTTCCTGACATTCATAATGTTTTATTTCTTTAAATTGAACGTTAGTTGCCAGTATTTGAAGCAAGTTGACACATTCTCGAAGGGAAACTGAATTTATTTGATAAAACGTCCACATAGACTGCTGCGTTTGCAGGCCGTTGTGGCCGAGCGGTTCTGGGCGCTTCAGTCTGGAACCGCGCGACCGCCACGGATGTGTGTGACGTCCTTAGGTTAGTTAGGTTTAAGTAGTTTTAAGTTCTAGGGGACTGATGACCCCAGATGTTAAATCCCATAGTTCACAGAGCCATTTGAACCATTTGACTGCTGCGTTATCTAGGGCGAATATGAATTAGTAACTAATTTCATACCCTAACACAGTAATATACAGCGTGAACTAGATTTCGTCCATCGGACGCTACAGCGCGATTCATTGCGTGCGAACAGAACAAAAATATCTGACTAAATTTCGTTTAGAGCACATCTTCACGATAAAATGGTCGTCGAAGAAAGTTAGTTCGGCTGCATTGTACTCTTGTAAACCACAAGTATATGGATTCAGCACTGTGCAGCTGAGCTGTCCAGTTATTGTAGTTTGTAGAGTTTTTCGTTAGAAGACTAGAGTTCGAAGGAAGGAAAGAAAGGAAGACTGGATTTAACGCTCCGTCGGCACTAGAGTTGGAGAGTTCAAATCTATCTCTAAGTGCACTTTTCTTATTTTATTCCGCATTGTGCACTGCACTCGATAATCTTGCAGCGTATGCTTTTTCTTAAATGATTCCTATCCTATAGCTACGGTTTTTGGTTTTTTTTTTTTTTTTAACTTTGAGTGTAACAATTATTGGTCGCACATATTATAAGTATTCATGAAGTGTAATAATTGGTCAAAAATAGATTGTTATATGACAGAACTTACTACCAAACTTACCAAGGTGGAGATGTTAAACATACATACTACATTCAGTCGCCGAATATCCCTCACAAAACAAACATAATCTATATCTCGACTATGGAAGCCAGGGAGCTGGACCTCGGAATAGGAAAACAAACTCGAAGTGCGAGTCAACGAGTCAATTTGTGGGGGAACAGAGAGTTCAAACAGCGCGTAGAGACAGTCTTATGGAAAAGCTCAAAACGCGGCAGGCGCAAATGACTGAACATCAGCAAGTGAAACCAAGAGCACGGCGTGATGTGACGACCAGGTCCAAGCTGGTCAATCCCAGAGTAAGAATTGATGGGCCCTGCGTATGGCCGCTTTCAAGTAAACCCGTAAAACAGTGGTTCTGCCCATATAAGGTTCCATGCGCATCATCCGTGACAGCTTGCATTACTACCTGCCACGAGACCCACGACAACTCAATTGCGTCCATATTTGATGTCTGTTGGTGGGGAACTTAAAATGAAAGCGATTGCACATTTGTGTGCTAGTGTTAAATAATCTCACTTGTTTTATATAAGGTCTACAGTAATTGTTGCTTAAAACTTAAGGAGCCAGATATTACACCAGGTAGTATTAAATTAGAAGTTTTTATAGCTTCTATTACAACCCCCCATGAACCATGGACCTTGCCGTTGGTGGGGAGGCTTGCGTGCCTCAGCCATACAGATAGCCGTACCGTAGGTGCACCACAACGGAGGGGTATCTGTTGAGAGGCCAGACAAACGTGTGGTTCCTGAAGAGGGGCAGCAGCCTTTTCAGTAGTTGCAGGGGCAACAGTCTGGATGATTGACTGATCAGGCCTTGTAACAATAACCAAAACGGCCTTACTGTGCTGGTACTGCGAACGGTTGAAAGCAAGGGGAAACTACAGCCGTAATCTTTCCCGAGGACATGCAGCTTTACTGTATGATTAAATGATGATGGCGTCCTCTTGGGTAAAATATTCCGGAGGTAAAATAGTCCCCCATTCGGATCTCCGGGCGGGGACTACTCAAGAGGACGTTGTCATCAGGAGAAAGAAAACTGGCGTTCTACGGATCGGAGCGTGGAATGTCAGATCCCTTAATCGGGCAGGTAGGTTAGAAAATTTAAAAAGGGTAATGGATAGGTTAAAGTTAGATTTAGTGGGAATTAGTGAAGTTCGGTGGCAGGAGGAACAAGACTTTTGGTCAGGTGAATACAGGGTTATAAACACAAAAACAAATAGTGGTAATGCAGGAGTAGGTTTAATAATGAATAAAAAAAATAGGCGTGCGGGTAAGCCTACTACAAACAGCATAGTGAACGCATTATTGAGGCCAAGATAGACACGAAGCCCTCGCATACTACAGTAGTACAACTTTATATGCCAACTAGCTCTGCAGATGACGAAGAAATTGATGAAATGTATGAGGAGATAAAAGAAATTATTCAGGTAGTGAAGTGAGACGAAAATTTAATAGTCATGGGTGACTGGAATTCGAGTGTAGGAAAAGGGAGAGAAGGAAACGTAGTAGGTGAATATGGACTGGGGCTAAGAAATGAAATAGGAAGCCGTCTGGTAGAATTTTGCACAGAGCATCTCTTAATCATAGCTAACACTTGGTTCAAGAATCATAAAAGAAGGCTGTATACATGGAAGAACCCTGGAGATACTAAAGGTATCAGATCGATTATGTCATGGTAAGACAGAGATTTAGGAACCAGGTTTTAAATTGTAAGACATTTCCAGGGGCAGATGTGGACTCTGACCACAATCTATTGGTTATGAACTGTAGATCAAAATTGAAGAAACTGCAAAAAGGTGGGAATTTAAGGAGATGGGACCTGGATAAACTGACTAAACCAGAGGTTGTACAGAGTTTCAGGGAGAGCATAAGGAAACAATTGACAGCAGCGGGGGAATGAAGTACAATAGAAGAAGAATGGGTAGCGCTGAGTATGAAGTAGTGAAGGCAGCAGAGGACCAAGTAGGTAAAAAGACGAGGGCTAGTAGAAATCCTTGGGTGACACAAGAAATATTGAATTCAATTGATGAAAGGAGAAAATATAAAAATGCAGTAAATGAAGCAGGCAAAAAGGAATACAAACGTCTCAAAAATGAGATCGACAGGAAGTGCAAAATGGCTAAGCAGGGATGGCTAGAGGACAAATGTCAGGATGTAGAGGCTTGTCTCACCAGGGGTAAGATAGATACTGACTACAGGAAAATTAAAGAGACCTTTGGAGAAAAGAGAACCACTTGTATGAATATCAAGAGCTCAGATGGAAACCCAGTTCTAAGCAAAGAAGGGAAAGCAGAAAGGTGGAAGGACTATATAGAGGGTCTATACAAGGGCGATGTACTTGAGGACAATATTATGGAAATGGAAGAGGATGTAGATGAAGATGAAATGGGAGATATAATACTGCGTGAAGAGTTTGACAGAGCACTGAAAGACCTGAGTCGGAACAAGGGTCTGGGAGTAGTAGACAACATTCCATTAGAACTACTGACAGCCTTGGGAGAGCCAGTCCTGACAAAATTGTACCATCTGGTGAGGAAGATGTATGAGACATGCGAAGTACCCTCAGACATCAAGAAGAATATAATAATTCCAATCCCAAAGAAAGCAGGTGTTGACAGATATGAGAATTACCGAACTATCAGTTTAATAAGTCACAGCTGCAAAATACTAACACGAATTCTTTGCAGACGAATGGAAAAAATGGTAGAAGTCGACATCGGGGATGATCAGTGTGGATTCCGTAGAAATACTGGAACACGTGAGGCAATACTGACCTTACGACTTATCTAAGAAGAAAGATTAAGAAAAGGCAGACCTACGTTTCTAGCATTTGTAAACTTAGAGAAAGCTTTTGACAATGTTGACTGGAATACTCTCTTCCAAATTCTAAAGGTGGCAGGGGTAAAATACAGGGAGCGAAAGGCTATTTACAATTTGTACAGAAACCAGTTGGCAGTTACAAGAGTCGAGGGACATGAAAGGGAAGCAGCGATTGGAAAAGGAGTGAGACAGGGTTGTAGCCTCTCCCCAATGTTATTCAATCTGTATATTGAGCAAGCAGGAAAGGAAACAAAAGAAAAATTCGGTGTAGGTATTAAAATCCTTGGAGAAGAAATAAAAACGGTGAGGTTCGCCGATGACATTGTAATTCTGTCAGCGACAGCAAAGGACTTGGAAGAGCAGTTGAACGGAATGGACATTGTCTTGAAAGGAGGATATAAGATGAACATCAACAAAAGCAAAACGAGGATAATGGAATGTAGTCGAATTAAGTCAGGTGATGCTGAGTGAATTAGATTAGGAAATGAGACACTTAAAGTAGTAAAGGAGTTTTGCTATTTGGGGAGCAAAATAACTGATGATGGTCGAAGTAGAGAGGATATAAAATGTAGACTGGCAATGGCAAGGAAAGCGTTTCTGAAGAAGAGAAATTTGTTAACGTCGAGCATAGATTTAAGTGTCAGGAAGTCGTTTCTGAAAGTATTTGTATGGAGTGTAGCCATGTATGGAAGTGAAACATGGACGATAAATAGTTTGGACAGGAAGAGAATAGAAGCTTTCGAAATGTAGTGCTACTGAAGAATACTGAAGATTAGATGGGTAGATCACATAACTAATGAGGAGGTATTCAATACATGGCTCTGAGCACTATGCAACTTAACTTCTGAGGTCATCAGTCGCCTAGAACTTAGAACTAATTAAACGTAACTAACCTAAGGACATCACACACATCCATGCCCGAGGCAGGATTCGAACCTGCGACCGTATCGGTCGCCCGGCTCCAGACTGTAGCGCCTAGAACCACACGGCCACTCTGGCCGGCGTATTGAATAGAATTGGAGAGAGGAGGAGTTTGTGGCACAACTTGACGAGAAGAAGGGACCGGTTGGTAGGACATGTTCTGAGGCATCAGCGTGGAGGGTAAAAATCGTAGAGGGAGACCAGGAGATGAATACACTAAGCAGATTCAGAAGGATGTAGGTTGCAGTACGTACTGGGAGATGAAGAAACTTGCACTGGATAGGGTAGCATGGAGAGCTGCATCAAACCAGTCTCAGGACTGAAGACCACAACAACAACAACAACAACAACAACATAACCTGGAAGTGAACGCTAGTATTCTAATGTAACACTAACTACTGAGTTAACTGGGCAGAATCGTTATAGAGAATTGAATCAAGATACTTCTTGTATGTATAATTGACTGGATTTTAGAAAAGCGAGTAGACGGAACAAACAGGTACTTGTTATGTTTTGGTGCATTTATTCCAAATGACATACATCGGCTTTGCCCATCATCAGATTTCGTGTTGTAAATAATATGACAAATAATTAGTTGTACATTTTTTTAAACACCAAATATTAACAAGAAAGCGCAAAATCGAACTAAGTGTTAAAACCAGTATATATCATTCAATAGAAAAAGTAACTTTGACAGTTTGTTTCTTCCTCATACATTCACGAAGCAAAAGGTGTGACATACAACCTAAACTTGGAAAATGGGAATGTTGGTCGTGAGAAGGACTGCGAAAAACTGCTACTCCAGTGAGCTTGCACTAGCTAGGTGCAAGAAGGCACCATCGTAAGGAATTACTGTTGTGCAAGTGTCGATATGTTTACTAAAAACTGAAACAGAAACCAATAACAATTAAAAGTATGTGTTGTGTGCCTGCACATAGGACACTAAAACACACATCACAGAAGTACAGAGTACAGGAAAGTACATTATAAAATTGTAGAAAAATTATTTTGTCTTGGAAATGCATGACTTGTTGAAGATTACAAAAGGGTTTGTTTAGATTTGCAATTATACTTGTTGACTATTCGTCAGACATAAAATCTTAAGACATTTGTCCCTTCCTGTGGTTTATTATTGCGACTATTCATATGCCAAAATGTTTACTACTCGTTAAAACAGTAAAATACAACTACAAAAACACATGCTGTGTGCCTTACGTAAGCACATTAAAAGAACTATCGCTGTAGTACATGGGCACTAAATTGTACCTTTCAACATATTAAGCTCTTTATCTACCTTAAAAGGGTAAAGTATACCAATTACAGAGCCGATCTGGTTCCCCTTCCTCCATATAAGCTTCCACACTTTTTGGTACGCCCCCACAGTATTAGTCATTTCTGATTTGATTTGAATTGTAGAGAACTTTGCTGCGTTAATTTTACTGTGATTTATTCAGTCATTAGAGCAACCGAATTGAGTCACTCCATCACCACACTTGATGTGAAGAGCCCAACGAATCGAGAAAACACTGCTCCAACCTGGTACCAATCTTGTGTTTCTTTATGTGTGTTTTTTACACAAAGAATGGGAATTTTCAGCTGTATCCCCATGGTTTTCCGTGAAATTAGCAACATTCTCACCCATCACACTGGCAACGGCATTGAGCTATCCCTTGCATGTAGAGTTTGCTTTTTTTAATGTAGGACATTGAGAGCTGTGAACGTAGATTCTGGGCATTCGTGTCCAGGCCGTCTTTGAGCGCGAGTTGTCTCTGACTGTCGTCTGGTGAAAATTGGCTCATGTGAACTAACGTTGAGAAATGCAAGTGTCACAAATAGCAGCGCCGCCATGCATTTTCTGCTCAGCTCATAACTTGGTTACTTTGCCACACAACTTTGTCGCTTAATTTGGTTATAATCTGTGGCAATTTGTTATTCCGTTAATTTTGCTTTCGTGGGCTGTCCAGATGAGCGGATCTTGTTACACTTTCGTCATTCAATCTTCCACATTCGTGAATTGACTTGAGTTTTGGAGAACTTTGACTTCTTAAGTAGTAGAGCCTAATACGTTGTCCTCGATGGTGAGCGTTCATCGGAGGTGAGGGTATCATCTGGAGAGCCCCATGGAAGTGTGGTAGGTCCGCTGTTGTTTTCTATCTACATAAATGATCTTTTGGATAGGGTGGATAGCAATGTGCGGCTGTTTGCTGATGGTGCTGTGGTGTACGGGAAGGTGTCGTCGTTGAGTGACTGTAGGAGGATACAAGATGACTTGGACAGGATTTGTGATTGGTGTAAAGAATGACAGCTAACTCTAAATATAGATAAATGTAAATTAACGCAGATGAATAGGAAAAAGAATCCCGTAATGTTTGAATACTCCATTAGTAGTGTAGCGCTTGACACAGTCACGTAGATTAAATATTTGGGCGTAATATTGCAGACCGATATGAAGTGGGACAAGCATGTAATGGCAGTTGTGGGGAAGGCGGATAGTCGTCTTCAGTTCATTGGCAGAATTTTGGTAAGATGTGGTTCATCTGTAAAGGAGACCGCTTATAAAACACTAATACTACCTATTCTTGAGTACTGCTCGAGCGTTTGGGATTCCTATCAGGTAGGATTGAGGGAGAACATAGAAGCAATTCAGAGGCGGGCTGCTAGACTTGTTTCTGGTAGGTTTGATCATCACGCGAGTGTTACGGTTATGCTTCAGGAACTCCGGTGGGAGTCTCTGAAGGAAAGGAGGCGTTCTTTTCTTGAATCGCTAGTGAGGAAATTTAGAGAACCAGCATTTGAGGCTGAGTGCAGTACAATTTTACTACCGCCAATTTATATTTCGCGGAAAGACCACCAAGATAAGAGACATTAGGGCTCGTACAGAGGCATACAGGCAGTCATTTGTCCCTCGTTCTGTTTGGGAGGGAAACAGGGAGTCGTTTTATAACGAGCGTTGGAGTTGTCCTCCTCCAGTCAGATCTGAGACACACTAGTCACAATTTTCAGCCTCTTCTTCTACTGTAAGTATGCAATGACGAGTTGCGGTTCCCCTGTGTAACATGAAGAGCCTTTACACAAACACACATCCTTGTGGTATATCAGAAAGTGTTTCTGTGTCCATAGGCCACTCTCTAGCCAAGATCTTCCTGTAGTGAAATGTTACATGAAGCCCTCCTCTGGCACGTGTATCAGCAGACTACTGTGACGTGTGAGGGTTGTGGATGGGTAGTGCTGGCTGAGGCTGCCGCCACAGAAGAATCTGCCTTCGTGATCGGTCTGGCGCGCCCAGCCACCGTGTTAGCAGTCGGCTGGCCGCTGTGAGCACAGTGCGGCCACGGGGCTATTCCACTGGCCGACTTTTCGATTGTGGCCAGCATCCGCCATCACTATGCAAATGAAGCGCGATCCGCTCGCTGTGACCATTTCGATTTTGCGTTCAATCGCGTTCCCCGTTCTATTTTTTTCCACTGGTATTTGTTTGTATACGCGCCTTTGTAATCTGCGCGGTATCGCTGCTCTGCACCCCTGAGCGGTGTATTTGTGGTTTAGAGGGGGCTGGCAAGCGTGGGTGTCCGCAGGGACGTTCAGCGGGCTTTTCGTATTGGTCCGTCGTTTCCAAGCAAAGGCAACACCATGCAAAATTGAGCTGCCGCCTTCCCAGATACCTATGCAATGACAGTACCCGTACTTCCTCTCTCTATCTCCCTCCCCCCCCCCCCCCTCCCTCCCTCTTTCTCTCTCTCTCTCTCTCTCTCTCTCTCTCTCTCTCTCTCTCTCTCTCTCTATCTATCTCTGTCTGTCTGTCTGTCGCGGAGAGGCAGCTGTGGATATGACGGCGTTCGACTATTCCTTCTGTCCTTAGTTATGACATCTCTGGTGCCTAAAGGTTGCTGCTTTCTTGGACAACTATACAACAATTCAAGAAAATCATATTAATGTTGTTTTTAATACAATAAAGTAAACTGACAGTATTTAACTCTGACTTACAACGAGTTGTCGCAAGCGATGGGCGAAATGCAAATAGTTAGTGTCTTTCACAATATACGGAGTGTTCAAAAAGTCTCTCCGCAGTGCCGTATGATTGTTCGCCTGCCTGGGTTACTTCCCTCCAAGTGGACTCTCCCAGTATTCCACTGTTTGATTTATCTCAGCCAGCGTCAGTAGTATCGTTGGTGTGTGTCGTTACGTGTTGACGTGAGCGTTTTTAGTTCCTTTGTTTGTTTGTTTCTTTTTTGTCACTTTTAAAATGCTAACCATTGAAGAACATGTGTTTTTAGTCGAACAATTGTTCAAAGCTGGTGGTAAATATACAGTTTCAGTGGTAAATACACAGTTTCAGTTCGTCAAACATTTAATTCAGTTTTCCCGGAGACAACACTGCCATATCGCGAAACTGTGCGGGATTTCATTAAAAAATTTCGAAGTACGGGTTCAGTGACAGATGCACCGAGAAGTGGTCGTCCTAGCGTTTTGTCTGAGGATAAACTACTCGATATTTCCGATGAAATGTTCATGAGACCGAACAAGTCAGTAAGAAAACTCGCCCAGGAAATCGATGTTAGTGTCGAAACGGCCCACGCAGCTGTAAGGAAAAAATTAGAACTTTTCCCATACAAAGTGACAGTCGTGCAAGAACTGAAATATACTGATCATGGCAAGAGCCGGCCGGAGTGGCCGTGCGGTTCTAGGCGCTACAGTCTGGAACCGGGCGATCACTACGGTCGCAGGTTCGAATCCTGCCTCGGGCATGGATGTGTGTGATGTCCTTAGGTTAGTTAGGTTTAATTAGTTCTAAGTTATAGGCGACTGATGACCACAGACGTTAAGTCGCATAGTGCTCAGAGCCATTTGATCATGGCAAGAGACTGCCTTATTGTCAATGGTTCAAAAATTTCGTTCAACAAAATGGAAGGGATATTCTTAATGAAACGTTTTTCACTGATGAGGCGTGGTTTCCTGCATCCGCGTACATGAACTCGCAAAATTCTCGTTTGTGGAGTACTTCAAAATGGTTCAAATGGCTCTGAGCACTATGGGACTTAACATCTGTGGTCATCAGTCCCCTAGAACTTAGAACTACTTAAACCTAACTGACCTTAGAACATCACAAACTTCCATGCCCGAGGCAGGATTCGAACCTGCGACCGTAGCAGTCGCGCGGTTCCGGACTGCGCGCCTAGAACCGCTAGACCACCGCGGCCGGCTGTGGAGTACTGCAAATCGATTGTATTCCCATGAGGAACCACTTCATTCTGTGAAAATAAGAGCTAGGATTGCAATTTCTAGACGTCGGATTGTGGATCCCATATTTTAAAACGAAACGATAAATCCACAACGATAATGTTGTGATATTCTGTGCCCATTCATAGAAGAACTTGTGTTAAGTGTAATACTGAACGGTTATTTTCAACAAGATGGTGCAACCGCACATACAGCTCGCGTTTCAATGTCACTGCTTGCTGATGGTTTTGGTGATCACATACTTTCACAGGGACTTTGGCCTCCACGATCGACTGACCTAACACCATCTGACTTTTTCTTCTGGGGTGCAGCGAAAGCAGCTGTCTATAAAAACCGTCCAAAATCCGTCGATGAATTAAAAACTGCAATATCCACTTTCACTGCTTCTGTTACAGACTTAATGTTACAGCTTGTGAATTCAACAACTGGGGGGACACTTTCAACATTTAATGTGAAAATGTGTAAGTAAAAATGAATATTCAATAAAATAATAACTTGTATTTCACTGAGTTTCATTTCGGTACATTGAAAGGTGGCTACACTGAGCCACTGCGCCAGAGATTGCGCCAAAGAGTATTGTTAAGCCGCCTCCACAGTGCTTGTCGAGAGCTGGTAGTAGTCAGTGCTTGTCCGGAGCTCGTAGTAGTGTGCTTGTCGAGGACTCGTAGTAGTCAGTGCGTGGGCAGAGCTCGTAGAAGACAGTGCTTGTCGAGAGCTCGTAGCGGACAGTGCCTGTTAAGAACTCGTGGCAGTCAGTGCTTGGAGAGAGCTCGTAGTAGACAGTTCGTGTTGAGATGTGCTAGTGGGCAAGGCTTGTCGAGATGTTGTAGTAAGGAGTGTTTGTTCCACGTTTTATGCAGTTATTTGATGGGAGAGATAGCAGATGATATTCTAATGAAGATATTGTAATGATCAGAGTGCATTTCGTCAATATACATGAAGGTAAAAACCACTATGTTCTTTTATTATTTGTGTGTCTCAAATAATGCATCATTACAGGTTCAGTCAACAAAGCATCTGGCGTGTGTTCTTGTATTAGAGTGTAATTCTACTTTCCTTGAGCAATTATGGTATTTCTAATTTTCTTTTATCACGTCAGTATAATTGGTATTTAAAAATTCTTGTCTTGTTGAAGAAGAACCGTGCCAGATGTGCGTTGAGTCATACTTCCACATACAGAACAGTGATACTTGTGCTTGGTTTAGTAGGTTTTATAGTTGCTGGGGACTTAATTAATTAACTGTGTTTATGAAAATTTTTCATTTCATTCTTTGTTGTTGTTCTTTGTAGTCAGATAGCGTAATAATACTAGTCAGGGCCGACCGTTTACGAGACTTGCGTAATCGGACTAACAGCTACTAAAAATATTTTCAATCTTATTTAATTAAGCCCCCATGCAACATTCACTGCGGTATACGGCACGCGCGGCTAACAGTCATACGGTAGTGCGGAGAGACTTTTTGAACACCCCGTACAATGTCCATGTAAGCATTCACACTCGCTCATAAGTCACTGCTATCGTTATTATCACTGCTCATCTACGCCTCTCTGCTAGTGTCCGTCTTCTACTATCCGTCCGAGGCTAGCAGGAGCGGCGCTTATATTCTCTTCTTGTAGAGGCCGACCCTGTCGTGGTGACGTCCTAGTAAGCGCACTATTGGCTGACGTCGTCTCAACACCTTCCCTGCTCTTGCGTTCTTCATCTTCGTGCCGGCGCTTTTCGCTACGGCGGAACAATTAACATCATAATTTCCCTGTTTTGGAACCGCTTACAGGTATCATTTGCATATGTATTCTGATTCAATAATCGCTTCTGCATAGCTGTCGTGTGCATGACGTAACAAGCAGCCTTGCGGTGATGCTTGCAGGCCTCTACGTAGAACGTCCGCCACTGAATCAGAGTTATATGTGATGGAGGTGGATAAAACTTGTAATTTGCCTCCTAGCTTTTGCTATAAGTCGGATTACATGCCGTATGTTTCCCGAAATATGCTCCGAATTGAAAATTTCCTTTGATATGTGAAGTTTAGACCTATGAATAATGCGATAACTGCAAAGGTTACAGATGAAAATCATCAGTGAAGAATAGGGGTAGCTAATCTTGCGCAAGGTAATAATAATTGGCGCCAGTTCTCATACCCATTGGCCTAACATTTGCAACATGTAAGTAACTCGCCTTATAGCCAACGTTCGTGCAGTGGGCATCTTCGACTGTGCTGTTTGCCTGTCCTTGCTATTTAAAAATCAAAATAACTAGGGATTCAAAGCTCACCTTGTTTATACAATTATACAGGAATATTCAAAAGTAACTCTAACACATTTTGTAGATGTAATGTACGCATCAAAATAAACGTAAAATTTTAAATAAAGTTTTGTCTGAAATTGCTTTATTTCCGAGATATGAAGCATAGATGACAAGTGCACCACGGATAACACAGAATTAATTCTTCTTGGAAAGCAACGACACTGTGAAACCTGAAATTAAGCACAACTATGTACTGCACATTAACCCCGGAACGCATTCGTAATGATGTCCTTGTAAATAAAGACAGAAACGTGCTTGACGTCTTACCACACTCGGAATGTTGTAGGCTTCGTTCATCTCTTTCAGCACAGCTGCACAACAATTTTCACTTCGCTGCCGTAGTTGGGCTACAGTCTCAGTCACAATACCATACACGAGCTCGGCGAACGGCCCCGAAAGTAGAAGTTGAGTTTGTTAAAATCAGGAGATCTGGAGGGCCAAGTAACTGGTCCTGGACGACCTGTCCACTTATCAGGATAAGTAACACTGAGATACTCTTCTGCCCCCCACTGAAACATGCAGGGACACTATTGTGCATAAACCATAAGCTACTTCCTGTAGCGAGTGGGACATGGTGAAGCAGACTACCCAATTCACGTTCCATAAATTGTCTACACACTCTGCCAGTCAGGCGCTGTGGGAACATCATGAGGTTCGAGTAACTGATTTTCGCTATACCACACCAAAGGTTCATTCAAATCGATGTTGATATCCTCATAGTTTTGCTCATACATCCATATGTGCCTATTACGATAGTGCACGCTAGCTGCACGGATAAACAGGCTCTCATCCGTAAACAATACCCGACGACCGAACAGTGAATCAGCAACAAGGAGTCTAGCGTAGTCTACAGGTGTCAGCTCCTGTACCTCCTCCGGGTGAAACTGGTTGAATTGCTGTCTCCAAAGAAGGCGACGTACAGTTGCTTGAGAAATTGCTATAATGCCGGCACTTATACGACGGGTACTTATGGTCGAATCTTCATCTACCGTGCTCGACCAAGTTGAGGACACCTAACAGTGCCGAAATCGAATGCCATATTTCCATAAGCGTCTGCCCACAGCTGTGAAATTTTGATGGTTGTACTGAATGCTTTCTCAGAAAATTATTTTCAATTATCACTTCATGAGCCCATTCGAAGCGTAAGTGGTAGCGAAGCATACTTGACCTCTTAGCAACAAATAATCTTGGACAAATAGGGAGTATCGTGACGAACACAGGGATTACTAGCACAACGCGGTTGCTGCTACGCTGAATACCGTAACACCTAAAACCCTCAAACATAAAAGCAAGGTACATCTATTTAAAAAAAAGCTGATAAAAATGCTCTTAACGCATTTTTAAGAGACAGTCTCCACTCTTTCCGATCTGATCACGTAAGCGTAGGAAAGATGTGGAATTATTGCAAAGAGATAGTATCGACGGAAATTGAGAGATATGTACCACATAAATTAATAAGTGATGGTACTGATCCCCCATGGAACACAAAACGGGTCAGATTGCTGTTCCAGAGATAACGAAAACAGCATGCCAAATTTAAAAGAACGCAAAATCCACGAAATTGGCGAAGTTTTGCTGATTTCGAAACTTAGCGCGTACTTCAGGGCGAGATGCTTTTTAATGATTTTCACATCGAAACTCTGTCTCGGAATCTGGCAGCAAACCCAAATAGATTCTGGTCACACATAAAGCACACCAGTGGCAAGACGCAGTCAATACCTTCGCTGCGCGATAACAACGATGAAGTCACTTATGACAGTGCCACTAAACAAGTGTTATTAAACACGGTTTTCCGAAACTCCTTCACCAAGGAAGACGATGTAAATATTCCTGAATTCTAATCAAGAACAACTGCCAAGATGAGAAACATAGAAGTAGATATCCTTGGAGTAAAGAAGCAGTTTAAATCACTTAATAAAGCCGAGGACTCCGGTCCAGATTGTATACCAGTCAGATTACTTTCAGAGTATGCTGATACAATAGCTCCATATTTAGCAATTATATACGACATCTCGCTCACGGGAAATTCCGTAACTGAGGACGGGAAAATTGCTCATGTCGCACCAATACCCAGAAAAGGAAATAGGAGTAATCCGCTGAATTACAGGCCCATATGACTAACGTCCATTAGCAGTAGGGTTTGGGAACATATACTGTGTTCGAACATTATGAATAACCTCGAAGAAATCGACTTATTGACACATAGCACAGGTTCTGAAAAGATCGTTTTAGTGAAACAGAACTAGCTCGTTACACTCATGAAATAGAGTGCTATCGACAGGTGACGTAAAATTGATTCCTCACAAGCGTCTTCTAACTAAACTGCGTGCCTACGCAGTATCGCCTCAGTTTAAGCAGAAAAATATATTGTGTAAAATAAGATCCACTACCAGTCACAGCTGAAGATGATTTCTTTGAGATACTATCGGTTTCGGTATTGTACCCATCTTCAGTTGATTTTATATTACTTTTCATGTTTCCGTATTCAGATTTGAAGGTCACTTTTTAAATAAAAGACAAATTATGTGCTGTTGAGTAAATAGACACAAGTGAAATAATTGGAAGAGGCGAAGTGACATTTGTTGAAAGTATTAGTCAACATACATAGAGATGGAGTATCAAAACTGTAAATGCACATTCATCACATCTTTTGCAAACACATTTCGATTTCCACAGATTAATTGCACATCTGTCGCCATAGTAATTATTGGACCTATCGCACTACGCCTAATTTTCGGATGGATTAACTGAAACTTGATTCTGTATCGTGCTTCTGAAGTCACTCAGTTACAAAGCCACGAACTGACGATCACTACGGCAAGCCTTGCAGTACGAATCAGAAAATGACACATTGAAACAGGACGCATGTGACTCCAGCTTCAGTTGTATTCAGATCTTAATTAACTATGAAGCATCTTACCGCACGTGCCTTCTATGAAGGTACATATGCGGGAACAACGGAATTCACATACTCTGCCGACCGATGTGGCCGAGCGGTTCTAGGTGCTACAGTCTGGAACCGCGCGACCGCAACGCTCGCAGGTTCGAATCCTGCCTCGGGCATGGATGTGTGTGATGTTCTTAGGTTAGTTAGGTTTAAGTAGTTCTAAGTTCTAGGGGACTGATGAGCTCACCATAGTGCTCAGAGCCATTTTTTTCACATACTTTGTAGGATACAACCGCAGTAAAATGTAGAATTACGTCCCACGATTATTTTTGTGGTGGGGACAGAACCTATTTGTTTTAGAAGCGAGCCAAGAAGGACGCTTTTCTATGATTACGCAGATTTATAAGGCATGCCGCCATTAAGATTTATATGAGACGCAATTACAATAGGCGCACTCGAATGTTGTTACATACAACAACTGATTTAATGGAAGTCTCATTGTAAATTTATTGTTTATGTGTGATAAGTGAATATAGTGGTATTACTTAATATTTGTTTTATTTTGTGCTAAACGTTATCCTCAGCTGTACTGCGTCTAGGGATAGTGAAAGATTCCGTGTTCATGAAATCCACATAAATAGTCCATTATGAACCATAAAATATGTTTTCATTTGAAGAGATATCCACGGTCGAATAAAAGAATCACAACGAACCTTACGCAGAAAGCCATTGTCAAGTGCTTCTAACGAAAGTAATGCATTAACAAACATTATTTATTTAAGAAATTACTGAATTATTTTATTAAGGTGGCTCACTCCCTAGCAGTTATCCATGCACAATCCCGTGAGAATTAAAAATAAAAGAAAATGTAAACTGCTCGGTGTTCACCGAGAACCAGGAACCGCTCTTGCTACCCATCGCCCTCCGCAGGCGCCTTGCCAAAGTATTGTAGTTACTCAAGGCTGCTACTGATCGTATCAAAAACATTTACCCTATCTGATATCGATGGGTCGGAACGGTATACTTCTGTGAATAGTTTCTGCGAGTTACGAACACGAGAAAGAATTTTTTACTGAAAGTTGTGAATGTGACACAGATAGTACGATTTTCTCGTGAGTATTGTGCCACCATTTGGCGGTGTGGTATAGGCTCACTCACCAATGTTAATTTAGTTTCTTTATCGCTCATCGCATTCGGGAGACTGGCTGATGAAAATCCGCGCCCAACCATCTACATTTAGAATTTCCGTGATTTCCCTGAAAAGTTACAGTAAAATTAATTTTAGATGCACAAAGCCAATTTCCTTCGCAAACCCGAACATGTATTCCTTCTCTGATGACTTTCTTTCTTCCCTAAGTTTGTTTCTCCGTCAGGCCTTTATCACAGATGAAAGTGAGTGCTAAACGTCCGCCGCGCGGGATTAGCCGAGCGGTCTATGGCACTGCAGTCAGGGACTGTGCGGCTGGTTCTGGTGGAGGTTCGAGTCCTCCCTCGGGCATGGGTGTGTGTGTTTGTCCTTAGGATAATTTAGGTTAAGTAGTGTGTAAGCATAGGGACTGATGACCTTAGCAGTTAAGTCCCATAAGATTTCACACACATTTGAACATTTTTGGTAAACGTCCTTAAGTAATAACTTCCTCGTTACTTTTTAATCTTTCCTTTTATAGTTATACAGGGTGTATATAAATAATGGCGTAAACGCGTGCTGTTGATATTATAGGATACGAGAAGCAAACCGTTTTTAAGATAATAGCGACTTTATAGTTACCAGCCAGCACTGATTTAATTCTGTATAAACTAAATCCCAGTTAGGAAAAGGTGCGATTACTGTATAACTTTAAGGAAAGTTATTAGAGGTACTTTGGTAGAAATGTAGGTGTTTTGAATGAACACGACAACAGTTACAACAACAGTTACAAGACTGTACTTGTGGTTCAAAGATGTGTTCTAAGTCTGAACCCGTCGTCGCAATGAGTTTGCAATCCTTTCAAACTCGTCTGGGTCATTTCGCAATTCTTGACAAGCATTGACAAGTCTCTGATCCAATTGTGCAACGGTCTTAACAGAAGTGGTGTACATTACACATTTAAAGTGGCCTCAAACAAAGAGACCACGTTACAGGGCCTTTTGGCGCAATCCATCTTTAGCCATGTCGGCACATTACATGTCCTCTTACCATAGCAGAAGAAAGTACTGGTGTTCCATCATCTATGTATCACATCCACTGTTTTTGCTCTAAGGGAACATTCTCAAGCAACCCTACAAGAAAATGCCACAGAAAACCTAAGGTAATTCCGTCAAATGAGTTCGTTTGATAACATTTGCGCCCGAATGAGTCGATGACCTCGTACTCCTAACCACAAAATATGGCTCTGAGATCTATGGGACTCAACTTCTGAGGTCATCAGTCCCCTAGAACTACTTAAACCTAACTAACCTAAGGACATGACACACATCCATGCCCGAGGCAGGATTCGAACCTGCGACCGTAGCGGTCTCTCGATTCCAGACTGTAGCGCCTAGAACCGCACGGCCACTCCGGCCGGCACTCTTAACTACACATTGAACGAGAAACGTCGCTGATGCGGAGACTCCAAATGCGAGAGTTGTACTAATGAAACACACTATCTCGAGTGAACCCTACTTCATCTGAAAATTACATGTTATTGTCAAGCGTAGCGTTACTTACAGCTTGTTGTTGCATTGACGGAATGGCAGTCTAGGAACAAAGTCCACCTCACTAAAGCACTGAACTCGTTGTAGATGGTAGGGTTACATTTCATTGTGATGTGTTACTCTTCAGGCACTGCTGTGGCTAATTACAGGAATTTGTGTGGCAAATCTTCTTGTCGATATCCTGGAGGGCGTTCGACTGTTCCGAGCACCACACCATCTAGCACAGGTGTAATTCGTGCAGGCCAATCCGCTCCCGTAGCGTAAGCAAAGCTCCCACTTTCTCGGAGGCGTCGATGAACCCTTGTAAACGTTCGACACTCAGGGTGTCTTCGGACTCGGTATGCTACTTGGCACAACACGCGCCTCCCATAAGTTGCTTTTGGCCCTACCGTACATGAAATGCGTACTTCTCGTTACTGGAATGATCCGTGTTACGACTAACACATGACCGGGACTCTTGACTATGTACTGTACTGTTGTCTCCACGGTCCGGGATGAGCTGAATTCCTGCACGAGTGGCTGGAAATCAAAGAGTCGTAATTATCTCGCCAATTCTCCGTTAGCGAACTACATTTACTGCGACTTTTATGTTCTAGTATCGTATACATTCTAAATGTATATGATCCCACTTCTGGTCACCAATTGTAAATGTATACAGGGTTTGGGAAAGGGGGGAGGCGGTTGTTACTTATGCCTCGTGACGACAGGATGCAGGAGGTCGAGCGCTCAGGACTAGAACATGGGCATCCAGGACTGACGTTAAACGACAAAACAGGAAATTAGGTACAATGAAGAGAATTTATTTCGATGTACGGTGTAAAGGGGGCGCGCCTAGTGTCGGAAGTTAGCAGGTTTAGGCCAGTCTAGGAAGTCGAACAATTAATGGAAATGGGCAACGGAAGAGGAAGCGGTTCATGTTAACTTACGTTGGTGGCCGGTCGTGAAAAGCAGAGCCAAGAGAGAGAAGTAACAGTGTTCTGCACCGCGGTACACTCCAGCGTCGACACACGCGTCCCGCGCACGCTATTGGCTAAAACCAATCTCGTGAATTTGCTAGCAGTTTCAGCAGAGGGCTCAGGGCGTCCCCTGTCAGCAGCTTTAACTGGACAGAATCGTCTCGGTTTTGAAAGAAAGCGACTTGTGTTACGTAGGCACGGCGTAAGATATTCAGGGGGAAAACTTGTAAAGATTTTACTGGGCCTTTGAAATAATTTTTTTAAACCAATTCCCTAAAATATTCCTTGACTGTCTGCTGCCATGTACAACATTCAACAGTATGGGTTTAGCCGTTAGTTATAATACACACTCCATAATTATGATGCTTCAAGAAACAACTAAATAACATCTGTGAATAGAATCTGAGTAAAGACAGCTACATAGTGACAAAATTACATTCCTTGGTAGCGTTGCATTTACTCTAAAAGAACCATAGAAAACTTTACACGAGACGCAACATAAGTTCAAAGGAATGTGTCTATAAATTTCACTTCTAATCATAAAAATAAGTTTAGTCTAAATTACGTAGTATTATACGATATATCAGATCCAGCATCAGACACTTTGGTCCGTGTAGCGTTCTTAAGGATATTTTTGTGTGATTAATTGTATCAAGTGGCAATGAAAACGCTGTCATACAAAGCACATTTAAAAATATTGTAATTTGACCGTTTTTCAAGACGATTGAATTTCTTGGCAGAGCGATAACTTCGAACAGCTCTGTAACGCAAGTAACGGTATAATATGACGTAGTACCACTCCCACCATGAACCATGGGCCATGCCGTTGGTAGGGAGGCTTGCGTGCCTCAACGATACAGATAGCCTTACTGTAGGTGCAACCACAACGGAGGGGTATCTGTTCAGAGGACAGACAAACGTGTGGTTCCTGAAGAGGGGCAGCAGCCTTTTCAGTAGTTGCAGGGGCAACAGTCTGGATGATTGACTGATCTGGCCTTGTAACATTTACCAAAACGGCCTTGCTGTGCTGGTACTGCGAACGGCTGAAAGCAAGGGGAAACTACAGCCGTAATTCTTCCCGAGGGCATGCAGCTTTACTGTATGGTTAAATGATGATGGCGTCCTCTTGGGTAAAATATTCCGGAGGTAAAATAGTCCCCCATACGGATCTCCGGGTGGGGACTACCAAAGAGAACGTCGCTATCAGGAGAAAGAATACTGACATTCCACGGATCGGAGCGTGGAATGTCAGACCCCTTAATCGCCCAGGTAGGTTAGAAAATTTAAAAAGGGTAATGGATAGGTTAAAGTTAGATATAGTGGGAATTAGTGAAGTTCGCTGGAAGGAGGAACAAGACTTTTGGTCTCTCGCTTCCCACGCTCGGGTTCCCGGGTTCGATTCCCGGCGTGGTCAGGGATTTTCTCTGCCTCGTGATGGCTGCGAGTTGTGTGCTCTCCTTAGGTTAGTTAGGTTTAAGTAGTTCTAAGTTCTAGGGGACTGATGACCACAGATGTTAAGTCCAATAGTGCTCAGAGCCATTTGAACCATTTTTTGAAGACTTTTGGTCAGGTGAATACAGGGTTATAAATACAAAATCAAATAGGGGTAATGCAGGAGTAGGTTTAATAATGAATAAAAAAAATAGGGAGTACGAGTAAGCTACTACAAACAGCATACTAACGCATTATTGTGGCGAAGATAGACACGAAGCCCACGCCTACTACAGTAGTACAAGTTTATTTGCCAACTAGTTCTGCAGAAGACGAAGAAAGTGATGAAATGTATGAGGAGATAAAAGAAATTATTCAGGTAGTGAAGGGAGACGAAAATTTAATAGTCATGGGTGACTGGAATTCGAGAGTAGGAAAAGGGAGAGAAGGAAACGTAGTAGGTGAATATGGATTGGGGCTAAGAAATGAAAGAGGAAGCCGCCTGGTAGAAGTTTGCGCAGAGCATAACTTAATCATAGCTAACACTTGGTTCAAGAATCATGAAAGAAGGTTGTATACGTGGAAGGATCCTGGAGATACTGACAGGTTTCAGATAGATTATATAATGGTAAGACAGAGATTTAGGAACCAGGTTTTAAAATGTAAGACATTTCCACGGGCAGATGTGGACTCTGACCACAATCTATTGGCTATGAACTGTAGATTAAAATCTGAAGAATCTGCAAAAAGGTAGGAATTTAAGGAGATGGGACCTGGATAAACTGAAAGAACCAGAAGCTGTACAGGGTTTCAGGGAGAGCATAAGGGAACAATTGACAGGAATGGGGGAAATAAATACAGTAGAAGAGGAAAGGGTAGCTTTGAGGGATGAAGTAGTGAAGGCAGCAGAGGATCAAGTAGGTAAAAAGACGAGGGCTGGTAGAAATTTTTGGGTAACAGAAGATATACTGAATTTAACTGATGAAAGGAGAAAATATAAAAATGCAGTAAATGAAGCAGGCAAAAAGGAATACAAACGTCTCAAAAATGAGATCGACAGGAAGTGCAAAATGGCTAAGCAGGGATGGCTAGAGGACAAATGTAAGGATGTAGAGGCTTATCTCTCTAGGGGTAAGATAGATACAGCCTACAGGAAAATTAAAGAGACCTTCAGAGAAATGAGAACCACTTGTATGAATATCAAAATCTCAGATGGAAACCCAGTTCTAAGCAAAGAAGGGAAAGCAGAAAAGTGGAAGGAGTATATAGAGGGTCTATACAAGGGCGATGTACTTGAGGACAATATTATGGAAATGGAAGAGGATGTAGATGAAGATGAAATGGGAGATATGATACTGCGTGAAGAGTTTGACAGAGCACTAAAAGACCTGAGTCGAAACAAGGCCCCCGGAGTAGACAACATTCCATTAGAACTACTGAAGCTTTGGCAAAGCCAGTCCTGACAAAACTCTACCATCTTGTGAGCAAGATGTATGAGACAGGCGAAATACCCTCAGACTTCACGAAAAATATAATAATTCCAGTCCCAAAGAAAGCAGGTGTTGACAGATGTTAAAATTACCGAACTATCAGTTTAATAAGTCACAGTTGCAAAATACTAATGCGAATTCTTTACAGACGAATGGAAAAACTGATAGAAGCTGACCTCGGGGAAGATCAGTTTGGATTCCGTAGAGGCAACACGTAAGGCAATACTGATCCTACGACTTATCTTACAAGAAAGATTAAAGAAAGGCAAGCCTACGTTTCTAGCATTTGTAGATTTAGAGAAAGCTTTTGAAAATGTTGATTGGAATACTCTCTTTCAAATTCTGAGGGTGGCAGGGGTAAAATACAGGGAGCGAAAGGCTATTTACAATTTGTACAGAAACCAGATGGCAGTTATAAGAGTCCAGGGACATGAAAGGGAAGCAGTGGTTGGGAAGGAAGTGAGACAGGGTTGTAGCCTATCGCCGATGTTATTCAATCTGTATATTGAGCAAACAATAAAGGAAACAAAAGAAAAATTCGGAGTAGGTATTAAAATCCATGGAGAAGAAATAAATACTTTGAGGTTCGCCGATGACATTATAATTCTGTCAGAGACAGCAAAGGACTTGGAAGAGCAGTTGAACGGAGTAGACAGTGTCTTGAAAGGAGGGTATAAGATGAACATCAACAAAAGCAAAACGAGGATAATGGAATGTAGTCGAATTAAATCGGGTGATGCTGAGGGAGTTAGATTAGGAAATGAGACACTTAAAGTAGTAAAGGAGTTTTGCTACTTGGGGAGAAAAATAACTGATGGTGGTCGAAGTAAAGAGGATATAAAATGTAGACTGGCAATGGCAAGGAAAGCGTTTCTGAAGAAGAGAAATTTGTTAACATCGAGTATAGATTTAAATGTAAGGAAGTCGTTTCTGAAAGTATTTGTATGGAGTGTAGCCATGTATGGAAGTGATACGTGGACGATAAATAGTTTAGACAAGAAGAGAATAGAAGCTTTCGAAATGTGGTGCTACAGAAGAATGCTGAGGATTAGATGGGTAGATCACATAACTAATGAGGAGGTATTGAATAGAATTGGGGAGAAGAGGAGTTTGTGGCACAACTTGACTAGAAGAAGGGATCGGTTGGTAGGACATGTTCTGAGACATCGAGGGATCACCAATTTAGTATTGGAGGGCAGCGTAGAGGGTAAAAATCGTAGAGCTAGACCAAGAGATGAATACACTAAGCAGATTCAGAAGGATGTAGGCTGCAGTAGATACTGGGAGATGAAGAAGCTTGCACAGGATAGAGTAGCATGAAGAGCTGCATCAAACCAGTCTCAGGACTGAAGACCACAACAACAACCACTAAAACACTAGAGAAAGCCAAACAATATAGACATGGCGTTTCGAATAACCAAATATAAAGTTAGTGTATCAATAAATAATTTAACTCCTGGCTATCAGACTTGGAGTGGACAATTAATTGTAACTTTATAGCGGATATACATTCCAGTTTATTTCAGAGATTTTATAAGTTAATTTGTTTAGTGAACAATCTTTTAGTACAAGATGTGTAAGAATTTAGTAGAAGTGCTTCATAAAAGTTGCTGAAAATTTAGTGACTATGTCGTTGTTATTAATTGTTCAGATATTATCTTCCATCGAATAATTCGGCAACATTTTGGTCGCATTAGATGCTGGTTTAATGCCATTCTTCATCTCTTTGAAGAACTTGCAAGCATTGACCATTTGCTGATTGCCAAATGTTACTAAATAGAAGTGTAAAACTCGCCAGGCATTGCTACACAATAGTTAATCAGATAAAAATTTCCATTCACTTAGAAATCTCATTCTTAAGCTCGACACCTCAAACTAACACAGCATTTTGTTCCAAGTACACTATAAAGAGTGAAAACAGGATGATATGTTCCTTCGTTTCAGAATAGCTTCATTTCGAAATTCACTAACATAAGTTTGTGTAGATACAACAAATAAAATATTTACTTGAAACAGGCTTTGCACTGTACGTTCCTCTTATGTCATAACCTTATTACATTTTCTTATTTTCCTTCTTTTCAGGTAAGTGATGTTCATTTACTGTCAGGGTGCAATTTTCTTCTACTCAGGTAAGTAAAATAGCAGAAGTAATTAAGGTTTACTGAAATGTAAAAAGTGATTGACATTGAGCTATGCAGTCATTAAGGCCGTGTGTCGATGTTGTCACAACAAAAGTGCTAGTGAGCTGCAATATATTAATTTGGAGTGAAGTCACCATGCGGCCATTATACGAAATTATTTCTCTATTACTTAACTACACTCATAATTGGCGAGACTTCTAAGGAAAAAATTGCCATATCTGCGTGTCCTGTAGTAAAACAGCCTCTGTATGAACATCTAGTGTGCTTTGCTAACGGAAGTATTAGGTTACAGGATGCCTCTGTACTTTAGGGACAAACCTATTCGGGTGGTGGGATCGTACATTCAGTACTTTGAGGATAGAAAGTGACAATCTGAACAGAATACTTAGTTTCCAAATGTTGTTAACAACTGCCAACCGAGCGAGGTGGCGTAGTGGTTAGCACACAGGAGTCGCATTCGAGAGGACGACGGTTCAAACGTGCGTCCGGCAATCCTGATTTAGATTTTCGTGATTTCCCTAAACAGCTTCAGGCAAACACCGTGATGGTTTCTTTAAAAGGGTACGGCTGATTTCCTTCCCCATCCTTTCCTTATCCGATGGGAACGATGACCTCGCTGTTTCGACTCCTCCCCCCAAATCAACTAACAAACCAACAACTTTCACAACACAACAAGGGCGTAAGCTCATAAATCAATACGAACTTTTGTAAGTCCCGCAGAACGGTACAGCTGTGGCTAACACATTGATAACACTCAGGTCTTGTTGAAACTGATAGGTTTGCATCGGTTCAGAAACTGGGGAATGGGAGGGTTTCAGTTATGCGGGCGTAATTTTGCTAGCGAATGGCAAAGAAAAAACACAACTAATTCAACGCCATTTGACACTGTACGAGGAGAACAAGACAAACATATATATATATATATATATATATATATATATATATATATATATATATATATATATATATATATATACATTTAACACCTTATGACAGCATATGACAGTGTGAATTTGGTATTGATTTCATATAGCAATCAGAAAATTAATTAATCACTGTGATCAAAAATATTAAATAATTTCAGTTTATCAGGAGCAATAACTTGAAGGGTTCTCAGTTCAATAATGACCAGGCTGGGTGTCACGTTCATGTAACTGACTTACGCAAGTCCAGTGACGTAGTATTTTGACGCAAATTACAGTGCACTGGTCCTGTCCATTTACATAACTATTTAGCGACGTTTTCGTTGGCTGCTGTGACATTCAGCAAGACGATTGTCAGCTTTCTCAAAATATTTGTTGCATTTGCCACTCGCGCACACACAGATAAGGTTCATGTTTTAAAGTGGTGACAGATTCCCAAACGATTTTGGAACTAATATACTGAGCCATTTTAACACAATTCCACCACGAAAGCTTTGGCGCACATGGTTTCCCAGTCCAAATGCTGCCGTCCGACCCTCTTTTACCTGCCTAGCGCCTGCTTACTGAGCCTTGCCAATTTCTACTGTATGTCTGTTCTGCCTCTCAGATATTTGTTATACAATGCAAAGGCCGGTCTATCTATACTGAACAAGGTATCTCCTGGGGACTCAGAGAGCGTGACAATATACACGCTGCCACAACCGGTGGTGTCACATAGTCTCAGCAGCCAGCGTATAAACAGTTCGGAGCTCTCTCCTAACAATCGATTCCTTCTTTTATTTAAGTTGTTCCAGAAATTCCTTTTTCCCCTGTTTTGCTTCAGTGACTCCACGTCAGTTCTTCGTCCTCGTTTCGGTTCCATAGGAGGGTACACGCCGTACAAACACTTTCAGAAACGACATCCTACACTTAAAATTATCTTCTACATTAACAATTTCCTCCTTTTTGGTAATGCTTTCCTTGCTATTGTCAATCTGAATTTTATACCACCTTCCCTCTGGCCATCGTCAGCTACTCCATTCCCCAAATAGCAAAGTCGCTGTCTTCTTTTGGTGTCTCATTTCCACATCTAATTCTATCAACATCACCTGTTTTAATTCGATTACTTATGAATACCTGGCTTTAGTTTGGTTGATATACATCTTACAAATTCTTTACAAAATAGTATCCATTCCGTTCAACTACGTTTACCGAGGGAGGTGGCGCAGTGGTTGGCACATTGGACTCACATTCGGCAGGACGACGGTTGCAACCCGCGTCCGGCCATCCTGATTTAGGTTTTCCTTGATTTCCCTAAATCGCTTCAGGCGAACGCCGGGATGGTTCCTTTGACAGGGCACGGTCGACTTCCTTTCCCATCCTTCCCTAATCCGATGGGACCGATGAGCTTGCTGTTAGGTCCCCTCCCCCAAATGAACCAACCTACCAATCAGCTAGTCTTCCGAGTCCTTTTTAATCGACCAGTCTCCAAGTTTTTATTTCTTCTCCCTGAACAATTCTGTTTCCAAATGTATCCTAGGCTTCCCCTACTCCTTGCTCAATGTACGTATTGAATAACACTGGGGAGAGACTACAGCTCTGTCACATTCTCATCACAACCACTGACTTCTTTCCTTTCTCTTTATCGCAATCACTGCCTTCGATTTATCCACATTTTTAGGAAGTTGCCCCTTATTATACTAAGTAGAAATTTTGGGGGAAAACTTCCTCCATTGTCTTACGATCGTCCAAAAACATTAGGTTCCTCTCCCTCTCACTCCTATTACAACGACTCCCTTCCTTTTTTCACTTTATTGCATTCATTTACTTTCATTTATGTACATTTTTAGAAACGTGCCCCTCATAACACCAAGTGGAAATTTCGTGGGAAAACTTCCTTCGTTGTGTTACGATTGTCTAAAGACGTTTGTTTCCTGTAGACAACAGAGAAGTCGAAGCTGCAGCAACTGTTGACCTTTCCGAGGTGGACTTCACGAGCTACGGAAGGGACACTGGAGCTGAGCTGTCTCTTGCGATGAGTGGACCACAAAAGGAACAGCGGGGACAGCCATCGCGCTGCCGCCTAAGCCGGCTGAGCCGCGGCCAATCGCGGGGGCTTCATGAGCCCGCAGAGACAGTTACGATCCTGAGGTCGTCCGGCAACTTCCGAGGGACCCGCGGAACGCGTAAAACATGACCTGCTGGCGGGGCAGGGGGAGCGGCGGCCGGCGCGCTTCCACCCCCGCGGGGATCCAGCTAACAGGTTCTTCCCAGTGACGTGGCCACTCTGCCCACTGTCTCAGCTGTTACTCTTTTATCACACCCATGTATTTCCTCTATTCAGCTTGCGTTTAAAATCTGTGACATCTGGGCTCAGTTCCATGTTGCCTCTCCGACGGTTTCAATGGGCAACGAGAATTTGATTTTCATTATTTTTGAGCCACAACCTAGTCTTGATCGTTGAACTATCTGCCGTCAACGAATGAAAACTAGGTCACAGGGAGCGAGGTACTTCCATTATGCTGACCAAGCACTATAAAATAAGAAGACATATTCACAGTGCAAGAGCACGCTTAAGCTACAAAACTCCTCGCCACCGCCTCTGAATAATTTTTTTCTTTTATTGTAATTTCCATTCCCCATCAGGGGCGGGCTGGCAGCAGCATAAGCGCTGTTCTTCAGCCAAGAGACATAAATAGACAGGAATACGTGTAGGACAATATAAAGAAGAAAACATGACGGAATATAGAAACAAAAGAAATGCGGAACAGAAGAAAGGAAAGCATACAAAGCGGTGATCAAATCGGAGATAAAAATCTAAAAAAGTATGTTACACAAAAAACACACACTAGATTAAAAGGCACCGGGCAAAGTACGGCCGGAGCATAAAAGCCGTAGAACGATGAAAACAGCCACGTGATGGACGGCGTAGTATGCAACAGTCATGGACGAAAAACATGTCGAGCACACAGTTAAAACCACGTCACTAGATGACACTGTAGAACGGCACTGAAACACAACACTAACGCATCACAGTTATAACGAATAAGAACCTAAGAACCTGGGAGGATCTTCCAAAGGGGAGGGGGGGGATGGAGGACAATGGAAAAGGGAGAAAGGGGAAAAGGTGGCGAGGAGGAGGCGAGAGAAATGGGATGAGGTGGAGGGCAAGCCGAAGGAGGGCCGGGGAGGGAAGAGAGGGGTGAGGAAAACAGCGGAGGACGGGGTGCAGGGAATCAGGGAGGGAAGGAGGAAAATCCGCTCTGGAAGAAGGAGGGGCGAGGAGAAAGGGGGCCTTGGGGAGGGGGGGGGGGGGGGTCCGCCTCTGAAAAGCGAACTTCATATATGTTTCAGCTATGAAAGAGCAGCCAGAAGAGCTGAGCGAATGAGAAAAGCTGACCAAGTCACTGTTCCATCATTGTGGGGAGCGAATGTGCTAATTAATTTTACGAAGGAATGTTGAAAAGTAATGTCTCCCAATTTTTGAAGAAAAACTCTTATTTTCAAATTAAAAAAAATCTTATTAACATTATATGTCTTTATTCCTTATGTCTATGTATTTGCAACTCTCTGCCACAAGAGGGCTCAGAACTGTAGCGAGGAACACGGAGGTATGCAACGTAACTCTCTCTTTCAGACACTCTGGCTATAATTTTGAACATTAACATTTGCTGTGTCTTAGCTGTAACAGAAGTACTTTTTTCCCGAAGGGAAGTTGAGGAACACATTTGTGAATGTTCAACATTTTCATCATGAGCAAGTGGTACCAAATGTTGGCCCTAGCCATGAAAATATCAGCAAGTTAATGTAGGAGTGCGCAGCAGCTCGAGATAACCAGAATACATGGATGTGGTTGGTTTGCTGTATTCCACTGTATAGTTGAGTATTGTTATTGTTATTTTGCATGGTAATTAATGAATGACCATTTTTTATTTACAACAATAGAGAATATTTGGTCAATAGTTATTTTCGTCCATAGAATGAAGCCAAGTGTGCAAAGTGTGTTTTGAAAACGGGTACATATTTTGATATAAATCTTGCATCTGAAAATCATTAAAAATGACTTAACAGAATTACCACATAAAGAAAAATTTTCAGAACTATAAAAAAAAAAAAGAATCAGATCTGATAGGGCCATGTCGGCGCCTGAGAAACAGTGCGCTGTAATGGAGTTTCGAATTCGAGGAGTTTGTCCGCACATGGAGCACCCTCTGATGACGAACGAGTTCTGATGATGTGCCAGGCTGGTGGAATATTGGTTTATCCTGGTCTATTGTCTACTTCGGTTGTCTATTTGTGTTATAGTTACTCAGAAACCTCATTGCACACACGTATGAGCAGGTGGGTGTATCCTTGGTAGAATCTGTAAAGCAATGTTTTTTGTTCACAAGCACACATGATGTGTCGAAGAAATGTCAAGATAGAAGTCAGTTACAATAGTCTCCTCTTTTGATACCAGAATGACGAGTCGTGAGTCGTACTTCAGCACCTTAGTCGCTAGTTGGCCTTTTGCTATGTAGCAGCGAGGACGTGCTCAGCGCTCCGAGCCGCACTGCGCTAGCGAGCGTTGTGTAGTAAAGTTATTTAGATCGACTCGAAGCACAAAGGCTCTTTCGCACCGAAAGGCGCCGATCAAGCTTACGTTCAACACACAACACACCCCTACCCCGAGGCTCATGAAATTGAACTTTCTTGCGCGACGTGGTGTACTTGGAGCCATAAGATCTGCTAGGAATTCAGCTGTACATTTTCTCCAGCACGGTTTATCTCAACCTCATGGATGAAGTGGCTTGTAATAGGTTGCAACGCCGATCCACCGATGGATTCCGCTTTTGCCATTCTGAATGGAACGTGAATGTTGTGGCGGCTGATCATGCTGGTCTAAGAGTTCGAACGGTGCGTGTTTTCGAACTCCCCTTTGAAGTCCACGGCGGTCTAGTCATAGACGCTTTACGGCCCTATGGTACAGTTCTTAGCCAAGTGGAAGAAAAATGGAAAACTTTTGAGAGGTATTCCGTATTTAGTGGGGTTTGTCAAGTTCGTATTGAGCTCCGGAAACACATACCTTCATACACTGCAACGCCAAAGAAACTGATATAGGCATGCGTATTCAAATACAGAGATATTTAAACAAGAATAATATGGCGCTGCGACCGGCAACGCTTATATAAGTGTGTTAGATTGGTTACTGGTGCTAAAGTGGCATGTTATCAACATTTTAGTGAGTTTGAATGTGGTGTTATAGTCGGCGCACGAGCGATGGGACGCAGCATTTCCGAGGTAGCGATGAAGTGAGGATTTTCCCGTACGAACGTGAATATCAGAAATCCAATAAAACATCAAATCTCCGACATCGCTGCGGCCGAAGAAAGATCCTGCAAGAATGGGATCAACGACGACTGGAGAGAATAGTCCAACGAGACAGAAATGCAACCCATCCGCAAATTGCTGCAGAGTTCAGTGCTGGACCATAAACAAATGTCAGCGTGCGAGCCATTCACCGAAACATCATCGATATGGGCTTTCGGAGCCGAAGGCCCACTCCTGTACCCTTGATGACTGCACGACACAAAGCTTTATGCCTGGCCTTGGCCCGTCAACACCGACATTGCACTGTTGATGACTGGAAACTTGTTACTTGGTCGTACGAATCTCATTTCAAATTGTATCGAGCGGATGGACGTGTACGGGTATGGAGACAATTTCATTAATCCATGAACCCTGCATGTCAGCAGGGGACTCTTCAAGGAGGTGGAGGCTCTGTAATGGTGTGGGGCGTGCGCAGTTGGAGTGATATGGGACCCCTGATACGTCTAGATACGACTCTGACATGTGTCACATACCTAGGCATCCTGTTTGATCACCTGTATCCATTCACGTCCATTGTGCATTCCGACAACTTGGGCAATTCCATCAGGATAATGCGACACCCCGAACATGCAGATTTGCAACAGAGTGGCTCCAGGAACACACTTCTCAGTTTAAACACTCCCGATGGCCACCAAACTCCCCAGACACGAACATTATTGAGCATATCTGGGATGTCTTGAAATGTGCTGTTCAGAAGGGATTTCCACCCCGTCTTACGTATTTATGGATAGCCCTGCAGAATTCGTGCTGTTAATTCCCTCCAGCACTCTTCAGATATTAATCGAGTTTATGCTGCGGCGATGCGGCACTTCTGTGTGCTCACGAGGGCCGTACACGATGTTAGGCAGTTTCTCTGGCTCTTCAGTGTGTGTGTCCACCGGTGTATGTTGCTCAGTCCGGTTGCAGACAACAAGGATATGTTAGCTCGGACTACCTTCGGAGACATCTCTTGCAGGTACCTCCTGCAGAACAGTCACTGATTCCACGGTTGACATCCTTCCCTCTCATATATGTGGAGCCGTCGAGGACTGATGTGGGTGTCGGCCACGACTGGTCCTCATCTCAGGTGACTGCAAGTTCTGCCTCCGATCCTATAATGCAGCACCCGCATTTGATTCAGCAGCATCTCCGTCCCGTCACCCCGCAAAAACATCGGGGTCATGAACAAATGTCGGCACAGTCGACCCTCTCGATCGATGTGGAAACGGGAGTTCAAGAGGATGGTACCGATCTTCGAACCACGTCCGATGCGGAGATGCGCCAACGCAAAGTCCCCAACACTGCTTAAGGAGAGGCGTCTATCCACAGAAGAAGGGCTGGACGAGGGAGGTGAGCAGCCAGAGGCTGCGGACGACTACAGCACGTCACTACCAGCTGGATTAGATGCAGTGACTCACGTCACGCAGCGCCACAGAACGACCTGAAGCCCCCCACGCATGACGGCATGTACACAGTGGCCACTATACAGCAGGATAACCCGCGATTGTGGGAACTACCGCACACCAACCGACGGAACGCGTCCCAAAACACTCATTGTGATACTAGGCTAATCACGTGGAACTGAGCGATGTAATGCAGGAGAAAGATGATCAACCGACGCTCCTCGCCGTGCCGTTGACGAGACGATGATCAGTCCACGGTCACGGCGGCGCTGTGACCATTCCCAGTCCACCTAACAGGTACCGCAAACATCAACAGCATTCCTACCCCTGTAAAGGACAAATGTTAGAAGGTACGCTACGGGCGGTGGACACAGATTTTGTTTTCCTCCAAGGGATGCGACCTGACGTAAGATTGGATTTTTACGGTTACAAAGCTTATGAGTACCGGCTGGCGAAGGTTGTGGCAGCACGGCCATACTTTTAAGAAAAGGGACTGAGGCGTTGGATTTGACTTTCGTTCCACCGGCCCGCGGTGTCGCGCTGACGGTTGGTGCAGTCTGTTTGGTGAACGTTTATGCACCATCAGGTTCGTCGAAGCACCGGCAAGGACCGTCTTCTACTCCGAGGGGGTGACCTCTTCGTTTCAAGGACGTGCTGAGCATTACGTAGTGGGCGGCGATTTCAACTTGTCCTCCGGCCTAAGGACCAATACCCACACTTCATCCCCTGCGAAGCGTTGCCCGCACTGGTACGGGACCTCGCGCTGCAAGACACCTGGATCCCACAAAAAGACGACAATCGTCGGTACGCGTACCTTACCAGCCACTTGTCCAGCCGCTTAGATATGGTGTTTGTATCGCAAGGGTTCCGCGTGGCAACAGCTACCTCTGAGATATGGGCAACGGAGTCTACTGACCACCAAGCTTATACCTGCGCCACTGCCTTGCTTTGCAACAGGCAAGACGTAGTAGAGGACCGTGGAACCTACAGTATTCCCACCTCAGCGATGAAGCCTGTCGCCGCGAGGATACCTGGCACCGATGCCAACAGCACCAATGATCTTATAATTTCACATTGCTGTGGTGGATTAATTGTGTCAAACCTGATATACCCAGGGCATTTATCGGCTATAGCAGAGATAAGCCTGGCCGCAATGGACGGTTTTGAAATTTTTTTACACAGCATTAAGGGAACTAGTAATGGAACCGCCGTCACCAGACCGGCAACGTGCCGTCCGACGCATCAAAGTCTGCTTGCTCCAACTCAGTGTGGTGGAACTGCAAGGCGTCCGAGTCTTCATGGCGAACAAGATTCGCTGCATCACATAATACGAGAAAGACGTTAGGGTAAGGGGACGGACATTGCGGCAGTTGAACCGGCGAGGGGAAGGCAAGCTGTAACACAAACGGATATTACAGGAGCGTTGACCGAATACTAAGCAACTTTTGTGCCGAGGATCCGAGAAACGTGGTGGGACTGGCAGACGTGGTGCACGACATGCGAGCAACCGAGGTCGCTTCTGGCAGACGTCACCCGCGACTAATTAGGTATGTTCTTAAACATTGGTACACTGAACAAGTCACCAGGGCCTGAATTTTAGTGCTCCTTTTCCGGTCTGATGGGCAAAACATGGATTCGAATGTATAAAGAACTTATGACGACCACCTTCCGAGACCCCATCGAAATTACGGAAGGCACCATGAATCCTGAGCCTAAGCCTGGCGGTGGGCGGCGCCTGTAGGACAGGGTTACAGACCCCCGACCTTCTCAAATGTCCACTATAAGCTTTTCACACGCATCCTCTGTGCTCGCCCGCACTCCACAGTCAAGGATGCAATACATCACGATCAGACGTGCCTTGGTGGAAAGGGCAAGTTTACACAGCGTTGCCCGTATCTCGTGGTCCTGCGGTTGCGTTCTCGCTTCCCACGCCCGGGTTCCCGGGTTCGATTCCCGGCGGGGTCAGGGATTTTCTCTGCCTCGTGATGGCTGGGTGTTGTGTGATGTCCTTAGGTTAGTTAGGTTTAAGTAGTTCTAAGTTCTAGGGGACTGATGACCATAGAAGTTAAGTCCCATAGTGCTCAGAGCCATTTGAACCATTTTTACACAGCGTTGGTGTCGTATAGGGACGTAGTCGCACTGATGTCGGCCGCAATTTCCAGGGCGCCCTTGCTGCGGTGGATTTCGGCCATCTACACTTGTGTACACAGGGAACAGAACTCCTCATTACACTAGAAGACGATCTGGACCATCTTCATGCTCAACTGTTGTAGAATTTTCTTAACCTCGATAGAATTGTATTTCCCTAGTTACTGTGGTGTTTAAAAAGAAAATAAATAAATCCCTGTTCCAGACCCGTGAGAAGGGTGAGAAAGGTGACACGTAAACCACGCCTCGGGTGGCGGCCTGCCCTCTCTGCCGCTATACACCACCCCGTCCTGCCCTCACCCCCCATCCTCACACCACACAAAAAGAAACCGAGAGGTCACTTATCAGTTTTCGTACACATAACATTAAAAATTTTTACATATAGATAACGAAATATTTTTTAAAAATTTTCGTCCCCTATTGTACTCCATTAGTGACTGAATTTCTAAAAATGCTGAAGCATTAATTCCTTTTTTATTTCTGACTGAGAAACGAAACACCAATTTTCGTTCTTTCAGCTTCAAAATTGTTCCAATAGCGACATAGTTTCAAAAAGCCTTTCTAACTGTTTCACTCCAATAGGAGTAGTATAATTCCGACAAGTGCTTCTTAAACGATGCCTACAGTATAAGATCCATACCCTATCAAAATTTCAGGTTTCTATCCTCAGCGGTTTGTGCTGCCCGATAACGAGACAGTGAATCGCATTAGGAGTTGAATTTCCAAAAACAGTGATAGACATTTTGTTTTTCATTTCTAACTGAGAAGTTAAATACCAGGTTTCACCCCTTTGGAGGTTGAGTATCCAAAAAAAGTGAAACACTTATTTTTTCATTTCTAACTGAGAAGTTTAACACCAATGTCCATAAATATAGCTTTAAAAGTCCTTTCACAGTGAAAAATTCTCATAAAATATTTCATCTCTTCTTTCACTCCACCACTTAACCCCCTTGGAGGCTATCCAAAAACCGTTAAATGCGTTTTTTTCTTTTTTTTTTACAGAGGAACTAAATAGAGATTTTCGTAAATTTAGCTTCAAAAATGCATCCATAATGAAATATTTCCATAAAAGTTTTCATCCCCTATTTCATCCCCATAGGGGTCAGTCTCCAAAAACAATGAACCACATTTTTTATATCTAACTAAGAAGCTAAATTCAAATTTTCTTAGATCAACATAAAAAATCCTTTCATAATGAAATAAGTCATAAAACACCCACTTAGCGGTTGAATATTCAAAAACACTGATACACTTTTTTTTTTCTTTTAATTTCTACCCGAGAAATCAAGTAGCAAATTTCATAGACACAGCTTTAAAAATACTTTAGCAGTTGTTTAATAACGATGTATTAAAAAGGAAAAGGCTTTCATCTCATGTGCCTTGTTTCACCCCCTAAGGGGTGAATTTCCAGAAATGCTGAAATATCTGTTTTTTTTTTTTTTTTAATTTCTGATCACGAAACCAAATACCAATTTTCGTAGTTCTAACTTCTAAATTGCCTTATTAGTGACATAATTTCACAAAGCCTCTTCGCCCCTCTTTCACCCACTTATGAATGGAATATAGAAAACTCCCCTTTGACAGTATATTATCAACAAATTTCAAATTTCCATCCTCAGTGGTTTGTGGTGGACGATGATCAGTCAGTCAGTCAGTCACTCAGCTGGGACATTGCCTTTTATCATTAATAAAACCGCCAAACTGCAGGGACGGATTCCTGGCTGGAAATGGAGGAAAAAAGGTCCTACGAACATGTGTCCGGAAATGCATCGTTGCCACGATAGACAGCGCTGACGAATGGAAGTACCTTTGATCGCATATCGGCTGTTCCTCGTGTGTTGTAGGCTGTGTGATTGAGGCAGCGTACTGTAAGCAGCAGAGTGGTACGGTGTTCATGTCGGGAACAAGTCTAGATGGTGTTTGTGTACGGCCAAGCAGATGAAAACGGTCGACAGGAAGCACAACTAGGCCTACACCAAGACAAGTATTCTCGCAGGCACCAACAACATCACGCAACATTTCCTTTCTGGTCGTTTGTGTGATCATGGGTTCTTTCAGACAGATGAATGTGCAGGGAGGCCGCGGCCTGTGCGTACACGAGTTCTGGAGGACCAGGTTCTACAGTGTATTGAAACAAACCACGGTACAAGCTCCAGACAAGTGACCCATCAACATTGTGTGAGCCAAAGTACGATTATGTGTATCCTGCATGACAACAGCTACTATCTCTATCACTGCAGCTGGTGCAAGGATTATCAGCAGCAGATTTTCCTCTATTGGAAGGATTTTGTTGATGGTTTTTGTACCAGACCATCACAATTATTTTTGTCATCTGTCCTCTTTACCGACGAAGCAAGGTATACCAGAACTGGTATCATCAGTCTGCATTATCGTCATCTGTGGGCTACAGACAATACTCGAGGGGTGGTTGAGGCATCTCATCAGCATTGATTCAGCATCAATGTGTTGTCAGGGATTCTTGGCGGCCGCGTACTTCGAACAGTTATTACTCGCCGCGCGGCATTAGCCGAGCGGTCTAAGGCTCTGCAGTCATGGACTGTGCGGCTGGTCTCGGCGGAGGTTCGAGTCCTCCGTCGGGCATGGGTGTGTGTGTTTGTCCTTTTGTCCTTAGGATAATTTAGGTGAAGTAGCGTGTAAGCTTAGGGACTGATGACCTTAGCAGTAAAATCCCATAAATTTCACACACATTTGAATATTTTTTGAGTTATTACTCCACAACGTCTCGAAGGAGGAGCATACCTGCACTTCCTGCGGAACACTAGGCCAGCAGCAACCCACTTCCGAATTACAGTTGGTCGACACTTCAACAACATCTTCGCCGTAGGTTGAATAGGACGCGGAGGCCCTGTAGCATGGCCTTCTAGATCGCTGGACTTAAACACCCTGGATTTTTATCTCTGGGTGCATCTGGAAAGCGTGTGTATGTTGAACCAGTACCTGATGTGCAGACTTGTTGCCGTTGATTGTGGAATAACTCGGCAACATAGCAGTACCTCTCAAGAGACTATTCCTTCCCCGGCTTCCACCTTCTCTCCCGCAGAGCCCTCTAGCTTCAAACAGTTTCCAGGACTGAGGAACATTTACGGACAGCTTAAGTCCATTTTGTGGACACAACGTTGAATGTGACCAAGTAACGCAGATTTTGTGCCAAATAGTGGAAGGAAAAAGAAAGCAGTTGCTTTCGGGCGCCGCTTCGTGGGTGTCGTACCAGAGCGAGACGTTTTCAGCAAAGGACGGCGGCGGCAGTCGGCAGTAAGTGAGAGCCATCTTGCGACCGCGCCGCTCCCGAACACAATTACCAGACTGCCGGCTGCCACTTCTTCTCCGGGGACGGACGGACAGTCGGTAATTAAGATTACGACGCTCATTACGGTTTCAATTAGCGAGGCCTTAGGGCGGCCAGGATATTGCCGGCGTCCTGCGTCTGGCGCTGCCGAGCGGTCGACGCCCTCGCCCTGTGCGGGTCCGGACCTCGCCCAACCGCACAGGGGGCGAGCGCCTTGCTACAGGACCGCAGCACCGTGGATGGAGGCGCGGTCACACAAAACGCTACGTCATCACTCCAGTCCTACACACTGTCTCGAATCCTGTCTATCTCGACTTAAACCTTCTCACATCGAAATACATCCTTAAGACACAAAAAATAAAAAAAAAGCATCGCGCTACGAAGTATTTATCCGAATAGGATGTAAATCGATTCATCTCGTGTATGGCTACATAAAAATAAAAACTGGAGAATTTATTCGAGAGAAAGAGCTTTACAAAATGAGCAAGTCAAAACGCGTTGGTCATTCACTGTCCATTGGCGTCACTATACACCATATCAGGCGCCACTTAACACTGCCTACAGAGATGTTGGCTTGTGAGGAGCTGCTGGACCATGGTGCCCCTCCCAAACTGTTATTCGACTTGGCATTGATTGACGGAGTTGTTGGATGTCCTCCAGAGGAATGTCGTGCCAAATTCTGACCAATTGGCGCGTTGGATCGACAAAATTACGAGCTGGCTACCCATACTGCTCCAAACGTTCTCAACTGGGGAGAGACCCGGCTACCTTGCTGGCCAAGGCAGGGTTCGGCAAGCATGGACACAGACAGTAGAAAGTCTCACCGTGTGAGAGAGCACCTTGAGTACCTGCTGCTAATAAGGTGAGTACACTGTTCGTTTGTTACGTATTTTTATAGGATTCAAACGGAAATGACTTCAGTAATGCTAGGAACTAGGACTGCTGTGTGCAGATGTGAGCTGAGTTGGTGACCCTTCACTCACAGCACCAGGCGGTGTTGGCTTCTGTGACACAGCTTGTGGCTGCTGCGAAGGGGCATCAATTTGGGGGGGTTGGAGGCGGGGATCCAAGGGACATCGAGCACGTCCCACGCGTGCCCGCACCTGTTCACTGCTGTGACTGCCCCGGGTACTGCCTGCACTGAGGTTGACGCCTTACCCGTGGTCGGCGCTACAGTCTGGAGCTGCGCGACCACTACGGTCGCAGTTTCGAATCCTGCCTCGGGCATGGATGTGTGTGATGTCCTTAGGTTAGTTAGGTTTAAGTAGTTCTAAGTTCTAGGGGACTGATGACCTCAGAAGTTAAGTCCCATAGTGCTCAGAGCCATTTGAACCAACCATTTGCAGTAAAGGGCTTTCCGAGGGGCCGATCTTAGGGCCTTCCCAGTTCGTTTGATGACCAGGTTTCGGGCGTTGTTTGTGGTTGACCAAGTCTCTGAGCCGGATGCAGTCGTCCAACTTGTTCCAGAGAAAGCTTCTCGGCCTGCCAGATCTGGCATTCACAGAGAGTGCGTTTGCTAGTAGTTGGGAGCTCTTTAGGAACATGGTCACCAAGCAGGGGAAGGAATCCAGTGTGCATACCTGTGGGAGTCATTCCGGATGAGGAAAGGGTACTTCCGGATGCAATGAGGAGTACAGGTTACAGACAACTGCAAGTGGTGGCTCATGTTGACACCAATGACGTGTGTCGCTTTGGGTCAGAGGAGATTCTCTCTGGTTTCAGGCGGCTAACGGAAATCGTAAAGACTTCCTGTCTTGCTTGAGAGATTAAGGCGGAGCTCACCATCTGCAGCATCGTCGACAGAACCGACTGTGCTCCTTTGGTGCAGACCTTAGTGGAGGGTCTGAATCGGAGCCTCAGGCGGTTCTGTGACTGTGTAGGCTGCAGATTCCTTGACTTGCACCTTCGAGTGATGGTTTTCCGAGTTCCGCTTAATAGGTCAGAAGTGCACTACACTCACAGAGCGGCTACACGGGTAGCTGGGGCTGTATGGAAGGGATTGGGTGGTTTTGTGGGTTAGAGGGTCTCAGGAAACCACAGAAAGGGCGTTTGTCTAAAAGGGGCAGGTGAAACATTGTAAGGTAGTTGTCGTAACGATCGGTTTTTTCGTAGCTGTGTTGGAAAAGAACCAGAGCTCCAAGCCCTGATAGCAAGCACTGAAGCTCAAATAGTTATAGGTACGTAAAGCTGGTAAAGCCGGAAATAAGTTCACCCGAAATTTTTTAAAACGACCTAACAGTGTTCAGGTAGGATAGATTAAATACAGTTGGTGGAGTATTAATTGTTGTCAGAAGTAGTTTATCTTGAAGCGCAATTGAATAAGATAGTTCCTGCGAAATAGTGTGGGTAGAGGTTGTACTTGACAATCGGACCAAACGATTAAGTGGAGCGTTTTACTGACTCCACCGACTCAGAAGATATAGTTGCTGAACAGTTCAAAGAAAACTTGAGTCTCATTTCAAATAAGTACCCCAATCATACAATTATATTCGGTGGTGACTTAAATCTACCTTCGATATTCTGGAAAAATTATACATTTAAAGCCGACAGCAGGCATAAAACGTCATCCAAAATTGTACTGAATGCTTTCTCAGAAATTTATTTTGAACAATTAGTACATGAGCCCACTCGAAGTGTAAATGGTTGCGAAAGCATACTTGACCTCTTAGCAACAAATAATCCTGGGCAAATAGGGAGTATGATGACAGTTACAGGGATTAGCGACCACAAGGCAGTTGATACTAGGCTGAATACCGCAACACCCTCAATCATCAAAAAGAAACGCAAAGTACATACATTTAAAAAAGCTGATAAAAATGCTCTTAACTCATTTTTAAGAGACACTCTCCACTCCTTCCGTTCTGATCACGTAAGAGTAGAAAATATGTGGAATGATTTCAAAGAGATAGTATCGACGGAAATTGAGAGATATATACCACATAAATTAAGAAGTGATGGTACTGATCCCCCTAGGTACACAAAATGGGTCAGATCTCTGTTGCAGAAGCAACGAAAAAAGCATGCCAAATTTGAAAGAATGCAAAATCCCCAAGATTGGCAAAGTTTTGCAGAGGTTTGAAAGATAGCGCATAGTTCAATGCAAGATGCTTATAATAATTTCCACAACGAAACTCTGATTCAGAATCTGGCAGAAAACCCAAAGAGAATCTGGTCACACATAAAGCACACCAGTGGCAAGACTCAATCAATACCTTCACTGTGCGATAACAACGGTGAAGTCACTTATGACAGTGCTACTAAACAAGAGTTATTAAACACGGTTTTCCGAAACTCGTTCACCAAAGAAGACGAAGTAAATATTCCTGAATTCTAATCAAGAACAACTGCCAAGATGAGAAACACAGAACTAGATAACCTCGGTGTAGGAAAGCAGCATAAATCACTTAATAAAGGCAAGGCCTCCGGTCCAGATTGTATACCAGGCAGGTTCTTTTCAGAGTATGCTGATACAATAGCTCCATATTTAGCAATTATACACAACCTCTCGCTCACAGAAATATCCGCACCTAAAGACTGGAAAACTACTCAAGTAAAACCAATAACCAAAAAGATAAATAGGAGTAATCCACTGAATTACAGGCCGATATCGCTAATGTCGATTTTCAGTATCGTTTTGGAACATCTACTGTGTTCGAACATTATGAATTACTTGGAAGACAACGATTTATTGACACATAGTCAGCACGGACTCAGAAAATATCGTTCTTGTTAAACACAACTAGCTCTTTTCAATCATGAATTAATTTGCTATCGACAGCGGGTGTGAAATTGATTGCATATTTTTAGATTTCCAGAAGGCTTTCGACACCGTTCCTCACAAGCGTCTTCTAACCAAACTGCGTGTTTATAGAATATCGCTTCAGTTGTGCGACTGGATTCTTGATTTCTTGTGAGAAAGGTAGCAGCTCGTAGTAACACGACGGAAAGTCATTGAGTAAAACAGAAGTAATACCCAGCGTCCCCAAGGAAGTGTTACAGGCCCTACACTGTTCTTGATCTATACTAACAACATAGGAAACAATCTGAGTAGCCCTCTTAGATTGTTTGCAGATGATGCTGTCTATTACTGTCTTGTAAAGTCATCATATGACCAAAACGAATTGCGGAATGATTTAGATAAGATATCTGTATGGTCCTAAAAGTGGCAATTTACCCTGAATAAAGAAAAGTGTGAAATTATTTACATGATTACTAAATGAAATCCGCTAAATTTCGATTAGGCGGTAAGCCACACAAACCTGAAGGCTGTAAACTCAAGTTAAGACTTAGTCAAATTGGAAAGATCACATAGGTAATGTTGTGGGTAGAGCAAACTAAAGATTGCGATTCATTGGCAGAACACTTAAAAAGTGCAGCAGGTCTACTAAAGAGGCTGCTTACACTCCGCTTGTCCTCCGTATTCTGGAGTATTGCTGTGCGGTGTGGGATCCGCACCAGGTGGGACTGACGGATGACACTAAAAAAGTTCATACAGGTGCAGCTCGTTTTGTATTATCGCGAAATAGGGGAGATAGTGCCACAGACATGGTACATGAAATGTAGTGGCAATCATTAAAAACAAAGGCGTTTCTTCTCATGAAATTTCAATCAATAGTTTTGTCCCCCGATTGCGAAAACATTCTGTTGTAACCCACCTACATAGGGATAAATGATTATCACGACAAAATAAGAGAAATCAGGGCTCGCACAAAAAAATTGAAGTGCTCGTTTCTGCCGCGGGCCGTTCGAGAGTGGAACCGTAGAGAGACAGCTTAAAGGTGGTTCATTGAATCCTCTGCCAGGCACTTTATTGTGAATAGCAGAGTTATAACGTAGATGTAGATGTGTGCACACGGGCATTACCTTGCTGATTGTACGCCGAGAACAATCAGGGGCCACAAAAGAGGGTATGGAATACCGTCGACGTACAGCTGTTTAATGACATTATTAAGTACTAAGGGCAGGGCCCTCTAAGCAGCCTGGGCGTTTGGCGATCTGTCGTAGCACTTGGATAGGTTTTGCCACGATATTCCTCTGGAAGACATCCAACAATTCTATCAATCTATCCCAAGCCCGGTAACTGCTTGCATAAGGGCCAGAGGTGGACCAACGCATCACTGACTTGCTGAAATTGTGAATCTCTTTCTCTTGTATAAATCATCCAATTTTTTTGAAACTGAACTAAACTCTCTTCATGTACATCACATCCAGCGATTACCGTCACTTTCCGATAATTTCTTCGTGGTGTGTGGTGTTTTCTTCCTTTTTTGTTAGAATGCACGGAATCTGTCCGAAAGTATCTGGATCGTCGAACATTGTGGACGGCGGTAATAAACCGTAGCATAGAATCAAAAGAATCGCTCGTTATTTCCAAATTTCTACCAGCTGTGCGACTAGCACAGTGACTGTGCGTAGAGAGCTAAAAACGAAGGGTCACCATCTTCGAGCAATTCCTCATAAGCCAACATCACCGTAGTCACTGATAAGCGACTGTTGAGGGGATGTAAACAGCGACGCCAGTGAAACAGTGTATGGCAGGAAACGAGTGATATGGAATGATAAATCCCAGTATATGCTCTGCCAAGCCTATGGAGGAGGCTGTATTTGGCGAATGCTTAACTAACTTTACCTGCCATTATATGTAGAACAAACAGTGAAGTGTAGAAGAGGTACCTTTGAGGATGTTTTTCATGGTTAGAATGTGCGCCCCTTATAGCGCTTAAGACAGTGCGAAAAGCGGAATAACATGAACACATTTTACTGCATGCAGTAAAGCAACATATCTGAGGTGATGGTTGTTTGTATCAATATGACAGAGCATCCTCTCACAAAGTAGCAACTGTGAGGCACCGCTTTGTGGACAATAATATTTCTGAAATGGATTTACCTGCCTAGGAATCCGACCTGAACCCAATGGAACATGTTTGGGATGGGATAGAACGCTGACTTGGGTCCAGACCCCAAACGTCAAAAACGACTACCTTTACCGGTTTTGACTTTTGAGGAGAAAGAGGGGGTTGCCATTACTTCACAGACTAGGTACCTCATTGAAAATTTCTCCAGCGCAGCTGAAGGTTTCATAAAGGCGAAGAGAGGATACACCCGACACTAATGTCTACTAATAGATGTCGGGATGCTTCTGATCAGATAGTAACTTGAAAGAAAGTGGCCGCATCGCTGATTGTTGTCAGCTGGCTGAAGGTGGTGCGCCGGCCGGTGTGGCCGTGCGTATCTAGGCTCTTCAGTCTGGAACCGCATGACCGCTACGGTCGCAGGTTCGAATCCTGCCTCGGGCATGGATGTGTGTGATGTCCTTAGGTTAGTTAGGTTTAAGTAGTTCTAACTTCTAGGGGACTGATGACCACAGATGTTAAGTCCCATAGTGCTCAGAGCCATTTGAACCATATTGGAAGGTGGTGTTTAGCGAATTTGTTGAGGCCAAATAACAGGCAGTAAATTCTGCTTATTCCCTTGGAAACCTGAAGTGCGCTTTTTTGACGTTAAAATATTATCCTGTTTTCGAGGAGATTGTCGGCGCGAATTGCTAGAAACTACTTGATGGCGCTAATTTTCCAATGTAGTGGTCGGATCAGAGAATGTGTGAAAGTATTAGGTTTGCTACGGGGCACGTATTAGTGACACAGAAGTAGCAGCAATTTTAAGCCTGCCTCGTGGGACACAGCATGTCTCGCGACATTTGCTCAGACTGATGCAGTAGTGTAGTTGTGCTGAGAATAAGCCAGGTTTCCTAATAAACGTTTCTGAGTGAATCTGTGGAACAATACATCGCTTAATTTTCCTCGTGCGAATTTCGTCGCTGCCGCGTCAGTGATTGGGAGCCCATCTGTGCACTATGGAACTTCCGAGGAGGCAACGAAACAAATGATTCACTTGTGCTCGTATTCAGGTGTTTGGCGTTTCAAATCACCCTTCACCCTGATAAGTTTTGGTTCCTCTGCTTTTCCTATATCGCTTAAGGCAAGTGACGCCATAGTATCTTTGAACAGGACACGGCCGATTTCCTTAAGCATTGTTGCCCTGTACGAGTTTGACTTCCATCTCTTAATGACCTTGTCGTCGACAGGACCTTAAACCTTAATCATCCCTCTTTGCTATGGATTACAAAAAGCCTCGTAGCTTTTGCTGAATAACTTTCGGCTCACAATACTGATGTCCTACTTTCATCTATATTTACATTCATATCCCACAAGCCACTATGTGGTGCGTGGCGGTGGGTACCCTGTACTAGTCATTTCCTTTCCTGTTCCACTCGCAAACAGAGTGAAGGAAAAATGACAGTGCACAGGGAGTAAACGGTATAAGATACCAAAATTATACGGACGGTACATCTCGATGTGCCTGGCTTGCACGGGTAACTCGACGACTGTGGTGTATTGGGAGAGGCGTGGAGCAGTCACCCTGTAGTGTTCTGATACTGTTTAATGAATTCTCCCACCCTACTGTGCATAATGTTTCCACATGTGACGTCTAATCGCTGTGCGCTGTCCAGTGTCTACATCCCCAAAAACGTTGTCTTCACATGAACTTTTTTCTGGGATAGCGGAAGGAAATGGACAAACATGTTACTGCACGTTTTAAATCAATTACTTGTGTTCTATTAACAGTTTTTTTCCTTTTCTTTCTTTTTTTTCTTTTTACAACTTGTACCTTTTTCACCCTGTATATGCCTACGTATGAGACCTAATCTGGTCCTTACGAGACATATACGTTGGTGACAGTAGAATCGTTCTTCAGTCGGGCTCCGAAACCAAAAGAACGTCGCCTTCCCTACAGGGACCCCTATTTGACTTCCCGAAGTATCTCCATAGTACTTGATTATTGTTAGAACCGACCAATAACAAATCTAGCAACTCTCCTCTGAATTTCTTCGATGTCTTCCATTAATCCGACATGTTGCAAATCCCAAACACTCATACAGTACTCAACAATGTGTGGTATCCTGTAAGCGGTCTGCTTTACACATGAACCACACAGTCCCAAAAATTCTCCCAATAAACCGAAGTCGACCATTCGCCTTCCTTACTACAATCCTTACATGCTCATTTCACTTCATACTGCTTTGCAGCATTACGCTTAGATATCCCATCGTCGTGACTGTGTCAAGCAGCACAGTAATGATGTATTCCAATATTATGGGTTTGTTTTACCTACTCATCTGCATTAATTTACTTTTTAGTACATTTTGGGCTAGCTGTCATTCATCACACCGACTAGAAATTTTGTCTAAGTCATCTTGTAGCCTTCTACACTTAACGACGGCACATTCTCATACTCAACAGTATCGTAAGAAGACAGCCACAGATTGCTGCTTACCCTGGCTGTCAGATAATTTATGTGTACTGAGAATAATAGCGGTGCTGGTTCAAAAAAATGGTTCAAATTGCTCTGAGCACTATGGGACTTAACTTCTGAGGTCATCAGTCCCCTAGAACTTAGAACTACTCAAACCTAACTAACCTAAGGACATCACACACATCCATGCCCGAGGCAGGATTCGAACCTGCGACCGTAGCGGTCGCGCGGTTCCATACTGTAGCGCCTAGAATCGCTGGACCACCCCGGCCGGCAATAGTGGTCCTATCACACTTCACTGGGGCACCCCTGGTGACACCCTTCCCTCTGATTACCACTTGTCGTCAAGGACCGCGTACTGGATTCTGTTACGAAGTATTCTAGCAGCTCACGTACCTGAGAACCCATTCCGTATCCTTGTACCGTCGTAACAGTCTGCAGTGTGTCACCGTGCCAAATGCTTTACGGAAATCTAAGAGTATGGACTACGCCTATTGCCATTCATCCATAGTTCGCAAGATATCACGAGAGAAAAGGGCAAGCTGAGTTTCGCACTAGTGATGCTTTCTAAAACCGTACAGATATGTCGACAGCAGCTTTTCCCTCTCAAGGAAATTTACTGTACTCGAAATGAGAGTATGATCATGGATTCTGCAGAAAACTGATATTAAGCGTATTGGTCTGTAATTTTGCGGGTCTGTTCTTTTACCCTTCTTGTATACAGGAGTCATCAGCACTTTTCTCCAGTCGTTTGAGACTTAGCGCGGGGCGAGAGATTCTCGATAAATGCAAGCTAAGGTAGAGGCCTGTTCTGTAGATTACTTTTTGTAAATGAGAACTGGGAGTCCATCAGGACATTGGCGACTCATTTGCTTTTAACACTTTCAGTTGGTTCTCTCCATCAGTAACGGTTATTACTATGTCCTCCACACGGGCGTCTGTGCGATGAAAAAATGACTGGATCTACGTACGTAATTAACAAGCCACCAAACCAGAAGCTAACTTCTACCAGTAGCAGTCATTTACTTCCCAGTTCCACTCGCAACTGGAACGAGGGAATACGATTGCCTATATGCCTCCGTACAAGCCCTAATTTTTCTTATCTTCGCGGTCCGTAAGCGAATTGTACGTTGGCGGCAGTAGAACCGTTTCGTTCTGGGATGAGTCTTTGTTAAGAATTGGTCTTCAGACACGAGTCACTAGATTAGCTCTCAATTTTTTGAAGCTATGTCTCATTACACGAATGTTTATGACCTAGGAATCATGTTTTAACGCAATACAATACAAGACAGAATAGATCGGGCAACTTGAAACTGATAGACATATCTTAAATGACAACATGGAACAGTGAGATAATCGTTCGGAAAAATCCTACCAAAATTACAAAATATGGATGTCGTCAGCTTATTGCCAGAAAGATTGCAATTTGATGAATCATCGTGAATGTATTTACGATTGTTTACTCTTGAAATGGTCTGTTACTGGAAATGTTTCAGCAAAGCAATGCAATAATGACATACTTCAACAACAAAATCTGCATGTGCCACTGTAAAAGCTGAAGACATTGCTACACTGTCCTGTCCACGTTATTTCGTTGTTACACAAATACAGACAGTGCAAAAATCTGCCACAGCAATATGGATACCGGAACAGCATTTGAACTTCCTTTTCACACTCTGAAACTCGGTCGTGCAGTAGAATGCTATTTCCATTCCTAATAAAGTGGGTGAGCTGTATACGATTGAACTGTTTCATTGTCTGTGGCATGGATAATTACTGAATAGGCAAAGGGGGTCGTTGGTAACGGGCGTGTGTAACATCGAGTAACACAAAACGTGTATAAAAATTACGTGCGAAAATTATTTAATCGATTTGTGAGAACGTAAGTGAGTGACGGTAATACTGTGTTTATATCTGTATTAACTTCAAAATGACCAACCAAGAACATACAGCACGTGGAAGTTACAGTACACGTGAGCATGAACCGAATTTCTAACGCTCACTTGAACACAAGATTTCTATACAGAGTGAATCACCTAAAGCAAATATTGCGGAAATGGAAAGTGCTGTTGATATACGGTTTTCCCAGAATGGATTGGTAGTCAGGGGCTGGTATTGCTAGCTAGTCAACAGATTGTAATAATATTTAGAAAGTGTATTTTTGTGCAGACATACACTTTTTAAGTGGAACAACGGCTACTGACACTAAAAAACTAAAAGTAGAATAAATTAGAGTGTCATTGGCGTCTGTTGCTGGAGTCTAGTGCGAGCCGTTTACGAGATACTGTATTTTGAAAAGTACCTGTGGTTGCACACACTAAAGAACAACACAAGTGAATACACTAGTTATGTGGATTCTGACCAATAACGAGACAAATGACAGTCACAGGATATGATGGAATTTACCACCGGCAGTGGCAATACACGTTTCAAGTCTGAAATGGAATGGGTGCAAACGAGCTAGCATTTCAGCGGAGATGCCTGATCAGGTTACAGTAATGCGTAGTTACGTATCATCGGATGTAGTTGGTACGTCCTTTTAAAAAACGTCATTCAGCTTTCCCCACAAAAAAGTCTACAGGTGTCAAATCAGGGGAAAGGACCAACCAGGATACAGGTCCTCTGCATCCAATTCAACGATTTGGAAACAGTTCATGAAAAAATGCTATAGTAATTCTTGCACTTTGGGCTGGACGACCATCATGTTGGTACCACAGGTTCCTCCTAGTCTGCAGAGGAACGTCTAAGATGGTCCGCAGTGTCCCATCTATGAAAAACTGGCCTATGATCTGAGGGTTCACCACCCCACGCCACACTTTTACACACCATGGACGCTGACGTGTCACCTGACGAAGCTAACGGGGGATGCCGACAGACCAATAGTGCATGTTTCGGCAGTTTACGTGGCCATTATTGGTAAATCTGAAGTCATCACTAAACAAGATACATGATAAAAATGAAATATTCGTCTTAATGACCATTTACAGAAGTTAACACGATTCTCATAGTCGTTTCCATGCAGTATTTGATGGAGAGAGATGTGATAGGGAAGGATCAAATTTCGATGGAGAATGCATAGGACACTTATCTGACTCATACCACTTTCTCGTGCGATTTCGTGGCAGCTAACGTGCGCATCAACTACAACAACAGCGAGAACATTAATTTCGCCCTGTTCTCTCGTCACTTGTTTCCTTCTGTTACATTGTCTAGATGTTACACTATCACTTCACGTAACTGGTTGAAGTTGATGATAAATAACTATCGAGATGTCTGACATCTGCTGGCATATCTTGCAGTATACGCCGTACAAGAATGAATTGCGTTCTTCCTACACTCTCCGGACACCATGAGCATATCAGCTTTTTCTGCATTGGAGATCCCATCGTCAACTCACGATCTATTGCTTGGACTGTCACACACCAACCGACTAGCAAGTCGCAATGCACTCAGGGAACACACAAGCACACTGTAGGCAAACACAACAACATCGTACCTAGGAACTACTCAGGTTGAACGGTACAAACAAGTGTTGGAGTAGAAACTATTCAAAATACGATATCTCGCAAACGACTCGCGCTAGAATTCTGCAAAAAAACACCACTAATTTCTAATTCATCCTGCTTTTCATTTGTTAATGTCAATAGGCGTTGTTCCACATTGAAAAAACGTGTGTGTTTGCATAAAAAATACACTTTATAAGTATTATTTTAGTCTGCTGATTGGCTGGCTACCAGCCCTTTCTATGGAAACCAAAAATCAATAGCCCTTTCCATTTTCTCAATTTTGCTGTGCATCTTTCATGTGATTCACCCAGTATACGTCTTCCAAAATGGCTCTATATAATCTGAAAGGCACGAAAGAACGAGAAAATTGAGCACATAATGCGTCTCATTGAGCAACTTCGAACGACCATGTGATCAGCTTCCAACATGTGTAAAACTAGCTACCTCTGTACCATTGCAAGGTCTAGCGCTTAAATTGCAGGTCACATTCGCAATTCACCACCAATTCATCACGCAAAATGCTAGCCAAATGAATGTGCGAACACGAATATTGCACCACTGAAAAATATTAAATGCTGCCTACCAACAGTCACTGAAATAGTCTCAATAAAAATTTTTGAAACAGCTGCCGCCACCTCCAAGCTCCTCAGACTTGCTCGCTTCGACGTCGAGAACACAGTGCGAATTCATTCTCGGCCACATACTTTACTGCCCCATGCGCTAATCTCATTAGCTGAATGCAAGCGGTACTCGCCAGAGGTGAAACACTTTGCTATAGCAAAGCCTCACAAACATATAATTCACGTAGTTCACATTACCTATCGATTAACGCTTACAGGATATCTATGCGAAAAGTTTGCAAAGACATTTCGCGATATAAACAAAACAAAACTGTGCAAAAATTAAAAGTACCGTGTAACAATCATCTTTCAACGCGTGTATTAAAAATTATGATTTAGGGAATGAAGTATTACATCGTCCCATTTCAGTTAACAGACAATTTCTAGTAAATTTGACTGCAGTTTGACTTGTCTATGAGGGCAAAATTGACAAACAGTAAATTGGAAGTAAAGGCGTCCCGCAAATGGGGAGCTTAGAAAGTCCTCTTTCGGCAGATGTCTTGAGTATTGCTCCTCAGTCTGAAACTCTTACCTGATGAGGGTGACAGAGCAAATAGATAATCTTCGTACATCCATATTTAAATTGGACGATGGTGGAACATCAGCTAGCGTAATTTTGATTAAAAATGAAACTCCTCCAGCTGCACTTAAGATTTCATATTTATTTGGCTACTAGTTTCTACGTTGCTTCAACGCCATCTTCAGGCCCGTAAACTTTCATGATATCAATTGTGTGTGGCTGTGCACTAGAAGTCCGCGGTGAGACCAATACGTGCTCCACATGAATGGCTGGCAGTAACTAGTGTGAAAGTTTAAACTAGTCAACTTCATACTAGTTACTGCCCGCCATCCATGTGGAGCACGTATTGGTCTCACCGCGGACTTCTAGTACTCAGCCACACACAATTGATATCATCAAAGTGTATGGACTTGAAGATGGCGTAGACGCAACGTCGAAACTAGTAGCCAAACAAATATGCATCTGGAGGAGTTTCATTTTTAATACAAATAGATAATATCTACCGAATTGTGGAGCTTTTCGTCACAGATTAATTTAGCAAGTGTGAAACAGTCGCGGCGCCAACTCCAGTAATCTACGATGCAATACAGGCGCTGGGCATCATTGTGTGACACAGTAAAGGCTCTGGAGGTTAAATTAGAGAGATTGGAGTTCACGCGGAGGCTTAACATCAATCTTCCTTTCCGGGGACCATCACGTGGTTTGAGTAGTATACAGGGTGTTACAAAAAGGTACGGCCAAACTTTCAGGAAACATTCCTCACACACAAAGAAAGAAAATATGTTATGTGGACATGTGTCTGGAAACGCTTAGTTTCCATGTTAGAGCTCATTTTATTACTTCTCTTCAAATCGCATTAAACATGGAATGGAAACACAAAGCAACAGAACGTACCAGCGTGACTTCAAACACTTTGTTACAGGAAATGTTCAAAATGTCCTCCATTAGCGAGGATACACGTATCCACCCTCCGTCGCATGGAATCCCTAATGCGCTGATGCAGCCCTGGAGAATGGCGTGTTGTATCACAGCCGTCCGCAATACTAGCACGAAGAGCCTCTACATTTGGTACCGGGGTTGCGTAGACAAGAGCTTTCAAATGCCCCCATAAATGAAAGTCAAGAGGGTTGAGGTCAGGGGAGCATGGAGGCCATGGAATTGGTCCGCCTCTACCAATCCTTCGGTCACAGAATCTGTTGTTGAGAAGCGTACGAACACTTCGACTGAAATGTGCAGGAGCTCCATCGTGCATGAACCACATGTTGTGTCGTAAAGGCACATGTTCTAGCAGCACAGGTAGAGTATCCCGTATGAAATCATGATAACGTGCTCCATTGAGCGTAGGTGGGAGAACGTGGGGCCCAGTCGAGACATCACCAACAATGCATGCCCAAACGTTCACAGAAAATCTGTGTTGATGACGTGATTGCACAATTGCGTGCAGATTCTCGTCAGCCCAAACATGTTGATTGTGAAAATTTACAATTTGATCAAGTTGGAATGAAGCCTCATCCGTAAAGAGAACATTTGCACTGAAATGAGGATTGACACATTGTTGGATGAACCATCCGCAGAAGTGCACACGTGGAGGCCAATCAGCTGCTGATAGTGCCCGCACACGCTGTACATGGTACGGAAACAACTTGTTCTCCCGTAGCACTCTCCATACAGTGACGTGGTCAACGTTACCTTGTACAGCAGCAACTTCTCTGACGCTGACATTAGGGTTATCGTCAACTGCACGAAGAATTGCCTCGTCCATTGCAGGTGTCCTCGTCGTTCGAGGTCTTCCCCAGTCGCGAGTCATAGGCTGGAATGTTCCGTGCTCCCTAAGACACTGATCAATTGCTTCGAACGTCTTCCTGTCGGGACACCCTCGTTCTGGAAATCTGTCTCGATAAAAACGTACCGCGCCACTGCTACTGCCCCGTGCTAATCCATACATCAAATGGGCATCTGTCAACTCCGCATTTGTAAACATTGCACTGACTGCAAAACTACGTTCGTGATGATCACTTAACTGTTAAAGCTACGTACTGCTGTGCTTGATGCTAGTACTGTAGAGCAACGAGTCGCATGTCAACACAAGCACCGAAGTCAACATTACCTTCCTTCAATTGGGCCAACTGGCAGTGAATCGAGGAAGTACAGTACATACTGACGAAACTAAAATGAGCTCTAACATGGAAAATAAGCGTTTCCGAATACATGTCCACATAACATCTTTCCTTTATTTGTGTGTGAGGAATGTTTCCTGAAAGTTTGGCCGTTTGTAACACCCTGCATATGTCGATGTAGGTGTATCTTACAAATTCCAGGACGCCCAGTGGATGTCCTGAGGCGCATATAGCGTCAGATACATGTAAATAAGGAGCTTCTATCAAATGAAGTTTATTGTTCAGTATCGACAGCGAAGAGAGAGGCTGCGTCAGCGCTAAACATCCACGGTTTGTATGGCTGCTCGGGTGCAGCCTCCAGCTCGCTCGACGCTGCAGTGTTCTCGGGATTACCTGCCGCCCCCACACCAACACCCACCCACCCACCCACCCACCCACACACACACACACACACACACACACACACACACACACACACACACGGTGCACCTGCAATGCATACTGAGCAAGCTGTTGCCACAGGGGAGTGCGATACACCGCAGCGACCTAAGACCCCAGCCTACAGAGCAGGTAACCTACAAGCCCAGGTCACACACACACACACACACACACAGCGTAGTTCTGCTGCCGTGTGAAGTAGGATGGTGTAAAGGTGCAGGGCACGAACAGACGCCGCATTGGATCTTTGAAATACTTAAGCATACCGTGCGCAGTCAAACAGTATGTCAAACTTTACTACCTCCGTAATACATTTGACCATGTACGGGTCTGTTTGACGTGTTTGTCAAATACTGTGGGTGTTTGAGAAAAATTTTGATTGAAGATAGATATGACGAGCTGGCGCATGTTATTGTGTCGTTGTTCAGCTATGCAAGTTTAGCGAAAGAGATTTTATTACAAGTTATCTCAGCGTATCATGAGCTTCCACAACTGTATAGTTCACCAAGGATAAAATCAAAGTAGCACTGGCAATCACTAAAATAGTCGTGTTGTTCCGCCTTTCCCAGCCATATATTACGTAAGAAGAGCGGGAGAGCCGGCCGCGGTAGTCTAGCGGTTCTAGGCGCGCAGTCCGGAACCGCGCGACTGCTACGGTCGCAGGTTCGAATCCTGCCTCGGGCATGGATGTGTGTGATGTCCTTAGGTTAGTTAGGTTTAAGTAGTTCTAAGTTCTAGGGGACTGATGACCACCGATGTTAAGTCCCATAGTGCTCAGACCCATTTGCTCTTCCTCCGACGATGAGTATGTTCCCAGATCGTGATACTTTAATTAAATGCCGTTAGAGGACCAAGTAGAAGAGAATAAATTTTCATGTACTTGTGTCTTCTTTTTCAATATGAAGGCAAAGCATCTCAGTTATTAAAAGTCTGAATGTTCATTCGGAGAAAGTTAATGTAACCCTAAAGTTCTGAGTGTAGTCTCATATTTCCTTTACGATATATTCATGGGTATGCTGCTCTCATAATTTCAACTACTCCTTGGACCAGCGCCTTGTTTTCTTTTTCTTCTTTATACACAGTGCTGAAATCAATGGAAGAAATGTTTTATCTGCATTGGCAGCCAATCCCACTAACGTCAAAATACTTTACTGCATGAACAGCGTCAGCATGATGCAGATCTTGGTGCCTCTCGCGTCCATCTAGAAACGATAACCTGAAAATGCCTAAATAAGGCGTAACGCGTCGTTGAAAAATAAAATTAATAAAATTGCAACCAAGACTGTTCATAGTCAATAACAGCGTCAGCCTTAAAAGTATGATTAAATTGACAAATCTTGTTGCTACGTGCGCGAATTTGTTTGACAAAAGCCGTGGAGAGAAAAGAGCCAACTACACAAACAGGTTTGATCGTGTACAGATTGTTTTAAACTGCCGCATGCCCCAAAAAGCTCTCAGAAGATGCTATAAAATGCGTATTTCTGTACTCCTGCATATGGCTGTCGCAATGAAACGTCAAAGCAATAGTAAATCAAACTGGAAAGATATTACTTCCGTTAGTAACTTCTGCTACTTTTAGGATCCTGTGAATGCTATCCATGAAAATAAGTGTACTGGAATCCTGAACCGTGATTACTGATTTATGAAGTCGAACATACCCTGAACTATTCAAATGTTTAATGAATATGTTATGCAGTGAAACGTGTCTTGCTAAAAACTATACTGAGGTGAGGAAATTCAAGGGATACCGATATCGCGTACACAAGGTATATAAGGGCAGTGCATCGGCGGGGCTGTCATTTGTACTTATAGTCCGTGAGACGAGTGATTGGTACTGACAGTTCCGGCGGGCAGACGGCGCTGTTGCCGAACGTGGCTCACAGCACGCGGCGCCCTGTCTGCTACACCCATTCTCTAACAGCAGAAATAAAAGCGAGACAAAATACAAGTCGTATTGGTACGCGTGAGTTTATTTAAAGTTGGTGCTTGAAATATATTAACTCGAAAACTGATAAGAGCTATTTAGTACAAGTATCTAAGATGCTGAAACATAATAAAGTTATTTGTTAAACTTCACAACTGAAATGAAAACTATTTTCGCAAGTTGTTGAACATTAGCAGTTTTGGTTTCCATTATTAAGTATTAGCATTATTAATTTGTTCTACTACAAGCTACAGAATAATTGGTCAGTGTATTAAGAGTTATAATCTGAAGAAAGTACTCACAATATGATGATTGGTTGTAGATCGATAGCAAACTCCCTCCTTACATTCCTGAATACGTTGTAGTTACTGTAATGGAAAAACACCACTCAGATCACTGTCAGAATCTGATTTGACATTGTCTTCCTCAGCACTACTCGAACTATCACTGCTCTCTGCTGGATGTATAATTAAATTTTCGATGCATTCTTCCACAATCGCTTCGGTTTTGGCCGCCTCTCTGATGGTACTTGCAGTGCTGTTTACAATTTTAGCCCACGTCTCGCTTGTCACTTTATTGATAGCTGCTGGAAGGAGAGTTTCCACTTCAGAGACCGTGAATTTTTTATTGTTTGCAGCAATGTAATTTTTTATCTGCGCCCACACTCCTTCAATTGCATTGAAGTGACAGTGGTGTGGAGGAAGCCGAACGATTTCATGCCCGTGCCTTTTAGCAATCTCGTCAATTACATATGTTGGAAATTGGGGTTTCTTTTGTGCCACAATTTCGAGCAGTTCCGCCTTCCTTAAATCTTCTCTGAAATCTACTTTTCGCCGTTTCAACCACTGAATGATATCGTCTTTTTTTTTTGTTGCCAAGGTTGGTGCCTTATCGTGAACAACGGAATGATAAGGCGCATTGTCCATAACAATCACTGATGGACTTGTCAGATTCGTCATAAGCGATGTCTCGAACCATTCTTGAAATACTACACTGTTCATTTTTTCATGGTAATCTCCCGTCTTTTTTGACCGAAACATTTTCAAGCAGTTTGGCACAAAACCTTTCGATGTTCCTGCATGTAAGACAATAATACGCCCTCCTTTGCCAACAGGCACTGCCATTGTCCCCTCGGGCGTTCCATCATTCCAGCCTCTACGTAAAGAATGGCTGGCATTGACCCAAGTTTCATCTAACCACACTATACTTTCGAATTCCACACCCATGATCCTGCGCAGAAATCTGCACCGCCATGCAACTACATCTGTCCTTTCCATTAATATTTTGCGTCCGTTAAACAGTGAATAGCTGAAGCCTATGTCTTTCAACACTGCACGCAATAAAAATTTGCTCCCTTTAAAAAGATCGTCTTTCTGAAGCGACACCTGTAATTTAGATAGAGTGGGATGTTCCCTTCTCTTATAATAGCTGTATATATGACGACGAATAGCGTCTTTCTGAAAATCGTCCAAAGCTGTCACCTGCTTATTTCTTGGTCGCTTCTTTCCTGGTGTGTGCAGCTTTGTTGCGCCACTCTCGTCACAATCTACACTATACTGTTCTTTCCCTATGTTTACAACAGTGTTCTTACTTATTTTCAATGTTGTTGCAGTTCTCTTCACAACCTGAACAACAGGAATTAAGGGCCCACCTTTGTCCTTTTCTTTCTCAAAGTAATCCCTCACAGAGCACACGAATTCACGGGCCTGGGTGTGTAGAACACTTTTCTTCCTCCGTTTCACTTCTTGTGTTGGGCTGGTACTACCCGCCGCACTAGACATTGTTTACAACGAAACATAAACAAAGAAACACTAAAAACAACAAAAACGAAATAAACTGCGAACTCAACTTCAGACAAACGACGTACGACCGCACCGCCTGCACGCGAGACACTGGTAAGTTTCATAAGCGCGCGCGACCGGGTTTCAGAGCGGCAACGTGGCCCTTGCTACCCGCTCAAAGTCACGCCGTCATTGGCTGCCTGCCTGCGGTCGCTAGGCAACGGAAAGACGCTACCGAGCTGTCAATACCAAAGACTCGTCTCCCAGACTGTAGGTGATTCATGTGAAGAGGTTTCCGATGTTGTAATGGCTGCTCTGGAATCCTGAATCGTGATTACTGATTTATGAAGTCGAACATGCCCTGAACTATTCAGATGCTTAATACACTGAACGGTAGTTTGAGCTAGACGCATGAGACATTTCATTTCGGAAGTCGTTAGGGAATTCAGTATTGCGCGATCCACAAAGTCAAGAGTGCGCCGGGAACTCCTAATTTCAGGCATTACCTCTCACTAGGGACAATGCAGTGGCCGAGAGCAGCGGCGTTAGCGATGAGTTGTCCATGCTAAGATACAAGGAACACTGCGTGAAGTAACAGCAGAAATCAATGTGGGACGTTCGGTGAACGTCTCCTTTAGGACAATGCGGCAAAATGTGGTGTTAATGGGTTACTGCAGCATATGACCAACGCGAGTGACTTTGCAGACAGCACATCGCCTGTAATGCCTCTCTTGGGTTCTTGACCACATTGGCTGGACCCTAGACGACTGAAAAACCGTGGTCTGGTGAGATGAGAGCCGATTTCAGTTGGTAAGAGCTGATGGTCGGGTCCGAGTATGGCGCAGACATCACGAAGCCGTGGACACAGGTTGTCAACAAGGCAGTCTGCAAGCTGGTGGTAGCTCGATAATGGTGTGATCTGTGTTTACATGGAATGGACTGGGTCGTCTGGTCCAAGTGAACCGATCAGTGACTGTAAATTGGTATGTTCAGCTACTTGGAGACCATTTTCAGTCATTCATGGACTTCATGTTGCCAAACAACGATGGAATGTTTATGGATGATAGTGCGCCAAGTCACAGCGCCCAGCGGTTCACGACTGGTTTGAAGAAGATTACGGACAATTAGAGGGATTGGTTTGTTCACCTAGATCACGACATGAATCCTATTAAACATTTACGGGACATAATCGAGAGGTTAGTTCGAGTACAAAATCCTGCACCAGCAACACTTCCGCAATACGGACGGCTATGGAGGCAGCATGGGTCATTATTTCTGCAGGGGACTTTCATGCCACGTCAAGATACCGCAGTACGTCGCGAAAGGGATGTGAAATTAGGAGGTATTCCATGACTTTTGTTACCTCCGTTTATCTCTCTGTGTAGTCTTTAAATGAAATATTACTTGAATGACTAAAAGAAATGATTTATCCGAGATGCAGATAAGAATGATCAGGAACTATGTAACTGGATGTGGAATCTTCCTGGAATTCCTAAAACACTCCTCACTGGAACATGGAAATGAACGTGAATATACAGCTGGTCCAGGGTGTTGAGGCGTCCCAACGTGAATTCTCAATTTGCGGAATATTCCCAAGCAAGAGAAATGGAATCGTCATGTCAGATTCTTGCTTTGTGGAAAAAACGTGTCCAATAAGACGCAAAATGGCTTACTACGTCACTAGCAGAAGTTAGGCGATGAAGTATCCCATTTGAAGCTCGTATTTGGTGTTTTTTGTATTATAACTAACTTGTTATGAAAGCTTTCTATGTCAAAGCTTCGTCTTCTGTGAGTGTTTTGTCCGACGCAGTTTCTGAGATTCTTTAGTGTACTACTTAACCGCATAGGACGGTCGAAAGTGGCTATTTTAAGTCGTGAACGCTTAAGCTGTGACCAGCTTGTCCCATAATTATTGTCTGGGTTTTCGAGGGACTGGCTTTGAGGAGCTACTGGCTACACCAAGCAGTGAGTTGGTTTAAATGGAGCTGCAGGGGCCGTTCGATGTTCTTAATAGTAGATTAGATAACCAGAAAAGTGGGTTTATTATAGAAAGCATGTAGCGGAGGAGGTTAGCAGATGGTGGTTTAGTACTTTCAAAAGTGTAGAGGACGTGTAGGGAATGAGACAAGACAGAATCTTCTGCAACACCTGCAGTAGTGTGTAAATCAAGATTTTTGGTACTATTGACGACAAAGAATGCTCCATTGAATAGCAAGAATGATTGCATTTGTGAGTGGGCCTGAAATCTCATTAACTGGCGTAAGATGCTCTCGCGCGGAGTGGCCGCGCGGTTGAAGGCGCCATGTCACGTATTGAGCGGCCCCTCCCGCCGGAGGTTCGAGTCCTCCCTCGGTCATGGGTCTGCGTGTTGTTCTTAGCATAATGTAGCTTAAGTTAGTTTAAGTAGTATGCAAGTCCAGGGACCGATGACCTAAGCAGTCTGGTCCCTCAGAAATTCACACACATTCGGTGATGAGTCCCGCTTCGAACAGAGTACTGATGAACAGCGCCCCTGACTGTCACCCTCCATACGGCCTGACAACCAGGACTGGTGGTCTGAAATCCATTTCTTTTCACAGCAGGAACCCTCGGTTGTCAACCGCGACACTCTAGCAACATAGCCGTACGTCGGCGATATTCTACGAGCCGTTTTGTTTCCCTTCATGGCAAACAATCCTGGGCTTTTCAGGAAGGTAATGCCCTTCCGCACAAGGCGAGAGCTTCTACTGCTTGTCTTCGTGCATGCATAAATCCTAACTGGGCCAGCAAGGTCACCGGATGTGTCCCTAATTGAGAACGTTTGGAGCACTATGGTAGGGCCGTCCAACCATCTCTGTATTTTGACGATGTAACGCACCAATTGGACAGAATTTCGTGCGATATCCCTCAGGACATCCAACTCTGTCAATCGGTGCGGAACCGAATAACTGCTTGCACAAAGGTATAGCTGGACCAGTGTGTTACTAACTTGCTCAATTTCTGAAGCTTTTTCTCTGAAATTGTAATCACTTATTTGTCTGTATATGTATATCACCTCCACCGATTTCAGCCCCATTCGCATAATTCCTTCGTGGTTGTCGTTTTATGTCTCAGAGGTTATTTCCGATAGGTTTAATAATTCTCAACAGCGCTTTTCAACACATGTAAGCTCTCGATTGCACACGACAAGGTTAAGACATTTAGTGGATATCTTTTCATTGACACATTTATTTCCCGTGGATCGCACATGGAGCCGAGCGTTCGCCATGTATGACAGGCAAGATGACTATTGTGATGTCACAGGTTCTTTGCAGTGCCTGTATTTCTCGTGAGCCCTGGGCTCACCGTTGCAGGAAAAGTGCATTGTTCGTGGCGAAACACGGTGCAAGCGTGCGAGGGTTGCAAGCGATGGAGTGTCCTAGATTAGCCGCCATGTGGCTTTGTGGCAGTCTTCAGTAACTGTATAAATTACAACCGTTAACGCAACCCAGGAATGACTGACATAAAGCAGCTCTGATATGACAATTAGAGGATGTACTCGTACCTGTAATTTTGCAGGAAACTAGGAAGAATGGCAGATCGTAGATTTCAACACCGCGTCTACCCTCTTCAAGACACGGTGCACTTCAGCCAATAGAGCGGCAATCTGTTCGTAACGAATGTAACCCAAATAGACGAAAACGTAATAGTGACACTATACCCACAGATATTTACATCGGCGTGGGCTTCTATGTGTAATTATTATGTCATATATCTGCAGATATTTTCATCCGAGCAGACCCATAGATAAGTGTCTCAGGTCAGTATAAAAATACTCAAGAACTGTATGGGATTTTGTCCGTAAAGTAGTTTTTATTGTGGATAACTGCATATATTTGCATCCGGGCTTAACTATAGGTATGAATCTCAGATCAGTATAACGTTCCTCAACAATTGGTCGATGGACGATTTTTGGTAGCCATCTCCTTCAAGGGTGATCTATGCCATCTTTCGAGTTTTGCCGCTGAATCCGACCGGTACCTGCCTTTCCCCAATTCTAGAACTTATATCGCTTCGAACATTTACCGCTATATATTAAGCATATAAAATTATTTCAGTGAGTTGCTGTCGACCGTAAAGTCAGATGATATCCGTGTGTTTTCATGAATTTACTTGCGCTAAGGAACGTTTCTTTAATTGGGGGTCAGCCGCCACTATTTTCACCTGTTGCAGTCATTTTAAGGTCTCTCTAAGATTCGTGACGAAATAATTAAGTGGACGGAATGTTATATGTGGTCATAGGCATTATCAAAGTCGAGTGTTACGAAAATTGCGGAATACAGTTTATATTTTAAATTTTGCACCCAAAGGAAGCGGCGTTACAACCCGTCGCAAAGACCAATCTTATCATTTAGATTTTTGTTCATCATTTTCAGAACATTTTTGTGAAGAGTGCCAGTGTGAAGAAATAGCACACTGTCTGCGTTAAAAATCGTTTATGTATGTAAATGGTAGCCATTCCTTTAAATCGGAAAGCTTATTATTCCGCTCATACCGCCCCCTCCCCTCCCTCCACCCGCTCCACAGCCTAATCGCACTTCTTCTTTGTGCCACCTATACTTGCTTCATATAGTCAAAGAGATAAACCGGACCTGATGAAAGCTCAAACAGTGAAAGTAAAATTTCGTTCTGCTACAATTTCAAAAGAAGTTTCAAATATTTACCCAAAACTGGGAAAAAATATAAAGTAGAAATATCACTACTCGCCTTATATATGTCTATACTTTCCGGGGAAATATCGATGTATCCATACATTGATATTTTATCAACATCCTAGAGGGAACCCAGTAGCCTCGTCGCCTGGCGTAGCCCTGTCGTCCTAGGCTCCGAAAGACTCTCAAAATTCACAGATATTTATACTGCGCTGGTGCTAATTAATTTCACAATTTCCCAGAACCTAGCCACGTAGCTCATAGCACGGTTCTAGTCCTAACGTGGTGACACCTTGCTGCCCGCTCCAGCTAACACTGCTGCACAGTACAAGTTTTCCAGAGCACAGGTAGCCAACCGACAATCCTTTTGTGCACATGTTGCTAGAAGCTACATGTCGCAACACTCACCTTGCCCCTCAGCGGTAGCTAATACGATGCTCTGCAGACGTTTCTTACAAATTCTTAAATGTTTCTCTTAAGACTAGGTAGCGACGCTACACAAAGTAACCAGATTTCTCTAATCCAGTGTTCGATAGTGAGAGCACTTAGTGATTTCCAACAAACCTTAAACATAAGTTCAACATTCTTTTAAACATTTTCTCGTTTAAAGCTCCACAGAATAATGAAACAAAAAAAGTTTTTCGCTAACCAAATATTATTTGTTCAGTTAGTAAAACTTCAGTATCGAGTATGATTTTTGAATTTATTTGAATGGGGACTCCATCAGGAGTTGCACGCATCACAACCATCGCACCAGTATTGACAACAGAAGGAGGGTCAACATTGGTCATTGAAGTGGAAATCTTTATTTTTGTTGCAAATCGATTTGAATCACTGCGTGACTATTATCAATGCTAGTATTAAAGTCCTGTGGACCCATAAATGCAAACATATCAATGAAGAGTATTGTCGTACAGGAGGTACAAATGCAACAGCATTGCACTGCATTACATTACACTCTTACCTTTAGTCTGACAAGTATTCTTCTTTGATATGCGCAGATAGTGCAGTTTTCCTGCTTGTATTTATGAGTCCACAGGGCTTTAATACTAGCATTGATAATAGTCACGCAGTGACTGAAATCGATTTGCAACAAAAATAAAGATTTCTACTTCAACGAAGAATGCTGGGTGACCCTCCATTTAATTTATTATTTATCTACTACTACCAATTGCATTCGATACCCATTTTGTAGGCAATATCAACATGTATGTCTCTGAAGATACTTAAAAAACTGTTATCATTCTACGACATGTAGTTTAGAAGAAATCTAACTATTCATAAAAGCTTAAGTACAGGGTTGTTATAGTTACACTTTCGCCACTTGAGAGAGTCCGAATGAAAAAAGAATGGTTGCAGGACAGTGAAACTTTGTGGTAACATTTCTAAGAACATGCAGAAGAAACATAATGAATAAACCATAGAACGAAACACATTTTAATTTCCACATTAGAGGATAGCGTTTGTTGATTATGTACCATGTTTACGTTCCAGGTTACAAAAGTTTCTCAATACGGCGGCCACCTGCATCCACGACAGCCTGGGATAGCAGTAGAGACACCCTTTCATAATCGTTCGCCCCACTTTTAGAACAGTGGGCCATGGAAGGTTTGGCAATCTTGACGCAGTTCGAGCACGGCTTGAAGGTCACACATTTCGTCCAGCATTCTCAGCCATGGAAACACTGACTTCTTCAACAATTTGTGGCCGGCCGGTGTGGCCGAGCGGTTCTAGGCGCTACAGTCTGGAACCGCGCGACCGCTACTGTCGCAGGTTCGAATCCTGCCTCTGGCATGGATGTGTGTGATGTCCTTAGGTTAATTAGGTTTAAGTAGTTCTAAGTTCTAGGGGACTGATGACCTAAGATGTTAAGTCGCATAGTGCTCAGAGCCATTTTGAACAATTTGTGGCGAAATTGGCCGTCGGCCTCTCCCAGTAGCAATTCCCAAATCTCCAGTTAATTCGAACGTCTGAGTCATACAGGGTGATTCAAAAAGAATACCACAACTTTAAAAATGTGTGTTTAATGAAAGAAAAAAATATAACCCTCTGTTATACACCATGCAAAGAGTATTTAAAAAGGTTTTTTTTCACTCAAAAACAAGTTCAGAGATGTTCAATATGGGCCCCCTCCAGACACACGAGCAATATCAACCCGATACTCCAACTCGTTCCACACTCTCTGTAGCATATCAGGCGTAACAGTTTGAATAGCTGCTATTATTTCTCGTTTCAAATCATCAATGGTGGCTGGGAGAGGTGGCCGAAACACCATATCCTTAACATACCCCCATAAGAAACAATCGCAGGAGGTAAGATCAGGGCTTCTTGGAGGTCAGTGATGAAGTGCTCTGTCACGGGCTGCCTGGCGGCCGATCCATCGCCTCGGGTAGTTGACGTTCTCTGTAAACTGTTTATACCAACGTTTAATACACCACCTATCAGGAGGTTTAACACCATACTTCGTTCGAAATGCACGCTGAACAACTGTCGTCGATTCACTTCTGCCGTACTCAATAACACAAAAAGCTTTCTGTTGAGCGGTCAACAGCGCCTCAAGCGAACAAATGTACAACTAAATGAAACTTTATAGCTCCCTTAATTCGCCGACAGATAGTGCTTAGCTCTGCCTTTTGTCGTTGCACAGTTTTAAATTCCTACAGTTGTGGTATTCTTTTTGAACCACCCTGTATATTTCAATCCCGGTGAGGAAAGAGGACCTCTCCGTACTTCTTCAATACGTAGCTACTACAGTTTTACGAATAGAGTCCCGCTCATCTTGTCCAGATATACGTTGACTATCTGCAGCTGTAATGTGCGTTGCTGATGCTTATATTTCAAGAGTACGTCGCTTTATCAGTACAAGAGACTAGTCATGATAGCAACATCACTGGCAATGTAAATCCTACACTGCACAGTCTGAACATCATTCCTATACTGTTTGTCACCCATAAGGTAAACATCTTTCCGTCTACGCTGGCACAAGTAGCGAAACTTTAATTATAGCCTCACAGTAGTTCTCAATAGCGATGTTATAAATGTATGTAGAATTAAAAAAAGTGTGCTGGGAGGTAGTTATTGAACGACATATTCGTTAGTCAGTGGGTAAATAATCCTAAATTAACAAAACCATAAGAATTAGGTTTCAATAAAGATAAAAAAATCAAACTTCCTGGCAGTTTAAAAAAAATCAGTTGTCAGCTGCTCAAGAAGACCTTTGTGGTTCCCTCGGTTACTTGTGTTTTCTGCTAAAGCACATCCAGCGGCCGGCATCGTCTCTAGGGTACTGAATAATTTCACGTATCGCCGCTGTTCCAGTGGACCCTGGCGCCACCATAAAATGATAATAAAATTCGAACAGTTTACCTTCCTTCGTTTATCCCTTTACACAGATAATGTTATTATTTATATGTCTGGTTGCTAAATACTTGGTCCTTAATGTACTGTCTTCTGTTAATCATTGTATATGGTTTAATAATGGTTTATGCATACTTGCGCTTCAGTTGTCACAGAAAGTATTACAGTTTGAACGTAAAAGCGCTCCCACTTTGTATGTAGGCGTGTTCAGTGCCCTAGATATCATCAGTCTGTGTACGATGTGGAATTTGATAGTTAATTGTTTGCCGCTCATCGCACATAACATATATTTTTAACGATGACACTCTGTTTCATTGATTTGTAACAAAGGTATGTTGGGCTCTTAAGTTTCACTATTTTACAAAACCTTTGTAGGTCACTACCGTCCAGTTCCTATTTTGACGTTCGCTTACTAACGACTAGAGTCTTTTTCGCCTTTGAAAATTACAGTTTAAACTGTCGAAACCGGTAAACTGAACAAAATGAAGATTATGTTGTGTAGATGGCGACCGATTTTTTATCTTTATTGAAATGTTCTGCAGCTGATGAACTACAGCAGTGAACATGATCATAAGAAGGTTTTTATGTGATCTTTAACACACTAAGTCATTTATAAAGTTTGAAGTCATTTTCATTAATTGAATGAGGAGGAGGGAGTTACTGATGTGATAAAACAGGAAATAGGAGGGGTGCAGGAGAGAGGAGAAGTTGAGACCGACAGAGGGATCAGTCGGCGATGCTAGTGTCATAAGAAGCATGGGAAAATTTCCGATGGATTAATGAAATCTCGTGACGATAATAGTCGTAATAATATTCCCAGAAACGCTGAGGAAGCATCTGATTAGTGGTACTGAACGTTAGTGATAGTAAAATGTTATTCCTGTACCCGCGTGCAGAACCGTTTAGGACGCGACGCGACGGACAAGCAGACGGTCCTCTGGGTCGCTGGCAGCTAACTTAGCTAGTCGCTAGGCAGAGGCGTGCCGAGTTCGCGTGCGGCTAGCGCTATCTTCCGGTAATTCTCCTATTAGCGCACGCCTCTAGGGTTTTGTTTCGCGTAATGCAGGGGCCAACCGCGGTGCTGCGCGCTTATCGCCATTCGGAAAAACGGGGGAAGGTGGGCCGCCCCTTATCTGTGGCAGGCATCTGCAGTCGGCTGCAGTTGGTAACTCGCTCCCTTACCGACCGCGCTTATCGCTACCTCTTCGTCGTCGTCGCGTAAATTTTGTCTAGGCTCCGCGGAAGGAGAGGGGAGAGAGGAATGCGAGGGAAAATAAATTCCCGGTAGTCGACCGGGCAGTTGCGGCGTATATCGAGATAAGTGAGGTTCTCCCTGCCGTGACGTGACCACCTAAGTTTGGATTACGCACAGGCGCTCCTTGGGGCTTTAAAATGCTTATGAGCGAATCTGTTGATATCAACCACGTTGCCACCTGATCGCAAACTTCTGCAATTTTACTTCCTCTGATGGGATCCACTATGGGTCTGAAACACCGATACTTAGGAGGAGCCTAAAACAGCTCGTGTAATCTATATTTTTATTTAGTTGAAGTGGAAACAACTAATCGCGCCCACCGAGTGGCTAGAGGGCAGCACTATCCGTCTAACAGGTACTCAGGAACTTGTGCATCCTTGCACATTTTCAGATCAAAAGTATCAATACAGACCTACGTAATGTAGAAATGATCACTAGACGTCACGAGAAGTGATGCTGTTTCTGAACAGAGGCAGGAAGTATTGTGTTGTCATTCAAACGATGGCAAGTGATTGGATGTCACCTGGGTAACAAATCCATCAAGGATATTTAAGTCCTTCTAAAACTGCGGAACTCTACTGTTGATGATGTGACTGTGAAGAGGAAATGCGAAGGACCACTACAGCTAAATCGAGGCCCATACAGCGTTGCGGAGGGTGAATATTATAAATTACATGTCCTTTATCAGTCACGTCTGATAGCTGGCGAGGTCTGGAGACACTGAATAAGAGTCTCTGACCGTTCTTTCCACCAACCTGTCGTGTTATAAAGTTGTGTCCCCAGCGCAGAAAACAGCTAGTCGGTCGTGGGATTTATTCACCGGAGGCTGTTAAGCTGTCAATTCGAACCTGTGATCGTGCTTTTTGCCACTTGCCCACTTAGTCTCTGTATCTACAGAGGGCAAGATCTGTAGCACCGTCAATGATGGTAGGCGACACTTGTCATTAATGTACGCTGTTTGGTTATTATTCAAACATTCACACAGTTACACAGTCAATTCGACAGAGGGAGTAAGCCGTGAGGAAACTCTTCTGTTCTGACTTGAAAGTGCATGGATTAGTGGTAAGATTTTTGATTTGTTGTGGCAGCTCCCTGGAATAGGGCGCAGCAGAATACTGTGTGTCTTTCTGCACAAGAGTCAATGAGATGTGTTCCAAATGCAGACTGGATTTCTGCCTAGTACTAACTGAATGAAAGCTGCTAGCTATTGGGAATAACCTGATATTGTTAACAACAAACGACGTTAAAGGAATATGTATTGAGAGGCCAGAGTCAGAATTCCAGACTACTGAACAAGAATCGACAAACGATTCGCGACCCTACCCCATATATTGCTCGAACCACCCTTTGGAGAGTTACCCCAAAACACAGCATCATACATCACAAACGAATGAAAATAAGCAAAGTAGACTACTTTTTGTGTTGAAATGCCACTTATTTCTTTTAGTTTTTGAACAAGATCCTGAAAATGGGTTTTCCACGGCAGTTTACTATATATCTGAACGCCTTGGAACTTGAACTGTTCAATCTAACTAATAATATGCCTTTTTTGTGTCTGAAATTATGTCTTAAGCTGCGTTATTTGATACTATGTCAATACTGCACATATCCTTCGCTTCCAAACTGGTGCCATCAGCAAACAGAAATATTTTAGAATAACCTGTAATATTAGAAGGCATATCATGTATATAAATGGGAAACAGTAGCGGTCCTAGCACATATCCTGGCGGTACCCCCCACTTAGCGGTTTGTGATGTATGATGCTGTGTTTTGGGGTAACTCTCCAAAGGGTGGTTCGAGCAATATATGGGGTAAGGTCGCGAATCGTTTGTCGATTCTTGTTCAGTAGTCTGGAATTCTGACTCTGGCCTCTCAATACATATTTCTTTAATGTCGTTTGTTGTTAACAATATCAGGTTATTCCCAATAGCACGTTATAGCCATTCTCAGTACTGTGGAGAATGGCCTTCTGCTATCAGTTCTTAAAGTAAGAGATGAACCTATTGCGAGTTGATCTCCTTATTCCATAATGGTCTAACTTCTGCAGTAATACTTTGTGATCAACACAATCAAACGCTCTCGTTAAATCAAAGAAAACAGCATTCGCGGTCTTTTATTTAATCCGCCCAGTGCCTCTCAATGAAAAGAGAATATAGCATTTTCAGTTGTTAAACCACTTCTAAGCCAAACTGTACATTTGACAGTCAATTATGTGAATTGAAATGGTCAGTTACCCTTGTGTATACAGCCATTTCAATAACTTTATCAAACACTGATGGCATAGAAATGGGTCTAAAATTATCTACATTATCCCTTTCTCCTTTTCTATTAAATGGCTTCACTACTGAGTACTTTAATCTGGCAGGAAACAGATCATTCTGAAAGGAAAAGTTGCAGATATGGCTAAGTACAAGGCTAAGACATGCAGAACAATACTTTAGTATTTACTAGATGCCGCGTCATATCAGTGAAAGTCCTTAGTCCTTAGTGATTTAATTATTGACTCAATCTTCCCCTTGTCAGTATCATGGAGGAGTATTTCAGATAACAGTCTCGGAAAGCTATTTTCTGAGAGTTATACGATTCCCTGTAGTACCGTTTTCTTCATTTTCTTTTCGACGCTGCCGTAGATATCCATTTGCTCAGCACTGGACTTTTTAGGCTTTTTGTACTCCTTTCGACACGACATGACATGCTTCTTCTGCAATTCCAAACATATTCACCAGTCATATTAGACTATGTCTTTCATTATTTTGTAATTTTCAAAGTAATAGCGATTTTCACTTACGTTCCGTCGAATATTTGTATTTTATTGCTTTGGGTAGTAGCTACACTAATTTATAACTTCAAAACAAAGCTAAATCAGAATGGTCACGCACATGCGCCTACACTGGCATGATGACGTCGCAGGCAAAACAAATAGTGCGCAATGAACACGTACAGACGTGATATACGTGGCCTGAAACATTGATACGCGTTATTAGTCAAGCAGTTATTGGCGATTCAAATCTGACAGTATTTTGTCACACAAGAAAATCTGACCGCCGAGCGAATAGACGTTTTCACGTCGAAAAGCCCTGCGGATTATGCTGCCAATAGCGACAGTTCAAGCAAAGATGCAAGGATTGTTAATACTGGAGGTAGTTAGCGTTGTCACTGGACAGCAGCGACTACTCCTGGTGCGACATCAGTGGTCTCGGTCCCGTAACGTGCCAAAGTCGTCACCGAAGAGATCGATTTGATTATGAAATCCGCCACTCAGTCTAGGACTTCGTATTGCTTTTGTTTGTGAATTACGGTTGTCAGTTTCCATGTGACAGTCTCAAGTTGGACTGTATAATTGTAGTTGGCAGAGAAGTTACGGAGGGCAATGGATCTAAGCCGTTTATGACTCACTGATCGTGCCCTACTGCCTCGACAGCCAGTACAGAAGATTGCTTTAGAAGGCAGTAGCCGCTGTACGAAACATGCTCGGTTGCCTTACCGCGTCAAATATGAGTTAAACTTAAAACTTTCGACTAGCTCTCCCATCGTCTTTGCCAAAAACAACTGTTTATCTTACCTGCTATTTTGGTGCTGTTTTGTAATTTACAGGGGGCTTGGGTCTGGTCGGCGTATGTCGTCGTCACGTTCTGCTACCACAGTGTCTGTCAACACCAGCGATGGTGGAGTCATCGCACGCGTAGGAACGTAAACAGTTGGTCAGTTTCTCGTCAATAACAGTATCTCAGCGTGGATGTGGACAATGTTTTAACTTCATCTAAGATTACTCTTTCTCTGTTGTTAATCTATGCAGTCCTTGTTCCTCATTTGGTACTTCAATTACGTTTAGTCAAGAAAAATTACAACTTTACGTTTATTTTGTTTTTAACCAAACAAGATTCAACTATTCATATTGGGCATAATACAAGAAAATTATTTAATTATACGTATTTTGTTAGGAGGGTGCAAGAACCACCGCCCCGCCCTCCCACTTTTACTAAACCTCCAGAAATGTGGCAGTCTAACCAGCAAGTCAGAAGAAGATGGTATAAGAGGCGTACAGTATGATTGGCCGCGCTTTTCCATCGGAGTTTTGTGTAGATTAAGACCATCCGTCCATGGACTATCCTAGTGGGTCGTCGTGCAGAATTCCATCTACCTGTTTTGCCGAGGAGCTCTCGAAGTTTATGTTCCTCGCAGAAGCAGTAACAGCGTCGTTGGGCCCTCTGAAAAGTGCAGTTCCACTTCCAGTGACTCTAACTGAAGAAGCAGGAAGCTATGTTATTCGGAAAAACGTTCAAAAGGGATGCTATTATGATGTATTTAGCTACTACACACCGTACACTGATAATGTCGACACAATGAATAGTGATTAACTCAAGAATAACAATTTCCTTACAGGATGGTCTCACTACAGAACCTGATCGGAAGGCTTCCGATCAGCGACTGATGACTGTGGCACGCAGCCTTTACCTCGCACTTACTCTCGTTATATTTCATTGCTGTTCGTACATTTCGTTAGCTTAAACATTATTCACGTATTTCTTAATATGATCGATTTCTGGTACTGTAATATTGTTGAAGGAAAGTCCTTATATCTGTACGGGAGAGGGTAACGTTCATTAGCAAATATTTATTAAGTAAGATTACTAGCTTCGCGTCAGAATAACTGGGCTTTCCGTACGTACCTCGTTGCTGACGTAACGGGCTTTCTCATGTCTACCTGCAGCGCTTCACACCACAGTCCGTTGACAACGCAATGTTGTCCACCAGCCACTCAGCCAGCGTGACATCTTACTCCCGACTGTGTCCATTCTGCAGTTTTACTTTACTCACTGAATGGTACATAGTATCTGCAGACGCCATAAAAAATTATAAAAACAAGGAAATAAAATGTTGCTTTAACAGAGGGGGTACATTACAACGTCTGTAGTGTTTCCTCGTGTCACATTTAAATTGCCTGACTATTTGTGGTCATGTTTTGTCACGGACTTTCATCTTCCTTTTTTTTTTTTTTTGGTGTGACCATTGGTTTTTCTGTAGACATTACAGGGACACACCACAAGTTTCCAATTGGTAGCAAAATGGTTCAAGTGGCTCTGAGCACAATGGGACTTAACGTCTCTGATCATCAGTCCCATAGAACTTAGAACTACTTAAATCTAACTAACCTAACTACATCACACACATCCATGCCCGAGGCAGGATTCGAACCTGCGACCGTAGCAGTCGCGCGGTTCCGGACTGAGCTCCTAGAACCGCGAGACCACCGCGGCCGGCAATTGGTAGCAGGCCACATCTGTAGTGGAATGTATTAGTTAATGAAGAATCTACTGGAGCAGTATTTGACTGCGATAAACTTTATTACCAGAAGTAACGTTCTCTCTTCTTCCCTCTGTCAATAACATAGTAAACATGAAAACGAGTTGAAGTTCTGAAGATAGTTGGTTTGAAATACAGTTAGCGAAATGTCATGTACAACTTGCACAGAGACCCGGCTACGGTTACAAGAATCGGAAGACATGACAGGCAAGGAGTAGTTGAGAAGGGAGTAGGATAGGATTGTAGCCTCTTTACAGTCTTATTCAATCTGCAGTTAGAGAAATCAGTGGAGGAAATGAAGGAGAAATTAGGAAAGGAAATGAATGTTGAGGCAGAAGAATTAAAAATTTGTCTAGAGGCAAAGAACTTGCAAGAGCACATTAACGGAACAGACAATGTTTTGAAAAGAAGTTATGAAATGCATATCGAAGTGAAGAAGGTTAATGGTTTGTAGTCGAATGAAATCAAATGACGGAAACCTCAATGAGACCCTAAAATTATTCAATGAGTTTTTCAATTTTCACACCAAAATAATTGGCAATGGCCGAAGTAGAGAAAATGTACAATGCAGCCTGGCAACAGTAAGAATATCGTTATTGAAAGACAGAAAATTGTTAACAAAAAAACAGTATTTTAAATGTTTGAAGTCTTTTCTGAAACTATTTGTGTAGAGTGTAACCTTGGACGGAAATTAAGCTGGTACGGCAAGCAGTTCAGGCAAGAAGAGAACAGAACCTTTTGAAATGTGACGTTACAGAACAGTGTTGAAAATTAGGTGGGCAGATAGAATAAATAATGAAGAGGTACTAAAGCGAAAGGGGGAGGGGAGAATTTATGACATAACTTGACTAGAAGAATGGATTGGATGCACCCTGAGGATCAGAGCGTTGGGGGGGGGGGGGGTAAAAATTGTGGAGGGAGACCAAGATTTTTACTCAGTAGGCAGGTTTAGATGTGTGTAGATTGCAATGGTTATGCAGAGATGAAGAGGCTAAGACAGGATAAAGCGTGGAGAACTGCGCTGAACCATCAAAAGACCAAATTATCTTTTATCTAATGGACTGGATGTAACGTACTCACTGAGTAGCTTTTAGTGCTCTACCAGACCGCTGTAGTAATCTTCCGTCCACCAGTACTTTCGCAAACACTTTTAACAGAGGCAACATCTCCGAAACTATACACAGTGATCCCGGCCGTATATTGCGTGCCAACTTCAACCCCTGTTTATTTACTCTTGTTACTAGCAGCTTTTTTTTCGTAGTTTTTGCTTCAGTTATGACTTTAATTACGAACAGTTCCGTAGAAAATATCTCGCACGCTCGTATAAGAAGACGGAGGGCGGCCATTAATTTGAAAGCAACTTGACAAGTTTGAATTATTCCGGCAGAAGTCTGACCCGGAGTTAAAGCAGTTTCTCAGCGGAAGTTACGAAATGCACTGGGAAAGAAATAAAAAGAAGAGAGCAGAAGCAAAAAAGCCTTAGGCGACGGAGGGAACACGAGCGAAGTGGCGTTGCACGCGGACTGGAGACGCGATCGCCCCTCTTCCAGCTCTCAGGAGCAGCGGAGGCACACCACGAGAGCATATGACTGCAATTGAGCGAGCGCTACCTATGCGGTGCGACAGCCGCGGAAACGGTAAAGTTCGTGCGTGAATGTTTTGGTGCCCTCAGATCTGCGTAAGTACATGATATGCCAGAAATAAGAGGAAAACCTAACAAAACAATAATTGGTGCAGCTATTACCATTGCTGCGACCCGGTTTCCATCGAAATTTACAGATACAGATGTACTTCGACAGTAAAAGCTTTGTTGAGAGTCCCTATAACGCTCTTCCTTCGGCTGAACAAACTACTGATTGACGCGTTCAGCTCTTCTGTAAGTCCTCTACATTACCTCTGTGAATCATTATTGAAACCTCCCAGAATCGGTCTAACATTGATTGTGAAAGCTACCTCGTTCATGAATTAATTACGTTTGCTTACGTTCTTCCAACAAATCAGAATCTGGCACCTAGTCTTGTAGCGCAGGGAATTTTCTTTGCCGGCCGGAGTGGCCGAGCGGTTCTAGGCGCTGCAGTCTGGAACCGCGCGACTGTTACAGCCGCAGCTTCGAATGCTGCCTTGGGCATGGATGTGTATGATGTCCTTAGGTTAGTTAGGTTTAAGTAGTTCTAAGTTCTTGGGGGACTCATAACCTCAGATGTTAAGTCCCATGGTGCTCAGAGCCATTTTGATATCAGTCAACCATTTGATCAATCTATTAAACAACCGAGAAATGCTCGTATCGGAGCACAAAAAAGGCGAGTATGCTACTGGTTATTAAAAGACTCTGACTGAAAAGTGGTATATAAGCGGTCTCATTCTACCATTCCCAGCGCCTTCAAAATTTTCCAATAAGTTTGGTGTTCCAACATATTCGAGCTCCATATTCGAACTCTTTTTACATGCAATTCAGCTGTCACTCCCACAAGATTCCCTAACTGTAACTCACTTTCACCCGCCGCTCCATAGCTGTTAGTCGCTTATATCCATCAACTCTCACCTGCCCCTTCTCAGTCACTCGCTCAGTCCAACTCATTGTCATTATCTCTTTGTGTCTCTCTATCACTATCTCCTCTTCCACAGCCATAGTCTCCTTTGTTCTGTTCCAGTAGTACTGTTTCCTGTCACCGCCACTGCCTCTCTGTTCCTCTCTCTTACTGTACTATCTCATTCATTCCTCCTGTCTCTCTCTCTCTCATTGTCTCATTGTCGTTGTCGTAGACTCTCTCTCTCATTACCACTGCCCGTCATCCACTCCCTCTTTCCCCTTCTCTTTATTCCTCTCCCATTAGCACTGTCTTCTTCGCTACCGTCTTAGCACTTTTCTGTCACTGCCAACTGTGTTTCAGTGCTACTGTGTCCCTATCCTTCTTTCATACTACCATTATCTCCTTCCCTCTTTCGTTACCACAACCACTGTCTGCTATCTTCCAGTATTTATCACTATTCCGTCTCTTTACAATTGCCAGTGACTCCGCTTCTCTCAGCATAAAAGAATATTTTTGCTTGCCAAAATTTTTGGTAAAATTTTGGAAGGTGCTGAGTAAGGTAGACTGAGTCAGGTGGCACACCCCTTTTTCAGTCAAAGTCTTTTAAAGAGCAGCATATTTCCATTTTTGAGGTTCGACAGGAGTATTTTTCCTCTGGTTCCCTTCTTTTCCCACCGAGCAAGGTGGTGCAGTGGTAGCACACTGGACTCGCATTCGGGAGGACGACGGTTCAATCCCGTCTCCAGCCATCCTGATTTAGGTTTTCCGTGATTTCCCTAAATCGTTTCAGGCAAATGCTGGGATGGTTCCTTTGAAAGGGCACGGCCGATTTCCTTCCCAATCCTTTCCTAACCCGAGCTTGCGCTCCGTCTCTAATGACCTCGTTGTCGACGGGACGTTAAACACTAACCTAACCTAACTAACTAACCTTCTATTCCCAGCTATAGCAGGGAATACCACTCATATGAAAAGGACTTTATGGTTCAGTCATATTTTGATAGTTTACTTACTTGCAATTGAAATAACGCAATACTAATTGTACACCTCAGACCGGATTTTACGTACACTAAAGTTTTACATATGTTCCAGAACTAAAACATGGGATTCCCAAAAAGGTTCTGATTCTATGGCAGCCAACATTTCAGCATATTACGTTTCCGGATTTTACGTGTGTAATTTCCGCGTGCAGGTGGGATATTTCAGAAATAATATGTCTAGAAAATTTTCAAGGATGTTTGAGATCGGGATCTTAGGAATGAATCATAAAAATTACAGCAATTTGCTACGCATAGATGTCTTGGAATCTGTCTCTCGGGTTTAGCATTGAAAAACCATTTTTTGGGGAGTATTTCTCGATAACGGACAAAGACTTTTGAAAACGATTAGATGGTACTTCTAGATAAATGCCTAAAGAATATACCGTTAAAACGGAGCAATTCGCTGTGGTTATTTAGATTTCGCTTCCTAACGGATTTTACATGCGTAATTTGCTTGTACAAGTAGGGTGGCCTTAAACCTCTGTATCCCGGAAACGGATAGAAATATAAAAAAACTTTCAAGAGTGTTCGAGATCGGGATCTTAGGAATATACCGTACCGTAAATATTTCAGCAATTTACTGTGCATAGCCGTCTTGGAATCAGCGGTTCCGTTTTGGTATCCAAAAACCATGGTTTTCGGTTTTCTGTTTTTCTCAGGATCCACCTAAGAACTAATTTGTGTCTTTATAAGCCTGTTAAAGCGTATCGTAGAAACCATCTAACGCAAAAGACGCAAACTATTTGTCCCATAGGGTAGTTATAGTAAGGCGATCATTCTGTTGGCTATACAAATGGTCCCCGGCCCCAGGGCAATGCAAAGCAGTTGACGCTACCTTTCTATCACCAATAGAACCTGAGATGCGAGCCCCCAGTAGATTCTATTTTCACGCGTAGCGGTTTGCAACATATAAGGGAGCGCATGCAGCTGCATGCGTATAAGTTCAAAAGTCGTTAAAATTATTTGATGAATACACGAACGTAAATAAATTTCCTCCGGTAATCAGAGACCACCTACGGTTGACTGAATAGGTCACTGTCGGCAGTTGGGGGCAGATAAATTTTCAGGACCACGGCTTAATTATTGCTAAAATTTACAAGATCGCTAAATTCTGTAAAGATTCCGAGCCATTACTATGAATTTCAAACTGCAGCTATCTCGGTTTCAAGGATCAAATGCTTTTCGGCCTTTACACAGTTGGTGCCACTTGAGTCTCCCCAGTTCCTGGACCGGGAGGCCGGGATGTCACTGGCCGGAATAGACTGTAACCAGGTTAGGCTGGCTACGGGACCCTCTTCCTGCTGACGGACGTCTTCTGTGGTGAGGCGTCCAAATCTTCGAAACTGCCGAGAGACGCTCTCGGAATCCCATTACATTGCAGTTCTTAGTCGGAGCCGCATCGTGATAGCAGAAGCGCGGGCTTTGACGCCACTTTAAGCGCCTGTAGCAGCCACTTGGTAGCAGCCGTGGTTCGTTTTAGTACTAAAGGTACTTTTGAGATGACCTTAACATAGACAAATGTAATGTATTGCGAATACATAGAAAGAAGGATCCTTTATTGTATGATTATATGATAGCGGAACAAACACTGGTAGCAGTTACTTCTGTAAAATATCTGGGAGTATGCGTGCGGAACGATTGGAAGTGGAATGATCATATAAAATTAATTGTTGGTAAGGCGGGTACCAGGTTGAGATTCATTGGGAGAGTCCTTAGAAAATGTAGTCCATCAACAAAGGAGGTGGCTTGCAAGACACTCGTTCGACCTATACTTGAGTATTGGTCATCAGTGTGGGATCCGTACCAGATCGGGTTGACGGAGGAGATAGAGAAGATCCAAAGAAGAGCGGCGCGTTTCGTCACAGGGTTATTTGGTAACCGTGATAGCGTTACGGAGATGTTTAATAAACTCAAGTGGCAGACTCTGCAAGAGAGGCGCTCTGCATCGCGGTGTAGCTTGCTCGCCAGGTTTCGAGAGGGTGCGTTTCTGGATGAGGTATCGAATATATTGCTTCCCCCTACTTATACCTCCCGAGGAGATCACGAATGTAAAATTAGAGAGATTAGAGCGCGCACGGAGGCTTTCAGACAGTCGTTCTTCCCGCGAACCATACGCGACTGGAACAGGAAAGGGAGGTAATGACAGTGGCACGTAAAGTGCCCTCCGCCACACACCGTTGGGTGGCTTGCGGAGTATCAATGTAGATGTAGATGTAGATGTAGAATGCTCCCCGAAATTTCGCATCGAGATTGACGGGCAAGAAGATTTTTTCTACGCTAAGTCGGTAAGCTAGTTCGTGCTGCCTCTGTCTGGGCTATTGTTCAAACGTAGTGACAACAAGGCACGGAATATTGCCCTAGATAGTATAAATGTATTACCAATGTAAACTTTGCGAGTAAGTCCCCGTCTAACTCGGCTCAAACGCTCACCTAACGCCTACCTTAACAAGAAACACACTTTGCTTCAACTCGTTTCATGTTACAATTTACTGTACGGACATACCTATTATCAAAGGAATTCCACAAATTGTCTTCATGTTTGGATGCAACACCACAGTAGTCTCTACAGTGAGACAAATTCTTCAACCCCCCCCCCCCCAACTCAGACGTTCCAGCGAATTTTGAGTGTTTCTCCAGTTTTTTAACAGTGCCAGTAAAGGTGCTATACGATTCCCTTTTGAGATGACCACTGAAAAGTCGAGAGCAATGAGGTCGGGTGACCCTGGAGGCTAAGGCACTGTTTGCAATCCAATTGCGTGGACCACATTGGCGTGTTAGGACCAGGGTCCAATTCCCGGTACTGGCAGGGATTTTTCTTTGATGGCCGGATAGGAATAGGGTCGAGTCAGTCTTATGAAACTAGTTTAGGAGCTAGCTGGGTGACTGGTAGCGATGCAAACTTGAAATATAACTTATTTCACGATACGTTTTTAAGGGTAATTGAAAACTGTTTTCCCAAGAAAATAGTTAAACATAATTTCCAAGAAAACATATAAAAAAAACCTTGGCTAACTAAAGGAATAAGAATATCTTGCAACCGTAAAAGAGAACTGTATCTAACAGCAAGAGGGATTACTGACCCCGAAATTGTTCAATATTATAAAAACTATGGTGCGGTACTAAGAAAAGTTATTAAGAAGTCCAGAAGCATGTATATCATGTTTGAGATCAGTAACTCTGATAATAGAATTAAAGCAATTTGGAATATTATTGAAAGGGAAACAGGGCAACCAAGAGCACAGGAAGACTTTAGTGCCATAAAACTGAATGACAAGTGTACTAACAAACAATCAGAAATTGAAAATATCTTCATAAATCATTTTTTAAATGTTGTGGAGAAAATAGGAACTAGATCTTCACTAGAAGAGGCAAGGCTACTAATAGAAGAGGCCATACCTGTGCAGTTTGAAACAACTGTATTTCCACCGCCGGCCGCTGGTGGCCGAGCGGTTCTGGCGCTACAGTCTGGAACCGCGCGACCGCTACGGTCGCAGGTTCGAATCCTGCCTCGGGCATGGATGTGTGTGTTGTCCTTAGGTTAGTTAGGTTTAAGTAGTTCTAAGTTCTAGGGGATTTATGACCTCAAAAGTTGAGTCCCATAGTGCTCAGAGCCATTTGAACCATTTTTTTGTATTTCCACCAACCTCTCCCTCTGAAACCAGTAAAATAATAAACTCACTGAAAAGTAAAAGCTCTTACGGAACTGATGTCATTTCCAGCAAGGTACTTAAAGCTTGTTCCCCACAGATAAGTAGGATTCTCAGCCACGTATGTAATAGCTCTTTGGAGCAGGGTGTTTTCCCCGATAGACTGAAATATGCCATTGTAAAATCATTGCATAAAAAGGGGGATACGTCGGATGTCAACAACTATCGCCCAATCTCTCTTCTGACAGCTCTATCAAAAATTTTTGAGAAAGTAATGTATTCAAGAGTAGCCTCCCATATTTGTAAAAATAAAGTACTACAAAATGGCTAATGGTTCAAATGGCTCTGAGCACTATGGGACTCAACTGCTGAGGTCATTAGTCCCCTAGAACTTAGAAATAGTTAAACCTAACTAACCTAAGGACATCACAAACATCCATGCCCGAGGCAGGATTCGAACCTGCGACCGTAGAGGTCTTGCGGTTCCAGACTGCAGCGCCTTTAACCGCACATCCACTTCGGCCGGCTACTACAAAATGTCAGTTTGGTTTTGACAAAGGCTTTTCAACAGAAAATGCTATATAGCCTTTCACTGATCAAATATTAAATGCTCTGAATAACCGGACATCACCCATTGGTATTTTTTGTGATCTCTCAAAGGCCTTTGATTGTGTAAATCATGGAATTCTTTTAGATAAGCTAAATCATTATGGTTTGAGGGGGGCAGCGCACAAATGGTTTAATTCATACTTAACTGGAAGAATGCAGAAATTTGAAGTAAGTGGTTCATGTAATGTTAAAGCAACAGCAAATTCCTCAAACTGGGGGGTATCAAGTATGGGGTCCCACAGGGTTTGGTCTTAGGTCCTTTACTGTTCTTGATGTACATTAATGACTTACCATTCCACATTGATGAAGATGCAAAGTTAGTTCTTTTTGCTGATGGTACAAGTATAGTAATAACATCCAAAAACCAAGATCTAAGTGATGTAATTGTAAATGATGTTTTTCACAAAATTATTAAGTGGTTCTCAGCAAACGGACTCTTTAAATTTTGATAAAACACAGTATATACAGTTCCGTACAGTAAATGGCACAACTCCAGTAATAAAAATAGACTTTGAACAGAAGTCTGTAGCTGAGGAAGAATTTTCAAAATTTTTAGGTGTGTCCATTGATGAGAGGTTAAACTTCAAGCAACACATTGATTGTCTGCTGAAACGTCTGGGTTCAGCTACGTATGCTATTAGGGCTATTGCAAATTTTGGTGATAAGAATCTCAGTAAATTAGCTTACTATGCCTACTTTCATTCACTGCTTTCGTATGGCATCATATTCTGGGGTACTTCATCGTTGAGTAGAAAAGTATTCATTGCTCAAAAACGTGTAATCGGAATAATTGCTGGAGCCCACCCACGGTCATCCTGCAGACATCTATTTAAGGATCTAGCGATCCTCACAGAAACCTCACAGTATATATGTTCACTTATGAAATTTGTTGTTAATAATCCAACCCAGTCCAAAAGTAATAGCAGTGTGCATAGCTATAACACCAGGAGAAAGGATGATCTTCACTATGCAGGGTTAAATCTGACTTTGGCACAGAAAGGGGTAAATTATGCTGCCACAAAAGTCTTTGGTCACCTACCAAACAGCATCAAAAGCCTGACAGATAGCCAACCAACATTTAAAAATAAATTAACAGAATTTCTAGATGACAACTCCTTCTACTCAATGGCTGAGTTTTTAGATATAAATTAAGGGAGGGAAAGAAACCAACTTAAACATTATTGTCATGCAATATTTTGTGTAATGTAATGTCTTGTACAGACATCTTTTATTAACCTGACACGTTCCACATCATTACGAAGTGTCGTATTCATGATCTATGGAACAAGTATTAATCTAATCTAATCTGATCCAAGGTCCGGAAATCCGACAACGTTCGGGAGAGCGGTGCGGTGACCCCACGTCGATCGATATCACATCCAACTGACGCCATTGACAGAACATGACACAGCGGTCGGTCGATTACGATGGTCTTCTATGACCAGAGCGGTGAAACTTTGCTTTGCTTGTATCAGCAGCATAACGTACTTCTGCCCAATCACGTTCGCACTACCTTAGCAAATGTTGTGGATGTCTTACTGGTAGCACAAGGGGTACGTTTATGTTTCTATATGTATCTCCCGTCCGACTGATCGGAGCTGTTTTCCATCACGCTGCAACTTAAGGTTGTGGACTGCGTTTCAACCTTTCACAATGTTGACAGTGACTATGTGGCCCCATTTCAATCACAATGAATAAAATTTTTAGCGGCTAAATGCGTAAGCCTACACCCGATAGGCTAATGTCACTATAGACAGAAAAAAAAAACAAATTTCTAGTTCTTTCAGAAATTGCCTTACATGGAAATGAATTTCTTTTCGTTTAATACACACATCAAAAAAAGTCTTGCATCACCTCGGTTAAGAGAGTTCCGGAAGGTGTACAGAAAATGGGAATAGAGATCAACATAAGCATCATTTCCACCCTTTTTGTTGCTCATGAAAACCACACATTGCATGTTGTACCACAATACAGTGAGACATTCAGAGGTGGTGGTCCAGATTGCTGTACACACTGGTGCCTGTAATACCCAGTACGACATTCTCTTGCATTGATGCATGTCTGTATTCGTCGTGGCATACTATTCACAAGTTCATCAAGGCACTGTCAGTCCAGAGTTTCCCACTCCTCACCGGCCGGTGTGACCGAGCGGTTCTAGGCGCTTCAGTCTGGAACCGCGCGACCGCTACGGTCGCAGGTTCGAATCCTGCCTCGGTCATGGATGTGTGTGATGTCCTTAGGTTAGATAGGTTTAATTAGTTCTAAGTTCTAGGGGACTGATGACCTCAGATGTTAAGTCCCATAGTGCTCAGAGCCGTTATTTGTCCCACTCCTCAATGGCGAATGGGCGTAGATCCCTCAGAGTGTTTGGTGGATCACGTCGTCCGTTAACAGCTCTTTTCAGTCTCTCCCAGGCATGTTTGATAGGTTCAAAATGGTTCAAATGGCTCTGAGCACTATGGGACTCAACTGCTGAGGTCATTAGTCCCCTAGAACTTAGAACTAGTTAAACCTAACTAACCTAAGGACATCACAAACATCCATGCCCGAGGCAGGATTCGAACCTGCGACCGTAGCGGTCTTGCGGTTCCAGACTGCAGCGCCTTTAACCGCACGACCACTTCGGCCGGCCATGTTTGATAGGGTTCGTGTCTGGAGAACATGCTGCCCACTTAAGTCGAGCAATGTAGTTATTCTGAAGGAAGTCATTCACAAGATGTGCACTACGAGGGTGCGAATTGTTGTCCATGAAGACTAATGCCTCGCCAATATGCTGCCGATATGGTTGCACTATCGATCGGACGATGGCATTCACGTATCGTACAGCCGCTACGGTGCTTTCCAAGACCACCAGCGGCGTATTTCGGACCCACATAATGCCACCCCAAAACAGCAGGGAAACTCCACCTTGCTGCACTCGCTGGACTATGTGTCTAAGGCGTTCAGCCTGATCGGGTTGCCTCCAAACACGTCTCCGATGATTGTCTGGTTGAAGGAATATGCGACACTCGTCAATGAAGAGAACATGATGCCAGTCCTGAGCAGTCCATTCGACATGTTGTTGGGCCTATCTGCATCGTGCTGCATGGTGTCGTGGTTGAAAAAATGGACCTCGCCATTAACGTCTGGAGTGAAGTTGTGCATCATGCAGCCTATTACGCACAGTTTGAGTCGTAACACGACGTCCTGTGGCTGCATGAAAAGCATTATCCAACATGGTGGCGTTGCCGTCAGTGCTCCTCCGAGCCATAAGCCGTAGGTAAGTGGTCTTCCACTGCAGTAGTAATCCTTGGGCGGTCTGAGCGAGGCATGTCATCGACAGTTCTTGTCTCCCTGTATCTCCTCTATGTGCGAACAACACCACTTTGGTTCACTCTGCGACGCCTGGATACTTCCCTTGTTGAGAGCCATTCCTGGCACAAAGTAACAATGCGGAAGCGATCGAACCGCGGTATTGACCGTTTAGGCATTGTTGAACTACAGACAACACGGGCCGTGTACCTCTTTCCTGGTGATGACTGTAACGTCTTTGGTGTGACGTCATAAGCGCGTGACTGCGTGTGAGATCGGTCTCTAAGTTTTCATACATTTTTTTTAGCTTTCAGATATATATTTTAACGGTTTTCGTGATAATATTTACTATACACGGTGTTACAAAAAGGTACGGCCAAACTTTCAGGAAACATTCCTCACACACAAATAAAGAAAAGATGTTATGTGGACATGTGTCCGGAAACGCTTAATTTCCATGTTAGAGTTCATTTTACTTTCGTCAGTGTGTACTGTACTTCCTCAATTCACCGCCAGTTGGCCCAATTGAGGGAAGATAATGTCGACTTCGGTGCTTGTGTTGACATGCGACTCATTGCTCTACAGTTCTAGCATCAAGCACATCAGTACGTAGCATCAACAGGTTAGTGTTCATCATGAAAGTGGTTTTGCAATCAGTGCAATGTTTACAAATGCGGAATTGGCAGATTCCCATTTGATGTATGGATTAGCACGGGGCAATAGCCGTGGCGCGGTACCTTTGTATCGAGACAGATTTCCAGAACGAAGGTGTCCCGACAGGAAGACGTTCGAAGCAAATGATCGGCGACTTAGGGAGCACGGAACATTCCAGCCTATGACTCGCGACTGGGGAAGACCTAGAACGACGAGGACACCTGCAATGGACGAGGCAATTCTTCGTGCAGTTGACGATAACCCTAATGTCAGCGTCAGACAAGTTGCTGCTGTAGAGTGCTACGGGAGAACCAGTTGTTTCCGTACCATGTACAGCGTGTGCAGGCACTATCAGCAACTGATTGGCCTCCACGGGTACACTTCTGCGGATGGTTCATCCAACAATGTGTCAATCCTTATTTCAGTGCAAATGTTCCCTTTACGGATGAGGCTTCATTCCAACGTGATCAAATTGTAAATTTTCACAATCAACATGTGTGAGCTGACGAGAATCCGCACGCAATTGTGCAATCGCGTCATCAACACAGATTTTCTGTGAACGTTTGGGCAGGCATTGTTGGTGATGTCTTGATTGGGCCCCATGTTCTTCCACCTACGCTCAATGGAGCACGTTATCATGATTTCATACGGGATACTCTCCCTGATCAGCTAGAACATGTGCCTTTACAAGTACGACACAACATGTGGTTCATGCACGCTGGAGCTCCTGCACATTTCAGTCGAAGTGTTCGTACGCTTCTCAACAACAGATTCAGTGACCGATGGACTGGTAGAGGCGGACCAATTCCATGGCCTCCACGCTCTCCTGACCTCAACCCTCTTGACTTTCATTTAGGGGGGCATTTGAAATCTCGTGTCAACGCAACCCCGGTACCAAATGTAGAGACTCTTCGTGCTCTTATTGTGGACGGCTGTGATACAATACGCCATTCTCCAGGGCTGCATCAGCGCATCAGGGATTTCATGCGACGGAGGGTGGATGCATGTATCCTCGCTAACGGAGGACGTTTTGAACATTTCCTGTAACAAAGTGTTTGAAGCCACGCTGGTACGTTCAGTTGTTTTGTGTTTCCATTCCATGATTAATGTGATTTGAAGAGAAGTAATAAAATGAGCTCTAACAGAGTAAGTAAGCGTTCCCGGACACATGCCCACATAACATATTTTCTTGCTTTGTGTGTGAGGAATGTTTCCTGAAAGTTTGGCCGTACCTTTTTGTAACACCCTGTATAAGTGAGTTATTAGCGGTTTCTTCATTCACCTCTGCCTTTCTTGTGTTGTGACCTGATATTTGCGAGTGTTTCGTATCAAACAACTTAACCTCTTACCCGTGTTTACATACCGCGCTGACCAGTTGCAGCTGTAGCGGCGCATCGAAAGCTAAGTACTAATTAATCCAGCAGGTTGCCCTCCATGGGGTGGTTGCACGCAACGACTGTGGTTATATTGGGTTAGATAGATCAACAATGAGTCGTAGAATTAAGTTGCTTTAATACGACGTTTATAGTCACAACGCAGATCAGATTTCGACCTGTGTCAGTGGTGCATAGTGGTTTATTTAGGAACTATAGTAGTCTTCAGCCGGTGTTCTTGGTGTTTTCGGGTGAGATAATTTCAGAAGAAATTTTTGGGAACTGCTTTCAGTTTCGTTACTTTGTCATTAGAGGTTTGATTTTCTTTCTGTGTTAGTCTTTTGTTATATTCTCATTTGCTGTTGATTAATATTGTCAATAATAGTAGTTACTTCCCTTGTAGAGCAAGTTTGTGATTATTGTACTCAGTTTTTTTACATCTTCTTATTGTTGTAGCGGAACGTAGATAAAGTAGTTTTCTTGTTTCAATAACTGTAAAATTTTATCATGAGTGAGAAGTGTGGGCTTTGCCGTAGGTTCGTGAGTAGTGGATTGCGGTGTTAGACTTGTTCGAAGTATTTTCACGGGGGGGGGGGGGGGGGGGGGAATGCAGTGGGGAAGCCAGTGGGCATTCTGGTGAGATCCTTTCCTGGAACTGCAGGTTATGTAGCAAGAGTAAGTTGATAGAGGAGCAGGAGCGTAAGATCTGTGCCCTTCAGGTGCAGTTGAAAAACGCACAGGAGGAGCTAGATAGGATGAGGAGGGAGAAGGGGGTTGGAGAATGGGAGCTGGCTGTTGGCAAGAGATCTGCTAGGAGAAGGAGATTTTCAGATAGTTTTACTATTGGTGTTTGCAATAGATATGACCAACTGTCAGAGTCTAGTGGAGAGGAGTCTCTAGTATCTGTAGATGTTGGAAGTATGCAGCAGACCTCAGCAGTGAAGGTGGCTAGGACAGTTGCAAAGTCTAAGAGAAAGAAGAAGGTTCTGCTGTTAGGTAGTTCTCATGGTAGAGGTGTAGGCAAGCAGTTGCAGGAAGTGTTGGGGCGTGAGTACCAGATCACCAGCATTGTGAAAACTAATGCAGGATTGGCTCAGATGACTGTTAACATAGGGAGGTTATGTAGGGATTATACTAAAGAGGATCAGGTAGTGATTGTGGGTGGGGCTGGGAATAGCATTGATAGGGATGGGGAGTATGACATAGATGGTGACCTGGAAAAGATAGCCACTCAGACTGGCAACACGAATGCGCATTTCGTGGAACTGTTTCAGCGTCACGATCGGCCTTATCCTAATACAGCCGTCAGGCGTAATAACATGAGACTTGGGGGTGCGCTGATGACAGAAGGCATGTGTCACATTTCAGTGGTGTCGGTGGAGTCTATCAGGAGGGCGGGTTTCACTAGACATGGCCTGCACCTTAACAGGTATGGAAAGGGGAGGTTGGCAAAGCTTATAGGTGACAGCATAGGTGGGGGTGGTGGGATCACTCATGGGAATATTCCTGTAGTAGTGGGTGTTAGAGCTGTACCTTTTTTAGATTGAAGTCAGCTGATAGGTATTCCTGCTTATGAGAAGTCTCTCTAACAAAGGAACCACTTTCGACAAAGCTTAGGTATCCGATTAATGAGGGGGTTAGCATATTTCATCAAAATATACAAGGAATTAGAGATAAAATTAGTGAACTGCTTATAGATGTTGACTCTGAAATTATTGGTATCTCTGAACACTTCTTAAATAAGGAGATAATTCAGAGGCTTCCTTTACCAGGATACAGGTTGGCTGGCAGCTTTTCTAGGAGCTCTTTGCGGTGTGGGGAAGTAGCCATGTATGTGAAAAACGGCATCCCATTTGAGTCAATTGATGTTTCAAAGTACTGCACTGAAAATGTGTTTGAATGTTGTGCAGGTGTGGTTAAATTTAGTGGAGCTAACCATCTAACTGTTGTTATTTCTAGATCCCCAGACTCCGATTTCACAACATTTTTGCCAAAGCTAGAGGAGGTTCTTGATTCACTTTATAGGAAATACAAAAAGTTAGTTATATGTGGTGACTTCAATATTAATTGTATAAGTGATTGTGCAAAGAAAAGGATGCTCGTAGACCTTCTTAATTCATATAATCTTATGCAAACCGTATTCTTTCCAACGAGAGTGCAAGGGAACAGTAGAACCACCATAGACAAGATTTTTGTTCATTCCTCATTACTAGAAGGGCATTCTGTTAGCAAAAAGGTGAATGGCCTTTCAGATCATGATGCACAAAATTTAACTCTAAAAGATTTTTGTGCTGCAACACATGTTAAATATAGTTGTCAACTTCTTAGGAAAGCTGATCCAATTGCTGTAGAGACCTTTGTAAACCTTATCAAGGAACAAGAGTGGCAACATGTTTACAGTGCTGATAGAGAAGACGATAAATATAATGCTTTCCTCAAGACTTTTCTCGTGCTCTTTGAAAGTTGCTTTCCGTTAGAACGTTCAAAACAGGGTAATAGCACAAACAGGCAGCCTGGGTGGCTGACTACAGGGATAAGAATATCCTGTAGAACAAAGTGGAAATTATATCAAAACGTTAGAAACAGTCAAAATCTAAATGCAGCATCCCATTACAAACAGTATTGTAAGGTTCTTAAAAGTTATTTGGAAGACAAAAAGTATTTGATATGCAGATAGAGTAGCTAAGTCTCAGGATAAAATTAAAACCATATGGTCAGTCGTAAAGGAAGTGGCTGGTCTGCAGAGACAGGTCGACGATATAGAATCAGTGCGTAGTGGTAATATCCGTGTTACTGATAAGTCATATATATGTACAGTATTTAAAAATCACTTTCTGAATATAGCAGGTGAACTAAATAGAAACCTAATCCCAACAGGGAATCATATAGCGCTCGTAGAAAAAAGTGTTCCGAGACTGTTACCTGAAATGTTCCTCCATGATACTGACAAGAGGGAGATTGAGTTAATAATTAAATCACTAAGTACAAGAACTCTCATGTATATGACGGGGTATCTAGCAGAATACTGAAGTATTGTTCTATGTATGTTATCCCAGTACCTAGCCATATCTGTAGCTTTTCCTTTAAGAGTGGTCGGTTTCCTCACCGATTAAAGTACTCGGTAGTGAAGCCACTTTATAAAAAGGAAGAGAGGGGTAATGTTGACAATTATAGACCTATTTCTATGCCATCGGTGTTTGCTAAATTATCGAGACGGTTGTATATACAAAGTTACTGGAGCATTTAAATTCACATAATTTGCTGTCAAATGTTCAGTTTGGTTTTAGAAATGGTTTAACAACTGAAAATGCTATATTATCCTTTCTATGTGAGGTTTTGGACGGATTGAACAAAAGGTTGCGAACGTTAGGTGTTTTCTGTGATTTACTGAAGGCTTTTGACTGTGTTAACCACAAAATATTACTGCATAAGTTGGACCATTATGGAGCAAGGGGAGTAGCTTACAATTGGTTCGCCTCTTACTTTAAGAACAGAAAGCAGAAGGTAATTCTCCGCAATATTGAGAGTGGTAGTGATGTTCAGTCCCAATGGGGCACTGTTAAGTGGGGCGTTCCCTAAGGGTCGGTACTGGGGCCACTGCTGATTCTTATTTATATAAATGATATACCTTCTAGTATTACAGGTGATTCAAAAATATTTCTGTTTGCTGATGACGCAAGATTGATAGTGGAGGATCTTGTGTGTAATATTGAAACAGTAGTAAATAATGTAGTTCAAGAAATAAGGTCGTGGCTTGTGGAAAATAATTTGATGCTAAATCACAGTAAGACTCAGTTTTTACAGTTTCTAACTCACAATTCAACAAGAACCGATATTTTGATCAGACAGAATGGGCAAATTGTTGGGGCTCTTATGGTGGATGCTTTCGTTACGAAGGCAGTCTAAGCGATTGGTGTTCAAGAGGCACCTTATCGGAAAAAGCGTCGTCTACTAAGTGATAAAGCCGTCGAATATGTGTGTCGAGCTATTGCAACAAACGATCAGTGAAGAGAGGATGTGAAGACAAATAAGGTGACGACAGCTGTAAAAGTCAATTGTGGCGTTCGCAAATCCTGTCGGCACCAAACCAACAGGAAGGGAGCTCCATAAGCAATGAAGTGAAGGCGAGCTTGAACTCCCAAACTACATATCACTCATGCAAATCCTCACAAGAGGAAAACATAGTGCCTAAACCATAAGACACAGACTATGGAGCAAAGGAAGAATGTCACTTGGTAGGATGAGTTCTGTTTCATTCAGTATCCAAGGCCGAAGAATGAAACATGGCGGAGATTCGGTGATGATACAGGCTTCCATAGCGTGGAATTCCGTAAGCCCCATGATTACTCTTTAAGGTTAGGGTACCGCCAAGGATTATGTGACCATTTTGGCTAATTAGGCCCATCCCGTGTTACAATGTTTGTTCCCGAATGGTAAAGCTATGTTCCAAGACAACAGGTCCCCAGTTCAAACAGCTCGTGTCGTCCAGCATCGGCTTTGTGAGTACGGGGATGAATTGTCGCACCTTCCCTGGGCACCACAATCACCAGATATCAGTATTATTGAGCCTTTGTTGTCTACTTAGGAGAGAAACGTGCGTGACTGTTAATCGATATCCATAATTGGTACCTCGATTTGCAGGAGAAAACCATTCTCCACTCTGAGACGACTGGAAGCTGTTTTGAAGAGCAACGATTTTCTAACAGACTATTAGGCATGGTAAAGTGTTGTGTTTTTGACCCCTCCATGTTTTCGTTCCCCCCCCCCCCCCCCCCCCCCCAGTGTTACGACTGCCTGATAGCAGGAGTAAAAGAGATGACCCAGCCCCTGTGCAACGCACTAAAATCTCCAACCTAAAAGTTTATGCCAGAGTCTAATCACTTAAAACAAGTTGAAAAGCTTCGCCACACTCGTCATCAGCTAAAGTAGAAGGCAGGCCCTTACCTATATTTGGTTCTGCCTGCTTATCGGAACATAAAATGTGCCGTAGAGTGATCTGTTCGCCACAGACATCACTAACTGGTGGGTTACCATGCCGAAGAGGGAAGCACAGTGCCTTTTTCGAAGGCTAGTGAGAACTGCTTCATCCTGCCAGAGTGACCGACATGAGAAACGCCATAGCCGTATTTAGCTTTACCACCCGCGGCTTATTGCGCGTCACTGCCAGCTACTTCTTCCCCACAACTGCATGGATCTGCGACTCACCATCGAAATGACAGCCGGCAAAGGAATGGCACATTCTGTAACATTACGTTCCCTGCAGGCCTCCTTACCGGCTTTGTTTGCTTGTTCATTTCCCCAAATTCCAGCATATCCCGGTATCCAGCAGAAAGATACCTGCTACTCCCGCTGATGAAGGAAGTGCAGTTGATCATGTACTAGCTTGACCATTTTCTCTGCCGAGTAACTGTGCTGCAATGATTGTAGATAACTAAGGGAATCGTAGTAAATGAGAAAGTATTTACCACGAAGACGCCTCATCTGCTCGAGTGTCTTTAGAATCTCATGAAGCTCTGCACTAAATACAGTATATTCACGGAGAAGGCGAATCGTGAAGATACGGTCAGGGAACACTACTGAAAAGCCATAAAAGTGTGGAACCACCAGTATACTTGACGTTAAAAGTGTTCTGCCTATGTGAAAAAAAAAAAAAAAGGTAAATACGAAGACTGGGTAGTGAAATATGTGTTGCAATCACTCTTAAAATACGTCAAATCTAAAATAATTCTGAGTCTCTGTAGCAGCCAAGGTGGAGATCTGCTTCATCCCTGGTGTGAAACTTTTCAGTCAGTCAGACTCATCTCATAGAGGAGATCCTTGTGGCACGTAACTCTCCTGAAAGAGAAGTAACATTTTTTTTAGCCTCAAATCGTGAAACTAATTTTCCAGACAAATATAAGGGGCAGTCAAATGAAAATAAGTCATAGGGGCCAATAACCCTGGGTTCGATGTGGGCGGTGGTACGGTGGGTGGACTGCTGTGGTCTGTTGTGGGTTTGTGAACCACTGAGGACTACGGCGTTTCTAGGTCTCCGGCTCAATACATACAATACACACAAGGGCCAAGGCAAGTAAACTGTTATTTCAAAAGTAATCGCCATAACTGTTAACAGATTTATCTCAGCGTGAGACAAGACAGTTAATGTCATCATGGACAGATGTCTGTAGTTGGCAAGGTAATCGTGACTGTACCCAGGCGTGCTCCTCTTCGTCCAAAGCAAATCGACGACCACGAATGTCTTCCTTGAGGGCTCCAAAATGGAAATCTCATGGGAAGAGATCGGGAATGCACTCAGAAAAATTTCTGCAGAGTTGTCAAAACAGCCTTCGTAACACGTGGGCTCACCCCTGGCAACGGTGGCGCTTCAAACAGCAAGATGTTGATAAATGGAGGTCACAAATTCTTGTGAGGTGTAAGGTGAGTTGCTTATGACACGTTGGCACCAAATTCCACTACAATTCTGTCCAAAGACGTAGTCAACGTCTCACATGTTATGTCAGCCTTCACGCCCTCTTTACCCACACTTGACCACTTCTCTTGGCGAATTTGTGGTGGAGATCACAACCGCGACGCACAAATTCGAAATCACGCTGTCTTCTTACGAGAAGCCGACGAAATAATTTGAGACACACCGCCTCTCGAAACTGACACGAAAAGACCCTCCCTTAGAGGCGTCAATTTACCCACATTTTGGGGTGTAAAACTACAGTTTGAAGTGCTAAGTGCAAAACGACGTTCTTGATCATCTTAGACACTGTTGCCACCAAGTCGACGATTCAACCCTTCTCTAACCACGTCGTAGCGCTGCAACCCCACTGAACGAGACCTGACCCTTTTGGAGTGTAGTACAACCGCAACAACTTTCGTTCTTCCCTCCCGCCATCTTGGCAAAACAACACTGTGCCAACGAAGCACCTTTCTTGAGCACTTTTAGTATGTACTTGTACAAAGACATGCATTCACCAATGACTAAACACCAGTGGAATAGCCAACACTTCCGACACACCTCAGATTCTGCATACAGCTACCAGATAACAAGAAACGACAGTGAAGAATGTATATATTGAGAGGCCAATGTCAAAATACCCAGACTAGTGAACAGGTGTCGACAAGACGTTCGCAAACTTACACCATTTATTGCCCGAACCGCCTGTTTCTGGGGCAAAAATATCCTTCTGGAATGGGAAGAATTACCTCAAAACATAATACCATACGACGTAAGCGAATTAAAATAAGCAAAGTAGACTAATTTTCGTGTTGAACGATCACTCACTTCACATACTGTTCGAATGGCAGCATTAAGTCTTTGATCAAGATCCTGAACGTGGCCTTTCCACGACAGCTTACTATCTATCTGAACACCTAGAAATTTGAACTGTTCAGTTTCACTAATCATATACCCATTCTGTCAAATTACAACGTCGGGTTTTGTCGAATCGTCTGTTAGAAACTGTAAAAACTGTCTCTTACTGTGAGTCAGCATTAGTTTATTTTCTACAAGCCATGAAGTTATGTCTTGAACTGCACTATTTGAAACAGAGAGAATTTTGCACAAAACATCCTTTACTACCAAGCTAGTGTCATCAGTAAACAGAAATATTTTAGAGTTACCCATAAGACCAGAGGGCATATCATTTATGTAAATAAGGAACTGGAATGGCCCCAACACTGATCCATGGGGCACCCCCCATTTGACCAACCCCACTCAGTCGCCACATCACAGCCATTACCAACACTATGAATAATGACCTTTCGCTGTGTGTTGCTAAAGTAAGAGGTGAACCAATTTTGAGCTACTCCCCGTATTCCGTAATGGTCTAACTTCTTTAGAAATATTTTGCGGTCAACGCAATCAAACGCCTTAGTTAATTCAAAAAACATCCCGAGCGTTCGAAACCTTTCGTTTAACCCATCCAATACCTCACAGAGAAAATACCAATGACTATACTTGCTTGACTTACAAGGAAAATTGTCGGGCACATGTGTTACAAAATGGTTCAAACGGCTCTGAGCACTATGGGACTCAACATCGGAGGTCATCAGTCCCCTAGAACTTAAAACAAACCTAACTAACCTAAGGACATCACACACATCCATGCCCGAGGCAGGATTCGAACCTGTGACCGTAGCGATCGCGCGGTGCCAGACTGAAGCGCCTAGAACCGCTCGGATACTCCGGTCGTCCATGTGGTACATAACTGATGCACGAATAGTTCACCTCCTGACTGTTATCTACCGCATGCGCCTCACGTTTTTCGTTGAAAGTCTTACAATTATTGTCAGAGTTATTACTAATTCGAATAAATTTTCAGGACTATTTATATGGGGTTGAGAACCTGTGTGGAACTAGGAGTCGTTGAGCGACTGTATGAGTATACAAGGTGAGTTAGACAGAATTTCTATGGGTGTGATGTATCGCAGCTTGCTCTAAATGCAGAAGATTAAGAGAATGCATCCTGTGGGGTTCGAATATAGCATTAGTAGCATGTTGCCTGAGAAAGGCATTTTAGTTGAATATCTACACGTAAAGTTGAAAAGCAGTATGAAATACAATGAGTACTCAGATTGGTAGTAGGGAAGGCGAATGCACGGCTTAGTTTTATTGGGAGAATTTTGTGAAAGTGTAGCTCGTCTATAAAGGAGACGGCGTATAGAACGCTAGTGCTGCCCATTCTTGAGTGTCTAGAATCACCACCAGGTTGAATTAAATGAAGACCTCGAAGCAGTTTAGAGGAATGCTGCTGACTTGTTACTGGTAGGTTCGACCAGCAAGCATTAAGGAGATGCATCGTTAACTTAAATGGGAATCACTTGAGTGAAGACTACGACTTTATTGCGAGGTGCTATTGCGGAAATTAAAAGTACCTTCATTTGAGGCCGACTGCAGATCGATTCTACTGCCGTCAACCAACATTTTACGGAAGGACAACAAAGGTAAGGGAGATACATAAAATCTCATTCGCAGGAGTACAGACAATCATTTTTACCTCGCTTATTTGCTTGTGGAACAGAAAGGAAAGTGGCTAGTGGTAGTATATGGCACCCTCCGCCATGCAGCGTACGGTGGCTTGTGGAGTATGTATGTAGATGTAGACGTAGGAGAAATTATACGTTTTTAGTCCGATTTAATTTGTGTTATAACACAGAAATATTTTCATTTAAATTATTATTTCTTCCTTTCTAGCTTTGTGTGTGTGTGTGTGTGTGTGTGTGTGTGTGTGTGTGTGTGTGTGTGTGGCATTTTTATGGATTTTAAACTTTTTGACGAAATTATATTTTTTATTTAAATAATTGTTTGTATACAGGTTGTCCCAGAAGGAGACTTCAGTATTCAGGGATATGACAGGAGCAATCACTGGAAGAAAAAAGAACAGTAAACTTGGGTTTCTGGTTCAAATGGCTCTGAGCACTATGGGACTTAGCATCTGAGGTCATCAGTCCCCTAGAACTTAGAAGTACTTAAATTTAACTGACCTAAGGACATCACACACATCCATACCCAAGGCAGGATTCAGACCTATAACCGTAGCGATCGCGCGGTTTCAGACTGAAGCGCCTAGAACCGCTCGGCGACAGCGGCCGGCATGGGTTCTGGATTACGTATCTTAAGAGCTGTGGACATTTGTTTATCTTCGTTACAATGAAATACATTTCTTCTATTATTCTTGAAGGATCAAGAGTGCCAAGGTCGCTAGTAATTCTCTTTATAATTATGCAGTCAACATAGGATCTTGTAACATTGTTAGATGTTTTAAGATCCGATGATGACAGCGTAGATCTGTCGAAATCGGTGATAATAATAATAAGAAGAATTACTAGAGGTCTTGGCGAACTTGATTCTTCAAGAATAATGTAACTTTTAGGTTGCCGTCAACGACTGATGCAATGTTAAACGTATATAATATCTCTTCTACAGATCAAGTGCTCATAGCTCTTACGGTACACATTTTAGAACTTATAAATAATAGCTATTTTTTCTCGTTCTGGTCCACACTACCTCTCCCAAAATATGGAATAGAAAGAACTTACAGTAAAAGAGATTTGTTTCACAGAATCAAAGGGGCAGAAGCGCTAGTAGCCCTTAAGATATGGGTGGCTCTTTTGTCTAGGAATGATCGTTGCTGTCGTATCTCTAAATGTTGACCATTTGTTTTGGGACACCCTGTATGTACCTTACTAGCTTCTCACTCGCGGCTTTGCTCATGTACTTTTATGTCACATATATTGCACACAACTCCTTCCCCTGTCTCTGTAACCAGCCATGTCCATCCACCCGCATACCGACTGGAACGCAGTTCGACACAACGCGCTGAACATTTGGTCTTGCAGGACAGCCGAGATGTCAGGCGTTACAAACCGTTCTGACCTCCATCTCCGCTTCTACCAGCTGACAAAAATGTGAGCAAATATAGGGTTTCCATCTAGTTCTGAGCTACGTTTAAGATTTAAAGTATCTAGCGCACCGGGAAGTTAGTTTGAAATAAGTTGCCCAATTTGTGCCTCAGACGTAGAAGAAAGTGACCTAATAAAAACGCGTTAAAATGGGTAGTATTATATGAGAGAGGTTAATTTTCAAGAATGGACCTTCATGTTAACGGTGGTAGTCACGGCCTAGCAGCGAGAGTTTGATTGGACGAACAGCCTGTGACGGCGCCAGCATTAAGGGGCACATTGCGGCGTCTGTGTCTGTATCGCTGTCTCTGTTAATCCGGCGCTGCAGCCGCAACCGCAGCCGCCGCCAGCTGCCCGGCTAATGGCGCCCCTTGTAGCTGTGGTGGTGGTGTAGTCGGCGTGGGCAGAGCAGACACAAATGTTTGCCATCGGACTGCGCGGAGGGGAAACGAAGACGGCGGAGGCAACTCGGCGGGCGGAGAACTGCGGCGCGACATTACCGCTGATGGCCGCCCGTGACGCTGCGCTCTGGCCCGGGCGATACGGCGCTGCCAGCCGCTTCTATTGTCGCACTGCGGAAATAACACAGCGCGGCGGCCACGGGAAACAAGGGCGGCCCCCACTTCCGGGCTGTTTTCTTATCACACTAAACGAGTTCACGACGTCCGGCGAGATGGTCACTCAAAGTAATAGCGAAGGTACTACAGTGAGGTTAATGGCTGTGAGGGCTTCACGGCAAATAATAGGATACAGTTCTGAGTTTCACGTAACAAACACGAAGATATTTTATTGTATACAATTTCTACTTTTCATGATGGGTTTTCACATTTTCGTCTTTATCTACAGGCACCGGCACAAAGACCCCCTCCCAACATCTCTTAATTTTCGACGTTCTTAATTTGCATATTTGTTCCCCTACAAGATTTTATGTTACAAAAAAAATGTAATATACAGTGTGGTCCATTGATAGTGACGGGGCCAAATATCTCACGAAATAAGCATCAAACGAAAAAACTACAAAGAACGAAACTCGTCTAGCTTGAAGGGGCAAACCAAATGGCGCTATGGTTGGCCCGCTAGATGGCGCTGCCATAGGTCAAACGGATATCAACTGCGTTTTTTTAAATAGGACCCCCCAGTTTTTATTACATATTTGTGTAGTACGTAAAGAAATATTGTAACCTCTCCGCAAAAATTAAAAAAAATAAATAAATGTGGAAATTGAGCTAAGTGTAACCTCCCAACAAAAATGTATACAAGACAATGATAATAAGGCAAGTGTAACCTCTCCACACGAAAATTAGTTAAATGTGAAATAATTAAACCTGATAAATTTTATAAGGACAGCAGCACTGACCTTCGGCCCTGTGAAAATAATTAAACCTGATAAATTTTATAAGGGCAGCAGCGCTGACCTTCGGCCCTGTATTCTGAATAAAAAAAGCAAAAAAATTCTTACCTCAATAAAAACTGCATCAATAAAAAACTGCATCTACATCTGCTCTTATCTATCGACACAGCTTCGTGCAATGCTGGCGTATATTTAATTTTGATTCTTGGAGGAAATGCATAGGAAATATTCTTTAAATTGAAATGAATGTTTTTCTTTAAAAGAGTTACTTTATAAAAAATTATTATTGGGGCATTTTTTGAACAAATTAATTACAATTACCATACATTACTAGATGTGCGCAATGCTGCTTCATTACCTTCTACAACAATACTCATCGTCCACCACAATCCTGACCAGAGTCGCAAGAAGAGCACGCCGCCGACGAATGCCGACGTCTGCTCGGTACAACTGTCCACTCGCTACTACTGTCTGACTACTACTGCCGACAGAGTACAACTGAACACTCGCGCGGTCAAGCGCAGACTAGAAACGATAAATAACTCTCTGGTCAGAGATTCTGTCATGCCTCGCCATCGCTGGTAATGAATACATACGTGTTTCAATATGAATGTTTTAGTTGGACCACTATTTTCGCTTTGTGATACATGGCGCTGTAATAGTCACAAACGTATATGAACGTTGTATCACGTAACATTCCGCCAGCGCGGACGGTATTTGTTCGTGATACATTACCAGTGTTGAAATGGACTGTTTACCAAATGCGGAAAAGGTCGATATCGTGTTGATGTATGGGTATTGAGATCAAAATGCCCAGCGGGCGTGTGCTATGTATGCTGCTCGGTATCCTGGACGACATCATCCAAGTTTCCGGATCGTTCGCCCGATAGTTACGTTATTTAAGGAAACAGGAAGTGTTCAGCCACATGTGAAACGTCAACCACGACCTGCAACAAATGATGATGACCAAGTAGGTGTTTTAGCTGCTGTCGCGGCTAATCCGCACATCAGTAGCAGACAAATTGCGCGAGAATCGGGAATCTCAAAAACGTCGGTGTTGAGAATGCTACATCAACATCGATTGCACCCGTACCATATTTCTCTGCACCAGGAATTGCATGGCGACGCCTTTGAACGTCGTGTACAGTTCTGCCACTGGGCACAAGAGAAATTAAGGGACGATGACTGATTTTTTGCACACGTTCTATTTAGCGACGAAGCGTCATTCGCCAACAGCAGTAACGTAAACCGGCATAATATGCGCTATTGGGCAACGGAAAATCCACGATAGCTGCGACAAGTGGAACGTCAGCGACCTTGGCGGGTTAATGTATGGTGCGGCATTATGGGAGGAAGGATAATTGGCCCCCATTTTATCGATGGCTATCTAAATGGTGCAATGTATGCTGATTTCCTACGTAATGTTCTACCGATGTTACTACAAGATTTCGGGCGCTAAAGACTACACTGTTGAACGCCCATAAAACCATATCCATCCATCGATCCACTACAAGATGTTTCACTAGATGACAGAATGGCGATGTACTTCCAACATGATGGATGTCCGGCACAAAGCTCGCGTGCGGTTGAAGCGGTATTGAGTAGAATATTTCATGACAGGTGGATTGGTCGTCGAATCACCATACCGTGCCCGCACGTTCACCGGATCTGACTTACCCGGATTTCTTCTGTGAGGAAAGTTGAAGGATATTTGCTATCGTGATCCACCGACAAAGCCTAACAACATGCGTCAGCGCATAATCAATGCATGTGCGAACATTATGGAAGGCGAACTACTCACTGTTGAGAGGATGTCGTTACACGTATTGCCAAATACACTGAGGTTGACGGTCATAATTTTGAGCATTTATTGCATTAATGTGGTATTTACAGGTAATCACGCTGTACCAGCATGCATTCTCAGAAATGATAAGTTCACAAAGGTACATGTATCGCATTGGAACAACCGAAATAAAATGTTCAAACGTACCTACGTTCTGTATATTAATTTAAAAAACCTACCTGTTACCAACTGTTCGTCTAGAATTGTGAGCCATATATTTGTGACCATTACAGCGCCATCTGTCACAAAGCGAAAAAAGTGGTCCAACTAAAACATTCATATTTCTTTACGTACTACACGAATATGTAATAAAAAAGAGGGGTTCCCTTTTAAAAAACGCAGTTGATATCTGTTTGACCTATGGCAGCGCCATCTCGCGGGCCAACCATAGCGCCATCTGTTTCCCCCATCAAGCAAGACAAGTTTCGTTCTTTGTAATTCCTTCGTTTGACGCTCATTTCGTGGGATATTTGGCCCGGTCACGATCAATGGACCACCCTGTATATGCAATTACATTGTTCTGCATCAAAAGCATTAGGCACCGTTACTCCGTGGAAATGAATGAAGTGCCGGAGCATGCGGCCGGAGGTCCCTCAATCGAACACAGAAATATGGTCGCTGCATGGGGTCACTATGGCGGCAGATGGATCTCGTCCCACAACACGAGGCAGTTGAAAGTACTTACCGGAGCACCCCAAGTAAGTTTAACGTTACAACGAATAAAAATTATCTAGCAGAAAGAGTCGGAAGTTTTCTGAGACTTTTCGCAGATCATGTGGTTGTCTATAAGATAGCAGAAACCCCAGAAGACAGTACCGAATAACCTACAGAGCCCGCATGTCGTGGTCGTGCGGTAGCGTTCTCGCTTCCCACGCCCGGGTTCCCGGGTTCGATTCCCGGCGGGGTCAGGGATTTTCTCTGCCTCGTGATGGCTGGGTGTTGTGTGCTGTCCTTAGGTTAGCTAGGTTTAAGTAGTTCTAAGTTCTAGGGGACTGATGACCATAGCAGTTAAGTCCCATAGTGCTCAGAGCCATTGAACAGCCAATAACCTACAGAGAACTGATGGGTGATGCATTCTCTGGCAGTTGAGTATGAGCGTAAATAAATCTCACATATTGTGCGCACAACTACGACAAAATGCTGGAAACAGTACCTATCGTAGAATATCTAGGAATAGCAATCTGGAGCGACCATAAATGGGATAATCACAGAAAATTAAAAGTAGGAAGAGCAGATGACAGACTGAAACTCATAGGAACAATGTTAAGGGAATGTACGAGTAATTCATCCATAAAGGAAGTGGCTTATAAGGCACTTGTTCAATCGGTTATTGAATATTGTTCATCGGTCTGAGATCCTTACAAGGTAGGACTGATAGAAGAGATAGAGAAGATCTGCCGACGAGGGGGCGCGTGTCGTTACGGGATCCTTTAGTCGGCGCGAGAGCGTTACAGCGACGCTCGAGGAACTCTAGTGGCAGACGCTGCAAAAGAGGCGTTGTGTATCACGGAGAAGTTTACAATTGAAATTTCCAGACAGCTCTTTTGGAGAAGAGTCAGCCAACATATTACTTCCAGCCACATATACAGGGTGTCCAGAAAAGGACTCCCTGATTTCAAAATTAAATATCTCGAAAACAAAGATCGATAGAGGAATGCAGTAAACGGTATGTTTATTGGGAAAGCTGTAAAAAGTTTATACAGCAGTTTGAAATAATAGTTACAAAAGCTGCTAACAGATGGCGCTGTAATCGCCATACGTAATGCCTAGTGTAAATAGTGATCCAAAGCCCAGAGCGATCAGTTCCACTATTGAAACGTGAAAGGAGGTTAGCGTACCGAAGGAAGAGATTAAAACCATGTACTCCATTGAACAACGCGTTTTTCTGGTGCTAGAGTACCACAGGTTAGAAGAGAGTCCTACGGCAACAAGGCGAAGTTTTCAAGCACGATTTAATGTTCCAAAAGGACCCGATGCGAAAACCATTCGTACGCTCTTCGCAAAATTTCAACGAACGGGCAGCGTAACTGATGATCTAGTGGGGCATGTTGGCCGCAAGCAAACCGCAGTTACGCCTGAAAATATCGCCACAGTTTCTGGAATTATTCAGCGAAATCCAATGTCATCCGTCCGTAGAATTGCATCTGAGACTGGTTTGAAGCGTTCCAGCACGCAGAAAATACTGAGAAAGAGCCTACACATGTTTCCATTCAAAATTCAAACGCACCAGGCCATACCCGTACGAGCTGTGCAACAAAGGGTTGCCTTTGCTAATCAGATGCTCACAATGATTGATAGTGAAGGATTTGATGTTGGCTGCATCTGGTTTACAGATGAAGCACACTTCCACCTGAATGGATACGTGAATAAGCAGAACTGGCAATTTTGGGGTTCCGAAAAGCCATATTGGTGTGAAGCGAAACCCCCGTATTCTCCTAAAGTTACTGTGTGGGCTGCAGTATGCAGCAGAGGCATTATTGGCCCTTTTTTCATTCGAGAAACGGTCACTGGTGCACGTTACGTTGGAATTTTGGAACAATTTGTCGCCACACAGCAAGCGTTAGAGGATCGACCAGGTACTGAATGGTTTATGCAAAATGGAGCCCGACCACATCGAACCGAACAAGTGTTTCGATTTCTTGAGGAATACTTCGGGAATCGCGTCATTGCTTTGGAATATCCCAAATTTACTGGTGCAGGCATGGATTGGCTTCCATATTCGCCGGATTTGACTCCCTGTGACTTTTTTTGTGGGGCACAGTGAAAGATATGGTCTACCCGAAGCATCCCGCCACGCTGGACGAGCTTGAATCGGCGATCTCTGTGGCACATGAATCCATTTCGGTTGAGACACTACGAAATGTGATGGCGAATTTCATTCTTCGTTTGGGCCACCTCTGTAGTGCCAATGGTGAACATTTTGAAAACATTGTGATGTGATTGTTTGCAAAGATCGTTTTCATACGATTATTTCACTTATATATGCTGATATGAGCTGTATAGCGTACAGCGCCATCTGTTAGCAGCTTTTGTAACTATTATTTCAACCTGCTGTATAAACTTCTTACAGCTTTCACAATAAACATATCGTTTACTGCATTCCACTATCGATCTTTGTTTTCGAGATATTTAATTTTGAAATCAGGGAGTCCTTTTCTGGACACCCTGTATCTCGCCAAGTGATCACGACGAGAAAATTAATAGGAATCAGAGGTGGGAATACGTACCAGATGTAAAAGTATGAAACCGGAATTTCCCTATAGATGGTGCTAGCTGGCAGTGCAGGTACCGTGGGTCTGCAGCTGCATCTGCTACCTGTAACGGTTGATGAGGAATGTTAACTCTCAGTAACCCAAGTTCCATACATCGCTATCTCTCTCAAACCCGTAATAATGTCAGTTTTGTGCCTACGAACTACGATTTGCGGACAGCATTGGTATTCAGTTATCATTTGAAGAAAATTGCTGCAGAATCGCATCGAATGCTTGTCGAAGCTTTTGGCGAATATATTCTTGGGTAAACACAATGTTTCGAGTGGTTCAAAAACTCAAAATTGTTGATTCTGATGTGAAAAAGGATGAGTGCGGGAAGCCACCGAAAAAGGTCGAATACAACGAATTGCAGGCTTTACTCGATGAAGATGGCACTGAGACTCAACAGGAACTCGCTGAACAATTGAATGTGACGAAGAAAGTCGTTTCTCTTCGGTTGAAAGCTATGGGGAAGGTGCAGAATGAGAGAAAATGGGTTCCGCATGAAATGAATGAAAGAGAGCAAGCAAATCGAAAGACTACTTGTGAAATGCTGCTCAACGAATAGCGACAGGTGATGAAAAACTGATATATTTTTAGAATCCCAAGAGTTGCAAATCATAGGTGAATCTAGGCAAACCATCGATATTCACTGCAAGACCAAGTCACTTTGGAAAGAAGACAATACTCTGTGACTGGTGGGATCAGAAGGGTGTCATCTGTTATGAGCTGCTAAAACCTAGTGAAACCGTTAACAATGACCGCTACCAATCGCAAATGATCGATTTAAATCGAGAATTACGTGAAAAACAGCCGGAATATGGAAAAAGACAACACAGAGTCGTAGTCATATATGATAACGCCCCACCGCACACAGCAAAACGGGTCAGGGAAACTATCGACGCGATCAGTTAGGAAACACTAGGGCATGCGACTTAATCTCCAGGCTTGGCTCCATCCGATTATCATCTATATGCGTTGCTGGGACACTCTCTCTCTCTGAACAACACTTCAGTTCTTATGAAAATGTACGAAAATCGCTCGCTGACTGATTTGCTCCAAAAGAAGAACTGTTTTTTTGGCGTGGCATTCATAGCCTGCCGGTAAGGTGAGAGAAATGTATACATAGCAATAGAGATTTTTTTTGAATAAAATATGGTTTATCAGTTTCAAACAACAGACGTGTAATTATCGTCACCAAATTCCGGTTTCATACTTCTACACTTGGTAATGTACCTAGCAGCATTGTGGAACATCGTCGGTTTGGTGGTCCAGTTATTACGGTGTGAGGGGACATGTTGTATGGGCGTAATCACCTCAGAATCGTTGGATGTGAGGTCCGCCAGTTATGCAAAACACCGTTTTTCTCAGTACTCAAACATGTTTCGGCACCACTGTGCCATCATCAGTGGGTTTTCGTTTTTATTTATTCTGCAATGTGAACATTTTTGTTAAATGAATATAAAATTATGTGCCTCTTTAGTTCAAACAACAAATCGTTTCTTTTTGTAAATACCTTTACATTTGGTGTGCGTGAATTTTCTGGATCACTTGTGTCTTAATTACTACAGGTAGCTTGTCATCTGCAACCAAACGATGTTGATGAGAAAGTTTTTTGCTGGGAGTTAACATAACTTCTAGAATGTAATTTAGTTTGTCGCGATGTTTTCGCACCTAATTCGTTCTTACTTACGTTTTCGTGTGGCAAACACTTCCATTCTCCGTATCATGCAGAGGCGTTGTGATCCACATGTAACTGTAACAAGTATTTTCCACAAACAACATAGTAAAACACTTTTCACTTCACCAAAACGCATTGTGATTGTGGTTTGTTGTGTGTCCCAGCCCAGTCAGTGTTCATTTGTTTACCAGAGAGTTCTGCGACGAATTTGAATTTTGTTTGGATTTTATCTTTGTATGTGTGTGTGTGTGTGTGTGTGTGTGTGCGCGCAGGAGCGTGTGTGTGTGTGTGTGTGTGTGTGTGTGTGTGTGTGTGTGTGTTTTCTGTGCGCTTCTTACCTGTGTGTGTTGTCTTTTATACGGTATTTCTTTGGTGTGTAAATGGTGCGTCTATCTATTTTTGGTGTGTGTGTGAGTGTGTGCATGTGTGTGTGTGTGTGTGTGTGTGTGTGTGTGTGTGTGTGTCTGTGTCTGTGTGTGAGTACACTATCTATTTGTGCTGTTTTTATTTGTAAAGTTCCTTTAATTGGTTAAATAGTGTGCCCTTGCAGAGTGTAGCGTATTCGTTTAAAACCTGTTTTCCTTCAGCTATTGCCTTCTGTATATGGAAGTTTTCCACAATGGTCAGTTTGCTGTATAGGCTGTGGCTGGGTTTTAGTATTCTAATCATTTAACAAAAATGTTCACATTGCAGAATAAAGAACAACGAAAACCCACTGATGATGGCACAGTGGTGCCGAAACATGTTTGAGAACTGAGGAAAAACGGTGTTTTGCATAACTGGCGGACCTCACATAACTGCAAATACGGCCAACACAAGTGAACCGTGATTTGTTTTCAAAGAATATTCTTAAGAATTTATTTTATTTACTAGCGATTCATCAAGAATAGTAACACTTTTAATCACACTATGTAGCTGCCAGGGAGTAACTGATGAAATCATAACCAAATTCCTTTTAACAAATGGGAATTTTATTCACTTTAATGGTGCCTAAAAGCATTTATTAAAAGAAACAGATTTAAAATAATAATCAGACAGCACCCTCTTAATATCAAAGTTACAATTTATTCAGAGGCAGAAAGTAACAAGTTTTGACTGTATGAGCTTTCGGGCAGAGAACCTTGCCGCTCCCTTTTGACACGGCCGTAGTTACGACCGCTCACATGTTCATGTTTGGGGAGTTTGGTTGGCAGCGGAAGTGTTGAAGCTCACAACAGCCTCTGAAAGACTACACTGGTGCAAATCTGCAACACACCAGATAACTTTAAACTAAGAGTTTTAACAATTTACACAAGCACTCAAACGATGCATCCCCCGTAGGAGGGATGGAAATGGTACAAAACACTAACAATTAAAATATTAACCTTGCCACTGAAGGTGCAACTTGATTTAACTTCTAAGAAAAGTCTTACAGTGAAAGGGTGGCAACTTTATATACCAAAATGATCATTTAAATAAAAACCCATGAAATGTAATCTTATATAAAATTCTACAAGGTTGGCCAAACAAAAGTTAAGATGCTCTACAGTACACAGATACTGCCTCTCAAGATCATAGGCAATAATATCAAATATTCCAAAGATCAAAACATATCTCAGGTATTAGGCCGTTACACTCCAAGCAATAAATTCGTTAACACACCAAATCCGACAAACATGACAGAGGCAGCTACTAACTTACGGTAGATTGATAGGGAGATTACCGAACAACCCGAACCGTAGGATGCTCTAACCCACCTCTACTCCACAAGGGTGAAACGGACCACCCAATTTATAAACAACCACCTTCCCGCGGGTGGGCAAACGGAGAAGGATGGTGGGACGACCGGCAAAACGGCTGGTGACCTCACCAAGAAAACAAGTAGAATTTAACAGGAGTAAATCAAACAACATATCACCAATCACTTAACTTCTAATAAACTGCAATTTGTCGAGAAGACCTGGCACACTACTCCCAAATCGCTCTCCCGAACCGTCCGCTGCCAGCCGCTTCAACGGACGCAGGAAGAACTAAGCCCCTACCGGGCGACCACTCGCTGAGTTCTCTTACTGGCGAAGTGGAAAGACTCATTTTGCCGGCTTTAAAGGTTGATCCGAACGACAGACAGACACTAACTGCATAACAAATGCGGCCGAGAGACACACTAGCAAGCTGGAGACGAGAGACTGACCCAGACTGACCAACTGGTGAGCTCATAGCGCCCCTTAAATGCACGTGAACAGGCACCTTTCCCCTTTCCCACCGGAGGGAGACACTAAAGCTACGTTGTGCACGACGCGACTGTTGGCTGCGACTGCGACGCTGACCCCTCCTCTCCCCTTTTCCCAGCCTGGCAGACGGCGACACGGCCGCAACACGACAGGAGTCGTCGCTGTTTCCCAAGCTCTGGTCGGCGGCGCCGGATTCAAATACATAAGAAAAATAAGAGTTCCGATTATCTTGCTGTAAAAAATACTGTATGTTAATGCAACAAAGTTACATCGGCTCCCAGAGTTAGTTGTTCGGTGCAGATTCTCCTTTTACTTTAAAAAATTGAAAAGTATCTCTTCCGGTTTTGCGTGTTTTGTGAGGAAAGTAAAAAGCACAAAAAATTGATGTTTGCGTATCTTACAGTTTCACATCACAGGTCGATAATGAGGTGTCTATTTTTCCGAAATTCGTCATAGTTATTCCGATACTTAATTTACAAGTAACATACTGCATAAAATTTGAATTCTGTACAGTGAAAAATGTGGTCGCTGGCTACTTTGCGAATGGCTCACGTTAGGTCATACATCGTTGCCGATGAAAAGAAGCTACCGTATCGAAATTATTTTTAAAGTTGAGATCAGAATGATATCGATCTCCGTTTCCGAGATTTGGGCTCATACATCTCCGGGAGCGTCGCGACTAGCCGCCAGTTCTGTCGACGCGCAACGTGAATCATGTGTCATCACACGATAGAGAATACATTTGTTTTATTTCGCTGACACATTTGGACCTAATGAAACTATTTTATGTCATATATTTCTCCGGTATGATTTACTAATATTTCTCCATATGCTCTTGACAATTTCATTTAAAATGCCACGAATTGTAGGTTTCCTAAAAGTAAAGACATGCTGCCTTCAATATATTTTCTTCTCATTCTTGGGAAGAGGATAAATTACTCACCTCTAGTATTTTCTTCTGAACCTGGACGAGGATACCCAAGTAGAAGTAGACGTCCTAACAAAACTAACAAATGTCAAAAATTTACGTTTTTCAACAGAGCGAAAAAACGTTCAAATTAGTTTAATATCCCCTTGCCATCAATTATATTTTTTATATGATGTGGTAGGTAAATCATAGCGACACGACTGAAAAATTTGCATTAATGGGAAAATAATATATATTTCACTCACCTGCCAGTTTCAACTGTGCACCAATTTCTTCCCAAATTCGGACTCTGAACGAAGTGTTCTTATATTTAAGGGTTCTTCAAATCGTAAAGGCAAGGATGCTGCGAGACCAGCTCACATCCTGTGAGTGGCTCATTTCACTTTTCCTTGACTGGCTCGACATCTTTCTGGCAGCCGTACGTCTTTGTGTCGTCCGCCTTCCGTCGCAACACTGCTCACTGGTGCAGTGCTGCGGCAGCTGCCGCAACAGTCGCGCGTCGCATCCCAAACTCGAACTGCGCATGCGCCAGCAGGCAACTTCTGACGTCACGTAGCGACCCGTCGCAGTCGCTAGTGTCCGTCGCGTCTTGGACAACGTACCTTAAAGCTGCGATTGCCACAGCGGCACCACCGCCGGAAACGGAGGGCGACTGCATCACACTTCATGCTGCGGCGCGCTCTTCAAAACAGCAATTTTTTACCACGGCTCAACAAGGAGCTGCAAATCAAAATGATGAAGACCTCAGATCTTTTAACGTGGAACACTCATAGCTCAACGTTATACACTGCACTCGTTTCCCATGTGTGTGTCTCCAGTATTGCATTGCGCCGTGACTTCATTCTTATGGACGAGAATGCGCGACCGTATCGAACTGCACATGTGGAGGTGCCCTTGCCTCGAACGTATGGTACGGCGCCCGACGTAAATCCCGTCGAGCACGTTTGGGATGTTTTGGGAAGACGTACTGCAACATGTTCACATGCACCGACGTCTGTCAATCGATTGTAGACCACGCTGGCGGATGAATGGAACGCCCTACCAAGACAACTCCGCCGGCCGCTGTGACCGAGCGGTTCTAGGCTTCAGTCCGGAACCGCGCTGCTGCTACGGTCGCAGAGTCGAGTCCTGCCTATGGCAAGGCTGTGTGTGATGGACTTCGGTTAGTTAGGTTTAAGTAGTTCTAAGTATAAGGAACTGATGACCTCAGATGTTAAGTCCCATAGTGCTTAGAGCCATTTGAACCATTTTCTTGGAAACAACTCCTGACCAACCTTGTGGTCAAAGACGGAGCATGTTCCAGAACATGCACTGCAGTCTCTGGTGTCCACACATCGTATGAAAAACCATATACCGCCTCTTGCAAAGTCCAAGGTACATTCATAAATCGCGGTAACTTGAGTGTAATTTTGTCTTTGAATAAAAGTCTCTTTTCCTTTCGTCTCATTGCGTATTTCTTCTATATTATAGTATACTATATTACACTGTACCAACCTATACTATACTATTCAGCAGCAGTTATTTCCATGCATTATCCGAGTTTCATCGAGATATATTACGTGGCAGTGGTATCATGTGAAAGTTACTATCGCACGCCAGTGTGTACAAAAGAAACATGTACATACATGCTCCGCCATAAGAGGCAATTATCCGATTAATTAAAATCTGCTAACCCCCTCCTCGCGGGTTGCAGTCTCAGTACAAACGAGGCCAGTACCATGGACACAGTGCAAGTGGTTCAAATGGCTCCGAGCACTATGGAACTTAACATCTAAGGTCATCAGTTCCCTAGAACTTAGAACTACTTAAACTTAACTAACCTATGGATATCACACACATTCATGCCCGAGGCAGGATTCGAACCTGCGACCGTAACAGTCACGAGGTTCCTGACTGAAGCGCATTGAACTGCTCGACCACAGCGGCCGGGGACACATTAATAATGTTTTTAGAGCGATGGTTATACCCAAACAACAAGAAAAATCTCGTAGAATATATGTTAGGTTTGTGGTTGTAAACTGGTTACGTCTGATAATAAACAACTTCTTGCAACATCGACGTTATGGCGCAATCTTAAAAACAATATACAATCATCTGTGACATCTCCTCAATGTTTACCCCTGTTTCATACTCGTTGTCGAAGATGGAACGCGATGGGCATTGCCAGACAAGCGGTAATGTATCACGCTGCAGGACGCCGTGCCCGGAATATACGGAGGAACAATTTAGCAAAAAGAGCGAAACCTGGTTTTCAAAATGTGTCGCAGTAGAAGGCAACTGATGACACATTTGGTTGTTGACACTACAAGGAGATGAACAAGGCGGTCGTCAAGGAATTGTTCGCACAGCAGTATTTGAAAATACGCTATTGGCTCTTGAGGCAGAAGATTCATTAATGAAAACCCACCAGCTTTCTCTAAAGATCACACTTTGAATTAAAGAGAGTAATGTTTCTGGTTGCAACAGTAGTTACAACATTGTGATAAACAATGTGAACGAAGAGTGGTATCAGATGGTTTTGCACCCAGAGTTCCCCTCTGTCCAGCACAGTATTACAGTGCGAACTTCCTGTGGCTTTTATTATTCACGGACGACGCCTCTTTCAATCTGGTAAAGTTTACTAAATGGAGGGATGAGAATCCGTGCACCATACTCGTTTCTGGTCACCTGCAACGATTCTGCGTGGAACTGTAATATCAATTAACAGGATTCCTGGCTAATGCAATATACACTTCTACCGCCGCCATTTCCTTTGACAAAATCTTTCGGGACTGAGAGGCCGCGGGCGATATACACTGAGGAACCAGAGAAACTGGTACACCTACCTAATCTCGTGTAGAGCCTCTGCGAACACGCCGAAGTGACGTAACACGACGTGGCATGGACTCGACTAATGTCTGAAGTAGTACTCGGGGTAATTGACGCCATAAATCCCGCAGGGCTATCCATAAATCCGTAAGAATACGACAGGTAGAGATCTCTTTTAAACAGCACGTTGCAAGTGATCTCAGAAATGCTCAATAATGTTCATGTTTGGGGAGTTTGGTTGGCAGCGGAAGTGTTGAAGCTCATAGGAGTGTTCCTGGAGCCACGCTGAAGCAATTTGGAAGTGTGGGGTATCGCATGGTTCTGCTATAATCGCCCAAGTCCATCGGAATGTACAATGGACATGAATGGATGCAGGTGGTCAGACTGGATGCTTACGTAGTGTCACCTGTCAGAGAGCTATCTAGACGTATCGGGGGCCCCATATCACTCCAATTGCACGCGCGCCACACCATTACAGAGCCTCCACCAGCTTGAACAGTCCCCTGGTGAGATTCAGGGTCAATGGATTCATAAGGTTGTCTCCATACCCGTACACGTCCACCCTCTCGATACAATTTGAAACGAGACTCGTCCGACCTGACAACATCTATCCAGTCATCGACTGTCGGTGCTGACGGGCCCAGACGAGGCGTCAAGTTTTGTGTCGTGCAGTCATCAAGGATACACGAGTGGGCCTTCGGCTCCGAAAGCCCATATCGATGATGTTTCGTTGAATAGTTCGCACGCTGACACTTGCTGATAGTTCAGCATTTAAATCTGCACCAATTTGCGGATGGGTTGCACTTCTGTCACGTTGAACGATTCTCTTCAGTCGTTGTTGGTCCCGTTCTTGCAGGATCTTCTTCAGGCCGCAGCAATGTCGGAGATTTGATATTTCACCGAATTCCTATACTCACGGACCATTCGTGAAATGGTCGTAAGGGAAAATCCCCTCTTCATCGCTACCTCGCAGATGCTGTGTCCCATCGCTCGTGCGCCGCGTGTAACACCACGTTCGAACTCATTTAAATCTTGATAAAGCGCCATTGTAGCAGCTGCAACCGATGTAACAACTGCTTCAGACACTTTTTGTCTTTATAGGCGTTGCCGACCGCAGCGCTGTACCCTGCTTGTATACTGTTTACGTCTCTCTGTATTCGAATACTCATGCCTAACAATTCCCTGACGTTTCGTCTTCCACCGCAGAGGCATTGACAGATATAAAAAGGCAACAGCAAGGCTACCTCGAGGGGCCTCGAGTTCATGGAGCTGTATGAAACGCACCACAATTCGACACATGTTGCCGAACGGGTGATTATCACAGACTGTCAGTCGTTTTCTATTAAAAGTAGTTGATAGTAATTCTGTTGAAGAAAAGTCAGCATCCATATTTTATGTAACTAGTATGTATGAAGTACCCGTTGTTCAAAACAGTGTGTTTAAAGCAAAGTGGTACCACGACATAAAAGCTTTTTAACCAAGGAAACTGTTTAGGACTAGTCGTTAACAGGCGGAACAAACGTTTTGTCCGCGACTGTTATTGTTGTACAAACTTCATTGTTGTTAATGCTTTTGTAAAAAAGAGTGTAGCTGTTTAGAAAGTATAATATTTCTACAAGCAGGAATCATATGCTTTACTGGTGAAGCACAGCGCGTTTTAGATATATGCACTCAGAAATATTTTCATTTTAACTGTGTTAATACGGTAAAAAGACCAAGAGGAAGACCACGTCTGAGGTACATGGATCAAATCGTGAAAGATGTGGGATGTAACACCTATAAAGAAATGAAGAGAAAAGCTGAAAGACGCACAGAATGGAGACAAGCTGCCATTTGTAGCTGTTGCAAACCAATTCTTGGATTGACCACTACAGAAGAAGAAAATACGGTAACATGTAATTACAAAGTAAGAGTTCTCAAAAACGGTGTAATACACCTAAAAAGGTTTTGCATCACCCCGATTCCCAGAACTCCTGAAGATAGACGTTGGCTGTGGATATTGTATCACAGACGCAGTCCCTTTGACGGTTCGGAGATGTCACTAAACCAGCCCAAAGATGTAAACAACCATGTGTGAGCAGCGCCTATTAGACGGAGGTGGTCCGTCAGCCGATCATTTTCAATCATTCCACCGGGAAGGAGGTACACGGCTCGTGTTGCCTGTAGGTCAACCATGCCTACACAGTCAGTACCGCGGTTCGATCGCGTCCACAATGTTACTTTGTGCCAGGAAGGCCTCTCAACAAGGGAAGTATGCAGGCATCTCGGAGTGAACCAAACCGATATTGTGCGGACATGGAGGAGATACAGAGACTGAAACTGTTGATGACATGCCACGCAGAGGCCGCCCAAGGGCTACTACTGTAGTGGATGACCGCTACCTACGGATTATGGCTCGGGGAAACCCTGACAGCAACGCCATCATGTAAATAATGCTTTTCGTGCAGCCACAGGACGTCGTGTTACGACACAAACTGTGCGCAATACGTTGCATGATGTGCGACTTCACTCCGACGTCCATGGCGTAGTCAATCTTTGCAACCACGACACCATGCAGCGCGGTACAAATGGGCCTAACAACATGCCGAATGGACCTCTCAGAATTGGCATCACGTTCTCTTCAATGATGACAGTCGCATATGCCTTCAACCAGACAATCGTCGGAGACGTGTTTGGAGGCAAGCCAGTCAGGCTGAACGCTTTACACACACTGTCCAGCGAGTGCAGCAAGGTGGAGATTCTCTGCTGTTTTGGGGTGGCATTGTGCGGAGCTGAAGTACGCCGCTGGTGGTCATGGAAAGCTCCGTAACGGCTCTACGATACGTGAATGCCATTCTTCGACCGATAGTACAACCATATCGGCAGCATATTGGTGAAGCATTCGTCTTCATTGACGACAATTCATAGCCCCATCGTGCACATCTTGTGAATGACTTCCATCAGGATAACAACACTGCTCGACTAGAGTGGCCAGCATTATCTGCAGATATGTATCCTATCGAACATGCCGGGGATAGATTGAAAAGGGATATTTATGGACGACGTGACGCACCAGCCACTCTAAGGGACCTAAGCTGAATCGCTGTTGAGGAGTGGGACAATCTGGACCAACAGTGTCTTGATGAACTTGTGGATAGTATGCCACGACGAATACAGGCATGCATCAATGCAAGAGGACGTGCTACTGTGTATTAAAGGAACCGGTGTGTACAGCAATCTTTATCACCACCTCTGAAGGTCGGGCTGTATGGTGGTACAACATGAAATGTGTGGTTTTCATGAGCAATAAATAGGGCGGAAATGATGTTTATATTGATCTCTATTCCAATTTTCTGTACAGTTTTCGGAACTCTCGGAACCGAGGTGATGCAAAACTTTTTCGATGTGTGTACATAACATCTTTACACATATATATTCTTCCCGCCCTTAACCAATTATTCATGGCCCTTCTTTCCTGTAAATCTGGATCCATGATGTATAATTTTGTTCTGCGGTCCACTAAAAGAAGTACAACTAATGCCAGCGTACACAAGAGATAATACGTAGAATCAAGAACTTTTAGAGTAGATTAGTAAATGGTAAAGTTTGGCATTATTGAATCTTTGGTAATTTTCGTTACACGGACATTGAGCCGTGGTGTAGCTCATATTTATGTTTTGTCTCGTAATGCTAGAGACATCATCTGAGACTGTAAAGATACAAATAGGAGTTTCAAGCAGTTTCGACTCGCCGAAGCTGGTTTAAGTTTGAAACTATTATCCGATTTTGTTTTACAGTCACTGATGATTTCTGCAGCATTAGGAAACGAAATGCCATTTTTACCACAGTTTGTTGAATATTGCAACTATATTGCTTCAGAAGGCACAATATATGTCTGAGTTGATACTTTTCTTGTACGCAGCTTTTTTATCCTTTTTTTTTCATGCGCTCATGACGTGCGAGAAGTGTCACCACCTCTCATTTCGTACACAAAGATTCCCAAAAAGGAGATCAGATGTGCAATTGTAGCCGAGCTGTCGCTCCTTGGTCTGCGAGCAATACGACCCGTTCACCATCAACGTGGACGTACCACGGTAGATGAGATTTCATCAAGCCTTCTGCCTTTACGGCCACCCCCCGCTGACAATAAAGTGCGTCCATTCTCCCTCTCTCTCTCTCTCTCTCTCACACACACACACACACACACACACACACACACACACACACACACACGCGCACACACACTCACACACTAACACACACAAGCACGCATGCACGTACGCAGAAACACACACACACACACACACACACACACACACACACACACACACACACCGGCGCGTGGACTGAGATTTGCTGGTTGGCAGATGTGCGTGACAGTCACCACCATTGGTTCGCTGTGAGGTCATCCGCAGAGTCGTATTCTTCGCAGACCTTGACTTAGATCTTGTCTGCATATCGACTGGTTCTCGTTTCGCATGCTTCCTCCGACTACCTTGCCCGTAAAGTGGAAGATGTGAGGTAAGCGGAGTGCCGCAGTTCTTAAGACACTGGATTCGCATTCGTCAGGAGGACGTTTCATACACCCTTTCGATCAACCAGATGTAGGTTTTCCGGTGTTTTCCTGTATGCTTGAATAGTATCTTCAGTCGGTAACTTCCCTTCTTCCTGCTGAACCGATGCCCCGTCTCTAATCGAGAATGAGATGTTGTTCCGTCCTTTCATTCTCTTATAATAGTTGGACCTAAACAGGCTTGTCACACCACAGGAACTATTACCAGTTACTAGATGGTTACCCGTCCTTCGTACGGAATAAAGATTAAATTGTACATATGTAGCACCATACAGCTTTCCACTGCCTCAGTTGTTATTGTGCTTGAGGCCCTGTAGTGTACTGAGCGCCAGCTACGTCATTTCAGAACTCCATCTTTGAGAAACACGTGTATGCAGAACCAACGCAGCATGTTAGGTATCTTATCGTTATCCTTACGACAATGGATCATAACTGTCTGAATGCATGGCAATTCAAATACGCTGGCTACATTCAAATGCAACAGGCTGCTGAAAAACAACTGCTATTAACTATGTGTAATACGGATTAGGCGCCAACCTCTAACGAGCACAGTAGCATTAAGTCATCCTTTTGTTGAAACCTGGAAATCACTGTCTTGAAAAACATTTTGTTTTAAACAATTGGAGATATAGGAACTTAATGTCTCAATCTTTTGCAGTAAGTTACCTTCGGTTGAAAGGTCTCTGTTGGATTCCTTTCATGTTAATTTCTTAAATCTGTTGTCATTTACAGCATACATTTCACTTCTAAATTTACTGTGGTGTTTCTGACTCTATCTGGGAAGAGACTGAGCAGTGGAACGTGTTACTTTTACACATAATCAAGAACAATCTGTCACACTACTACACTTTAAAACACAGCTTATATGTAATTCATGTCACACACTCTCATACGGAACCTACATCCGCTTTCTTTTATATACCGTATGTGATAAGATAGTGTCAACCCCCTTCCCTTCTGTGTGAAAGGATGAATGAGCAAATGTGTCTCTAGTTGCATGCTCGATGGTAGCAGACAAGCCTGCCTGCTAGAGAACTGTAGGACCAACGTCGGAACAGGTAGCTACGCTTTCTAAAAACAAAGAGGTTTCTATTCTTGGTATGGTCCTGTCCGTCCCTTGTCATGTTGATATAGGAAGCTGCCTCTCTGGTCACTTCGGTTTGTATCTGTGAAGCACCCTCGGTAGGGGCCCATGGCAGTCTGTCCGCAGCGAGCATCTGAAGTGGTAAGATCTCCAGCTAAGGGCGTCTCTGCTAAGTCCGTAGGACAATGGATTTCTTAAGTTCAGCCTAACTGAAAATTTTATCACCTTTATTTCAGGTTTAGATCTAAAATATCTAACGTTATTTTAAACTGCAACGCAGTGTAATTCAAGTGTGAAGTTCAGAATCTTCCAGTAGTTGCTTTGTCACTACTTTGTGAATAAAGTGGAACCACATACTGAGGATCCGTAACTCTAACTAAGATCATCAATCTTAAATGCGAATGTGCGTGAGATTATAACGTCTCGTCTTGACAATATTTTTCGATATAGCAACTTTTCTTTATGTTCAATCCACGTGGGGTGTACTTTGTGAGACCAGTACCACATGCTTATACAATTGTTTGACCCATCAGGTTAATAGTAAGACGATAGTAACCAGTTCGAGGTTTTTCTTTTGTAAATTGCGTTTCGATGTAATTTATTTTAATTATCAAAATTATTGTGGAGTTACACTCTTTGTGTAAACCAAGTTGACCACGTGAAGCATGTGGTGTAATCATCAAAGTAGCCCTCAGCTATTCTTTTCGAGAAGATTTCACAGAGAGTTAGTATGAATTTAGTATACCAGTGTGTGGTAATTTCATGACGGACAGGATTGCGCTACGAACGTAACTTCTTTGGGTGAACATTGAATCGGTTGGTTGTGGTTAATTTCCTCTTGCATATGTTTCAACGTTCTTCGTGTGTTATTTTATGAATGCAGTGTTGTTTGCAGTCTCCCAATCTTGGCTCCATATTTGATGTGTTCCGTAAGATCACAAACTCTCATTTTCACAATCCTAAAAAAGGCACCAGTTTAGTTATGAATCAAGTTTAATATGCTGAAATTTTAACGGAACAATGATCAATGTTAAAATAAATGTCCAAATATAAACTGATTTATTTCTTTTTATTTAAATTCTCTTTTTATATATATATATCACCGGTTGTCGTAAGATGACTATTAAAAGACAATAATTAATGTTAGTCTGGTAAGCTAGACTGGATACCTGGTGAAACAGTTGCTCAGTAATGAAAGGTTAACTTCCCCAGATAGCTGACGACTTTTAACCCGCTTTTATTGTCTTGAATATCAGCACCGCTTTCAGAACAAATTAATGCAGACATTACACGGTTGTCTAAAGAAACTGAGCTTTCATCTTAGTGCCTTAATATAAATGGCCGACATCTTGTAATGTTAGATATTTTCAAAATGGTAGTAGGTCTGTGCTTAAACCAGATGTCTTATGTTCTGTCAAAATTTCCACTTAATCATTTAAGTAGTTTGAACATGGCTGAGAATTCCTGGACGTACCTATATCCCCTCATAAGAACATAAATAAAACCGACAAACAGCAGGGATGGAATCCTGAATGGAAATGGAGGTAAAACTGTCCTATGCAGATGTGTCCGAAAATGCATCGTTGTCACAGTAGATGGCGCTGACAAGTGACAGTTCCTCTGAGCACGTGCCACGTGTTCCTTGTGTGTTGCAGGCTGTGTGGGTGTAGCCGTCTGCTGTAAGCAGCAGATTTGTCCGGTATTCATGTCGGGAGTAAGGCTCAAATGGCTCAGAGCACTATGGGACTTAACTTCTAAGGTCATCAGTCCCCTAGAACTTAGAACTACTTAAACCTAACCTAAGGACAACACACACATCCATGCCCGAGGCAAGATTCGAACCTGCGACCCTAGCGGTCACGCGGTTCGAGACTGTAGCGCCTAGAACCGCATGGCCACCCCGGCCGGCTCAGGAGCAAGGCGAGATGGTGTCTGTGTACGGCCAGGCAGATGGAAACGGCCGAGAGGCACCACGGCTATACCAAAGCAAGTATCCTCACAGATACCAACGACATCACCAAACATTTCACGACTTTTTTTGGGCGTTTGTGTGGTCAAGGGTTCTTTCAAACGGACGAACATGCAGGGAGGCGAAGGGCTGTTCGTACACCAGATGCAGAACTTGTACTAGGGTTCGTCTCAATATCTCGTAACCCGTTCCTTATGAACAAGTTTATAGTTCGAGTCTGTGTGTAAAAAATGGGGTAAATTGTTGACTTCAGTGAGTTTAGGAAAGGACACTATGATGATGGAAAGGGTGAGGTTCGGCAGATGTTCATGGTGGGCTGTTTTTTATTAGATTTCATAACTGGACACTGACGGTGAAAAACTTATTGGTTGATGCAGAAACAACCTAGGTATGTTCCATAGTTTTTATTTGTCATTTTCACAGACTTTTCATTACAGAGGCTGTCATCATCCTAACACAGAATTTCCTTCCTCCTGCATTCGACTTCAGGAATATTTTCTGCAGCACGCGTTACTTTCTGCCATACATGTATTCCAGAAATCCCAACGAAATCCTGCAAATGCAAAATTTCACATTGTGTCAGATAAGGAGCAGTGCGGTAAATTTTCAGCAATCATAGAAGGCATCAGTACCAGACAAAAGCCAACTACTCAAAACACGGTGAGAATGAACTCAGTAAAAGTAGCAACAGACGGACGCAGTTCTATGTCTTAATATTGACACAGAGCGAAAGCAGATTCCGTTGACAGTGCTTGAGATGAACAGACAACTAACACAAACCCTTACTTTTGAGCAGCCAGACTTATCTCAAAACGTCCGCTCTACTTTACCTAATAACTTCATTTATCCAATATTCCCATACTAATTTCCACGAGTGCTCTACTGTATAACATATTTTTAAGTTAGCCACTTTTTTTTAAAGAGTTTCGATAGTTTCATCATAGTTCTCACTAGATACCAGAAATCATTTAGATGAACGTTACTAGCAGTAAGTACTATTGATTTCCTGCTTCACCCTTAGAGATGGCCAAACACATATGTTGTCTCTTTCACTTGTATTTTTGGAAATTTATGGTAAGATCCTTTGTGACCAAACTGCTGAGGTCATCGGTACCTAAGTTTACACACTACATAATCTAACTTAAACTGACTTACGCTACGGACAACACACACACCCATGCTCGAGGGAGGACTCGAACCTTCGACGCGGGGCAGCCGCGTCTTTCACTTGTAATTATATTCAAAGTGAGCACGTCACTGGAAGATGTGACTCTACTGCTGTAGGATCCATATATTTTCCACACTGAGTCTCTCTTAAGTGGATGATAGCACTCACCACTTGGTCCCAGCCTGATGCAATGCTCCTTCCTTCCGGATGACGTTGAAAGATTTATATGTCATGAGAAATGGCGATTTTGTTTGGAATGTATAGCAATATGAGCGTCTTTGAATACCTAAACACGTGAATGATACATTATTCTTTGACTACCTGAGGTTGTGTTAGGATCAGATGACGTCACTGTTTTTCTGCTTTGAGAGTGAGTGTCGAGTGGTCGGAGGGTGAGATGCCCTGATGGCGGACGTGGAGAACAGAGGATGATTTCTCTCTGAGATGATCCCCGGTACAACTGAGGATAGAGGATAATCTTTTGAGATGCTTTCATGAAGTGGAAATAATATAAATAGAGTTATCATTTACTGCAACCGATAAGATTGCGTTTTGTTCAGCAATATTTAAATTTGGTGTCTAGAGCGGACTATCGATCAGTTGTTTAGAGTTTTAATAACAGTTTCTCACTTTCTACTTTCAGTTGCAGCTATGTTATAAGAAAAGCAAAGAGTAAATTTCCTAACTTAAATACTGTTTGTCTGCATTACGTATCATTCTTTCTGTCAATGCCACACGAAGGGCATCGTTTTGAAGTCAATGCGATGTATTTTCATGTTTTTAGAAAACCATGCTGCAATTTCAAGTTACAGCAACGTTTCGTTCTTTACTAACTTTTCACTAAGTTTGATTTCACAGTTTGAATGCAAATCGTAATACAACTGTGCTGGCATGCCTTGCAGTACTGCAAGAACGGCCAGCTGCAAGTTCCTTTTGCAGATCAGCTGAAGTAAATAATAAGGCAATTAACAGAGCAGTAATTTCTATCAGGAGCATGCAGTGGAATATTTCATATTATGCAGTAAAGCAGACCAGAACAGAACAGAGCAAAGCTGAATTCTCCGTTCGACAGGTAAGAATCAATCGCAGGGCCAAATCGAACTTTGCAAGATGAAGTTAGAAAACTGTGTTTATTGGTAAGTTTTTCGTATAATTCAGTAGATGCATTTTCTAAGACGACACAGATTCAACACGCGGCAGTCAGCGAGTGTATTGGGATTGTTCGAAGAGAGAACCGTTCTGCATATTACATAGGCCAACGAAAAAAAAATTTTTTTTTTCAAAACCATTTTTACTTTGATAGCTGATCTTTATAGATTTTTGTGAGCTGAATACAAATATAGCCTTAGTATTTTTGTATCACCCATAGTTTTTGATCAATATGCTTTTTACTATATAGTATGAAAAAACCTATGCTATACGGTAAACGGGGAAATTAATGGAACGCTTTGTTACAAATAAGCATGGTTTGTATTTACAGTAAGCTACTTGAAACAATTATATGTGTTAATAGAGGTTTCACTTGTCAGCTGGAATTGATTTGTATTTCCTTTGTCTTTTTTCTTTGAAGCTTCATGTGTAGCTTTTTGTACGATGAGTCGCTTGCTGAACTCAGTGAAGTGACCAACAGCAGTCCCCCATCATGCTGGTGTTCCACCGGCTTTGGTAGCGTTTTTCCACCACTTTAATGTCCTGGTGAAAACGCTCTCCTTGCTCCTCACTAACATCTTCCATATTGTCCGGGAAGTAATCAAGGTGACTGTTCAAAAAGTGAACTTTCAGGCTCATTAAACATCCTAAAGTTTTTAACTTCTTTAACATTGTAGCTATAATAAAAACATATTCTTGGTCTTTTTCATGTCCTAAGAACTTTGTAACGACTTGCTTGATTGATACTCATGCTTCTTTCTCATTTCAGGCCATTGTTGATTCACAGTTAACATCAAACATCAATTTTCTAATGTCAGGTCCGACAAAGACGCCTTCTTTTAGTTTAGCTTTTGGCAGAGATACTTAAAACATGGTCCATCTTTAGGCGAAGCCTTTACAAACTGTTTCATTAGGACTCACTTTATGTGTAGAGGTGGTACGAGTACTTTTCTGGATCTACAAGGTTTTTGCGTAGAACGATCTTCTCACGAGGTTTTAAAGACTCCCTCACAAGCCAGTTATTTCTGAACCAGTGTTGATCCCTGCCCTACTGTCCCATTCACACAATAAACATGGAAATTTGGTAAAGCCACCTTGCTGACCAAGGAGCGTGCATGTTACTTTTAGATCGCCACATATCGTCGAACCATGAGCAGAATAGCCTACCTTATTTAGCACTATTTCTAGATTTTCATAGCTTTCTTTCATATTTACAGAATGTCCAACAGGTATAGAAGCATGTTACCATGGCGTAATCAAACAGCCTTTAAACTACTTTTGGAAGAATCAATAAACAGCCTCCAGTCTTCTTTTTGTATACGATACCAAGCTCATTCATCAGACCTGGAATGTCTGAGCAGTACAGTAAATCAACTTCCTGTTGAAAAAACTTGGAAAATTACTGCTCTCTCTCTCTTTCTATACATGTATACGCTGGTTCCAACTGCCAATATCTTCTTTTCTTTTAATATAGAGCCAAGCAATTCAACTTGTTCTTTCGTTAAGCCCAGATCCCTAAAGAAATCGTTAAGCTCGGGCTGAGTAAATAATTTGGTCTCTAGACTTTCTGTATTACAACGGAATTCATCATCATCTGGTTCATCTAAATCAGATTGTACATCAGAAAACACTGCTGTTGGAATAGAATTTAAATCATGTGGTGGTTCAGGAACCGGCAAATCTACACCATGTCCTACCGGTCTGATGGCGGACGGAAGGTTAGGGTAGCTTATTACATTCTTGTTTTTTGAATTATGACCAGTAATATCAACACTGCAGAAGTAGCAATCATCGGAATGATTTCTTGGCTCCTCCATATCATAGGAACAGAAAATCCAAAGGCTTCTTTCTCCTTTTTGGACCATTTCCTCACATCTTCAACACACATATAACATACCTTATGTGGCGCCCAAGATTTATCTTCATCACCAAGTTTAGATCCAAAGTATTATAGATAAACCTTTTTGACAAAGTCTGTAATGTTTCTTTGATGTTCCTTAATCACAAACTCACCAGAAATATAACTAAAACTGCCAGCAGACTTTTTACAACCACGATTAGACATTGTACTGAGCACATGAACAGGAAACGGGAAAGTGAGGTTAGGTTGACAGTAAACAAAACACCATCTGTTAATACAAAAATGGAATCGACCTTTTTTGCCAGCAAATGTTTTTCAGCAGTGCTACCAACGTCATCTACATTCATTACACCTCCTTTTTAAATTATTTTAACTACATAAAAGCTGTTAAATTGTTTAAAAAATCGTTTAATTAAATAAATTTAACTGTAAAATGTGAATAAATGGTGGGTTTTAGTTTTTTAAGTATCATATTTGGATGTCGCACCCTAAAAACATAAAAATAAGGTGTTTTCAGCAACGAAGTTTTTCCATCGTTGGCCTGTGTTATGGATCACCATTCTTCGTATTCAGTTTTACTTACAGGTAGTGAGATTCAGTTTAGAATAACTGTCCTCACACACATATAGTGAAATTTACAAGTAAAAGTAGTGCAGGGAAGGCTGTTCTAGATCAGAATACATGGGCGATAGGTAATCGGAATTTACAGCACTTACTTTTATATTGCTAGTAACACTCTGAAACGCTATATGCATGCAGAAACTCAAAATTAAGAGTTTGAAGTACTGCTAAATAAGTCCCATAAGATTCCACCCACAGTACTGCTAAAGAGTACAAAGTATACAACAACGGCAATAAGAAACAGTCTTCAGTAAGAGGTTTTGTCACATACGGTTTCCAACTTTCAGCATAAAACTTGATATTTATCAACGCCCATTAGCAGCTGAAGGTATTAATGTAATTCTAATTTCGTTCTAGACGGCTGCAAGTCATCAGTGGTGTCTGGTCTTTCGGACATGTTCGAAAGAACAGACACCATATCCATATAAGTACATAGTTCTGGCAACACCGGCCATGACCTTCCGAACTTTTACGGGACTTGGTAAGAATGTCTTCCACGAGTAATGAGTGTGTTAGGGTGGGACACTAAGAATGTAGTGTGTGGACATATAAGGTGAGAATGTGGGTCTCGCGGGAGGCAAGCGCGAGATAGTCCCTGCAGTCGCGTTATCCTCTGTGCCCTCGGTGGCTCAGATAGCCGGCACGGTAACTCAGCGTGTTCGGTCACAGGGCTAGCTGCCCTCTGTAACAAAAAAAAACTGAGTTAATAGATCAACGGCAAACTGAAACGGGTGTCTTGCGACGTCCGCCACGAGCAGATACAACGAACGATAAACGAACAAAATGAGATTAAAAAAAAAAGGATAGCACGTCCCCGTTGATATATATTAACGCTCGTTAGCAGCTGGAGGTATTAATGTAATTCTAATTTCGTAAAAGCTTCAGCGTTCTCGTTAGTTGCATACTTAATAAAATATGAACTTACGGAATATCAAACCATCTTGATAATTTCATATATAGCAGATACCGCCTAGCTAGCACACAAAGCTCCAAAGGTGCCAGATCACGTTTAATATGAATGCAGCTCCGCAGTGTCCTTAGAGAAGGATTGGAACGTCCAAGGATATCAGCAGTGTCAAAGATTGTGAATAATGCCTTCTTGTTGCTCATCACTTTGCGAACTGTCATTTTAGACCGCAAAATGTGAGGGGATCAACGCCCAACGGAAAGGGGTGGTTTCATTGAGGTGTTTCGGGCCAGCCGCTGAGGCCTTTTTGTCCCGCTTCTGAGCGGCGGTGTGTCTGGAATGTTTTCCTCGGCCACTCAGGAGAAAACTGCAGGATTTCAACACTGTGCGTCGTGGTTCTAATTTCCATCGGAGAGGCCTGAAAAGAAGGGGTGAAATTTAGGTAAGAGGGGCTATGACGAGCTTTGCATCGTCTGGCACGTCCATGGTAGCGTTGGGTAGAATTTTGATGTCAATGTAACATCATTAAGCCCGCCTTGCACGTCACTTGAACTTCTGAGCTGTGGCCTTTTTTTTTTTTTTCGCACGTGTCAACACCTTGCTGTGTAAAGTGTTTTCGAGCGCGAGTCTGGCGTCGCAGGGCGCCACGCTTTAGCAACATTACAGAGGAAGGTTGCAAGCACCTTCTGAGCGAATTACATGTCGCAGTGAGTGGGAATTACGGGGTTTCGGAAAAGTGACCCTTTAATTCTTTGCGCAATGTATCTTCAGAAAAGATTTCCGAACACTTACTTATGTCAGATGTTAAAAGATTCCTCTTTTCAGAAATTATTTTCTTGCTATGATGATTTACATTTTATATCCTCTCCAACTGCTGCCAACATGAGTTATTTTGCTGCACAAATTGCAAAACTCTTGCACTCCTTTCAGTATTTCATTTCCTAATCTAATTCCCTCAGCACCCGCTGATATAATTCAACTACATCCCGTTACCGTTGTTTTACTTTTTGCTGATGTTCTTCACGTAACTTCTTTTCAAGACGTCATTCATTCTGTTACACTTATCTTTCAAGCCGAATACCATCTCTGACAGAACTTCGTCATCAGTAAATCTCAAATATCTTTTCCTTGGATATTATTCCCTTCCAAATTTATCCTTGGTTTCCTATACTTCTTGCTCAATGTACAGACTGAATGACATCATGGGCAGGCTACAAACCTTCGATTCATATAACAGCAGTCTTGTTTCTATACGTGTTGTGAAAAATATTTTGCTCCTTGTGTTTTATCCCTGCTGCCTTGAGACTTTCAAAGAGTGTGTTACAGTCAACAATTTCAAAAGATTTCTCTAAATGTAGAGATGCTATAAAATGTTGTGTGCCTTTCTTTATCCTGTCTTCTAAGATAAGTGATGGAGTCAGTATAGCCTCGTGTGTGTTTCTACATTTCCCCAGAGGCAAAAATGATCTTCTCCGACGTCGACTTCTACCAGTTTTCCATTTTTCTGTATAGGTACTGATAGATAATAGTTATGCGTGTCAGCACTTGCCGTCTTTGGACCTGGAACTGTTACATTCCTCCTAAAGTCTGAGGCTGTGCCGCCTTTCTTATACAGTGTGATTCTGTGATTACGTTACAAATTTTCAGAGATGATGGGGAGGGTAAATGAATCAATCTGAGGCAAGAGAGCGTAGTCCGGAAGACGACCTAGTCGAAATGTATACTCATAAATGTATTCAAGTTCCGGCTTACGCCCCCGCTTCGCTCAAACTTAGGACCCACACGTCAGAACACAAGCTGCTACTGTTACAACAGTTGTTCAAAATGGCGTCTGCCAGGTTCAGTGCAGGCATGGCATCGCCCCACAAAGTTCTGTCGTACCAGTTCTAATACCCCCAGTGTTGCCTGAACAGTGTCGTAGTAGTGAGAATTCTTGCCAGAAGAACGTCTTGAGTCTCGACAGGCATCTCGTACACAAGACATTTCACATGGCTCCACAAGAAGAAACCAAGTGGAGTGATATCAGGTTAACGAACTGGCCAAGAAACAAAACCACCTCTTCCTATGCACTTTTCAGGTAATATCTGATCCAGATGTTCACGAACCCTCAGTGCAAAGTGAGGTGAGGGCTTTATCATGTTGGAACCACAACCGTTGACGAATAACAAATAGAATATGTTCCAGGAGCCTGGATAGTTAGTCTCTGATAAATTAAGTGCACGCTGGTGCGCTTTAGTAGGAAGGGTAAAGAAACGGTTCTAGTACGTAGTCATTTACAACACCTTGCCCATATAAAAATGGTTCAAATGGCTCTGAGCACTATGGGACTTAACTTCTGAGGTCATCAGTCCCCTAGAACTTAGAACTACTTAAACCTAACTAACCTAAGGACATCACACACATCCATGCCCGAGGCAGGATTCGAACCTGCGACCGTAGCGGTCGCTCGGCTCCAGACTGTAGCGCCTAGAACCGCACGGCAACTCCGGCCGGCCGCAGGATTTGAACCTGCGATCGTAGTGGTCGTGCGGATCCAGACTGTAGCGCCTAAAACCCCTCGGCCACCCCTGCTGGCCTTGCCCATATATTTACTGATTGTGTTGATGGCTCTTCACAGCTGTAGCGTGGGGATTCTCATCTACCCAAACACGACTTTTGAGACTATTTAACATTCCGTCTCTGGTGAAACAGGCTTCCTCCGTGAGAAGTACGTACGTAGGAATGTGAGGATCGGCTTAATCCGTTGCAAGAAGCATTGGCTGTACACGACACGATATCCGAGGCTCACAGGAGTAAAAGCGTGCATTTTCTGTAGAATGTAGGGGTATACCTGCACTTCCCATAATACTCGCCATGCCGGCCGAAGTGGCCGTCCGGTTAAAGGCGCTGCAGTCTGGAACCGCGAGACCGCTACGGTCGCAGGTTCGAATCCTGCCTCGGGCATGGTTGTTTGTGACGTCCTTAGGTTAGTTAGGTTTAACTAGTTCTAAGTTCTAGGGGACTAATGACCTCAGCAGTTGAGTCCCATAGTGCTCAGAGCCATTTGAACCATTTGAATACTCGCCACACAGTACTCTGCGAAACATTCACTTCTCGTCAACTGGTCGAGTGCTGGTTGCGGATGTCTCATCCACTCGTGCAAGCACTGCGTCTCCTTAAGTCTTCTAAGTCGGGAGTCACTGAAGTTATCTTCTCCTCGGCCGTTGAATTGTCGTACATAGCCCTATTTCACCTAGTCGTTGCAAAAGTCTTGGAAACATGGCGTGAGGCGCATGTCTTCTACGCGGATATTTGACCCTTTATAACCTTTCCGCTTCTGCTGTTTCCATTTGCTTGCCCACACATGAAAATCATGTCTTGAACTTCCGTCATTGCGAACAACTCAGTTTGGTTAGGAGTGATCGATGTCAGTACTACAGCTTGTAAACACTCAGATCAGTCTAGTACACTCAAAAGTACAGACATTGTACATCAGCATTGCTCTTCATCACACAGAACACCACCTACACTGGATCAATTGAGCTACTACCCCAGACTCTACATCTCGTGCTCGTGGGGACTGCCAACCCTACAATCTTAGCAACAACAGTACCAATATACGAGGGGTAGAACTTAAATAGTGGCAACTATTTATTCACAACCGATACAAGAGAGTTACATGTTTGCAGCTGTTACTGTCCAGCAACGTAGTCACCAGCGTTGTGTAGAACCCGTTGGCAGCCATGTGGAAGGCGTGGTATACCGTTAGCAGAGCCTGTTCTGTTGATGGTGCGAATGTAGCGGTCTGCTGCCTGTCGAATCTCTGTAACTGTTCTGAATCGAATGCCAGCTTCTTCCGCAAATCTGGTCACAGGGGTACTCCAAAAAAAGAACAGTAATACTGTGCATTGACGGTCTGCCATGGAGGAACGTAATGCTTTAGGATAACACCATCACGGTCGTACACGAGAATCACCATAACTTTCACCATACTGGGGCTCTGACGCACTTTCGGCTTTCACCGCGACCCATAATGACGCAATTCGTTGGATTTACGCTTCAGTTTTGGCTCGTACGATGTGGCTCATGTCTCATCCAGTGCTACGATACGGCGTAAGAAAGCCTCTCCTTCGCGCTCATAGCGCTACAAGTGCATCTGAGCATCGCCGTAACGCAACCGTTTCTGCATTTCCGTCAAGTCATGCGGAACCCATCGTGGTGCAATTTTTCGCATGCCTAGGCGTTCCTTCAGGATGCGAATCACAGTCGTACGTGCTAATCCGGTTTCGTGGGCGAGCTCACGAATCGTATGGCGTCGATCACTGTCCACTATCGCGGCAGCAGCATGCACTTCTTCTTCAGAGACGCTAGGACGACCTGCACGATGCATGTCTGCCAGTCTGCCGACCTCCGTTGAAGACTTTTACCCAATGTGTCACTGTTCTGTACGGCAATGCCGATTCCCCGCACGCCTCTTGAAAACCTTGATGATACTGTCGTGCTGTACGATCTCGCCGGCTGGGGTGGCCGAGCGGTTCTACGTACTTCTCACGGAGGAAGCCTGTTTCACCAGTGACGGAATGTTAAATAGTCTCAAAAGTCGTGTTTGGGTAGATGAGAATCCCCACGCTACAGCTGTGAAGAGCCATCAACACAATCAGTAAATATATGGGCAAGGCCTGCAGGGGTGGCCGAGGGGTTTTAGGCGCTACAGTCTGGATCCGCACGACCACTACGATCGCAGGTTCAAATCCTGCGGCCGGCCGGAGTTGCCGTGCGGTTCTAGGCGCTACAGTCTGGAGCCGAGCGACCGCTACGGTCGCAGGTTCGAATCCTGCCTGGGGCATGGGTGTGTGTGATGTCCTTAGGTTGGTTAGGTTTAAGTAGTTCTAAGTTCTAGGGGACTGATGACCTCAGAAGTTAAGTCCCATAGTGCTCAGAGCCATTTGAACCATTTGTACGATCTCTGGCACATTCAATCTTGATCCAAGTCGGTTGTTCCTGTTTCGAAAACATAGTGACACCTTTACGTTTGACCGCTCGCTCACAAGTAACTGTGTTTCCCTCGATAGTGCGCACGCCGGTGAGTGGGACGGTCGAGTCCATTTTCTCGGAGATAAGGTAGATATGCCAACAACGTGTGCTATCAGCGACAGTAGTAGATTACATTGCATAGTGTCTCCACAGCAGTGTTGCCACTATTAAAGTTCCAACCCTCGTATGTATTCTACTGTCGGAAGTATCAGAACGATTTTCGCTTATAAGTTTAAAGCCGGTCGTTTTCAGACCAGGCTCCGTTACTTAGAATTGATACATTCACCTTATTCCACATCCATGAAAATTTGTTACTTCATCAAGGAATCACACTGTATAACTTGCATACTAGCTTGAATAGTTCTGTCATAGGTAAATGGCTTAGGGAAATGATAGTGGTACCGTAAGTATGATTCGCCACGCAGCGTAGTATGCCTTGAGAGTATTGATGTAGATATATTACGTTAACCGCGTACGTTCGTAGCGTTTTTGTTTTGCATGCTGGTATTTCGGATACTACGGTTTTTTTATCGATAGTCATTCTTTATTTGTACATCACTGCTGCTGTTTGAGTTTACGTATTGTCATTTCATCATTTTGAGCTGTGGACGCTAGAAAATGGAGTGCCAAGTGCAGAAATCTGAATATTTCCGATATTTTCTTTTGTTTGGGTTCAACAGCGGGATAACAGCAGAGGATGCAGCCATAAACTGTTGCACAGTGAATAGAGATAATTTGATTGGACAGAGTACGGCGAAAATGGTTTTCTCCTTTTACGGAGGATCGTCTTGACATCAGTTACTCTCCGTGTTCAGGAAGGCTCTCGGGGTGTGATAAAAATCGTTTAAACGCATTAATCCACAATGGCCCATGTCAGTGTACTCGAGAATTGGAAAGTGTGATGAACTGGAGCCATTCCACCAGCATGCGGCATTTGCATACAATGGGGAAGATTCAAAAAATCGTGGCTACCGCATGCTCTAAGCCAAAAATCACGAAAATCAGCGAGTGGCCATAGGTGCATCTCTGCTTATCAGTCATCATTTGGCTTGTGAACGACACGGACCATTCCTATCTTGTACCGTTTCTAGCGACGAAAAATGGTGTCTTCATACTAACATAAGGAAAGTAAAGTAATTGTTAACCCCAAAGAAACATGAGCTCCCCGCACAAAGATCTGCGCGTATCCACAAAAGATAATGTTATGCATCTGGTGGAAAAGTGACGGTGTGGTGTACTACGAATTGCTCGTTGTCGACAACTGAGACGTCTTGCAGACGCAGTCCGCGATCAGCGACCATGAAGACTGCATGAAGTGATGCTAGTCCACGATAAGCCCCCCCCCCCCCCAACCCAACCCCCCGCATTCTGCTAGACTAGCAAAAACACTACACATGAGTTGAAATTAGAATTATATTAATATCTTCAGCGGCTAACGGGCGTTGATATATATCAACGGGGACAGGTGAAAATGTGTACCCCGACCGGGACTCGAACCCGGGATCTCCTGCTTACATGGCAGACACTCTATCCATCTTTTCTTTTTTTTAAATCTCATTCTGTTCGTTTGTTCGTTGCATCTGCTCGGGACGGACGTCGTAAGACAACCGTTTTAAGTTCGTTGTTGATCGATTAACTCAGTTTTTTATTACAGAGGGAACGTAACCCTCAGACCGAACACGCTGAGCTACCGTGCCGCCTTCGTTCGTTGCATCTGCTCGGGGCGAACGTCGCAAGACACCCGTTTTGATCTATTAATTCAGTTTTCTTTATTACAGAGGGCAGCTGACCGAACCGCTGAGTTACCGTGCCGGCTCCATCTGAGCCACCGAGGGCACAAAGGATAGTGCGACTGCAGGGACTACCTCGCGCACGCCTCCCGCGAGACCCACATTCTCACCCTGAATGTCCGCACACTGTATTCGTAGTGTCCCACCCCAACACATTCAATACTCGTGGAAGACATTCTTACCAACCGTGTCCGAAAGAACAGACACCATATCCATATAAGTATACATGAGTTGGGTAGGAAAGTCATTCCGCATCCACCTGATCTTGCGCCCTCAGATTTTAAACTTTTCCTCTCTCTATTGAGCAACTTTCCAGGAACTTGACTCGACGGTTTCTTCGCCTCGAAACCACGTGATTTCTACAGTCGCGGAATTGAAAAGTTACCCCAGCGTTGGTAGACTGTGCAAATGGTGAAGGAGAATATATTATCGATTACTGAAGCCTCCGTTATGTATATCTGTTGTGTTTATTAAACTTATGGAAAACGAGACCAGCTTACGTACCAAACAAATAAAACAGGGAACTATTTGGAGAACAGGATCAATTATGACATCAGAAACACAATATTTCTTAGAAAATGTAACCTTTCTTGGAACAGCGTTACTGTGGTACAGCTTGCCCCGTACCCTAATTACTCTGGTAGCTTCCTTGAGAGACGCACACGCTGTGAGCAAGCAGTAAGGTTGCGAGGCAGCGCGACCTTAGCCACGCTTGACTGGGCTGTGGCCATTTCGCAGCCGGAGTCAAGTTGGGTTGGTTGCCGTGCCGCGCGCCACGTTAATTACGTCGGCGAACTCTGCGAGCGACAAGCCAGAAGTGGTTCCTACTCAGCCGCGCTCTCCTCCCACACCCCGCCCCCTCGCCTCACCCACAAGTTATTCAAACTCCGATTATCTTATCACCAACAGCGTCGCGCTGCACAATTCACAGGTAATTACGTAATTATTACCGTCTTCGTACGTTGGTTTAATGCTGAAAATTGATAAGGTGATGGAATCGCTTCTCTAATGCCGGAAGTTGTGCACCATGACACAGATGCTGTGCAGAACATATATTCCCTGCAGGAAAGTAGTTCATCCCTCGCAGTGTGTAAGGAGCACTCAGACGTGCCTAAATTGTTCCAAAAGGCCGCTCATAAAAATGAGATTTTCCAGTGTTCGTACCTCGGGTTCAACTGCTGATAAAAAAAGTAGGGTCAAGCGTTTTGGATAGCCCTTGGACCCTTGGGCTAGGGACCATATGTATATCCAAAGGAAGAATCGTCTCAGGGTCTCAGGGTCAAAGTGTGAATATTACACTCTTCCGCCTGCTTTGGCAAATGGGTAAATCGGTTGGTTCCTTTTGCGTTTCATGTGGTTGACAGATGGGCTTGATGGGAGTAATGGGAGTTATGGAGGCACCAATAGTTCATTCGCGGTCTTGGAAAACCCCACAAAAAGAGTTTTCCTACTATGTAGTTACCAACGGACCAAAACCTAGCCGCTGATTCCAAGAAGGCTATGCACAGAAAAGGGCTGAAGTCTTTGACGACAGATTTCTAAGATCTCGACGTCGAGCAACCTTGAAAATTTTCCTCTTATCTTTATCCGCTTCCGGTTTCGAGATACAGAAGTTCTAAGTTACCCTACTCCTACACATAAAACACGTGTGTAAAATCTGGTGTGAGGGGAAATCGTAGTTTATAAACTGACATAGCACCGAGGAATATGATGTAAAGTGTCTCCGTTGTCACCTAAAAATTCAATGTTGTACTACTGAAACAAATGCAATGTTTTTGCGGGTAAAACCCGGTCTGAGGTTCAAAATCAAGTGGCTCTGAGCACTATGGGACTTAACATCTAAAGTCATCAGTCCCCTAGAACTTCGAACTACTTAAACCTAACTAACCTAAGGACATCACACACATCCACGCCCGAGGCAGGATTCGAACGTGCGACCGTATCAGTAACGGAGTTCCGGACTGAAGCGCATAGAACCGCACGGTCACCGCGGCCGGCGGTCTGAGGTGTAAATTTAATTTTGAGATATTTCATTTTCACATAAGTAAACTATCTAAATTTTACTGACCAATACATTTATTTTCGTATGAGTTACACGCCATCCAGCAGGGAAAAGAAGTGAACCAGCGGAAAAATGCTTGTATCAGAGGAAGGAGCACAAAAAATGACAATATGTTCCTGTTTATTTACAACTCTGAGAAGTGGGGTACCAGCTGCGTCATTCTCCAATCTTCAGTACGTTTAAAAATATTTCCAAATATTTTGGGATGCGAACATATTCGCAGGTTTTTATTCTGAGAGAGTAGAAAAGAGTAGCAGAGGCAAACAGACGGAAAAGTAGTAAATACTGGAAGCTGGCAATAGTTATAGAAGGAGCGAAGAAGGGAATGGCAATGCGACACAAAGAGAGGGGCACAATGACAGTGGAACAGTGGAACATAGTGCCAGGGGGTGGGGGGGGGCAATAAAGAGAAGCAAAATGTGGAAGTGTGTGTGAGTCAGTGATAATGAGAAACAGCATAAATGACAATGGCAATGAGGAAGAGGGAGAGAGTAACAGTGAGAAGAGACAGTAGCTGTGGTGTCACCGCCATACACCACACTTGCTAGGTGGTAGCTTTTAAATCGGCCGCGGTCCGTTAGTATACGTCGGACCCGCGTGTCGCCACTGTCAGTGATTGCAGACCGAGCGCCACCACACGGCAGGTCTAGAGAGACGTCCTAGCACTCGCCCCAGTTGTACAGCAGACTTTGCTAGCGATGCTACACTGACAAACTAAGCTCTCATTTGCCGAGACGATAGTTAGCATAACCTTCAGCTACGTCATTTGCTATGACCTAGCAAGGCACCATAACAGTTAATATTGAAATTATAAAACATGTACCGTCAAGAGCGATGTTCTCCAATTATGGATTAAAGTTAAGTATTATATCAACTACGTACTTTATTTGCCACTATTAATTGCCATAACTGTTCCAGACCTCGCGCCAGCCTGCATGAGCTTAAGCGCGTGCCTTTCGGCTTCCTCTCATAGTGACTTGGCTGTCTTGCCAAGTCACAACAGTAGCTGTAGGTTGGAAGGAAAGAGATATTAGCAGTAACAGAGTGCGAGAGAGACAGTAACAGTAAAAGAAGACTGTAGTAGCAGGAAAGAAAGAAGGGGATTGTGGCTGTGACACAGGAGACAATGACAGAGGGACACAAAGAAATATTGACAATGAGTTGGACTGAATGAGTGAGTGAGGAAGGGCAAACGTCAGTAGTTTGGTATGAGCGATTTACAGCGCTGCACTCGGAAGCAAAAAATAGATCACATAGATCCTAGAGTCTCACACCCTCTATTGGAGGATAGCCGTACCTCAGTTGCACCTGAGTACTGCGGAGTGTGGCGCTCTTCTGTGCATGGCTGTGTGTCGTACTTTACGCAGAACACAGCAGTTGAAGAACATCGCTGATAAATTTTTTGTTGTAGCATGAACAGTGTCTTATTGAAAGAATAATATGTGGGCAACCATTTGTGGGTCACTGACACGGTTGAATAAGGAAACTTGTGACACTGTCGAACCGTCGGAGTTCGTCGAAGCATTTGTAATAAATCCGAGACACTCTGACGTAGGTGTCAGTGGAGAAAATGACTGGCTGTCAAAGGACAATACACAGTTTCTGGTGGCGAAATTACTGCCGTTTGCTCCTCTGCAGACAATGATGGCTGAAGAAATTGAATATCAATCTGGAGGTATTATGATACGTACAGGGGAAAAACACAGCTGACCAAAGTAATACTTTATCTGGAGTGCCATGGAGAAATAACTTCGGCCTAACTAACGCTGCTGAAACGTCTCCGTGTTCGTGCTGCAAGTAAGCGACATACAGACCTTGCACAACTGATTATTTCAGTGCATAAAACTGTATTTGTTTTCGGTATACAAGGTGATTCAGCTGGCCCTACCGCTGGGAGTTAAGCAACTCGCAACGCCCTCAAATACCATGCACATGTTTTTCATATTCTGTCTGTCACTATGACCAAAGTATTAGTCCTACAGAAAAAAAATGAACAGCACCTTTTCACTAGAGGCGGTAGTTTTCGAACACTCAAGAAAACGTAAAAAAATGACCCTCAAAAGGGTTTTTCCCGAATAAGTTGATAACTGTGGCCTCCATCGAAAATGTATCCCAGTACAAATTTTAAATGGCTCTGAGCACTATGGGACTTAACTTCTGAGGTCATCAGTCCCCTAGAACTTAGAACTCCTTAAACCTATCTAACCTAAGGACAGCGCACACATCCATGCCCGAGGCAGGATTCGAATCTGAGACCGTAGCGGTCGCGCGGTTCCAAACTGTAGCGCCTAGAACCACTCGGCCACCCAGATCGGCTTACAAATTTTAATTACATTAAATTGCCGACAGAAAAGTCCTGTTCATCTTTTCTGTAGCAATAGCGGTTTGCACATAGCAAGCGAGAGAATATAGAAATCTTACATGTTGTTTTTGAAGGCGTTCTGTGTTGCATAAAACAGATCAGTAGGGGCAGCTGATTCACCTTGTTAATCAAGCTGACATGAAAATAATGTTGTGTGTTTACATGAGAAAAGATAATCTGCATATTTATGGCATCCCACCAGTGTCATTCTAACTTATTTTATGAATTTCTAAATTACCAGGAATTTCGAAAATCTGGATGGTCCGGCATCGCCCAGATAAACAGAGATGAGACAGAGTCGTAACCTATCCCTCAAGTAATTCAATTCTGGAAATTGAGAAATATCAAAGGAAAATAAGGAGAAATTTCGAAAGGGAATTTAAGACCAGTGAAAAGATTAAAACTTCAAGGTTTGCTGTGCACACTGTAATTCTGTCAGAAATGACGAAGGACGTGCGAGGTCAGTTGAATAAAATGTACAATGACTTGACAAGAGGTTGTAAATTGAACATCAGCAAATTCAAAACAACTGTAATGGTGTGTAGTTGAATGAAATCAAAGTGATGGTCAGGGAATGAGATCAGGTAATGACACACTAAATGTAGTAGCTGAATTTTGATATTTGGTTAACGAAATTACTATCAATGGCGATAATTGGGAAGAGGTGGGGGACGTGACAAAGAGCGGACTGACAAAAAAAAGAATAAATTTTTTTGTAAATCAAACTCTGCGGGCATCAAATATAAATTACATCTTTCGTAAGACTTTCTGAATGAATTTGTCTGGGAGGTATGATTATATGGAAGAGAAATGCGAATGATAAACAGTACAGCCATGAAGAGAACATTTTTAAACCTGGTGCTACAAACGAACGCTGAAAATTAGGTTGGGTAGCTAATGTTGAGTTACCGAATCGAATCGAAGAAAAAAGAAATGTATGGTGCAAATATACTAAAAGTAGAGACTGGTTGAAGGGAAGCACCCTAAATGATGAAGTAGTAATTAATTTGATAATGAAAGGGAGGTTCTGGAATAAGAATTATAGAGGCAATCTGGTTCAAATGAATTTAGGTTTCTGCAGTTTTGCAGAGATGAAGATATATGATAGATTAGCGTGAAGGAATGAATCAGTCTTCGGACTGAAAGCTACAACAACAACCGATGCGTTGGTTGGTTTCGTCAGAAGTGACTGGAGTTGCTCTTCAGACAGTCTCTCCGTTATGGCCACTCAGAACCAGTCAAGTACATCATTTAGCGAAACAGCTGACTTACATATTACACTCCCTTTCTTGTTCGCGTTATCGGAAAATAAGCACATCTGAAACAAATGTCTGAAAGGCGCATGCGCGTACAACGACAAGCAAGCCTAATCGACAAATAATTCTACATCTGCCAGTGGTCACTAGGCCCCATTACGGATCATACATCACGACCAGAGTGTAATTAAAAACGTTTCTGCCTGACAAGTGGAGGCATCTTCCTCCCCAGCAAAGCGTCATTAAGGCGGCAGGCACCTAATTTGCCGCGCATCGCTAACGACCTGCTAATGGCGCCCTCCCCTCCCCCCCCCCCCCCCTTCTTCTAGCTCATCCCTATCTCACCGACGAGTAACCAGTAATGGAAGCGGGAGCAAAGCCTCCCGAGTTCAGTCCCCAGTGAACGCTCCCCGGCATTTATCTACATACGTACGCGAGAACTACTCCAGAGAAACTGCTCGAGTGAATTAATGACCCTGACGTCTAGAACGGTGGCTGATAATGGAAAGAGGAAGTAGCAAAGGCAACTGACTGCAAGGTGTACGATGGAGATCTTCGAATCTACTAATGAAGACGGAGAGGCAAAGAGAGAAACAGAATCAGAACATTTTTCTTGATGGGAGAATGACAAAATATTACTCTCCATTCACCTCATTTTCAAAATAGACACAATCTGTACAGCTTGACTTTGTTGTGTTTTAACACATTTTTATTAGGTTGATTTCTTGTCCGTCTCTCTGTTTGGTAGAAATTTTACACTCAATTTGAAACCAACTTTCATATGAGATAAAGTGTTGAAATTTTGAACATAGGCCAGAAGCGGATGGAAATGTAATATTAACTCGCTTTCTTGTCGGTCGGTCCCATAGTGGTGTAGGTCGGGATAAAAAAGTTCGGTCATGCTTGACATCTCTGCTGACCTGCAGGAGCGTCATGTTATGCAGGCAGCATCGAAATCCGTTCCAGAGAGTATGCGAGCAGGAGGCAGATCTGAGCAAAGAGAGGGAGGAATAGGAAATGGATAGAGAGAGGGGGAGGAGGAGGAGGAGTTGTCTTCAATATTTGTGACACACATATAAAACGATGAAGTTGCTGTTAAAAACCTACTATATATAGAAATAATTATTTCAGTAATATATTCAGTCCCATCAAAATATTAAAATTTATTGATACATTTCAAATACACAATTAAAAAGGGGAAAATAATTATTTGAATAAAAATAAGTTTTTAATGTAATGCTTTTTAGATTCGACTAAAAATTATAGAATAATTTCTGCTAGACCCAGAGAGACTCATAACATGATGCAGATAGCCTTGAAAATTTTTGCTCGTGCATTTTTAATAGCTGTGACGGTTTTTTTTTCAGATCTATGATTAAAAAGGTGGTTAGAAGGTGAACTATTCATGCACCAATTACGTGTTGTATATGTCCGACGTGTTTCGTCATTTATCGCCAGCGCTATTAAAAATTTACAAGCAGAAATCTTCAGGACCATCTCTATAGTGTTAGGAAACTGTATTGGGCTAGGAAAAAGTATCCTATAATTTTAGTCAGATTTAAAAATGTGTAATATTAAAAACTTATTTTTGTTCAAATAGTTATTTTGAAAACTTTAAACATGGCTGCAAAGCAGCAACTGTGTAAATCTGAAGAGGTTGAAAAAATCAGCCACCCAGTTGCGAAACAAAGGTTACTAGCCCTTGTCCTGAGTTTCGATATTTCTAAAAGTATCTCCTTCATAAGAGTTGGCCTTGTTACATCATATTATGGTACATTAGATTAGCTCAAGCCGAGCGGATCTTTTCATATATAAAACTGACACAACAAGAATTAACCCATACCCTGGCTTTAGCTAGCAGCCAAATTACATTTAGCATACTTCAAAATGAATTTAGTAGTGAGAATTCATTCTGAAGTATCCTAATTGTAATCTGACTGCTATCGAAAGCCATGGCTTGAGTTTAATTCTTGTTTTATCAGTTTTATATACGACAAGAGCTGCTCAGCTTCAGTTAATCTAATGTACCATTACGTGATATAACAATGCCCTCTCCTTCTGAAGAAGATATTTTTAGAAATATTGAAACCTAGGTTAAGGGTTAATAAACCTTCGTTTTTCGACTGCTTAGCTGATTTCTTCAACCTCTTCTGATTATTTTGACATTTGGGCAATTACGCGTGATAAGGTATTACCTTTTCTGTTATTTTTACGCTGCGAAAACGTTCACAGCATAATGAATACTTGTACCTTTCGTTATTTGACATTAGCTGTCACTTTATATTGTCCGTGGTCTTAGTTTAGCGTCTGGGTAAGATGGGTTTTATATATTGTTTCATATTGATATGTTACATTACGAAAGTTAGGCTGTAAAACAAATCAGAAAACATTAAGTCCACATTTGTAATTTTTGTATGTCTGCACGATCGATATAATTTTCTTCTTTTTATTTTGAACGAGGTAACATATCTTCTGTTTATAAACTCTATTTTACTGTGTCTTTGTGTTTGAGCTCTTGTTCTGGAAGTTGTAATTCTGTATGTTTCATCTCATTTGTACAGTATGAGTACGCGTAATTGTTGTAAGTTTTGAGTGTGAAGTTTGCGTCAGCATTATGAGGGTCATTTATCGAATCGCACTATGTTACCTATGATCACGGGACTTTGTTTCACTTGTATATTTTTACACTAAGCATCTTCTACATTTCATTCTGCTTGAAACAATAACTTTCTCAAAATGATGTATCAGTACATATTTATTATGCAACTAATTACCAGACAGAAGTCTATTTATGTACAGCCACACTACCTGGCGACGTGGAAGTTGATTTTCTCACTCTAACGTACTTCCCGCTCGTTAACAATGACAACATTACAAGCGTACGTGTAGTGACTTAAAGCATTTGAATTTCTTGGGCTGAGCAGCGATATTAACCACGTCGCGTAACAAGAATAGCAGCAACAAATACCTATAATTACCACTTTCCAGGTGGCGTCACATTTTACGTAATGAACTGAAGATTCGAAATTCTGTTGCTGTACCGAAGTGAGGCCGCCAGTTATTCCCTTCTTTTCCAGCGACGCCGTTGCTGCGCTTTGTTTAGCCTGCACACAATTAATTCTCTGAATCCTCGGTGAAACGGTATTTTACTACAATTTTACGCTCGGCGGTTTGTCAATAGAATCGATACCTGATTGCGTTCCTTTGTTATAAGAATATTTCTGTCATGTATTGTGACTGTTTGCTAAACTGAAACTCAATTTGCATCGCGGAGAGATACTGACGTTTTTCAATGAGACCCGTCCATATGCGCAAAGATGTGCTCGCGCCTTTTTAAGTAACCTAAATATGTGCACCAAAACGTATTTGTTACAAAATTTCGATTTCCGCGCTAAAACTGGATTAGAGTGGGATTTTTAATTTTGGAAAACAACGCGTCGCGCTTTTACCGTCTTTGAAAGACGCGGCTGCTACGGCCTGGAATACGTAATGCGTCTGATTCGCATTTCTGTAACCAGGTTTAGGGACTGGACCGTAGTTACAAATAATACTCAGAACTGACTGAAAACTAAGCGTCATAAATCAGTAACTCTCATAGTTGTTTTTATATTTCTTTCGTAACTGTACTCAAAACTAAGAAACTCATTCACGGACGATTTCGTGCCTCGCCGATAGTCGAGTACACCAAACAAATAAAAAAAAAGCGTGTGTGTGTGTGTGTGTGTGTGTGTGTGTGTGTGTGTGTGAAAGAGAGAGAGGGGGAGAGAGAGAGAGAGAGAGAGAGAGAGAGAGAGAGAGAGAGAGAGAGAGAGAGAGAGACAGAAATAAAGATAAAAAAGAATGGGATAGAAAATTTTTGTAATGAAATCTTTCATTAGAATAACACATTCCATGGAACAAGTATTAATCTCATCTAATCTAGTCATATCATATTGCTGACTAGCCCTGAAGAGTCATGAATTACCGATATTTTCTCCAATATCAGTAACCAAATCTAAACTTGAAAATAAAAGACGACAGTTTTTGTATTAAACTGGGCCTCCTATGAAGACCCCTTCATCCCTGTTAACTAACCACGAAAGATGTCTGATATACCTCCATTCAGAAGTAACAGAGTAAAGATGAAGTGCATGATGCGAAGTTCTGTGACGGAGGTACGAATCAAAAATAAGGATACAAATTTTTGTGCCTGAGCGACAATCGAAGCGCACTCGTATCGTTCTTCTTGATCGTACACGAATACAGCTTAAGTATCAATTGCTTACTCACCCACAGTAAGACGTGTGTGTGTTTGACCAGAAATTGTTGGCAACACATGAACAGACATTAAAAATACACGTTAATTTTCACTAGCAGGCCGACGTGCACGTGATAGGGCTTGAAATGGAATTATGAATATTTTTGTACTGGATCAGGAAGCGGACGCACATACTTACCTTTGGAGGAGACCTAGAGAAGATTGCAGTCTTGGAAAGAGGAACGAAATGACTGAACTATACTGTTCCTACAGATTCAGATCCTCGAAGGGGCAGATACGAATTCGAATCACAGTCCAGTCGTCATGGTATTAAGTCGACAGAAATAGCTGGGTGTTATTGCCTGCATCACCGGCTTCCCGTTGTCGTCTTCTCGTATTGAGATTTTCATATTACCCTGAACACAAGATGCCGAGATCCCATATTCCATTCAAGCTGATCCATTCGTTACATGCATCGGCAGCAATGAGTGATAGGGAAGCTGTTGTGAGGTGACGGATAACAATAAAAATGGTAGTTATAACTAATCAGTAATCAAGGATGTTATTGCATTACAGACGATTAACAAAATAACCAAGAAAATCTGAATGTTTAATTGGCCAACTGCATAGGTGTTGTTACCACATTTTTACTGAATTCTGTTCTGGTTGTTTGCAGAGAGAAAAGAAAGAACCCTTTAGCCATACATATCGCTAGTACAACTAGTTATTACCTATCAATTATCCTTGCTTTACATCACGAGACGAACACGGCGTCACCGAGCTGATATTTGAAATACATTTCTGTTTTCTCTCTCTGTCTCTCTCTTTTTAATTTTATTTTTTTAAGAAAGCCTGGAGAAGCGTGAATAATAAGCAAGTAGGCATATAACCTGTTTACTGTTATTTTCATTGGGACACATAATGCAAAAATACAACTTTTAAGTGTGTTATTACGTAATTCCAGTTATTGACAGTCTATTCGTGAGCTTGCTTGCATTCAGTGGGGTTAAACCTATCACAGAAGCAAGAAAAACACAAATATTTCTTGCACCAGGCGCATCACACAAACGAAACCTCGCTGCACTGACGTGTTGTCCTATATATTGCACGGAAAACATATCTGACTCATGTTGTTAAATACAGCTCTATCAGATATCAATTTGGATGCGTACAAAGTGTATAAAAGTATATCTTGAAACACGCAGAAAGTCACATGGAGGTATTCGACTCAAACATAGCCATGACCAAGACCGTAACTGGGGTCGATAGCATCGTCGTCTACCAACTTGACAACTCGAACGGTGACATAATAACCCGAAGACCATTAACTTTGGAATCCATAGAAAGTAAAGCAGTTATCAGTCGGAAGAGTGGTTTGAACACCACAGTGCTTTAATAGGCGCGGTCTTGTTGGAGGTGGTATGCCATTGCTTTCCTGCGTCCTTTGAGTTAACTTACCTAGCCAGTTAATAGGGGAACATACAGTTTAACGTGGCTTTCAGACCACAGTGCAACTCGGCATTTTTCACATCAACAAACACTGCCTGACGGGAAATAAGTGCAAAATGGCACATACAAATCGTGGGCCCAACGAGGGATTGAATCTGAGACCTTCGTATTCGTTCTCTTGCTCTTTATCACTTTGCCACTATGCAGTTACTACTGTGGTCTCTGCTTAGCATTAAAATTAAGGATCTCTCATTTGTGCCTGCGTTGGCACACGCGTGTCCCTTAGGAGACCTTACTTTTGGGATTACCCTAGTATAAGTGTGTGTAAACGCCTTTCGATGTCCACTCAAGGAAGACAAGGATACACAGTCTAGCTTCAATATTATAAATACGCCTAACTTTGTGGATGAACTCAGACTTAGGTTGATAATCATTTTGAATATTTAGCAGTGCTGTACCCACTGGTGTTAAACTCGTTTTCAACCAATGGTTCCCACAGCTACAGGAACACTACTTGTTGTACCTCTTAGACAAAATACTTACGCAGTGCTATCAGACGAAAAGGTCAACCTAACACAAACTGTGGGAAGTTTGTTTTACAACCTTCTTACCTGGATCGAGAGCTTTTCCTATTTGAGATATCTGTGAACGTTGCTGCATAAGACAATTTAAGAAGAAACTAAATTCCTTTAGCTACGCCAATGTTTGAAGAAATCGTCTTAACGGCACTAAATTGTGGTTTGTGAATCGTTACCGGCCGTGCTCTGCCGCGTTTCGATGGTGGGAAGGCAAAAAGCTTACTGACAAATTTCACACGAGGAAAAGGGGGACTAAATGTCTCCCACTGGAAGGTCATGTTGTTTTATTTAAATGATTACAAAACCAGGTCAAACGAACAGTGAGGTTGTCAGTATAAGCACATTACTGTGGTAAGTATGATGTTGCAACGCCCAGGGCTTGTAATGATGAAGGGCCTCTTTAAGTCAGGCGTATTGTATACAGAAGTGGAAGAGAGAGCACCACTAAATTCGACAATCCGTATGCATTCCATACACACAGAAATCACTGTTACAGTGTACTTATGGAGCCCAAAGAGTGAATTGCAGATTTACCGGTGAGAAAGAGCACTGGGAAACAGTCTTGGTTACTTAAACTGGTGTCACTCTGAGTTAGAATTTATGGTCAGCGACTTAAGTGTAAGCCGGCGGGAGTGGCCGAGCGGTTCTAGGCGCTACAGTCTGGAACCGCGCGACCGCTACGGTCGCAGGTTCGAATCCTGTCTCGGGCATGGATGTGTGTGATGTCCTTAGGTTAGTTAGGTTTAAGTAGTTCTAAGTTCTAGGGGACTGATGACATCAGCAGTTAAGTCCCATAGTGCTCAGAGCCATTAGAACCATTATGAACTAAGTGTAAGGACAATGAGTCGGATGCGGGTTTTGCAGCTGTGAAATACTTTCCTACATTATAGAAGCGAATATTAAATTTGAACTAATATTGCGAAAATTTTGAACTTTGATAGCTTGCAATGAAAATCTTTCTGTTTGTTGCAAAGGAAAACAACTGATTTTCTAAAACATCCTCTGTCATACACAACTTGAAACAGGTCACGTCGACCAAATCATATGGAAGAACTACTGACAACGACGTATATCGGAAGGCAGTAAGATACCTTGGCTTTTGGTTTGGCAGTATTCGACAGCCATTTCTAGGCGCAAGTAAATGAAGAAAGGCAGCGCGTTTTTGTTATCAAGTAACGTCTTCATCAATTGGCTTTAATGTGATCTACGAGTAATTGCTGATGTTTGATATTAACATGAAAAGGATTCAGTAGACAGGGAAAGAACCTATTCTTGGGCAACTGCCTCTATAATGACCAAAAGGCCTTAAATAATCTTCAAGCACATGTGTTCCAGCAGCGGTTTGAAGAAAATGATTGTAATAATGACGGTAATAATCGATTTATCTGGTAACTTTACTCTTCACACTGGATTTCTCGAACTAAGAAATTTCCTGAATTAGTGAAAATTTCAAAATGGCTTCAAATCGAGGCTATGATGCCTAGAAGAGTCTTGACATCCTGCTTAACCATTTAATAGCCCCCCCCCCTTTTTTTCCCGCCGTGACTAATTTTGTAAGCTATGAACATCATCCGTTACAGCACACTCCTGGGGCTGGGAAATGTGGCCACAATGGTCTGGTGGAACGATTTATCACAAGTGCAATGCGTTGGTTCAGGCATTTACTTTTAAGAGGCACAAACAGATTTACTTTACCTCTGGTAACCTCAAGAGAAAGCTGTTATAATCCAGAATTCGCATTAAACATCACGTTCCTTCATTCCCAACTGGACAGAGCCGGTTTGCTTTGAGAAATGACATAGCCGGAGGTCATTGTAAACAGAAATACTGTCGCCAGTAAACTTACTTACATTACAAAATTTTATTCAATTTGATGAACCGACAGCCATTTAAGAAACAGGGCTCTTATTTTACATGTACTTGATTGAACTAGAGACGTTGAAAAATTTGGTGCTTGACTGTGATTCGAATTCGCACCTCCTCTTTCGAGGATCTGAATCTCTCGGAACAGTACAGTTCAATCATTTCGTTCCTTTTTCCAAGACTGCAATCTTCTCTAGGTCTCCTCCAAAGGTGAGTATGTGGGTCCGATTCCTAACCCAGTACAAAAATATTCATAATTTCATTTCAAGCCCTATCACGTGAACCCCGGACTGCAACTAAAAATTAACGTTATTTTTAATGTCTGTTCATGTGTTGCCAACGATTTCGGGTCAAACACGCACACGTTTTACTGTGGGTGAGTAAGCAATTGATACTTAAGCTATATTCGTGGACGATAAAGAAGAACGATAGGAGTGCGGTTCGATTATCGCTCAGGCACAAACATTTGTATCCTCATTTTTGATTCAAAAACCTAGCAGCTGGCAAGAAAAACCGATGCTTAACATTTGATTTTCTTAGTTACAAACCGATTACGGGTTGGGTTCGTACCTCCGTCACAGAACTTCACATCATGCACTTCATCTTTACATGCATACACACTTTGTTACTTCTGAGTGGAGGTATATCAGACATCTTTCGTGGTTAGTTAACAGGGATGAAAGGGTCTTGATAGCAGTCCCGGTTTATTACAAAAACTGTCGTCTTTTATTTTCAAGTTTAGATTTGGTTACTGATATTGGCGAAAATTTCGGTAATTCATGACTCTTCAGGGCTAGTCAGCAATATGATATGATTCGATTAGAAGAGATTAATACTTGTTCCATGGATCATGAATACGACATTTCGTAGTGATGTGGAATGTGTTATTTTAATGAAAGATTTCTTTACATACTGGCATTCAATTTCTTTACAAAAATTTTTTACCGTCTCTCTCAATCTTTTTTATCTTTAACACTGACTGTCTCTCTCTCTTCCTCTTTCTTTCCCTCTCTCTCCCTCCCTCCCTCCCTCCCTCCCTCCCTCCCTCTCTCTCTCTCTCTCTCTCTCTCTCTCTCTCTCTCTTTCACACACACACACACACACACACACACACACACACACACACACACATATTTTTTTTTTATTTGTTTGGTGTGCTCGACTATCGGCGAGGCTCGAAAACGTCCGTGAATGAGTTTCTTAGTTTTGAGTACAGTTACGAAAGAAATATAAAAACAACTATGAGAGTTACTGATTTATGATGCTTAGTTTGCAGTCAGTTCTGAGTATTATTTGTAACTACGGTCCAGTCCCTAAACCCGGTTACAGAAATGCGAATCAGACGCATTACGTATTCCAGGCCGTAGCAGTCGCGTTTTTCAGAGGCCAGCTATGGTCACTTCCTAGCCCCCTGTAGGATCACATCGGTTTTTCTTCCTGCTAGTACTGTAAGTGAGATTTGGCAACAAGGCAAGTTATTTTGGCAACTCTGTGATCGACGAGTTACTTCCTGGTGTGTACGGAATTAAGCCTCAAAGTTCACTTGATTTTTCCTGTCATTTCCATTGAATAATCTGAGTTATTATCGCTTGAGGTGTAACAAAATATTGTAAATTTACGGTTTGATCCCAGGAAAGCCGTTGCATGTGGAAATTGCAACTAAACTCGTCCTTTAAATAGCGGTTTACGACTTCTAGCCCCTATTGGCCTCGTAAGAGGAGTGCAAAACACACACCTCTTCACTAGCTCTGTGGTGACGTGCTGATCTCTGAAAAAGCGCCTGTTATGGTTCGTGGTTCCATTCTCGCTGAATGTAACGTTTTCATTCCTTCTGTGAAAGAGCTACAAGCAGTCAGATCAAACATCGATAAGAAAATCGCAAGCAAATACTTTAAGCTCATAGTGCAATGGTGAAAAACTTACAATGCTGCACAACAGTTAACGCCTCGTTCCGCTGCTGACAAGCTAATTTTGGGTCTCTAGGAATATGTAACTTTATTTATGAAATGCCACAATTGCAGTTTCGTAAGGTTTCTTTTAGTGTTGTTAAAACAATACTAACCATGAGAGAGAAATTAATCATCAACGATATATGCGAATTCCCTGATGTTATCTATGACAGTCTGACAATGCACATGCAGTTTATTGATGACATGCATGTAGAAAACTTGTTCTGAGTTAAAGTTGTCAAACAAGGTTTGAAGAAGAATAAAATGCCGCTTCCAGACGACAGCTAAGGTAGAAAATACTTTTCTGACTATTTTGGCACGATGTGCTCTCCCCATACATAATACAAAAGCTTCGAGATGCATCTGCTGCTGGGCCATCTACTAACCCTGAAAAGAACAAAAAGTCGCAGAAATTAGCCTTTTTCCCACATGCGGCTATTTTGGGTTGAGAAGTGAAGGGAATTTTGTTCAAAGTTAACTTCAGCAAACAGCAGAATTGTGTTGTAAAAAATGTAGCAGCGAATGCAATAGAACTCGCGACGTCTTATCTACGGTGTGCGACACTTACCGAGACGCTACTAGCTGTCATCTAGCTAGAGCGCCTCCAGAAGTCAAGAACAGTTCCTCCAGAACTTCCGCATTCCACAGTGCTGTGAGATAACCCATATGGCCGGTACTAGACTTCTGAGAGACAGACAGTTACAGCTTTTCTTTTGCACTGCAGGACGTTTTCAACAAACAGATAGCGCAATAGAGTAGCTCAACTGGAAAGGAACACTCCCTTTTTAAATTTCTGCATCCTACACTGTTGGAAGTTCTGTGTAGTTGGCAGTTACGTGATTTTATTTTGGTGACTACAAAATAGAGTCGAATTATGCACTGGGTAGCCGAGGCAGCTAGTTCATGGCGAGTCGGTCAAGCAAGTAAATGAATGCACTGAACATGCTGCAAACCACTACATGGAGCCTGTATGTCAGAATTCGTATCGAGTGTGCCGCAACGGTGTTATGATAGAAAATGAGTCATACAGAAGAGGCGTTGGTGGTCTGTTGGGTTGGTGATAGTTTCCTATGATAATGGTTTGTGTTCGATTCCAGCTTCTGCCAATGATTTTTAATAGGGGGAGACCGATTCTAATCTCTTCTGGTTACGCCAAGTGAAGAAGGTATAATGGCATTGTGGTCTGAAATTCACATTAAACATGATATTCCTTCTCTACCAAGTAGACGGTAGGTCGAACCACAATAAAGTCTGGAGTGGCGACATGTAGAAACTCTATCACCAGTAACCTTTCTTATACTAGTTATTTATTTCTAGTCACGAAACTAACGCTATGTAGGGTCCCAGGACCCTTATTCCATCTCTTATTTGAACTTATGTATGTCGCTAAAATTGGTTCTGCCGGACGTTGTGGCCTTGCGGTTCTAGGAGCTTCAGTCTGGAAACGCGTAACCGCTACGGTCGCAGGTTCGAATCCTGCCTCGGGCATGGATGTGTGTGATGTCCTTAGGAAAGTCTACATGGGATGGTCCTTAGGTTAGTTAGGTTTGAGTAGTTCTAGGGGACTGACGACGACAGATGTTAAGTCCCATAGTGCTCAGAGCCATTTGAACCATTTTTTGAAAATTTGTTCTGAACTTGGAATGCAACTCAGACCGCCCTTAAGGCGGAATTTGATCCCGTCGTGACAACACAGCTCGACTACAATTTGTTGTTTGTTCAAACCTGCAGATTCCTCAACATCTCCACATATTGCGCGTGAATGGGTTCGAATGCCGGCCTGGCACTAAAGTTTTCATTATGTATTATCAGGCTCTAGCATGAGATTACCTGTCTGCTGGTGGATAATAATTTTGATTTTTAATGCATTTTCATTCGTTGTCAGCACTAACGATATCTGACGGTTTTGACTCCCATTGAGACACAGGACTATTTGAGAGATCACTGTAAGTTCAAGGATGTTACTCCGAGCTGCTGGTGGAGAAAAATTCGGTAGCTATCGTCTCTTTGTGTGTAGTCAACAATGGTATATGTGGGGTTCGATTCCCAGTCAGCACTGAACACTTCGTCATATTATTTCTAGTTCAAACATGCTCGTATGACGCTGCTGGTGCAACAAACCTATATTTAACGTTCGTTTTCTCTAGAATATAACAGCGATAGGTGCCGGGTTGGAGTCCTGGGAAGGAAGAAATTAATGTTTCGTCTGGTCATTTCAGTTAAAACATCTAGCTACTGCCGAGATAATCCGAAACGTCATAGTTGATTGTGCTTCGATATTTATCCGATTAGGTTCTGGGCTCGAATCCCTGTCCACCACAAAGATTTACCTCATGGCATTTCGAGTAAGTTACTTGTTGAGAAGCAATATTTAATGTCTCTCGTAGTTCTTTAACAGGGCAATAGGTGCTGGGTAGGAATTCGCGTCCGTTAAAAATGTTTGCGTTATGAAATTTAAAGTTGGTATTTGCTAACTGATGCTGTCTAAAATCGAGGTATATCACTCTCTGTACGCCTAGTCAGGAATGACTGTTGGTTTCCGTCAGTCACGAAATCTCAGTCTGCATGACCTAGGTTTGAATCCATATGCAGAACGAGACGGTTAGTTGTGTCATTTGAAGTTCATACATATTCTCAACTAGCTGCTCGTGAATAACTTAAATTTTTAATGTCATTTTGTGTTAAATAAGAAGTACTGTATGTTACTTTGAAGAGGAAGTTGTGAATGCGACGAACTTACAAGGCGCATCACCTATCTGACGTAATAATGAGGGTGGTAACATTTCAGGTATGTCATTTATTGCAATAAATGTGAGCTTACAAGCCTTAAGGACAGTCATATCTGTGATAAGGTGTTCCCTGATATTTGTAGTATCGTGGTATGACTTTACAGTTTGAGTTATTGCGTTACAGAGCCGAGTTTTCTAGGGGTGACTTGTTGGAGCCATTTTCAATAGTCAAACGACTGTACCAAGGAGCTATTAGAGGATCTGCTAGACAGCTGCGTTATGCTGGTTGCATGCGAATCAGGCGAAATGCAATTCATGTCGTTCGGATACTTATGAGCACGACTGTACGTAAACGGCCACAAGCGACTGGGCTGTCTGAGAGTGGTAGTGAGGCGTTTCCAGTTGTACAGGACTTGTAAGATCGCGGTACCGTCTAGTAGTCGTATCAAGAACCCGAGGATGACATGCTCCGGGCCAGGGAGGAGAGAAAATTCTTGGAGAAATAAGCTCACCTAATAGCCATCAATTTTGGAAGCCATGACTGTACTCAATGTATAAATGTATTGGAATGAGATAAATTGTCTTCCGATTATTTCTAGCTAATCACTCGTTTTCCTTCTGCGGTGCTATGCTGAGATAGGGGCAGGTGGCCATTAGATGGTCGTGGGAGAGAGGCTTTCAATTTTTAACACAGGTTGCCTACGAAAGACGAGTGTACTGTAAACAACAACGAGTCCTGTCCTCTTAACAATGTGGACTCGCAAAAGTGTAGCGTAATATCGGACCTGTAACGTTTATGATGATTAATCTCAACTATGTGAAACCAGACATTGAGACGTGGGTGTTCGTATTGTTCTGTCATGGATGAAGAGTAGAATATGCCTAAGGAGTGTGAGGGATTTGGTGTTTCGCTTGGTAGGACGCGCTTAGGACCTTATACGAACGAGATAGGCTAGATTGCTAACTCTAAATAAGGAAATGTCAATTAGATTCAACTCTTGCTCCTCGCGCAATTTAAAAGATGGTAAAATCGCGACGTGTTGTTTTCTAAAATTAAAAATCCCACTCTAATCCAGTTCTAGCGCGGAAATCGAAATTTTGTAACAAATACGTTTTGGTGCACATATTTAGGTTACTTAAAAAGGCGCGAGCACATCTTTGCGCCTATGGACGGGTCTCATTGAAAAACGTCAGTATCTCTCCGCGATGCAAATTGAGTTTCAGTTTAACAAAAAGTCACAATACATGACAGAAATATTCTTATAACAAAAGAACGCAATCCGATATCGATTCTATTGACAAACCGCCGAGCGTAAAATTGTAGTAAAATACCGTTTCACCGAGGATTCAGAGAATTAATTGCGTGCGGGCTAAACAAAGCGCAGCAACGGTGTCGCTGGAAAAGAAGGGAATAATTGGCGGCCTCACTCCAGTACAGCAGTAGAATTTCGAATATTCAGTTCATTACGTAAAATGTGACACCACCTGGAAAGTGGCAATTGTAGGTATTTGGTGCTACTATTCTTGCTACGCGACGTGGTTAATATCGCTGCTCAGCCCAAGAAATTCAAATGCTTTCAGTCACTACACGTACGCTTGTAATGTTGTGGGGTTCAGAATTGGTGAGTAGTCAAAATGTAGATTTTAATATCCAGAAGGGCTACGAAACTCGTTCAACAGCTGCTGTTTATAAAATAAATATGATCTGTCACAAAATTACTTAACAGAATTCGCCACTGATGCGTGATCTTCGTACTAACATAGTTACACGATCAAAATCTGTTATAAGTTTCACTTATCGTAATCGCATGGCTAAAGTGAGACGTTGCAACATGTTACTCGCTAAAATTCTGTTCGTCCCAGTAGCTGCAGTATTATTTCTTCATTTTATTTATTAGCTGTTGCTCTGACATTACACTAATTTCTAGAATATTCCACAGATATGAAGGTGGATGGCTGGCCGAAAGGTGAAGTCAAGACGTTAGGCGTACATCCGGGGAGGAATACCTATACAGCCAACGCAACTTTAGCTTTTCTGTGGTACCCCTTGCTAACTTCAGGAAAATGACGAGATGGTTGTCTTGAAAAGGGTACGACGGTTTTCCATCCTATCGATATCCAGTCCGACTTTTTCCCAATCTCTCATGTTATGAACTTCAGGGAGGGCATTAAACACTAATACTCCATCCTTACTTTCCTGGTCATTGGTAAGATTGGTAATAAACTGTGAACAGTGTGTAGATAAAGAGCTGCAGAAAACATTCCAGTATAGACAATGACAAAAAGAAAAATTATGGTATGTGATTGCACGTAAGAAACCTGTTACGTAATTTTTAAGAAACAAGGGGAGCAGACGGCACGTGGTACCAAAAAAGAAATGTGATGCGAAAGAGGCAGAGACAAGACATACATTAAATGCAAAGGAATAGATGTTTTGGTGACATGTCCCAGCATGGTGTCTAAATCAGAAGAATGAGGAGGGAGAAATGGCTAGTCGAAGTTGTGAATGAGAGGGAGAAATATTTTTTTGGAGATTAAACGGAGATAACAAAAGTTACTCGTGTAAAACAAATGGAAGTTCTTGTATGCTCATAAGCAGTTTAACTAGACACTGCTGTTTAGTAGAGAAAGATGTTCTTTTTCGCCCTTATCACGGCTGCTTGGACTTAATGAAAAAGAGCTAGATGAGCGTTGATGAGCCATCTTGATTACGACCGCTCAGCTGCCACCTTGGATTGTGCACGATTTATCGATTTTTGGTCAAGGGAAAGTAAATCTCGCTGGATGAAGTTGAATGATGAATGACATACAGTTCAAGATGTCACGCGAATAACATCGTCAGGATGGGTCCCAGACACAGAGATCTCCTTCGAAGATCGGGTATGTAAGACAGTTAGACTAAGATTTAATTTTTTGACCATTTATACACTACTGGCCATTAAAATTGCTACATCACGAAGATGACGTGCTACAGACGCGAGATTTAACCGACAGGAAGAAGATGCTGTGATATGCAAATCATTAGCTTTTCAGAGCATTCACACAAGGTTGGCGCTGGTGGAGACACCTAAAACGCGCTGACACGAGGAAAGTTTCCAACCGATTTCTCATACACAAACAGAAGTTGACTGGCGTTGCCTGGTGAAACGTTGTTGTGATGGCTCGTGTAAGGAGGAGAAAAGCGTACCACCATGTATCTGACTTTGATAAAGGTCGGGTTGTAGCCTATCACAATTGCGGTTTATCGTATCGCGAAATTGCTGCTTGCGTTGGTCGAGATCCAATGACTGTTAGCAGAATATGGAATCGGTGGGTTCAGGAGGGTAATACGGAACTTCGTGCTGGATCCCAACGGCCTCGTATCACTAGCAGTCGAGATGACAGGCATTTTATGCGCATGGCTGTAACGGATCGGGGAGCCACGTATCGATCCGTAAGTCAACAGATGGGAACATTTGAAAGACAACAACCATCTGCACGAACAATTCGACGACGTTTGCAGTATCATGGACTGTCAGCTCGAAAACCATGGCTGCGGTTACCCTTGACGCTGGATCACAGACAGGAGCGCCTGCGATGTACTCAACGACGAACCTGGGTGCACGAACGGCAAAACTTCATTTTTTCGGATGAATCCAGGTTCTGTTTACATCATCATGATGGTCGCATCCGTGTTTGGCGACATGGCGGTGAATGCACATTGAAAGCGTGTATTCATCATCGCCATACTGGCGTATCACCCGGCGTGATGGTATGGGGTGCCATTGGTTACACGTCTCGGTCACCTCCTGTTCACATTGACGGCTCTTTGAACAGTGGACGTTACATTTCAGATGTGTTACGACCCGTGGCTCTACCCTCCATTCAATCCCTGCGAAACCCTACATTTCAGGAGGATAATGCACTACCGCATGTTGCAGGTCCTGTACGGCCTTTCTGGATAATGCTCGAATGCTGTCCTGGCCAGCACGTTCTCCAGATCTCTCACCAATTGAAAACGTCTGGTCAATGGTGGCCGAGCAACTGGCTCGTCACAATACGCCAGTCACTACTCTTGATGAACTGTGGTATCGTGTTGAAGCTGCATGGGCAACTGTACCTGTACACGCCATCCAATCTCTGTTTTACTCAATGCCCAGGCGTATCAAGGCCGTTATTACGGCCAGAGGTGGCTGTTCTGGGTAGTGATTTCTCTGGATCTATGCACCTAAATTGCGTGAAAATGTAATTACATGTCAGTTCTAGTATAATATGTTGGTCCAATGAATACCCGTTTATCATCTGCATTTCTTCTTGGTGTAGCAATTTTAACGGCCAGTAGTGTATTCTATTTTGTCGCGGTAGATACACGTATTACTCATTACTGGATGTCATTAAGTGTAATCGATTTTTTTTTTAAATTTGATGTAGACTCCTTTAGCTGCCTTTAATTTTCGACACAAATCAAAATTTTATTCATATCTTCGCTCATTTCTCAAATAAAAACCACTCGGTTTTCCTTTTTATACGTTACAGTATGACCGCACCACACAATGTCAAAATATACCGTCTCTGCAGTAGCGAAGCCCTGCGACATACGGTCTACGAGTGTTGATGTGCCCGGCCACCTACCGTAGAGTGTGAAAAACCTCGGTTAAGGCAGATAGAAACCGTAGGGAATGAAATGGCGCAGCTCGTCAAACATAGCTCGATGAATTTCAGGCTTACGAATACTGCCAACTCGGAACGAGCTGGACACGCATTGCATACACTAAAAGAAACATGGCGAGTGACAAAATGTATTCGGTTCTCCGTGCCTTCCCTGACTTGGCCCGCTGAGAATAAGATTGGAAGAGTGTGAAAACTACCGACCCGTAGTCGTTAACAAGCACCGCATTATATTACACTGAAGCGCACAAAGAAACTGGTATAGTCATGGGTATTCAAATACAGAGATATGTAAACAGGCAGACTACGGCGCAGCGGTCGGTACCGCCTATATAAGACGACAACTGACTGACATAGTTGTTGGATCGGTTACTGCTGCTACAACTGCAGGTTGTCAAGATTTAAGTGAGTTTGAACATGGTGTTATAATCGGCGCACGAGAGATGGGACGCAGCATATCCGTGGTGGCAATGAAGTGGGGATTTTCCCGTACGACCATTTCACGAGAGTACCGTCAATATTAAGAATCGAATTAAACATCAAATCTCCGATATCGCTGTGGCAGGACAAAGATCCTGCAAGAACAGGACCAGCGATGACTTAAGAGAATCGTTCAACGTGACAGAAATGCAAGCCTTCCGCAGATTGCTGCAGCTATAAATGCTGGGCCATCAACAAGTGTCAGCGTGCGAACCATTCAACGTAACATCATTGATTTGGGATTTCGGAGCCGAAGGCCCACTCGTGTACCCTTTATGACTGCACGACACAATGCTTTACGCCTCGCCTGGGCCCGTCAACACCGATATTGGACTGTTGATGGCCGGAAACATGTTGCCTGGTCGGACGAATCTCGTTTCAGATTGTATCGAGCGAATGGGCATGTATGAGTATGGAGGCAACCTCATGAATCCACGGACCCTGCATGTCAGCAGAGGTCTGTTCAAGCTGGTGGAGGCTCTGTTACGGTGTGTGACGTGTGCAGATATGGAACTCCTGATACGTCTAGATACGACTCTGACAGGTGACATGTGCCTAAGTATCCTGTCTGATCACCTGTGTCCATTCGTGTCCATTATGCATTCCGACGAACTTGGGCAAATTCCAGCAGGACAATGAGACACCACACACGTCCAGAATTGCTGCAGAGTGGCTCCATGAATACTCTTCTGAGTTCAAACATTTCCGCTTGACACCAAACTCTCCAGACATGAACATTATTGAGCATATCTGGCATGTCTTGCAACGTGCTGTTCAGAAGAGATCTCCACCCCCTCGTATTGTTACGGATTTATGGACAGAAAGACTCCATTAACAATACGGGAGTGCAATATTCACAAATCCCGGCCTTATGGTTCGATCATCGACGATGACGCATATAGATAATATCGAAATTGACAATCGAGTTGAACGAAAGCCACAGTGACCTCCATCTACAAGCCACCTAGGGCAGATTCCAGGTTTAGGTAATCAAGAAACTTTCAAAACCAGTCAGTCAAGTTCATAATCGGAAATTTCAATACTAACAGCACAACGTCGGGCTACCAAGAGAGAGGTTCCAATGAGGAAAAGGAGGAAAGATGGGCAGAAAGAACTGAACTCAAGCTTGTACACAATCATAAATTACCAGGCTCTTTCAACAGTGGTCGACGGGGACGTGGATACCACCCTGACGACATGCTTGTAACAGATCTGATAGCTGAGCAGTCAGTTAAGTGCGTAGAAGACGTAAAGCCAGGGTCTCAATGTAGACCTATCGCACTGACCGTCAAGGCTCTCCCATTTATAAGGTGGTTCAACTTCTAGAAGGTACGTCGGAGATTTTCACAGGACTGGATTCCGAAACTGATGAGATACCTCCAGTCGCTAGTTCCTATGACACATTTGTACAGCTCATCAGACGAATATGTCGGAAACACATCCCTAGAGGCTGCCGAAAGGAACACCTAGCTGGACTTAATGACAACAAACAAGCAACGCTACAGCTTTATAATACTGATCCATTTTCTGAAGACACCTTGGATACTCAAGAGGAGCTGTCTGTAATTTCCATAAACGATTGACAAGACAACCTGAGCAATGCTGCTAGATTGTTTGCAGACGATGCTGTCGTTTACCGTCTAGTTAAGTCATCCTATCATCAAAATCAGTGACAAAGTGATTTACGGTAGATATCTGTGTGGTGCGAAAAGTGGCATTTGGCTCGCTGTAAAAAAAGTGTGAGGTCATCCACGTCTGCATTCCTATTCTCCTAAACTGAGGCACGGTCCCAGTTAAAGGCCGGCCGAAGTGGCCGTGCGGTTAAAGGCGCTGCAGTCTGGAACCGCAAGACCGCTACGGTAGCAGGTTCGAATCCTGCCTCGGGCATGGATGTTTGTGATGTCCCTAGGTTAGTTAGGTTTAACTAGTTCTAAGTTCTAGGGGACTAATGACTTAAACAGTTGAGTCCCATAGTGCTCAGAGCCATTTGAACCCAGTTAAAGTTCGCAACGCCTTACTGGGCAACGCAAATTTGATTTTCAGTCTTTCATGCAGTTTGAACCGTGAATTTATTTTCAAAATCTTTCTTAAATAATTTACTTTATTTACTGGCGATTCATCAAGAACATTGACAGATATAATCACACTAGGTGAGCGTGGAAGTAGTTGCCAGGAAGTAACTGATGGAAAATTACCTTTAACAAATGTGAATTTATTCCTAAAAGATTTTTCAAAACAGATTTAAAAATATAAGCAGAAAAGCACACTCGAAATATCAAGTCACAATTTAACAAATGTGAATTTTATTGCTAAAAGCCTTTTCAAAACAGATTTAAAATTATAAGCAGAAAAGCACACTCGAAATATCAAGTTACAGTTTTATTTAGAGGCAAGAACAATACTAACAGTAGGAGCCTTCCGGCTGAGAAGCTTGCCTGCTCCCTTTCAACACGGCCGTAGTCATGACCGCTCACAACAACCTTTGAAAGAGTACACTGATGCAAATCTGCAACACACCAGATGACTTTAAACAAAAAAAAAATTAACGACTTATACAAACATGTAAACTATGCACCCCGTAAGAGGAATGGAAGTGGTACAACCCTCAAATTATTTGCCACCGAAAGTGCAATTTGTTTTTTTCTTTTTTTAAAGGACTCTTACGGTGGAAGGGTGGCAAGCTTATAAACTTAAATGACTATTTAAATAAAACCCATAAAATACAGACTTACATAAAATGTACAACATACTCTACATTACACATATACCACCTCGCAAGATGATAAGCAAGATAGAAACATATTTCAAGAATTCGGCCATTAAGCAATACATTCGTTAACACCGAATCCGACAAACATGACAGAGGCAGCTATTAACGTGTGGCAAATTGACAGGGGCAAGGGGGGAGGGGAGGTTACTAAACAACCCGAACCGCAGATTGCTCTAAACCTCCCCATTACCACAAGGGAAAAACGGGCCACTCAATTCACAATAACCACCTTCCCGCGGGTGGGAAAACGGAGAAGAGTGGTGGGACGACCCCAAAACAAAGCGGCCTGTCACCTCACCAAGAAAACAAGTAGAATGTAACAAGTAAATGAAACAACATATCTCCAATCACTTAACTTCTAATAAACTGCGATTTCTTGCAAAGACCTGGCGCAGCACCCCCAACGCTCACTCAAACCGTCCGCTGCCAGCCGCTTCAACGGACGCAGGAAGGCGCGCCGATCTCCCGTCTCACGGCGTCGCAGCTCGCCCCCGGCCAGCCCGATGTCGTGGTTCCGCTCCTGTCGCTCCCTTGTGAACCGCGAAGCCACTACTCCTTTCTATACGGCGCTGCTCACTGGACTCACGTGGGGACCTCACACACGCTGACGCTCAAGGGGGACAAATCTCGTGTTTCAGTGCGCGACCAACCAACCGAGCAACCCAACCGCCAATGACCATTGCCCGAGCAACTCGAGCAGACTGGCGGCCTAACGCGCAGACTCAGATGCAGGAACTAAGCCCCGACCGGGCGACCACTCACTGAGTTCTGTTACTGGCGGAGTGGCAAGACTCTCATTTTCTGGCGTAAAGTTTGATCCAAACAACAGACATACTCGCACTCCGATGACAGACAGACACTGACTAGACTCGCCTCGACTGACCGACTCACCTCTACCGAGCTCATAGTGCCCCTTAAATGCACATGAACTAGCAATCTTTCCGCTTTCCGACCAGAGGGAGACACCAAAGCTGCGATTACCACAGCGGCGCCACCGCCAGAAACGGAGGACTACTGCTTCACACAACGCGCTGCGGCGCGCACTTCAAAATGGATTTTTTTTTTTTTTACCACGGCTCACAGTTGTTAATCAAATTTAAAAATATCAAATGCTCTCATTATCTACTCATTAAGTTGTATAATCATTTGTTATAGGCTTAACACAAATAGTCAAGTTTTGCAGTTGGAAACTGTGTACATATCTTGTGGCAATGTAATTCAATGCGCGCAAACTACATATATTGTATTCATCCATTATTTGGGAATGAGAGCACTCAGGGACTTCCAATAAACATTACACATAATTACAAACTTTTATGAATCTTTTTCTTCGATAAGCTACCTGTCGCCAAATGTGTGATATTTTTAGCTCAACATGTTTCGGAACTACACCATCCCATTAACAAATGCTATAAAACAAGTGAACCAATCAATAACTCGCAATGCTACACGTACTGGCAACCATTTAAAAATGCTTATAGAGGCCAGTAGTAAAATCCGAGCAACAAACGTGCACTGTCAAACATAAAACTCATCTTAGAACAACTCATGTTGTCGTATTACACTCTCAATGTGCAACTGTAAGTTGATGGCAGTCGCCTTTACCTACCAGAGATAGTACATTCATGCAAGGCACGCGTCATGTAGCTTTTATAGCATTTGATAATCGGATAACGTATTCTCGAAACATGTTATGCTAAAAATATCACATATTTGACAGATGGTGGCGTAAAATCCTCTTTACCGATGCTTGAGAAAGTTGTATGAAGGCGTCACAACAGACAAACATTTTCTTGCTGATACTCTCCGACAAAATGATGAAAGGAAAATACTCTATCGCTTACTACATTTTCAGAGCATTCACACAAGGTTGGCGCCGGTGGCGACACCTACAACGTGCTGACATGAGGAAAGTTTCCAACTCATTTCTCACACACAAACAGCAGTTGGCCGGCGTTGCCTGGTGAAGCGTTGGTGTAATGCCTCGAGTAAGGAAGAGAAATGCGTACCACCACGTATCTGACTTTGATAAAGGTCGGATTGTAGCCTATCGCGATTGCGGTTTATCGTATAGCGACATTGCTGCTCGCGTTGGTCGAGATCCAATGACTGTTAGCAGAATATGGAATCGGTGGGTTCCGGAGGATAATATGGAACGCCGTGCTGGATCCCAGCGGCCTCGTATCACTAGCAGTCGAGATGACAGGCACCTTATCTGCATGGCTGTAACGGATCGTGCAGCCACGCTCGATCCCTGAGTCAACAGATGGGGACGTTTGCAAGACAATAACCATCTGCACGAACAGTTCGACGACGTTTGCAGCAGCATGGACTATCATCTCGGAGACCATGGCTGCGGTTACCCTTGACGCTGCATCACAGACAGGAGCGCCTGCGATGGTGTACTCAACGACGAACCTAGGTGCACGAATGGCAAAACTTCATTTTTTCGGATGAATGCAGGTACGGTTTACAGCATCATGATGGTCGCATCCGTGTTTGGTGACATCGCGGTGAACGTACATTGGAAGCGTGTATTCATCATCGCCATACTGGTGTATCACACGGCGCGATGGTATGGGGTGGCATTAGTTACACGTCTCGGTCACCTCTTGTTCGCATTGACGGCACTTTGAACAGTGGACGTTACATTTCAGATGTGTTGCGACCCGTGGCTCTACCCTTAATTCGATCCCTGTGAAAACCTACATTTCAGCAGGATAATGCACGACCGCATGTTGCAAGTCCTGTACGGGCCTTTCTCGATACAAAAAATGTTCGACTGCTGCCCTGGCCAGCACATTCTCCAGATCTCTCACCAACTGAAAACGTCTGGTCAATGGTGGCCGAGCAACAGGCTCGTCACAATACGCCAGCCACTTATCTTGATGAACTGTAGTTTCATGTTGAAGCTGCATGGGCAGCTGTACCTGTACACGCCATATAAGCTCCGTGTAATTCAATGCCCAGGCGTATCAAGGCCGTTATTACCGCCAGAGGTGGTTGTTCTGGGTACTGATTTCTCAGGATCTATGCACGCAAATTGCGTGAAACTGTAATCACATGTCAGTTCTAGTATAATATATTTGTCCAATGAATACCAGTTTATCATCTGCATTTCTTCTTGGTGTAGCAGTTTTAATGGCCAGTAGTGTACTTAGGATTTACAATTACGAACATCATAAACTGGAACGAAGACATATGGGGAAGGCGAACCAGAGACTGCGTTTTACTGTCTGAAAACTTACAATATGCGGAAGATCTACCAAAGAGCCTGCCTACACCACGCTTCTCCATCCTCTTCAGGAATATTGCAATGCGGTAGGGGCTGCTTACGAGACAGGACTGACAGTGTACATGGAAACAGTTCAAAGAAGGATACCTCGTTTTGTATTTTCGCGAATTATGGGAGAATGTGTCACGGATATGATATGTGACGGGGTGGTAATCATTAAAAGTAAGGCGTTTCACATTGCGGCGAGATCTTTTCACGAAATTTCAGTCATCAGATTTCTCCTCCGAATGCGAATATATTTCTTTGACGCCCGCCTACATTGGGAGAAACTATCATCGTAATAAAGTAAGAAATATCAGAGCTCTCACGGAAAGATAGACTTAAGAGTAGGTTTTTCCGAGTGCTGTTCTAGAAAGAAACAGTTGCTATATAATCTGAAAAAAGTTTTTTATTCCTGTCTTTAATCAGTATATCAATTCTTTAGACGATGACCGGTTTCAGTCCACGATGACCACCCTCAGATCTTTCCTACGGTCGCAGGTTCGAATCCTCCCTCGGGCATGGGTGTGTGTGATGTCCTTAGGTTAGTTAGGTTTAAGTAGTTCTTATTTCTAGGGGACTGATGACCTCAGATGTTAAGTCCCATAGTGCTCAGAGCCATGATGGCATCGTCAAAAACTTATAAATATAGTCAGTACAGCATTGTCATATAGATCATATAGATCAAAAATAATGTGTAAAATATGCCACATCGTCCACAAAATTATTCACGCGACTATGTCACAGCTGGTGAAAACATAATCTGAAAGTAGCTCGGTGACCCTCTGCCAGACACTTACGTGTAGATGTGTTGCAGATGCATATGTAGCTGTACCCCGGTTACGGAATAACGGGCACTACCAGAAACTGCCGAGGCACTTCGATGTTCATGATTTCGTTCTCAGATTTGGGCGAAACTCGTAATGCTGGAAACATTTTTTGACTATCGTGAACGACGTTTAAACACTCCATATTAGCAAAAATCTTTAAGTTCCAACCACTACCAAAATTGACTTTTCTGGAATCGATAGACACTGGTCACGGAATTTACTAACAAACGAAATACGGAAGGGAAACTTGGATGTAGAGATAGACTTCCATGGTCGCCGGATCTCCAACATTGGCTCGATTCGAAGTTATTGACAGTCTGAGGGAAAAACTAAACATCGAGAATATTTTGTGATGGTCACCAGCCTTCCGTAAGAAGGTTATATACATAGAAGAAGACACATCTCATGATTCATTCATACTCAGGTTTGCCACCCGATATCCATTTCACAACGTCTGCCACACTTCCCGTCCTTTGTGCCACAAAATGCACTTCTCGCTTCCAGTAAGATGCTTTCGGATATTTGCAGCCAGGTCTAAAAGCGATAGAGTTTAAGCTGCTTATATGCAGCTCAGGCGACGTGAAAAGGGCGTCTGAAATTGTTGCCCAATAGCTCAAAGCGCCACTCAAGCCGAGCCGGAGGTTCGCTCCGCTCTTCAATAGAAGTCGTTTAGCTTTGGTGAGGGCTTTTTCAGCGAGATGAAAGGCCGTCGAGTTGTTAACGCGGAGCGATGCACAAAGTGCAGCCCGGCGTGTGTTGTGACAGGCGGGCCCAAACAAACGCCTGTCAGCGCCAGTGGTGCACGCCTCTGCATTTCGCCGGCGTGAGCCCATACCCCGCTCTGCTGACAGCGCCAGAGGCTGCTGCTGCACTAATGAGGTTCTGCGGGCAACACCTGTTTATACGGCCTCCCAGGAGCTGCAGCTGACAGTCGGCGTTCTATACATCAACCACAGAGTAAACTCCATCAACGAATATCAGAAATATTGTGGAGCGATAGCAATTTTACTACTGCAACGAAAAGCTATTACATTCGACGAGGACTATAGACAATTTCCATGCACTGTAAACCAGTGGTTCCCAGTCGGGGGGTAGGTAACATCTGCGGGGCTAAATGAAATTTTCTGAGAAATAAAAACAATAGCACTTGACGTGATCAGCCCGACAATCTCAGTTGTACAGCAGGGGGAAAAAGCAAAAGAAATTAACGTAGAGTAATGAAATTTCGAGAATACATTTGTCTATTTACGTATTTAACTTTGGAAGGTAGCAAGTTAATGCAAGAACGAGATAAGCTATTGCAAATGTGAAGTGCTGGAAGATAAGTAATCGGTGTAACCGTCAGAACGGTGAATGCAACATATCCAACTGTGCGTGCATCGTGTTGCGCAGGAGTTGGATGTCAGTTTGTGGGATAGAGTTACATACTTGTTGGACGTGGTCAGTCAATACAGGGACGGTAAATGCTGGCTGTGGATGAAGCAGGAGTTTCCGTCCGATGATGTCCCATACGTGCTCGATTAAAGACAGAGCAGGCCAAGGCAACATGTCGGCATACTGTAGAGCAGGGCTTCCGAACCTTTTCAGCTGGCGGATCCCTTCTTCAGTCGAAAATCCATGGCGGACCCCTAGTCAGTCAAGAGCACAGTAACTTTAAATTTCAGAGCGAAACCCATGGGAACTGAAAGCTTCTTAATGCAAGTGCCATGTTCCCAATGACCCCCCCCCCCCCCCGAAGTATCAGTAGTCTTTGGTTTAGAGATGAATGGAAACAACTTGAAATTAACGATCCAATTTGAATTCCCACTGTATCCAGACACTTACGAGTGGATTTACTCCCACTATAGCCTGATTAAAAATACTTTGTAATCGAAATTTCACACGATGGAGCTGTCTTCTTCCAAGAGCAATAAATGTCACGTCCAAACTGTTCGCTGTTGACAAGCTGCCGCTTATGGTCTGTTCACTTCCACTGTTTGGCTACTGTTGTGTAAGGAGCATGCATATTTCGTAACATTCGTGTGTGTGTGTGTGTGTGTGTGTGTATGTGTGTGGTTTTTCGTGAAATCCGAAGAAAAGTGTTCAAATGTATGTAAAGTCTTCCTTTGGTCGTCCTCCCTCCTCATTCATTTCAACTGGAAACTTCCCTTGTTGTGAATACGATGGAGAAACTGCGCCCTTCTTCAATGATCCTGACTTCAGCCACCGATCCATGTTAGAAGTAATAAACTGGCCAAAAATCGACTTATGAAACATGTAGTGCACTGACAAAGCAAGTTTAACATTTAATGATGCCTGGGGCCGCATACGTGCCAGCGAGCGCTGTGATTGATTGACAAAACTCGCTCCGCGCATGCGTGAAAGGTTTCAGCGCATCTAGCGCCGTGAGCCGGCGCACAAACGACCCCCGTATTGTTGCGAAACAGTCTTATCAGAGAAGCCGCATTCTCCGGCACTAAACTGTGTATACGTTCTCACTTAGGAACCGCAAAGGCTGCTTGGGGATACGACCTGAAGTAAAAGTACACATGTTTTTCACACGAAAAAAAAGTGATGAATTTGATTTTCACATTTTTATTCAATAATTTTACTCATTATTTTACACGATTTGGTGAAAGGTGGCCGCGGACCCCCTAGAAAGAGCCGGCGGACCCCTAAGGGGTCCGCGGACCACACGTTGGGAAGCCCTGCGTGTAGAGCATGTTGGGTTACACCAGCGGTATGCGGGTGAGTTTTATCCTGTCGGAAAATACTCCCAGGAATGCTGTTCATGAATGGCTGCACAGCTGGTCGAATCACCAGATAGGCATAGAAATTTGCAGTCAGCGTGGATGAGATAACCATGAGAGTGCTCCTGCCGTGATACGAAATCGCACCCCAGACCATAACTGGAGGTGTGCGTCCAGCGCGTCTAGCACGCAGACAAATCGGTTGAAAGCCCTCAACTGGCCTCATAACCAACACACGATCATCACTGACACGGAGCCAGAACCAGCTGTTATCATAAAATGTAACCGACCGCCACCCCGGGCTCCACTGAAGACGCTAATGGTGGTGGTTTGGGGTCAGTGGAATGCACGCTAAAGGGCGTCTGTCTCGGAGCTGTCCTTGAAATAACCGATTTGTAACAGTTCGTTGTGTTACTGTGGTGCTAACTAAAGTTCGTATAGCTTCTACAAATGCAGTACGTTGCGCCAGAGCCATACGCCAAATAAGATAGTCTTTCTTCTTGGTAGTGCCACTTGGTCGTACGAAGCTCGTCTTTTTTGCAACCGTACATTACAGTTAATATATAAAATTGCAAAATATGACATTCCAACTAACTAAAGTTCGTATAGCTTCTGGAAATGCAGTACGATGCGCCAGAGCCATACGCCAAATAAGATAGTCTTTCTTCTTGGTAGTGCCACTTGGTCTTTTTTGCAACCGTACATTACAGTTAATATAAAGTTGCAAAATATGACATTCCAACGAAGACTATTAACATCATCAAGGAAATGTATGAAGAGTATGAATGCCAAGTACTACATAATGGAGAACTAAAAGAGCCTTTCCTAGTTAATTTGTGATTACGACAAGGGTGTATTCTTTCGCCAACAGTATTTCTTTTGGTGTTGGACCATGTGATGAAGAGAGTGATGGGGGGACGGAAGAGAGTGTATAATGGGGGATACGGGATTGGCTCGAAGATCTAGATTTCACAGATGACATTTGCTTAATGGCACAACGATATCGAGACATCGAAGAGAAACTGGCCAGGTTGCCGAGAGAAGCGGACGTTGCAGGCATCAAGATAAATGTTCGTAAAACCAAAGAAATGCGGATAAATTCGACCATCACGAATAGGCTGGCCATTAATGGAGAGAACGTAGAACAGGTCCAATCTTTCCTCTAAGTATAGTCACGACTACAGGAGGCGCTGAGGAGGACGTCCGTAGTCGCATCCGCAAAGCAAATGGTGCGTTTGTACAACTGTACCCTGTCTGGAGAAATAGCAACATCTCAAAGAAGACTAGACTCCGGCTTTTCAATAGCAATTTGATCGCTGTTCTTTTGTATAGTTTCGAAACTTGGAAAGTGACTAACCACATCAAAAACCAGCTCCAAGTTTTTATCAACCACTGTCTCCGGCGTATTTTAAATGTGAGATGGCCAGATATAATGACAAATGAAGAACTTTGGAGGGAAACAAATCAGTAACACATCAATATACAAATCAAAGAAAGAAAATGGAACTGGACTGAGGAAACCAGATGGAGCTGTTGAAAGGATGGATTGGAACCCTCAAGGAGTTAGAAAACGTGGTCGTCACAAACAGACGTGGAAAAGTACGATCGAGAGAGAAGCTGCAGGGGATGGGAAAACTTGAAGTGAAGTGAAGAGACTTGCTAGAAATCGTACCAGGTGAAGGAATTTCGTCACGACCCTATGTTCCATAGGGAAGGACAGGAGCTAAGAAGACATTCCCGTGGCCACCGCTGGCAGGAGTAATGTACAGTCGCTACATATCTGCCAAGTCTTTCTGGAATATCGCAAATGGAACATCCACGGCCTCGTCTTTGTCGCCTTGAGGGCATTCTTGACTAACATCAGCTCATCAAATCCACTCTCAAAGGTGCTGTAACTAACGCTCACGACCGTTACAGTGTGTATTTAAATAAAACCTGATTGTCATCCTCATAATGGCGCTACTGGCGCAAAATTTGAGTGGGCGTCATATTTCAGATGTACAAAGACGGCTACCAACTTTCGTTTCTGTTGGACAACTCGTTCTTGGTACAGCGATTTTTTTCCGTCCGTGTATCTGCAAAAAGTCATTATTATCGTTGTTACTGAAACGCCATCCTCAAACTCTCAGCCCAGCTCAGTTACAGCGCAGGGGAAACGAAAATTTCATTTTCAGTTTCTCGCCTGATTATTAACCGGATTTAAAAATGTAAAATGCTGTGACAATTTACTCATTAAGAGCTACATCTACATCTACATCTACATTCATACTCCGCAAGCCACCTGACGGTGTGTGGCGGAGGGTACCCTGAGTACCTCTATCGGTTTTCTCTTCTATTCCAGTCTCGTATTGTTCGTGGAAAGAAGGATTGTCGGTGTGCTTCTGCGGGCTCTAATCTAGTATTATGAATCTATAAATTAGACCTCAGCAGCCAGTCTTCCTGACTGCTATGAAGAGGATCCAGCTTCAATTACTGGAACAGTCAGGCATTTCCCTTGGTGGAAGGACATAAATGGGCTGTTGATGAACATGCCATTAAACTCATGTGTGAAAGAATTCCAAAAGTATTCTCAGTTATAATTCTAAAAGTTTGTGGTTGAAGAATAATTATAGCAAGATTAATTTAACAGCATAAAAAGTAGTACAGAAGACACTCACTTTTCTATTTTATACCTGTAAATAACAGGACAGCTCTTATGGCTTCCATGAAAAATATTTAAATTGGTTCAAGTCGTATCTCATTAATAGGAAACAGAGGGTAGTCATACAACATTAAGGGTGAGAAAGCTTGCTCTAGTTGGAAGGAAATACAAGCAGGTGTTCCCCAGGGTTCCATACTAGGACCATTACTATTTCTATATTATATAAATGACATGCCCGGTAAGGTGACTTCAGATACGATTCTGTATGCAGATGACTCAACAGCATTACTCTGCTGTAAAAACACTGAAGAATTAGCACAGAAAACAAAACAGACTCTTCAAGAACCAGAAAATTGGATAAATAATAATGCTATGAAACCAAAACTTAACAAAAACACAAATTTTACACTTCAGGACCAAACAAACTGTTGAATATTTAACATAGTTAAGTTATGAAGGCAGAGAACTGATAACTGCAGAATCATTCAAATTTCTGGGAGTGACCATAAACAAAACCTTGTCATGGACTGATCATGTGGATTACTTACTGAAGCAGTTAAATAGTTTTGTTTAGGCAATGAGGGTTCTGAATAAAGTAACTGGCTTAGCTGTTAGGAAAATTGTGTATCATGCATATTTTATATCAGTTGTAAGATATGGCATAATATTTTGGGGAGCTGAGAAAGGAAGCCTCCTCAGAGTGTTCAAGCTACAGAAAAAAATCATCAGAGCTATGACTGGGACAAACAATAGACAATCATGTAAACCTTTATTTGCAGGCCTTGACTTACTGACAATTCCTTAAATGTTTATACACAAAACACCTCTCTTTGCGTTAAAAAGCTCACATCTTTTTGAGGGAAGTTCATTTACACACGCTTATGAAACAAGTCACAAATAAGATTACATGTTACCTTGTTGTTGTTATGTTAAAAGCTTGACGCAATAAATGTTCCAGTTAGAAACTGTGTTTACTTTGAGGCAGCGTAACTAACGGAGCTCACAAACACATGGACTTAATTCATCCTGTACTTCAGAATAACAGCACTTAGTGACTTCCAACCAACCATCTTTACACACAATTCCAAACATTTACGAAACTTTTATTCGCTGTCCCACCTCACCACCCACCCCTTCCCACTCCAACACAAACAATAATGAAACGGGAAAAAACTTTCTCTCTTACTTCATTTTCGTTGCTCATACAGTCACACTTTAGTATCAGGTATTATCTTTCAATTTATTACTTCTTTGTATTACGGCCTCTATTCGCGTCACATTTTGCAAAAAATTGGTTCAAATGGCTCTAAGCACTATGGGACTTAACATCTGAGGTCATCAGTCCCTAGACTTAGAACTACTTAAATGTAACTAACCTAAGGACATCACACACATCCATGCCCGAGGTAGAATTCGAACCTGCGACCGCAGCAGTATCGCAGTTCCGGACTGAACCGCCTAGAACCGCTCGGCCACAGGGATCGGCCACATTATGCAGACAGTATCCTCATATAGCAGTGAATGTACCTGCAAAATTATATAATTGTCTGGAAATTGTTATGTTCGGCTACTTGGAGAAGATTTGCAGCAATTAATAGGCTCCTCGTTCCGAAACAGTTCAAAATTATATCATTGTACCACACAAAAAATCAGGAGATACTACGTAGTAAACATTGAGTTGCGTGTAAAAATAACTTATTCTTAAAAAGGAGCGCAAATTACCCATTTCATATTCGCCGAATGTTTTATAATGGGAGCACTTAGCATCTTCAAGCAAACTTCCCTAAAAATTTCTCTCTTACTTGCTTAAAGACAAATATTTAACGCATTAACTCATTTTTAAAGTAATCACACATTTAAAGCGTTTGATACATGGGAACTCGACTCTTTAAAGCATGATACTGGTTATTACCATTTCACAAGGCTGTATCACTGATTACACTGAGGTGACAAAAATAATGGAACACCTACAAATATCGTGCCCGACGTCCTTTTGCCCCGCGTGGTACAGCAAGTCGACGTGACATGGACTCAACAAGTTGGAAGTCACCTGCTGAAACAGAGCCATGCTGTCTCTATAGCCGTCCACAATTGCGAAAGAGTCGTCGATGCAGGATTTTGTGCACGAACTGACCTGTCACTTACGTCCCACAAATATTCGATCGGATTCATGTCGGGCGATCTGGACGGCCAAATCATTCGCTCAAATTGTTCAGAATGTTCTTCAAACTAATGGCGAAAAATTATTGTTTCGGAATGAGAAGCATATTACACTACTGGCCATTAAAATTGCTACACAACGAAGATGACGTGCTACAGACGCGAAATTTAACCGACAGGAAGAAGATGCTGTGATATGCAAATGAATAGCTTTTCAGAGCATTCACACAAGGTTGGCGCCGGTGGCGACACCTACAACGTACTGACATGAGGAAAGTTTCCAACCGATTTCTCATACACAAACAGCAGTTGACCGGCGTTGCCTGGTAAAACGTTATTGTGATGTCTCGTGTAAAGAGGAGAAATGCGTACCATCACGTTTCCGACTTTGATAAAGGTCGGATTGTAACCTATCGCGATTGCGGTTTATCATACCGCGACATTGCTGCTCGCGTTGGTCGGGATCCAATGACTGTTAGCAGAATATGGAATCGATGGGTTCAGGAGGGTAATACGGAACGCCGTGCTGTAATGGATCGTGCAGCCACGTCTCGATCCCTGAGTCAACAGATGGGGACGTTTGCAAGACAACAACTATCTGCACGAACAGTTCGACGACGTTTGCAGCAGCATGGACTATCAGCTCGGAGACCATGGCTGCGGTTACCCTTGACGCTGCATCACAGACAGTAGCGCCTGCGATGGTGTACTCAACGACGAACCTGGGTGCACGAATGGCAAAACGTCATTTTTTCGGAAGAATCGAGGTTCTGTTTACATCATCATGATGGTCGCATCCGTGTTTGGCGACATCGCGGTGAACGCACATTGGAAGCGTGTTTTCGTCATCGCCATACTGGCGTATCACCCAGACTGATGGTATGGGGTGCCATTGGTTACACGTCTCGGTCGCCTCTTGCTCGCATTAACGGCACTTTGAACAGTGAACGTTACATTTCAGATGTGTTACGCCCCATAGCTCTACCCTTCATTCGATCCCTGCGAAACCCTACATTTCAGCAGGATAATGCACGACCGCATGTTGCAGGTCCTGTACGGGCCTTTCTGGATACAGAAAATGTTCGACTGCTGCCGTGGCCAGCACAGTCTCCAGATATCTCACCAATTGAAAACGTCTGGTCAATTGTGGCCGAGCAACTGGCTCGTCACAATACGCCAGTCGCTACTCTTGACGAACTGTGGTATCGTGTTGAAGCTGCATGGGCAGCTGTACCTGTACACGCCATCCAAGCTCTGTTTGACTCAATGCCCAGGCGTATCAAGGCCGTTATTACGGCCAGAGGTGGTTGTTCTGGGTAGTAATTTCTCAGGATCTATGCACGCAAATTGCGTGAAAATGTAGTCACATGTCAGTTCTAGTATAATATATTTGTCCAATGAATACCCGTTTATCTTCTGTATTTCTTCTTGGTGTAGCAATTTTAATGGCCAGTAGTGTAGTAGCTGCAAATCTTTTCCAAGTAGCCGAACATAACCATTTCCAGACAGACAGAGCCATTTCCAGACAGAGTGCACAGTCCGTACGTTGCAAACAGAGCCCACGTCATTATGGACCCGCCACCAGCTTGCACAGTGGCTTTTTGGCAACCTTGTTCCATTACTTTCCGGGTCTGCGCCACACTCGAGCGCTACCATTTGCTCGTTAGCTTATCTGATCAGTCCAGGGGTCTCCAGTCGTGTAGGGACCAACCGGTATGCTCACTAGAGGCGCCGCAGGCGATGTCGTGCTATCAGCAAAGGCACACGCGTTGGTCGTCTGCTACCATAGCCCACTAACTCCAAAGTTCGCCCCACTTTCCTAACGAAAACATTCGTTGTACATCCTATTTTTATTTCTGAGGTTCTTTCAGGCAGTGTGGCTTATCCGTTAGCACTGTCAACTCTACGCAAACGTCACAGATCTCGATCGTTAAAGAGAAGGCCGTCGATTACTGCGTTGTCCGTGGTGAGAACTAATGCCTGAAAGCTTCTCGACGGACTCTTGACACGGCGGATCTCAAGTTGTCGAATTCCCTTACGATTTTCGAAATGGAATGTTCAACACGTGTAGCTCCAACCACGTTCCGCATTCACAGTCTGTTCGTTTCCGTCGTGCGGTCATAATCAGGTCGGACACCTTTTCACATGAATCGTCTGAGTACAAATGACAACTCAGCCAGTTCACTCCCCATTTATACCTCGTGTACGCGATACTTCCGCTATCTACATATGTGAGTATCGCTGTCTCATGACTTCTGTCACTTCAGTGCACGTAGGTTACCAATAATTGTGTATTTTTTCAAATGCAGGCGTTAACGTGGGACACAAGCCTTGGAGGTCACAGCCTGTGAAACGAATATACGAGAAACATCATTCTATCCACTATACACATATTTTGTACTTTTGCGTCTTCGACAGTAGAATTGAGACATACACGTCACATATGTTGAAATATCTAATGAAAAATCCGAATTGCAGGTAGTTCCCGCTACTGACCAGAAATCGCTTAATTATTCACTTCCCAGCAAATATACGTACTAATTGACAGCACAACATGACAGTAACTATATAATGGCTACTACATTGTTGTGGAGCTACACGGTATTGTTACTGCTTTTACTGAAATTATTATTATTTGCGACAGTGGTCAGACACAAAGTATTGCTAGCCCGAATTCTATTTCTGGCAGTTCATAAGTAAGGAGTGTATCACACATCTGATTTACAAACAATCAATGGTAGGCAATGAAAACCTCGTCACTCCACCCGTCCGTGAAAACTTGTTATTCCAGTAACCAGTAACCCCATGATCAAAGAAAGATTTGAAAGTACATGGCCGGCCGGAATGGCCGAGTGGTTCTAGGCGCTACAGTCTGCAACCGCGCGACTCCTACGGTCGCAGGTTCGAATCCTGCCTCGGGCATGGATGTGTGTGATGTCCTTAGTGCTCAGAGCCATGTTTGAAACTGCATGGATTTTTCTAATCCGTCAATAGCTAGACTTCTACAATACTTTTACACACGTGGCAACTTTCTGTATCACTTTATATTATTTTATAAGAAACCGTTTTTGCTTCACCTGCAAAATTTAACAAAATGGAGTTGCGAGGTTTTCATTGCCTACCATCAAAGTGACCACGCTTCAACAAATGGGAATGTAAGCTCTGGCTAGAGTAAGTGTCGCTGTGGAGAAGACAGGTGTGGAGCAAGCATGTTTTGTAGCGGGATTCTATCCCCAATATGGACAGTTAGCTTTCCTTTATGATAAAATGTTTTACTGCACTTTAGATGCACTGAGAATTGTTTCATCATTCTATAAAGAAAGGTTCTTAGACATATGATGTACGAGCTGTCTCATTAACTCATTAGTTTGTGGTTCAATAAAACATTTACTTCAATTACCTTTCGTCATTTTAAAAATAAAAGTGTTCAAAGTTTAGTTAGGCGCTAATGTAAATGTCGGAGAGTGCGTGAGATACACTCAGGGGTAATGGCAGCAGAATGTTTGGAAGCCACCGCTGTAGACTCTTGCTAATTCGAACTTTGAGAAATCTAATTTCTCGATCAATCGAAATAACTGCTTTAATGATTTACACTTTGTACATCCGGTTTTATTCAGCGCTGAAGCAACATATGTGTTATAGTCATTAGTTTTTGTATAGAGTTTTACCTTTTGATGAAAGAATAATGAAAGAAAAGTTATTTAAGGGCAACACTTATTTTCTTCCCACCACCACCCCCTTTTTCTAAATTACGTATTTCTGCTCCAGGTCACATGAACGGTACGGCAACCGATTTCAAGTTTCTAAGAAGCCGTTAATAAAGTAAATAAGTTTCCTGTATGAGTATGCGATCATTGTGAATAGTTTGTGAATAAAATCGTCTAGACCGCTAAACAAATTTATTAATTACGTTGTTTCGCTTACTGCCGTAATCAGATATCTTTATGATGCTTTAATCTTAATTGCAGATATCTAGTGGCACCAGTAGCCGAAACGGCGTAATAAGTAAGGAAATTTATTTAGCTAGTTGGACGCTTTCATTCATAAAGTTATTACCAAATCGTCATCATCTAATAAACAGAAAAGTAAAATTTACTATTAAGAAAAGGAAAAAAATGATATATCCATCATTTAACAGACACTTGCTAGTAGTAGTAGTAGTAGTAGTATGTTATTCTGCCGTCCGGCAGGTCTTGTCATGGGTCAAGCCTCTTCCACTTCTGTCTGTCCATAGCCAGTCTTTTCATTTCTGAATATGTGTCTCCTTTTATATTGTCCAGCATTTGATATCTTCTTTTCCCTCTTCCCCTTTTTCCCCCCACCATTTCTTCTATTCCTTCCTTCAAAAAACAGTCCCTCCTCAAACAATGTCCAATCCAGTTCCGTTTTCTCTTTCTGATAACTTTCAGCATGTTTCTTTCTTCTCCAACTCTTCTTAATACTTCTTCATTCCTTACTCGGTCTTCCCATTTCCCTTCTTCCATTCTTCTCCATACCCACATCTCCAGTCAACTCCATGTTTCCTTAGGATTTCCATCAGTTCGTCCCATCTGACACAATCAAAAGCCGCTTCAAGAACAATGAACACAACATACACCTTCCTTTTCTTCTCCATGTGCCTCTCCCCTATCAGTCTCAGTAGCCCAATGGCCTCTCTAATTCCCACTTCTCCATGTACCTCTCCCCTATCTCTCTCAGTAGCCCAATGGCATCTCTGGTTCCCACTCCTCGGATCTACCTCTCCCCTATCACACTCAGTAGCCCAATGGCATCTCTAGTTGCTCTAGTTGCTCCTTGCTAGTACCTTAGTAAAATGAATAGGTAAGATGACGATTTCGTAGGCGATTTAACGCGATGCAGACATCTAGCGACCTTGTGGACGGTGCCACTAAACACCACGCGACCGACACGATCGGTGGGAATCTGGAGACATGTTTGTGATCATATGGTGATTTCAAATCACTTCGCAGGAACAACTTCGCAGAGTGTTTTCGAATGCTGGATAAACGTTAACATTAAATAGTTGATAATTTTATGTGATTGTGTCACTTTTACTACACAGGACTAAGGAAGCAATTCCGGACTGTGTCCTCTGCTGTAAGGAGATAGCGTGACGCGAGCAGATGCTGCACCTTCGGCCTCGCTTCGCTGTACTTGCGACATAAAACTTTTTTACGACCGGCTCCGCCGCAGCCCCATGCTAATCCGACGGTGGCGTCGTTGCAGCCGTGTCACACACGCTGGACACCTGTCTTTCGCGTCTGGGCACAGAGAATTTTTCTCCGTCGCCAGCATCGTTTTATAACGACTTAGCATCTTCGCAAACTCCTGAATTCATTTGAAAGCTGTGCGTTTGAACAGCTCGTGTTGCAACGAATTGGATGCATATGGATGCACAAAACAGATTTTTTAATGGTATTGCACACAGAGACGGATAACTGGAGAAAGTAAGGTTACACTGGGCCGTTTTCCACAAAGCGACTGTTGGCTTTACCTTTACAGAGGGTCTATAAACAAGTGTCACAAAGTACAATAGAAGAAAATTTCTTACAGTTATGTACCCGAAAACAAGTACCAGTTTTACTTGTGACGTGAGTACGTGGTATTCGGTGGTGTAAATCGTCTTAAAGCTGCAGTTCCCTGCGCCTGTCTGAATAGTTGTAATTTGCAGGGCGTATGGATTATTTGAGGCAGCAGAATCTCTTAAGTATTAATGTAGACCTATGTGTAGGAACTGTCGGTGACAAGCTCACAGGCCACGCAGTTCACCAAACTAATTAACGGATCCTCTGTATTACTAATTTCTGAGCGATGAATTACCAGCGCTATCGGAGAGCGTTCTCCTTGCACAGAGATAGCAACTGTGGTTTATGCACGGCGGGGCCACTCCATTTTCTGCGGATCTTGTGACAGTACCTCACGCCAACGTCTTATGCGCTACGGATTGCTCTAGTCGGTCCAGAAGCATGCCCTCACTGTTCACCAGACCCGAATCTGTTAGATTCCTGGTTATGTTGACATTTAAACGCATTGGTATTCGCCAAACCGTTGGCAATGTGCAGACGTCACAGGAGCGTGCAACGAATGCGTGTGAGGCAGTCCCCCCAATAGAGCCAGATGTATTTCAAAGAGTGCAAGATTCACCGCGAAGATGGGCTGAACGATGTGTCACGATGTGGCGATTAAAATTGCAACACCATAAAAGCGACACGCAACGTACGACAAATTTGCATTAAATAACCGTTTCCGCGCAGCTGCACGAACTAATTAAAAGCAACCACATTAACAAAACGCATGATCAAATGAAACTATGTGGTTCCAGAGACCGTTCCAAGTCTCAAACAGCTATGATGTACAGATGCAGACTGAAGCAACAATGAAAATTTGTAACAAGACTGAAATTCGAAGCCGGCCGGGTGGCCGAGCGGTTCTAGGCGCTACAGTCTGGAACCGCGCGACCGCTATGGTCGCAGGTTCGAATCCTGCCTCGGGCATGGATGTGTGTGATGTCCTTAGGTTAGTTAGGTTTAATTAGTTCCAAGTTTTAGGGGACTGATGACCTTAGAAGTTATGTTTCATAGTTCCCAGAGTCATTTGAACCATTTCAAATTCGAATCTGGATCTCTTAATCGCTAGGCAGATGCGCTACAACCACTACGCCGATTTTGCACAACTGTAAAGACTACCCTAGCACTCTTCCTTCATGACTGTGATTTTGGATTCAGGATGGAAGCATACTAGAGTAGTCCGAGCAGTTGTGCAAAGCCAATGTTCCAGGGTGGTGTGATGGTTTTAGTGCATCTGTCTAGCGAGCAGGAGATTCCGGTTCCAGTCCTGACCTTGGTACAAATTTCCATTTGTTTCAGCCTGCATATGTACATCATAAAAGAGAAGATTTCGTAACAGGTCTCACATTCAGATTCGTATTTGAATGCTGGTTATTTGTGAGGAGGTCGTGTTATGCCTCGTGTAAGACAGAAAAATCTTCCAGCTCTGACAGCACATTCAAATCTCCCACCTACTGAAAACATCTGCTCACTGCTTGCCGAGAGACTGCTAGGACAATAGTCACCTGCCTCCACCACTGACGAACTGTGGCGCGAAGCTAAAGCAGTGTGAAGGACGAACCCGTATTTATTATATAAGCTCAAGGACGAACCCGTATTTATTATCTAAGCTCGGTTCGACGTTATGCCCCACCGGATTAGAGAAACTCATGCTGCCAGAGGTGTTAGCCCCACGTACCAAATTTTGCACTAAAATAAACTTCAAAAAAGCCTAAAAATGTAATCAGAAACTGGTACTCTTCCTACTGTACTGTAGTCGCACAATGAGTGAACTGTAGTTATTTACTGTTCTTTCTAGTGTTGTCTAGTGTTCTAGTGTTGTCTAGTGTTCTAGTTTTGATGACCGTCACTGTATGCTTCCTGTACGATTGTGCAATAAGGGTAAGTCGATGTCTCAATACGACATTTCGATAGTAAATAGTTACTGAACTAAGTGTGCAGTGACAAGTACAAAAACTGCAACATATTCCTAACCTCACCGCTCTTGAGGAGTCTTACTCAGATCCTCCACTCACCCTTTTCCCTCATTTTGTGACTCGAACATTTTCCATATCGTTTTTCTGTTCCAAGAAAGAACCCATCTCCAGCACCTGCAGCAAGTATCATCAATGACGGTATTTTAACTTTAATGCAAAACCAATAACGAAGTTGTAAAAACAATAAAAAGCGTCACCAAATTATACACTCCTGGAAATGGAAAAAAGAACACATTGACACCGGTGTGTCAGACCCACCATACTTGCTCCGGACACTGCGAGAGGGCTGTACAAGCAATGATCACACGCACGGCACAGCGGATACACCAGGAACCGCGGTGTTGGCCGTCGAATGGCGCTAGCTGCGCAGCATTTGTCCACCGCCGCCGTCAGTGTCAGCCACTTTGCCGTGGCATACGGAGCTCCATCGCAGTCTTTAACACTGGTAGCATGCCGCGACAGCGTGGACGTGAACCGTATGTGCAGTTGACGGACTTTGAGCGAGGGCGTATAGTGGGCATGCGGGAGGCCGGGTGGACGTACCGCCGAATTGCTCAACACGTGGGGCGTGAGGTCTCCACAGTACATCGATGTTGTCGCCAGTGGTCGGCGGAAGGTGCACGTGCCCGTCGACCTGGGACCGGACCGCAGCGACGCACGGATGCGCGCCAAGACCGTAGGATCCTACGCAGTGCCGTAGGGGACCGCACCGCCACTTCCCAGCAAATTAGGGACACTGTTGCTCCTGGGGTATCGGCGAGGACCATTCGCAACCGTCTCCATGAAGCTGGGCTACGGTCCCGCACACCGTTAGGCCGTCTTCCGCTCACGCCCCAACATCGTGCAGCCCGCCTCCAGTGGTGTCGCGACAGGCGTGAATGGAGGGACGAATGGAGACGTGTCGTCTTCAGCGATGAGAGTCGCTTCTGCCTTGGTGCCAATGATGGTCGTATGCGTGTTTGGCGCCGTGCAGGTGAGCGCCACAATCAGGACTGCATACGACCGAGGCACACAGGGCCAACACCCGGCATCATGGTGTGGACAGCGATCTCCTACACTGGCCGTACACCACTGGTGATCGTCGAGGGGACACTGAATAGTGCACGGTACATCCAAACCGTCATCGAACCCATCGTTCTACCATTCCTAGACCGGCAAGGGAACTTGCTGTTCCAACAGGACAATGCACGTCCGCATGTATCCCGTGCCACCCAACGTGCTCTAGAAGGTGTAAGTCAACTACCCTGGCCAGCAAGATCTCCGGATCTGTCCCCCATTGAGCATGTTTGGGACTGGATGAAGCGTCGTCTCACGCGGTCTGCACGTCCAGCACGAACGCTGGTCCAACTGAGGCGCCAGGTGGAAATGGCATGGCAAGCCGTTCCACAGGACTACATCCAGCATCTCTACGATCGTCTCCATGGGAGAATAGCAGCCTGCATTGCTGCGAAAGGTGGATATACACTGTACTAGTGCCGACATTGTGCATACTCTGTTGCCTGTGTCTATGTGCCTGTGGTCTGTCAGTGTGATCATGTGATGTATCTGACCCCAGGAATGTGTCAATAAAGTTTCCCCTTCCTGGGACAATGAATTCACGGTGTTCTTATTTCAATTTCCAGGAGTGTATTTAGAAAGCAACATTCATATTCATTTGTTCTTAAACATATAGTTTGAAACTTGCACAGGGCTATTCCGTGATGAAGTAACGAACGTTGAGGTAAGATGGAGAAGAGTGAAGTATTAATCTGAGGTATTGGTAAATGGAAATGAGCGTATGGCATCGTTGGCCGGGAGGCCCCATTCGGGGAAGTTCGGCTCAAGTGCAAGTCTTATTTCATTCGACGCCACATCGGGTGACTTGCGCCCCGGTTATTACGATGAAATAATGATGAGGACAACACAACACCCAGTCCACGAGTGGAGAAAATCTCCAACCCGGCCGGGGGTCGAACCAGGACCCGCTTTCGTGGGAGGCAAGCACGTCACCATCCAGCTAAGCAGGCGGACTGAGGTAATGGTGCCTCGTCTGGAAACTACCGAAACGAAAGTTATGAACGCAAATCTTTCTGATGGTTCTGACAGTGGATCTCTCCTAATCTACATCTACATGATTACTCCGCAATTCGCAATAAAGTGCCTGCCAGATGGTTCATCGAACCACCTTTAAGCTACTTCTCTACCGTTCCACTCTCGAATAGGGAAGAGAAACACTGACCTCTTTCCGTGAGAGCTCTGATTTCTCTTATTTTAGTGCGATGGTTATTTCTCCCTATGTAGACGGGCGCCAACAATATATTTTCACACTCTGAGGAAAAAGTTGGTGATCGAAATTTGATGACAGGGTTCTACCGCAGCGAGAAACGCCTTTAATGACTGCCACCCCAATTCGTGTATCTTTTCCGTGCCACTCTCCCTTATTTCGCGAAAATATAAAACGAGGTGTGCTCTTTTCAACTTTATCGATGTCCTCCGTCACTCCTATCTGATGCGGATCACACACTGCACGGAAATACTCCAAAAGAGGACGTACAAGCATAGTGTACGCATTCTTTGTAGTAGGCCTGTTGCTCTTTCTAAGTTCTCTGACAATAAATCGTAGTCTTTTCTTTGCATTCCCGACATATATCCAATGTGATTGTTCCACTTTAAATTATTATCAATTGTAATCCCTACGTACTTAGGCAAATTTACAGCTTTTAGATTTGTGTTATTTATGTGTAACCTTATTTTAGCGGAATCCCGTTATTACGCATACAGATTGTTTTGTTTGGCAGGAGAGCCAACACCGTGTTACTAGACGAGGCCGAAAGGCACGCGTTTTAGCTCACGCAGGCTGGCGTGAGGTCTGGAACAGGACAAGGAAATTAGAATTTAGAAAAAAGGACGTAGCTGGTGGAATACTTAACTTTAATCCGTTAATGAAGAACGTCGGTCTTGACGGTACATGATTCATAATATCAATAGTAACTGATACTGGCGCCTTGCTAGGTCGTAGCAAATGACGTAGCTGAAGGCTATGTTAAACTATCGTCTCGGCAAGTGAGAACGTATTTTGTCAGTGAACCATCGCTAGCAATGTCGATTGTACAACTGGGCGAGTGCTAGGAAGTCTCTCTAGACCTGCCGTGTGGCGGCGCTCGGTCGGCAATCACTGATAGTGGCGACACGCGGGTCCGACGTATACTAACGGACCGCGGCCGATTTAAAGGCTACCACCTAGCAAGTGTGGTGTCTGGTGGTGACACCACACAGATTTCTTGTCTAAATCATTTTGCAAATCGTTTTGATCATCTGATGACTTAACGTGACGGTAAATGACAGAATCATTTGCAAACAATCTATTAGGGCTGCTCAGTTTGTCTCCTAAATCGTTTAGGTACATCAGAAACAACAGATGGCCTACAAAACTTTCCTGGGGAACGCCAGATATTTATCACTTCTGTTTTACTCGATGGTTTTTCCGTCAGTTATTTCGAACTTCGACTTTTCTGACAGGAAAATACACTCCTGGAAATTGAAATAAGAACACCGTGAATTCATTGTCCCAGGAAGGGGAAACTTTATTGACACATTCCTGGGGTCAGATACATCACATGATCACACTGACAGACCCACAGGCACATAGACACAGGCAACAGAGCATGCACAATGTCGGCACTAGTACAGTGTATATCCACCTTTCGCAGCAATGCAGGCTGCTATTCTCCCATGGAGACGATCGTAGAGATGCTGGATGTAGTCCTGTGGAACGGCTTGCCATGCCATTTCCACCTGGCGCCTCAGTTGGACCAGCGTTCGTGCTGGACGTGCAGACCGCGTGAGACGACGCTTCATCCAGTCCCAAACATGCTCAATGGGGGACAGATCCGGAGATCTTGCTGGCCAGGGTAGTTGACTTACACCTTCTAGAGCACGTTGGGTGGCACGGGATATATGCGGACGTGCATTGTCCTGTTGGAACAGCAAGTTCCCTTGCCGGTCTAGGAATGGTAGAATGATGGGTTCGATGACGGTTTGGATGTACCGTGCACTATTCAGTGTCCCCTCGACGATCACCAGTGGTGTACGGCCAGTGTAGGAGATCGCTCCCCACACCATGATGCCCGGTGTTGGCCCTGTGTGCCTCGGTCGTATGCAGTCCTGATTGTGGCGCTCACCTGCACGGCGCCAAACACGCATACGACCATCATTGGCACCAAGACAGAAGCGACTCTCATCGCTGAAGACGACACGTCGCCATTCGTCCCTCCATTCACGCCTGTCGCGACACCACTGGAGGCGGGCTGCACGATGTTGGGGCGTGAGCGGAAGACGGCCTAACGGTGAGCGGGACCGTAGCCCAGCTTCATGGAGACGGTTGCGAATGGTCCTCGCCGATACCCCAGGAGCAACAGTGTCCCTAATTTGCTGGGAAGTGGCGGTGCGGTCCCCTACGGCACTGCGTAGGATCCTACGGTCTTGGCGTGCATCCGTGCGTCGCTGCGGTCCGGTCCAAGGTCGACGGGCACGTGCACCTTCCGCCGACCACTGACGACAACATCGATGTACTGTGGAGACCTCACGCCCCACGTGTTGGGCAATTCGGCGGTACGTCCACCCGGCCTCCCGCATGCCCACTATACGCCCTCGCTCAAAGTCCGTCAACTGCACATACGGTTCACGTCCACGCTGTCGCGGCATGCTACCAGTGTTAAAGACTGCGATGGAGCTCCGTATGCCACGGAAAACTGGCTGACACTGACGGCGGCGGTGCACAAATGCTGCGCAGCTAGCGCCATTCGACGGCCAACACCGCGGTTCCTGGTGTGTCCGCTGTGCCGTGCGTGTGATCATTGCTTGTACAGCCCTCTCGCAGTGTCCGGAGCAAGTATGGTGGGTCTGACACACCGGTGTCAATGTGTTCTTTTTTTCATTTCCAGGAGTGTACGAATTCAGTCACACAGCTGAGACAACACTTCATATTCAAGCTATTTTATTAGAAGTCGTTTGTAAGGAACGGTGCAAAAATATGGAGTCAATATGACGCCACCTAGCAATAGCACTCATTATTTCCTGAGAGTAAAGAGCTAATTGTATTTGACAAGAACGACATTTTCTGAATCCGTATTGGCTACTTTTCAATAAATCGTTTCCTTCGAGGTGATTCGTAATGTTCACATCACAGTATATTTTCCAAAATCCTATGGAAAATCGCCGTTAGCGACATGGGTTTGTAATTCAGCACATTACTTCTGTTTCCTTTCTTGAGTACTCGTGTGACTTGAGCAAGTTTCCAGTCTTTGTGTACGGATCTTCCTAAGAACAAGCTGTAGTGTATGATAGCTAAGTATGTACAAGGTAACGTTGACCACGTCACTGTATGGAGAGTGCTACGGGAGAACCAGTTGTTTCCGTACCATGTACAGCGTGTGCAGGCACTATCAGCAGCTGATTGGCCTCCACGGGTACACTTCTGCGAATGGTTCATCCAACAATGTGTCAATCCTCATTTCAGTGCAAATGTTCTCTTTACGGATGAGGCTTCGTTTCAACGTGATCAAATTGTAAATTTTCACAATCAGCATGTGTGGGCTGACGAGAATCCGCAAGCAATTGTGCAATCACGTCATCAACACAGATTTTCTGTGAACGTTTGGGCAGGCATTGTTGGTGATGTCTTGATTGGGCCCCATGTTCTTCCACCTACGCTCAATGGAGCACGTTATCATGATTTCATACGGGATACTCTACCTGTGCTGCTAGAACATGTGCCTTTACAAGTATAACATGTGGTTCATGCACGATGGAGCTCCTGCACATTTCATTCGAAGTGTTCTTACGCTTCTCAACAACAGATACGGTGACCGATGGATTGGTAGAGGCGAACCAATTCCATGGCCTCCACGCTATCCTTACCTCAACCCTCTTGACTTTCATTTGTGGGGGCATTTGAAAGCTCTTGTCTACGCAACCCCGGTACCAAATGTAGAGACTCTTCGTGCTCGTATTGTGGACGTCTGTGATACAATACGCCATTCCATGATTAATGTGATTTGAAGAAAAGTAATAAAATGAGCTCTAACATGGAAAGTAAGCGTTTCCGGACACATGTCCATATAACATATTTTCTTTCTTTGTGTGTGAGGAATGTTTCCTGAAAGTTTGGCCGTACCTTTTTGTAACACCATATATATGAATATATGTAATATAATGGATTACATGATATTTTGGCATATGGTGTTCACAAAATTACTGTTATAGGACATTTCTGCAGCAACGCATAAGAAAGATGAAACTAAAGTGTGTATTGTAATCAAGTGAAAAACTGTAACTAATATATCAGTCACCGTTCGTATTGTCAGTGAGCACACTCGGCACAACTTAGGGCTCTATGTTCATTACAGACCGCCCTTTTACAATCCTGGCAACAATTTTTTGTTTTTCTGTCTCTTTTCCTTGAACATGATGAACATCTCACTTTGCTGGTTACAGGTTCTGGCCTGTCTGGCGCCACAGTATCTACTTCCAATATTTCTTCTAGAGTTCTCTTCACATTCCTTCGTAGTGTAGGTATATCCAATCTATTACTTAGATGAAGCGCAATTAAGTTCCATGCCAGTTCATGCAGAAATTTCCTTCATGGTTTCTTTACTTCAGTGCCATGGTGTTTATCCCACTTTGATCCTCATAGGTCATCTTGTTGCACGTGCAGAGTTGTAAGTTTTGCAGAGCTGATCATAAGTATCAGTATCACCTTTTGTTTTGTTGTATGAAGTTATCATTTCAGGTTTTCTTGTTGCTTTGTCGATGTCCTTTGAGTAGTGCGTGGTAGACAGCAGGAGTACAACTTTATTCTTCCTTCACACCAAAGGCAAATCGTCTTTTTCCGACATTTTGAGAACGTAAAAATGATTGAGGTATTTCAGGCCGGCCGCGGTGGCCGTGCGGTTCTAGGTGCTCAGTCCGGAACGGCGTGACTGCTACGGTCGCAGGTTTGAATCCTGCCTCGGGCATGGACGTGTGTGGTGTCCTTAGGTTAATTAGGTTTAAGTAGTTCTAAGTTCTAGGGGACTGATGACCACAGATGTTAAGTTCCAAAGTGCTCAGAGCCAATTGAACCATTTGGTATTTCAGGTTAATTTTTTTATAGTTCCCAACATTTTCAAACCAAAGTTTTCAATCATTCTCTGATAAAGAGGAACTGACGTAAACCGGTTGTCAACAGTCAGGTTCCTCTTAGTGCCATGAATGAGTTCTGATAACTTTCTCACATAATAAGATGGGACAGGTTCAAAATTGGAAATTTGTGGTGAGGGCTATGTAACCAAACTGTTAAGGTCATCGGTCCCTAAGCTTATGCCCCACTTAATCTAAATTAGGACAGGTCCATTTTTTTCTGTTAATACCTTACAAATGTATGGAATACCGTTTAGCACGTAATAAGTCTTGGAATCATTCAACATCGGAATCTTAATTCCATATTTGTCCGGTTCTGAAGACATGTATATTCTGAATGGGTATCTGCCACGAAAGCCAATTAGCTGCTCGTCTGTTGTACAGCATTCGAAAGGGGAGTATAAGGATTTGCAGCTATCAGTAAATTTAGTCCAGATGCCCCAAATGAGTGCAAATTTGTCTTCCTGTTTTTTTTTTTTTTGCATTCCGGCTGCTTTGTCATCAAATCTTAGACAGCTAGTCAAAAACTGAAATCACCTTTGAACATTGTAGCGCGAAACAGGGCATTGCCAAATTTAGGAAACCAAAGTTCTTCTAAATTTGTGTGAGCAGCTATGTTTACGCCGCAGAGATACAAGATTCCAGTGACTGCTCTTAGCTTTACAACATTTGTAATGTTATGGTAACTTTCGAGGTTTCCGATTGAAGAAGGTTTGCGAGTAATTTCGTCGTTCGTGTAAGTGGCAATCTCGTCCAGTATTTCATCTGTCACTAAAAACTGCAATGCTCCAATTGAACTAGAAATAGACTCTCCTTGACCTTTTGGTCCTGGGAGGTGAATAACTAAATTTCTGGATTTAGTTCTTCCTTACTTAGTGTAGTTGAAGACCTCTTCTAGCCGTTCTTACCTAGAAGGATGTTTCAATTGGAAGAACTACCACGACAATCAACATCGTCTTCTCTACTCTCTTCCGCAACTGATGGTTCCTATATTTCGACAAAATCGGGATCTTCATCAGATTCTAGGCCTCCAAATGAATTGTCTTCCAGGTCCAACTCGTCATAAGAGCCTTGTATATATCGTCTTCTGTTACAAATCGTTTACTCATTGTCGCTGAAAAATAAAATAAGATAAAATGGGGCTACATTGAAAGGAAACAGTTATAAGTTACACACAATATATATTTCAGTATTGTATACCTACCAAGTTATTATTTTCAATCTGCGTAAATGAGCTACACGGGACGCACATTGGCGTACTGAAGACCCCAAGGACGTTCAACAATTTTTACAGCTTGACACTACCGCAACAACATTGCAAATGTTTGAATTAACATCGCATACATGTAGGCAGAGTTACCAACCTAATTTACACTAAGTTTCAATAAATTGTAGCCAACATACTCTTTGTAACTTCCTGGCAGATTAAAACTGTGTGCCGAACCGAGACTCGAACTCTGGACCTTTTCCTTTCGCGGGCAAGTGCTCTACCAACTGAGCTACCTAAGGACGACTCACGCCCCGTCCTCACAGATGTACTTCTGCCAGTACCTCGTCTCCTACCTTCCAACTTTACAGAAGCTCTCCTGCGAACCAAGCAGAACTAGCACTCCTGAAAGAAAGGATATTGCGGAGACATGGCTTAGCCACAGCCTGGGGGATGTTTCCAGAATGAGATTTTCACTCCGCTGCAGAGTGAAAGTCTCATTCTAAATACTCTTTGTAATACACAATAAAAATTACGCTGGGGTCCATAGGATCCCAATGTATGGTGGGACACTTAAAAGAACTACTGTCCCCTTTAAGCGCTGACCTAATTAAGTATATACGCTTGCATCTAAGGCTGCAGCGAACTTACCAAAGGCCATTGCTCTGAAGACGGCGTACAGTTTGAACCTGCTATCCCATTTTACCTCGGGCGCTCTCGTGAGCGCCCTGCTCGCTCAACCGCCTCCAGCGCTAGTGGTACCGCTGAGGCAGCCAGGAATACCTGTATTCCATATTCTGGGAGAAGCTAGTAAGGACCAACCAGGAAAAAATCGCCTAGTAAACATGGCCTCCAACATGCATAGCTTAAGAGCTATGAGCACTTGTTCATCTACGCTAGTGTGAAAAGCATCTCTTCTCTTCTGGTGAACAGGTGCTCAGAGCTCTAAAGGTATGCATTTTTTGAGAAAACGTCTACTATAATCCGTTCATCATAAGAATAAACCTCATGTAAACGTTACTCTATATATTCTTCCGCGTTTTCTGGAACCTCACTGGATTTCGTTTCACGTGGAGTGGAAGCCAAGATGTCTCGAGTACACACAAGTATGATAATTAGGATAGGTTTTATAGTGTGCGCTACGCGTGCATCAACTCAGCGATAATACGGGGCAACAGCTTTACCGGCGCATTTAACTTGGACAGCACTTGCGAAAAAAATGGCTCTGAGCACTATTGGAATTAACAACTGAGGTCATCAGTCCCCTAGAACTGAGAACTACTTAAACCTAACTAACCTAAGGACATCACACACATCCATGCCCCAGGCAGGATTCTAACCTGCGACTGTAGGGCACTTGCGAGGCAAGAGATCCAAATAACCTGCAGTGATATGAACAGTTGCAGTAAAGACGTAACAAGAGACTAGCAGAGAACAGTATAGATTTGAATGTCATTTAATTTTTAACGAGAAGGAAATATGGTAAAACTCAATCGATGAACTTCTCAGGTGACCGGACGGAAAACATAACATGATCTTGGTCTTAGTTAACATAGAATGATGAAAATTCCTGACTTTAACAAGGGTAATTTTTCTGCATGACCTATGAGTAGCAAAAAAACGCACTCCTGGGACTTCACCATGTAGTTATATATTGAAGCCACTGAAGGTATTACAGTCAGTCGTCTGGTAATCTCTGAACTCCTTCCATGTCGGACTCCCAGGAATACATTTCATTACTGATATTTTGATAACGAGGAGATCAGCAACAGAATCCCAAGCCACAATAAAATGCATATTTCCTCCTCCTCCTTTATGTCCAGCAGTTCTGCGTTTCGACATCGTTCGGCAGCGCATTAGTTTCAGTATATTTGCCAGCTTAAATGTGTTGTTATTAACTTAGCTCCAGATCAGTTCTGCTGGGTTTCAGATTGCAATGTTAGGTTGACAACTCTAAAAATGCAGTATTTGTAGAGTGTGCTCGATGCCGTGAAAATTATTGTTCTACATGCTTCTACGATGCTTATCGATTTGGCTCGAGTGAGATCTTATCTGTCCTACAAGTACTCCGTCTTCAGGCTGCAAGTGGTCCATCAGGACCATCCCACCGCCATGTCATCCTCAGATGAGGATGCTGATAGGAGGGGCATGTGGTCAGCACACCGCTTTCAATGGTTATCTTTGACCAGACCCACTACTATTCGGTCGAGTAGCTCCTTAATTGGCATCACGAGGCTGACTGCACCCCGAAAAATGGCAACAGAGCATGGCTGCCCGTATGGTCACCCATCCAAATGCCGTTGCCATATCTGTCAAAAAATGGTTCAAATGGCTCTGAGCACTATGGGACTCAACTGCTGAGGTCATTAGTCCCCTAGAACTTAGAACTAGTTAAACCTAACTAACCTAAGGACATCACAAACATCCATGCCCGAGGCAGGATTCGAACCTGCGACCGTAGCGGTCTTGCGGTTCCATATCTGTCCTACAAAGCAATAGGAAAATTCAAACAAAGAGTATTTGATTTTTAATTTTTCTCCAAAAAATTTAATTGTGTAATGTTTTCTTAACTTGAAAAATCTTTAAATTTTTTTTATAAAATATCGATAATTAAGAATGTGTATTTGTAATGAAAATCAGAATTTTGCGTGCGACATGTAATAAAAAACTAGAAGACATGCATTTTTCTTGAAAAATGATGGTTAAGTATTAGTTAATTACCATATATTTCGTGAATTTCATATTTAAATGATTTAGGTTATCAAACCAAACAAAAAATATTAGAGATTACAACGAGTTGCGAGCCGCTGCCCATAAGGACAAACGATTATTAACCGACGACGCTTACCGATTACGCCACACAAATAATGATTATATGTTTTCTTCTAATTAGAATATGGTGTTCCTGGGAAAACGTCAAAGCCGATTTTCCTCTGTAATCTTTTGAAAAAAAAAAATTAATAGCAACTTGTTTCTCGCCATTAACGGTGTTCTGCGCATGTGTTTCACTATGAAGCAGAAAGCAGTGTCATCCAATTTCACGGTACACATGCTCAGCGTTTACGGAGACTGTCACTGTACACGACTTTTGAAACAAAAATTACTTAGCTGAAGTATGATTAAGAAAAACATTGATGACTGTTAATACATCAGAATGGCTTAAAGATTCATTTACAGTGACATAGTAATAAGATATCTGATACACAAGTTAGACCTACTTCCAAGAGCGGAACAACACCAGTGTGCGAGAGCTACGGCTGCTGATCAGTCATCACTTTTGTGTTTGTTTACATCAGGTTTATTCTTACGATGAACGAAGTATAGACAATTTTTTTCTGTTTAGGTCCATAGCACCTCCTTTCACAATATAGACGACAAAGAGCTTACAGTAGGAGTAGTTCACGGTCAGAAGTAACAGAAAGATTTTTGCTTATAGCTTTCGAGTCGGTCGTTTCCAGACAGCCCCTTACCTTATACTGATACATTTGTCTTCCCCATTACCCCTGAAAGTTTGTAACTTCATCATGGTCTCACCCTGTTTATGTAAAACCATAATCTGACGAGCGATTATATCCGTCGCCAACACTATGTGGGAAGGGAGGCTGTAGCTTCAGTCTGTCGGCTCACTCAGAAGATGGAAGAAACGCACACGACCTGTATCGTACTGTAAGACACAAACAGCACGACCACAATGAACCAAAGTTTATTTTCCTTCCACGTACAAACGAACAACAGTTGGTTACATAGACACAACATAGAAACGTTCCAGGTCCTGGGACAAGCGGTCGCTGACGATAAGCATGAGCGTAATATGAGGGCTTGAGTGTTTGCCTCTCCGCGCTTCCGGTAGACAGCGCTGGGGATGCCGTGCGGTGCGCACAAATCACGTGGCTCACAGCAGACGGCCTCTGGTGACCGGTCCGCTGAGTTGCCATCGGTGGAATATTCAAAGTGTAGCGCACCGGTGGTCTGGTGCCGTGGCGTATTTCCAAATATTACCGGTTTCTGCGGTTCCACGCACGAAATCAAGTGGATCATTTATTGCGCCGTGAAAATTTGAAGATTTATACTTGATTTATCAAAACTGCTTCTTAAGGAATAGTTATCACATGACATTTTGCACACACGTTGTACATTAAAGCGCCAAAGAAACTGGTATAACCATACACATTCAAATACAGAGAAATGTAAACGGGCAGAATATGGCCCTGCGGTCGGCAACGCCTATATGAGACAACAAGCATATGGCGCAGTTGTTAGATCGGTTACAGCAGCTACAATGGCAAGTTATCAGGATTTACGTGCGATTGAAAGCGGGTTTTATAGTCGACGCACGTGCGATGGGACACAGCATCTCCGAAGTAGCGATGAAGCGGGTATTTTCGCGTACGGCTTTTTCGCCACGAGTGTAGCGTGAATAACAGGAATCCGGTGAAACATCGAATCTCCGACATCGCTGGGGCCGGGGAAAGATCCTGCAAGAACGAGACCAACGATGACGGAAGAAAATCGTTCAAAGTGACAATGCGCAAATTGCTGCAGATTTCAATGCTGGGCCATCAACAAGTGTCAGCGTGTGAACCATTCAACGAAACATCATCGATATGGTCTTTCGAAGTCGAAGGCCCACTCGTGTATCCTTGATTACTGCACGACACAAAGGTTCACGCCTTGCCTGGGCCTATCAACACCGACACTTGACTCTTGATGACTGGAAACATGTTGCCTCGTCGAACGAGTCTCTTTTCAAATTGTATCGAGCGGATGAACGTGTAATGAGTATGGAGACAAATTCATGAATCTATGGACCCTGCCGGTCAACAAGGGACTGTTCAGGCTGGTGGAGGCTCTGTAATGGTGTGGGGCGTGTGTAGTTGAAGTGATGTGGGACCCTTCATACGCCTAGATACGACTCTGGCATTTGACACATGCATAAGCATACTGTCTGATCACCTGCATCCAATCATGTCCATTGTGCATTCCGACGGACTTGGCCAATTCCAGCAGGACAATGCGACACCCGACACGTCCATAATTTCTACGGAGTGACTCGGGTAACACTCTTCTGAGTTTAAACACCTCTGCTGGCCACCAAACTCCCCAGACATGAACATTATTGAGCACATCTGGGATGCCTGGCAACGTGCTGTACAGACGAGATTCCACCCCTCGTCCTCTTACCGATTTTTGGACCGCCCTGCAGGATTCATGGTGTCAGTTCCCTCCAGCATTACTTCAGACATTAATCGAGTTGATACCACGTCGTGTTGCGGCACTGCTTCATGCTCGCGGGGGCCCTACACGATATTAGGCAGGTGTATCAGTTTCTTTAGGTCTCCAGTGTACATTTGACATCTCTTTCTTTGGTCTCCAGAGCAGCTACTCTACTTAGACATCTAACAGATAAGTATACATTGTTTACTTAACTGTATCATAAGAATAGAGGAAGCATGCTTTTAGATGTAGAAGCTCTAGCTCTTGCAATTTTCTCCGCAGAAAAGTTTTACCAGATAGTATTAGAAGTCAATAAAACTGTTTTGTGTCATCAATTCACAGTATTTCTTAATTTTAATCTTAAGCGATAGAGAAACATGGAATTATGAACACTCTTGAACACGGTGTGGCCGTGCGGTTCTAGGCGCTTCAGTCTGGAACCGCTTGACCGCTTCGGTCGCAGGTTCGAATCCTGCCTCGGGCATGGATGTGTGTGATGTCCTTAGGTTAGTTAGGTTTAAGTAGTTCTAGCCGGCCGCGGTGGTCTAGCGGTTCTAGGCGCGCAGTCCGGAACCGCGCGACTGCTACGGCCGCAGGTTCGAATCCTGCCTCGGGCATGGATGTGTGTGATGTCCTTAGGTTAGTTAGGTTTAAGTAGTTCTAAGTTCTAGGGGACTGATGACCACAGTAGTTAAGTCCCATAGTGCTCAGAGCCATTAAGTAGTTCTAAGTTCTAGGGGACTGATGACCACAAGTCCCATAGTGGTCAGAGCCATTTGAACCATTTTTGAGGTAACTATGCTGCTGCGTGAGAAACAGCGTGCTGTAATCGAGTTTCGAATTGGAAGAGTTCTTCGATAAATGGAGCACCCTCTCCTCCAGCATGATAATGCCGGACAACACACGAGCAACAATCTGACGCCTTGGGATCCACTTTTATCGATCATCCTCTATGCAGTCCCAGCTTGTCCCCATCCGATTTTCATCCGATTCCAAAATTTCAAGAACACCTTCGAGTACTTCGCTCTGGTAACGGTGAAGCTGTGCAAGCACAGGTGAGATCGTGACTCCGTCAACAGACATTCTACAGTTAAGTGGAGGTTTACTATCTTTGGCCCGAAGAAAGCATGTTCTTTGAGATTTTTTTTCTCGGGATGCGTTACAGATATCAATGTCAATTTTGGTCAAAATGTTTATTGATATTTCCTATACAAACTGGAATTTTTTCGATCGGAAATGTCGAAGAGCAAAGGCAGAAGTGCCGTCGGAACGAAACAAAATTTCGATGTAGACCTCCACGCGCGGTATGTCACAGGTCAGCCGACTCATTGAAATCAAAATTGAGTTGACGTTAGCAAAATATACAGGGTGAGTCACCTAACATTACCGCTGGATATATTTCGTAAACCACATCAAATACTGACGAATCGATTCCACAGGCCGATCGTGAGGAGAGGAGCTAGTGTAATTGGTTAATACAAACCATAAAAAAATGCACGGAAGTATGTTTTTTAACACAAACCTACGTTTTTTTTAAATGGAACCCCGTTAGTTTTGTTAGCACATCTGAACATATAAATAAATACGTAATCAGTGCCGTTTGTTGCATTGTAAAATGTTAATTACATCCGGAGATATTGTAACCTAAAGTTGACGCTTGAGTACCACTCCTCCGCTGTTCGATCGTGTGTATCGGAGAACACCGAATTACGTAGGGATCCAAAGTGAACGGCGATGGACCTTAGGTACAGAAGAGACTGGAACAGCACATTACGTCCACATGCTAACACCTTATTATTGGTCTTTTTCACTGACGCACGTGAACATTACCATGAGGGGTTAGGTACACGTACACACGTGGTTTCCGTTTTCAATTACGGAGTGGAATAGAGAGTGTCCCGACATGTCATGCCAATAGATGCTCAGTGTGGTGGCCATCATTTGCTGCACACAATTGCAATCTCTGGCGTAATGAATGTCGTACACGCCGCAGTACATCTGGTGTAATGTCGCCGCAGGCTGCCACAATACGTTGTTTCATATCCTCTGGGGTTGTAGGCACATCACGGTACACATTCTCCTTTAACGTACCCCACAGAAAGAAGCCCAGAGGTGTAATATCAGGAGAACGGGCTGGCCAATTTATGCGTCCTCCACGTCCTATGAAACGCCCGTCGAACATCCTGTCAAGGGTCAGCCTAGTGTTAATTGCGGAATGTGCAGGTGCACCATCATGCTGATACCACATACGTCGACGCGTTTCCAGTGGGACATTTTCGAGCAACGTTGGCAGATCATTCTGTAGAAACGCGATGTATGTTGCAGCTGTTTGAGCCCCTGCAATGAAGTGAGGACCAATGAGGTGGTCGCCATACATTTACAGTCCACGGTCGCTGTCGCTCTACCTGTCTGAGCCAGCGAGGATTGTCCACGGACCAGTAATGCATGTTCCGTAGGTTCACTGCCCCGTGGTTTGTGAAACCCGCAATGCATTCTCCGTTACTGCCCATTGAATGAATTTCATTCGATGATTAAAGTCAGCACCATGTAATTGCTGATGTAGTGACACATGAAACGGCTGAAAGCGGTGACGATGCAGTATGCACATGACACTACTTTGACTCAGTCCACCGGCTCTCGCAATGTCCCGTGTATTCATGTGTGGGTTCATGGCAACAGCAGCTAACACACCAACTGCACCCGCTTCTCCTGTGAAGGGCCTGTTACGAACCCGTTTGCGTGCTACGACCATACCTGTTGCATACAGTTGGCGGTAGATGTTTTGCAATGTGCGGCACGTTGGATGCTCTCTGTCCGGGCACCGTTTTGGATACACCCTGCAGGCTTCAGCTGCATTTCGTCGACACTCGCCATAGATGAGTATCATCTCCGCCTTTTCAGAGTTCGAATACACCATGGTCACAGTTCCTACAACACTACGCTATCACAGACGTCTGGTAACACGGTGTACTACAGTTGGTCTGCGTGCGGAGACGAATGCAGAATAACAATAGCAGCAAGTGCTACATGAGGACACTGCGACAGCTAGACCAAACCACAAAAGTGCACTACAGCCACACTCCTAAGCACGGTCGTCATCGTAAACATGTCCCTGCATATGCTGCTCGCCGACCTTGGCCCGTGTTTGTTACAACACGCAACTGAACGCCGGAGATTTCAAGCGTCAACTTTAGGTTACAATATCTCCGGATGTAATTAACATTTTACAATGCAACAAACGGCAATGGTTACGTATTTGTTTATATGTTCAGATGTGCTAACAAAACTAACGTGGCTCCATTTAAAAAAACATAGGTTTGTGTTAAAAAACATACTTCCGTGCATTTTTGTATGGTTTGTATTAAACAATTACACTAGCTCCTCTCCTCACGTTCGGTCTGTGGTATCGGTACGTCAGTATTTGATGTGGTTTACGAAATATATCCAGCGGTAACGTTAGGTGACTCACCCTGTATAAGATTTTTTAGAAGTTGTACCTTGCTTAAGTTATTTTGACCATATGAAACAAAATTGCGGCCATTTGAAAAAAGTAGTGTTTTTCATCGATTTTTCCACTTCGTCGGCAAAGTATTAATATTTATAGTTGGTGGATCGGAATAAAAGTGGTACAACTCCTAGACAATTTAGTTAGCTTCGTCGAAAACAAAGAATCATGCCAATCGGTTCAGTAGATTTGAAGTTACCATACCGCGCGATAAAAAAAGTCATTTCGAGTGAAACGCGTTTGAAGTTTTGACTACATGTAAGTGCAATATGATGCAACTTACGTTCAATATGCTATTCCGGGTCTATAAACTAGTCCTTCCTCTTCCTCATAGAGGGCGTTTGCTCCATGTGGGCCATCCTGCACTGCTCCAGAGCAGGTCGTACGGCCGGTGCAACCCGTTTTCGGATTCTTGAACCCGGTGGTCGTCCGAATGCTTGGCGAACTGCGTCGAATAGAGTCCCAGGGTGACGTCCATCGTTGTCATGGTCTTCAGCATTGCTGAATACTCTTCGTTGAAGCTCTGCCAGGAAAGTCGCAGTCTCCACAGTCTCCGCACCAGAATGCAAATGCTTGGGCCTAACTTCCAAACACACACGTTCAAACTTTCATTTGAATTTTGTGTGTTTCCTCCTAAGCACCGACACAATAAATCGTCCTCCGAAAGAAAAAAAACTGGTGCGTACAAAAGGCCGATTTCAGGCAGGTGCACTTTTTTGTTCAACCGCGACTAACAAACATTTCCGTTCCGTATTCGGAAAAACCGTTTCAGGGGTGGATTCTAAACAGATTTACGGATCCAAAACTGCAATTGAAAAAAAAATAGATTTTTTGAAACAAAAGACAGCAAACCTCCCATTAAGGTATCAAGAAAGTGGTCTCTCGCTGAGGGAAATGTGTTTGCCGCTAGGGTGACTATTAGAGATGGGTAGTTCGCGAACGAACGGGTGCAAAGGAACGGTTCACCAAGATGAACGAAAGGACCGAGGAACGAATTCCAAGGAACGATCGGTTCATAGTTCACTTCGGTCGCGGCGGTCACTTCGGCAGTTCTCGTTCCAGCCTCGGTCGCGTGCTCGTCTCAGTCTCGGTCTCCCTTGGCCGCACTAGTCATTCTTCGCATGACCACCTGTCTCAGTTCCACTGCCGACTGCTCCTAGTTAGTTCAGTATCCAGTTGTTCGTTTCGTTCACTGCGTTCGCCCGTTTTACATGTGTTCCAAACTGTTCTTGCACTTGATTTTGGCTATTCAGCGTCCACGACCGGTAATCAAAATTACGTTGTATCTAATAGGTACATCTTTTCAGGTAATAAAAGGGCATATCAGCTCACTTCATTATATCGATGAACAGCAGAAGACACACTTATAACAAGGCAAGTTTTTTTTTGTTATTCATATATTTAAGTTTGGTTGTTTCCAATTTGCATTACCTGCTAGTTTGGTTTCTTTGAAAAAAAAAAAAAGTGGGGTGTGGGTCATTTTGGTTCAGTAGGAAAGGCGGTGCCTCTCCATTTGAAAAGACATAGATTGCTATAAAATCGGATTTACTTATTATCTCAAAAACATTTGTTCAGAAGGAGCTTTCAAACCAAAAACTTTATTACTGCGAACTTAATTATTATTATTATTGCTGCATTAACTTTAATAAAGCAACATAAAAACCTAATTTTTACTAAGCGTATGACGCAAGTATGATGAGAAAACCACGTTTTATTTTATGCTTCCATAAATTCTCTACTTCGACTACGAACTCAGAGACAACGTGAAGTATATATGGGGTGTAAACGATTATTGTTTACAACGTAGCATAGCTATGTAGTGGAAGTCGAAACGAAGAATTTTGTATAAGACACTTGTGGTCTATTAAGTTGGGTAACAGCCACCACAGGTTTACAAGACTACATGAGCTAAGGCCCATGCGCGTCGCGTGAGATTTTCATGTTCTCTTCTCCAGCTCTCTACACATCGTCATCGATTGTTTCGCAATTGTTGCTTGCATTAGCTTGTTTCTTCACTGCCTAATTATTACATGTTTGTCTGTTTGTTGTATCTGCTCGTAAAGGGCAACACATCGTCCGTAATTGGGGCCGGTTTTCCGTGCGCCACCCTATGTTATTCTCCTGCGATGAGCCACCCAACGCTACAGTTGGCTAAACGAGAGGTTCTGCAGAATCACAGAAATTACATCTAAAAGCGTGTAAGAATTCTGTAATGAATAAAAACTCCATACTCCAGGCGGGAGGCAAGTGCCCCCTCTTGGTGCCCTCCATCCTTCAGTCACCTATACTGCCAGTTTTCAGTTTTTCATAAGAACCATATACCAAGCACAAATGAACGGTGAACGAGTAAAAATGAACGGTTTCCAAAAAAGAACGATCAGCAGTGAACTAGTTCCCAAGGATGAACGATTTGCCCATCTCTAGAGACTATGTTGAGAAATAAATATGTAGATATGAAGAATTAAGATTTAGACAGTTAACAACGTTTGTTGCATTTAAAATGCCTTAAGAATTTTCCCATAAAAAGTTCAGAAGTATTACTTTTCAGAATGACCTCGTAGATCTTGAGCAAAATAGGCGTAGTTAAAGCAGAGTGAACACTTGTTGTGGCCGCAGCCTCATAAAGGCCACCTATTTCCCTCGATGCAGCCAAATACCGGCTGGCCGCCGCAGAGGCTCGCACCTTGCTGTGGCTGGTGTCCCTGTTGTGACGCGGCCGCCTTCGCCCTTCGCCCACCGCGGCGCCACCGTCGCCCCGGCGGTTATTGTTTTCCGATAAGCCGGCCGGCGAGGCGCGCCGCCCGACTTGTTTACTGCTCCTCTCTGAATAATTGTTTCTGCGCCCCGGCCCGGTTATTGGCTGCGGAGAGAGTGCGGCTTCCCTCCCCAGCCACTCTCTCAGCGTGTCCCAGGCCTCGGGCGTCATCGCGGTAGGACGAGGTGGAGAGTGAATCACTTCCGCACCGCCGTTCTCGGAAATCCGTCGGGAGCTTCGAGCTGTTAATCTGAAACGCTTGATGGGTGTCGTCCGAAGTTTACGTCGCGAGGTCGCATCTGGAAATGCTGGCACGTTGCTGTGAAATGAACATGGCTGTTCTCACTGAGCCGGCCGGAGTGGCCGAGCGGTTCTAGGCGCTACAGTCTGGAACCGCGCGGCCCCTACGGTCGCAGGTTCGAATCCTGCCTCGGGCATGGATGTGTGTGATGTCCTTAGGTTAGTTAGGTTTCAGTAGTTCTAAGTTCTAGGGGACTGATGACCTCAGAAGTTGAGTCGCATAGTGCTCAGAGCCATTTGAACCATTTGTTATCACTGACATGTACATCTGCATCTGTATCTACAGACATTCTCCACAAGCAACCCTATGGTGCGTGGTGGGAGGTACCTTGTACCAGCAGTAATCATTCCCTTTCCTGTATCATTCGCAAACACAACGAAGAAAAACTACTATATGTACGCGTCTGTACTCCTCTTGTTTTTGTGGTTTACATGGATACTCCGCGAAGGACCATTAAGTGCTTGGCAGAGGGTTCATCGAACAACCGTCACAACAATTCCCTGTTATTCCAATCTCTAACAGTGTGCGGAAGAAACGAACACCTATATCGTTCCGTGCGAGCTCTGAATCCCCTTACTTTTTTTATTTAATAAAATTGCAGCCAAATAGCCATATACAGTTGTATTGTATTGTATGTTAACTGGGGACCTAGAAACGACGGAGAGGCTGCGTCCCCGCCGCAGCCGCAGTGGTCCACAACACCACGACGACTACCGCAGTCCATTTCACCCCTCCGCCGCCCCACACCGGACTCAGGGTTATTGTGCGGTTCGGTCCCCGGTGGACCCCCCAAGGAACGTCTCACACCAGACGAGTGTAACCCCTATGTTTGCGTGGTAGAGTAATGGTGGTGTATGCGTTCGGGGAGAACTTGTTTGCGCAGCAATCGCTGACATGGTGTAACTGAGGCGGAATAAGGGGAACCAGCCCGCATTCGTCGAGGCAGATGGAAAACCGCCTAAAAACCATCCACAGACTGGCCGGTTCACCGGACCGCGACACAAATTCGCCAGGCGCTCCTTCCCGCCCGGAAAGCCGTGCGTTAGACAGCACGGCCAACCGGGCGGGTGCCATATACAGTTACTTTGCTTAACATTTTACATTTGCATTTTACATTTTCGCATATTCATTTATCGATTTCACTCTTTTACTGCACAGTTATATGTGATATCGTTCACAGGCTTCGTTACACAGTTCACATACTTTATCGTTTCTCCCTATGCTGGTGGGCGTCAACAAAGTATTTTTGCATAGAGAGGAGGAATTCCCTGCATGAATTGTATGTTGCAAATACCGATTCACCAAATTTTCTCAAACAAGGCTTCCTCCATAGACTCACATTAGAATTCACTTAGCTTTTCCTCAATACCCCCGTAGCGATTGCATTCACTGGTAACAAATCTAGCGACACCACTCTGAACTGCTTCGGCGTCTTCCTTTATTCCAACGCGATGGTGATCCCAAACATTCGAGGAGTATTCCAAAATGGGTCGCACAGTTTTTCTATATGCGGTATCCTCTGTAGATGAGCTTCACGCTCCTAAAACAAACCGAACTCGCCTTACCTATTACTGACCTCACAAACTCTTATTATTTCATATCCATTTGCAACATTGCGCCAAGATATTTAATTGCCGTGACAGCTTATAGCAGCATATAAATAATATTGTATCCTAAACTTAAAAGGTTGCTTTTCCTACCATTTGCAATAACTTCCATTTTTCCGCATATGTAACAAGTTTCCCCCCATCACACCAAATAGAAACTTAAGTTTTTCTATGTTCATTCTTTTGAGTGGAGGTCTTGGGGACCAGGGCTGTTTACTATTCTAAGAAAATGAAATGCCTACTGGCGTCCTTATAATTTTATTTATCTTGTAGTTACCAGTTTCGGCGCTTCAATGCGCCATCTTCAGAACGTAGTTGATGGCGAAGGGGTTGACACGATCCCTACATATAAAGCATCAGTGGCCAACATGACATATAAACTCAGTTTACACATAGTCTCCATAACCAGTTATGTTGGGCACTGATGCGGTATATATAGGGTGGCGAAAAACTGTCACGCAATTTTAACTCTGGATAGCTGATGCCAGTAAGAACCAAAATTACTAATGTTGTGTAGGTCGACAACGCACAATTTTTAAGCTACGGAAACTTGGCGCAACGCGCTCCAATTGGCCGCGGGATTACCCTATTGCCGGATGCTCTGGACAACTATGACCGTGAATGCTTTGCCTGCCGGAAATTGCGATGTATCCAAGGCGGCCCGCACGCTCGGTGGTAATGCGCCAGCCTTCCACTCTGGGGGCTCGGGGGCGAATCCGCCGGATTCCCGACACATCCATTGTAGTTTCATGATAAGACGTACTGGGAACAAACCCGTCAACAGCTGTTAGTTCGCGAACAGAAAGTCTTTTACAAATTGTGTCGGCCCTGAAAAGTGCCCTTTTTGTAGCTAGGACATTGTTTACGTAATGCAGGTGCTCGAACTGGCGACGCTCTCACGCGAAACATGCTTGGGAACGTCGAACGGTGTTTTTCCGAACTCTTTCAAAGATTCCTGGCATTTACCTGATGTGATCGGTTGCATGTTGAATACGATCCATTAATTCCTCCTCATTTATAGGTGGTTCGCGTCCGGGTGAGTGAAATAGAGCCTTGAAGAATACACACAGGAAGAAGTCCGGTGGCGAGAGGTCTGGAGATCGTGGGGGCCGTGTCCTACGAGCACCTCTGCCAATTATCCGGTCGTCGAAGAGTTCACTTAAATATCCACGCACAGTACGACAGTTATGTGCGGTCGCTCCATCATGCTGCAGCCACATGCGTAACCTTATGTACAGTAGAACATCTTCCAGCAGGCCGGGTAGAATTTCTTGCAAAAACTTAAAGTAATTTGCCCCAGTAAGTCGAGGAGGTTCAAAAATGGTTCAAATGGCTCCGAGCACTATGCGAATTAACTTCTGAGATCATCAGTCGCCTAGAACTTAGAACTAATTAAACCTAACTAACCTAAGGACATCACACACATCCATGCCCGAGGCAGGATTCGTACCTGCGACCGTAGCGGTGGCTCGGCTCCAGACTGTAGCGCCTAGAACCGTACGGCCACTCCGTCCGGCAGTCGAGGAGGTAGATGGATCAGCCAAATCAGATGGTAACCCACAATTTCTGCCCAAATATTGAGCAAAAATCGTTCCCGGTGTCCGTGGACCTGCATGACGTGAGGATTTCCCCTTGCCCAGCAATGGACGTTGCGAGTGTTGTAAAGGCCATTCCGATGGAAGATGCACTCGCCGGTAAACAACACAATGGCGGGGAAGTCAGGATCTCGTGCAACTCGTCGCAGAAACCGCCGGCAAAACCATAGCCCGTGTTCATAGTCAGTTACAGGATTTAGGTCTCGGACAGGGTGGAAACTAAATGGATGCTGGCCGTTATTCCTGAAATCCTCCCAGACTAACCGATGAGTGACCCCCATATCGTGTCCAGCTGCCCGAGTACTTGTCGTAGGTGCTTCCTTGAAGCACTCGAGAACACTATCTTTAAATGCAGGATCCCGTCGTGTTCGAGGTCGTCCAGCATCACTGTGATATCCCGCTAACGAGCCTCTTTCGCCAAGTCGCCGGGGAATTGCTGTAAACGTTTGCTGGTGTGGAGGGCGTCTTGCTGGGTATCGTTCCTCATACAACCGTTAAGCTGCATGCGCATTACAGTCGGTTAGTCCATAAACGAAAATCATATCTCGTTATTCTTCAAACGAATACTGTGCCGCCATACTTACTGCAAAGGACTTGGAAGAGCAGTTGAATGGAATGGATAGTGTCTTGAAAGGAGGACATAAGATGAACATCAACAAAAGCAAAACGAGGATAATGGAATTTAGTCGAATTAAGTCGGGTGATGCTGAAGGAATTAGATTAGGAAATGAGACACTGAAAGTAGTAAAGGAGTTTTGCTATTTGGGGAGCAAAATAACTGATGATGGTCGAAGTAGAGAGGATATAAAATATACACTGGCAATGACAAGGAAAGCGTTTCTGGAGAAGAGAAATTTGTTAACGTCGAGTACAGATTTAAGTGTCAGGAAATCGTTTCTAAAAGTATTTGTACGGAGCGTAGCCATGTATGGAAGTGAAACATGGACGATAACTAGTTTGGACAAGAAGAGAATAGAAGTTTTATAAATGTAGTGCTACAGAAGAATGCTGAAGATTAGATGGGTAGATCATATAACTAATGAAGAGGTATTGAATAGGATTGGGGAGAAGAGAAGCTTGTGGCACAACTTGACTAGAAGATGGGACCGGTTGGTAGGACATGTTCTGAGGCATCAAGGGATCACCAATTTAGAATTGAAGGGCAGCGTGGAGTGTAAAAATCTTAGAGGGAGACCAAGAGATGAATACACCAAGCAGATTCAGAAGGATGTAGGTTGCAGTAGGTACTGGGAGATGAAGAAGCTTGCACAGGATGGAGTAGCATGGAGAGCTGCATCAAACCAGTCTCAGGACTGAGGACCACAACAACAACAACAACAACAACAACAACATGCTTACTGTATGACTAAATCGCAGGTGACGTGCGTGTGTGCTCCGTCCTCGAGGACGCACTGTGCGCTTGCAAACGTAGTCGATCCCAGAATCCGCTGAGGCCCCGATCCGCCATTGACGTTCTAACGCGCTCACGCTCGTTTATTGTGTTTGTTTGGTACAAGCGTGATTTTCACGAGTATTTTTCAACCGCTCAACTATTTAGTTTCGAGGCAAGCGGTTAGGGAGAAATATCAGTGTTAATGTGAGCAACGGAAACTTTAAATTAACGAGGTCTTGAAAATTGGCCCTATCATTCATATCTACCTCCAGTGGCTAATGTTAGAGCAGAAATTAAAACACAATCACATCAGTAAAAGAAGGATCAAGAATAACTATAACGCTACTGGAAGGACAAATGGTAGAGTTCACTATACAAGTTATTTTAAATATAAGCACCGGTGTTTACCGACATACCGGCCGCGGTGGCCGCGCGGTTCTAGGCACTTCAGTCCGGAACCAAGTGGCTGCTACGGTCGCAGGTTCGAATCCTGCCTCGGGCGTGGATGTGTGTGATGTTCTTTGTTAGTTAGGTTTAAGTAGTTCCAAGTCTAGGGGACTGATGACCTCAGATGTAAAGTCGCATAGTGCTCAGAGCCATATTTACCGACACAAAAATGAAACAATACATGTCTTGTGGACTCAAACAATTGCGAAATAAATCAACGTAACTAATATTGCGAAGCTTCTGCCTGATACTGCCCATATTGGCTAACGCGATCTGAGAAATACTACACGATATGACTGACTTTCTCTGTAGTACGAAAAACTAGAAGAAGCCACTGGAAACGATTGATGGGTGTATAAGCACAGTGGAGCAACCTTTATACTTGATCCCAGCAATTTAACCGCTACCTGCCCTAAGAAGCTAATGCCGCTCCCTGTATCACCGTAACAAAAGCGTGCTGGTTGAACGGAATGGTGATATTCGATGTTACAGCGGCTGGCGACGAAGCTGCAGACCCGGAAATGCAGTGAGAGCTGAAATCTAAGACCTTAGGCAACAGACTAATATTTACAACTGCGAAAGCAAAGCTGAATCTTGTTTTTTTGCTGCCAGCAACAAACGTAAGACGCGAATTCCCAACACAAAACGGAATTTAGCTGCGTATTAAGAGAAAGTGAATAACAGCAAAGCGCTACCGAGAACTGTATGCCAGATGCAAGACGATGACTCCTCCCATCACAAGTCAGAGTACAGTATAGTCTTTAAACTTAAAGCAAAATACAGTGTCCTAAATTATCTCTAAGACAGAAGTTCTGCACCCCACTGAGACTAAAACAGAATTCTACCTTGCGCTTGAGAGCAAAGACAAGAAAATGTTCTTGTTCTTTCGAGAGCTGATACAGCGACTCCTGCTACTTTCAGAGTTCACACAGGAATCTCGTAGCTGAAACAGCCGGCTCACAAGCTCGCATCTCTTTACCTAAACCCTAGGTATGGGAGAGCGATCATACACTCCTGGAAATTGAAATAAGAACACCGTGAATTCATTGTCCCAGGAAGGGGAAACTTTATTGACACATTCCTGGGGTCAGATACATCACATGATCACACTGACAGAACCACAGGCACATAGACACAGGCAACAGAGCATGCACAATGTCGGCACTAGTACAGTGTATATCCACCTTTCGCAGCAATGCAGGCTGCTATTCTCCCATGGAGACGATCGTAGAGATGCTGGATGTAGTCCTGTGGAACGGCTTGCCATGCCATTTCCACCTGGCGCCTCAGTTGGACCAGCGTTCGTGCTGGACGTGCAGACCGCGTGAGACGACGCTTCATCCAGTCCCAAACATGCTCAATGGGGGACAGATCCGGAGATCTTGCTGGCCAGGGTAGTTGACTTACACCTTCTAGAGCACGTTGGGTGGCACGGGATACATGCGGACGTGCATTGTCCTGTTGGAGCAGCAAGTTCCCTTGCCGGTCTAGGAATGGTAGAACGATGGGTTCGATGACGGGTTGGATGTACCGTGCACTATTCAGTGTCCCCTCGACGATCACCAGTGGTGTACGGCCAGTGTAGGAGATCGCTCCCCACACCATGATGCCGGGTGTTGGCCCTGTGTGCCTCGGTCGTATGCAGTCCTGATTGTGGCGCTCACCTGCACGGCGCCAAACACGCATACGACCATCATTGGCACCAAGGCAGAAGCGACTCTCATCGCTGAAGACGACACGTCTCCATACGTCCCTACATTCACGCCTGTCGCGACACCACTGGAGGCGGGCTGCACGATGTTGGGGCGTGAGCGGAAGACGGCCTAACGGTGTGCGGGACCGTAGCCCAGCTTCATGGAGACGGTTGCGAATGGTCCTCGCCGATACCCCAGGAGCAACAGTGTCCCTAATTTGCTGGGAAGTGGCGGTGCGGTCCCCTACGGCACTGCGTAGGATCCTACGGTCTTGGCGTGCATCCGTGCGTCGCTGCGGCACATGCACCTTCCACCGACCACTGGCGACAACATCGATGTACTGTGGAGATCTCACGCCCCACGTGTTGAGCAATTCGGCGGTACGTCCACCCGGCCTCCCGCATGCCCACTATACGCCCTCGCTCAAAGTCCGTCAACTGCACATACGGTTCACGTCCACGCTGTCGCGGCATGCTACCAGTGTTAAAGACTGCGATGGAGCTCCGTATGCCACGGCAAACTGGCTGACACTGACGGCGGCGGTGCACAAATGCTGCGCAGCTAGCGCCATTCGACGGCCAACACCGCGGTTCCTGGTGTGTCCGCTGTGCCGTGCGTGTGATCATTGCTTGTACAGCCCTCTCGCAGTGTCCGGAGCAAGTATGGTGGGTCTGACACACCGGTGTCAATGTGTTCTTTTTTCCATTTCCAGGAGTGTAGCTTAGAAAGCACAGTGCATACTTCCTCTCCCCTCATACTAACTCGCTCCGGCCAATCACACTCAGTTTTCGTCGAATTTTCCAGAAAGCATACCTCCTACCAACGTTTAAGTAATAGGAGGAGATTAGTGTTTAACGTCCCGTCGACAACGAGGTCATTAGAGACGGAGCGCAAGTTCGGGTGAGGGAAGGATGGGGAAGGAAATCGGCCGTGCCCTTTCAAAGGAACCATCCCGGCCTTTGCCTGAAGCGATTTAGGGAAATCACGGAAAACCTAAATCAGGATGGCCGGAGTCCGGATTGAACCCTCGTCCTCCCGAATGCGAGTCCAGTGTGCTAATCACTGCGCCACCTCGCTCGGTCCGTAAGTAATGTGCCAGTCCGGAAAGTCCGACTCAAAATTTCGCGATAATAAGTCCGGCATACGTGGGAAAGCAGCTAATGGTTCGAAGCGCCAGCCTGTCGCCTGACCGCTTCCAATTCGCTACATCCTGTTTGAAAGAATTTGCGTCCGCGACTACACGGCGCCGGTCAGCCTGCACCGGTCGTTGTGGAATAGCTGTCGTCATTCATACAACACCTACACGTCTCGTACAGTTCGGCACTCCGGCCCTCAGTCGAGTCGGCGATGGGTTTCATACATTGTTCTGCGTTTCGGCGACCGCTCAAGGCGAGCGTACTTCCAGCAACCAGCTCCTGCCGCCTGGGACCTGGGACCCCCCCCCCCCCCCGTCGCACCTCCCCCCCCCCCCCCTTGGGCCCTTGTCGCCCCCTGCCGCAGCATGTAGACTCAGGCTCACGGCTCCACTAATCTTACGCAGCCATTCTGCATAAAAGCTAATCACCAAACAAGTAAGTGAATTACAAGTATTAATATGTAGATGTATTTGACGATGTTAGTCATATTTTTTTGCTTTAATAAACGGTTCCAGCATTATCAACACATTTCTAATCCCTATACAATCGCATGTATAGGAGTGGGACAGGATAACATATGTTTTGAGAGGGGTCCGCCTTTAGCCTTTTTCGACAAGATCGCCGTTTAACAATCAGAGCAGTGTCTGAGTTAACAGGAGTTGACTTGTTGTCTTGTCGAACAAGTTTACCGATTTTTTCAATGTTTGCATCACTTTTTGCTGACAATGGTCTGCCAGTGCGAGTGTCATCACTGGTGTCTTCGCGGCCATCTTTAAATCGTTTAAACCACTCAAACACTTGTGTTCGCGATAAACAATCATCGCCGTACACTTGTAACATTACAAAAGTTTCACTTGCAGATTTTCCTAGTTTGAAACAAAATTTGATGTTAACACGCTGTTCTTTCTGTACACTCAACATTTTCCGACACACAGACAAAACGTCAACTACTTAAAACAGACGCCACGGGCAGACTGAGTGCAGGAGGCAGATGAAACTCGAGCAGTAGGCGGAGCGAGAGTCACGTGACAGGCCACGCGACTTTCAGCCTTATTGCATTCGTTTTATTGTTTCACCAGTACTAGTCTGGTTTTTTTCTAGCCACACCTCGTATGCCTGATATTAATAATTTATGTGAAAAGTTTTGTGTGTGTGTGTGTGTATCTGCTTACATTATGTTTCACTTACGGTTTCTTTTTTCGTCATCTTCTTCATTGTCAAGTTCAGTGTTTTGAGTTGTCACTGTCACTGTCACTGTCTACCAACTGTGATAACAACATGGCGGACTGTGGAACAGTTCTTCTTCTTCATGTGCCGTCTCCTCTAAGAAGGTTGGCTGTCATCATGGCAATTTCTGATCTTGATTTGGCTGATCTAAGGAGTTCTGACGTTGAACAGTTGTACCAATTTTTTAAATTGTCAATCCAGGATGTCTGTCTTCTACCCCTCGTTCTCTTCCCACAAATTTTCCCTTCTAGTATTATTTGCAATATTTTGTAATTTACTCCCCTAATAACATGGCCTAAATATTGTAGCTTCCTTACTTTAACAGTTTTAATTAATTCTTGTTCCTTTCCCATTCTTCTTAGGACATCTTGATTAGTAATCCTCGACACCCAACTAATTCTAAGTATTCTTCTATATGCCCACATTTCAAAAGCTTCTAAACTGTTCATGTCCTTCTTTTTCAATGTCCACGCTTCCATTCCGTATAATAATTTTGAGAATACATAGCGTCTTAGCAACCTCATTTTTGTGTTTAAACAAATGTCTCTCGAACAGAATGCATTTTTCATCTTATTAAAGATACTTCTGGCCTGTCCTATTCTCGATTTAATTTCTTCTGAGCTTTCAATCTCCTCATTTACAATTGTTCCGAGATATTTAAATTTACGTACTTGATCGACTCTTTCCCTATTGATTGTAAGATTTTCTTGTTGGTGTGTTTTAGATATCACCATGAACTTAGTCTTGCTTACGTTGAGACTCAAGCCAAATTCTTCACTTTTTTCTGCGACTTTGTCAAGAAGTAATTGTAGATCTTTGAGGTTTCCAGCTAGTAGTGCAGTGTCATCAGCAAACCTAACATTGTTAATGTTTAGCCCATTCACTTTAATGCCAGCTATTTCATCTGATAGAGCTGCCTGGAATATGTCTTCTGAATACATATTAAACAATAAGGGTGAGAGAACGCAATCTTGTCTCACACCCTGAAACACGTATGTAACGCAGCAGCGATGGCGAGGCATTGTAGCATCTGTGACCAGAGAGTATGCGCTTGACCGCGCGAGTGTTGCGAGCGGTTCTCAGTCAGTAGTAGTCTTTGCGAGTTAGTTGTCGCTATGCAGAGTAGCAGTCAGTCAGTCGTTGCGAGTCTGTAGCTCTGTCTAGTTGAGAGCAGTACTCAGTCTGTAGTCGTCATGCAGAGCGGTCGGTCAGTAGTAGCAGCCCAGTGCGGTTGTGTTAAGCTCGGCAGCGCTCATTACTATAGACCGCTCCGCGTCATCAATTGTCGTCGAGTTAACAGACGAGACAATTGAGTTCGTTTGTTCATCATTAAGGTAAAAGTCATCATTAGTGGTTGGAATGCACTGATTGTTAGTGAACGCAGGATTGTCATCATTACGCTGCGTATTACATGTCCTATCGGTAAAATTGTTTAAATCGGTAGTTTCGTTTGTAATACCTCGCGATACACTATTCACAGTCTTTCGCGGCATTTTTACAATAGTCAAAAATTTTCACAAAACAAATCAACACAATGCAAAAGCAACACACAAATACAACAAAGCAACAAATTGCCGTTGACCTGTAGAGAGAAAGTCACAATATTATTAAAAGCGTTGCGCTAAATCCTAATTATATCTAAGCAAACAAGAGCAGATATCTGACTGTCGCTCAAAAGACTCTCAACGAAATACGATCCTGGACTGGGTGTCGCCAAGTGTAACCTCCCCACCGTATTTTTTTAAAGAAAGAAAATATAGCAATACTTAATAGAAATGGGAGCCAAGTGTAACCTCCCCACCGTAATTTTTTTAAAGAAAGAAAATTGACAATACTTAATAGAAATGGGAGCCAAGTGTAACCTCCCCACAAAAATTTGAAAGAAAGAAACACGACAATATTTAATTACGAATGCTAATGGACATTGCGCTAATTGTAACCTCGCCCACAATGAGAGGTATTGAAAATGGCAACAAAAATGTGAAATTCGCAATCTGACTCAAATATAAATTCCTCATGAAAAATTAAAGTCCATTCAGTGATAAGAAAATTTAATTAAACCGAAATATCGGTCTTTGGCCCTGTGTAAAATAATCAGAATTAAAGTCTTACCTCGGAATAAATGGATGTCACATATCTGCTCTTGTTGTTGCGCACCGCTTGGAGGAACTACATTGCAAATAATAATATTCTCCTTTTTTTTTTTGTAATTCTAGTGAAATTTTTCTTCAAAAGGAAGTGGAATGAAATGGGAAGTGCAACGAGATCTTTAGTTCAAAAAAAATTAAACTTTTGAGAAAATGCTTTTGAAATAAAAAATTATTATTGAGAGACTTGTTGGAGAATAATTACAATAAATAAAATTTTTCATTATCTAATGATTATATTAATTAACAGTATACCTTATTCCTCATCTTGACCATTGTTGCCGACCGCCTACATCACACAACCGCACTGGGCTGCTACTACTGACCGACCGCTCTGCATGACGACTACAGACTGAGTACTGCTCTCAACTAGACAGAGCTACAGACTCGCAACGACTGACTGACTGCTACTCTGCATAGCGACAACTAACTCGCAAAGACTACTACTGACTGAGAACCGCTCGCAACACTCGCGCGGTCAAGCGCATACTCTCTGGTCACAGATGCTACAATGCCTCGCCATCGCTGCTGCGTTACATACGTGTTTCAACCCCTCTGTATTTCTATATCATTCGATAACTCATTTTCTACCTTCACGGTTGCGGTTTGATTGTAGTAGAGGTTATATATAATGCGGATGTCTTTCTTATCAAGTGTTTTCTTTTCTAACAATTCTATGAGATGATCATGACGAACTTTGTCAAATGCTTTATTATAATCCAGGAAGCACACATATAGTGGCTGGTTAACCTCCATACATCGTTGCGCTAATATGTTAAAAGCAAACAATGCTTCTCTTGTACCGAGGGAACTTCTAAAACCGAATTGTGTTTCACTTATACCTTCTTCTACTTTTTTGTATATTCGTTGGTGTATAACTTTTAGAAATATCTTTAAGGTGTGACTCATTAAGCTTATTGTACGGTGATCATTACAAGTTTTGGCATTAGCCTTTTTGGGTAATGTAACAAAGGTAGATGTCAACCAATCCCTAGGAATAATTCCCGAATTATAAATATCATTAAACAATTGTACAAATATATCTATATGGTCTATTCCTATGAGTTTCAGGATGTCATTTGGTATCTTATCCGGTCCAGGGGCTTTTCCTGTCTTTGATTTGTTGATAACATGTAATATTTCTTCTTTCGATATGCTTGGTCCTCGTTCTCCGATCATGTTATCATAAAATTTTTGATCTTTTCTTGTATCTTCAAATAGTTCTTTGACATATTCTGTCCACCTGTCCAGTTTACCTTTAACATCAGGAATTATTTTGTCATTTTTATCTAACAATAAACTTGTACTTTTCTTTTTATTAAGTCCAGCTAAATCTTTAACTTTTTTGTGTAAGTTGAAACTATCATGTCTTGTTTCATAACTCTCAATTTCAGAGCATTGTTCCTTGTACCATTCTTCTTTTGCTCGCCGTGTTTCTTTTCGTATTTCTGTATGTAATCTTTTATACTCACTTTCATCTCTATTTTTAAGTGGAACAGTAGAAGATGTGAAAACAAGATGGCAGACAATGGAACAGTTGAAGATGTGATTGGCGGTTGTTTTGAATTTCTCAGAGAGTGTTTGTGTGTGTGTGTGTGTGTGTGTGTGTGTGTGTGTGTGTGTGTGTGTGTGTGTGTCTAAAGAAAGAGGCGAAGAGAGGGATACATAGAGAGAGAGAGAGAGAGAGAGAGAGAGAGAGAGAGAGAGAGAGAGAGTTGGTTTGAGGATTTATTATTATTATTATAATAATCTTTGCAAGGTGCCCAACACTGCCCTCGTGCAACGTCCATTGTCCTGGGTCGCTGTTGGCACCAGCAGGCGACTTTCCGCGTGCCTCCAGTGGTGAAGCACATGCGCGGCACAGTTAGGTCCTCTGGAGTTCCAAAATGGTTCAAATGGCTCTGATCGCTATGGGACTTAACTGCTGAGGTCATCAGTCCCGTCGGCCAGTGTGGCCGAGCGGCTCTAGGCGCTACAGTCTGGAACCGCGCGACCGCTACCATCGCAGGTTCCAATCCTGCCGCGGGCATGGATGTGTGTGATGTCCTTACGTTAGTTAGGCTTAAGTAGTTCTAAGTTCTAGGGGACCGATGACCTTAGAAGTTAAATCCCATAGTGCTCAGAGCCATTTGAACCAATCATCAGTCACCTAGAACTTAGAACTACTTAAACCTAACTAAACTAAGGACATCACACACATCCATGCCTGAGGCAGGATTCGGATCTGCGGCCGCAGAGGTCGCGCGGTTCCAGACTGTAGCGCCTAGAACCGCTCGGCCACTCCGGGCGGTCTCCTCTGGAGTCTTGCATGGTACGCACCCCTGTTGTTACTCATTGTCCCCGTCGTACGCTTGGGTCCAGTAGCCGACACCAGATATCTGTTGCCGAGCAACAGTGACAGGATTCCCCCCTCCCCCAGAAGGATCCACCAGGACGATTGTCGATGACGTCTAGGGGGCTAGGATGCTGCGAGAGAGTGCCTCCCCCACAGCCGGATCGTAGTCTTTCGGCCAAAGTCCCTCAGAGGGTCGTTACTCTCCGCACATCAGCTCTCCGAATCAGTTTCGCAAGATCCACAGTCACTATGCCACAGACAGGTACGCCTCACGAGAACTCGATGAATTAGTCAGGGGTATGTAGTCAGCCGATCTTCATCACCAAGAGCGGGTCGTGGTTTCTGCGAAACTCAGAAGTCCCTCGTTTTCTCCACTTCAAAACGCCGACAGAATGGCGGTACGACTGAATGCTTTGAGCCTCTAAGCTCGATTATCTATAACCTTATAGATACATCACTGACGTAGTCCTGCTTGACGGGGACGAGTAAGTTTGCTTCCTATTTTTTGACCTGTCAGCTTTCCCTAGCTCACTATGCCCCAAGCATGGGTTGCTAGCCCCATTAAATTTGTAACGTGTGAGTTTCCTGGGAGCATGCAAGTCCCCGTGTTACAAAACATTACTTCACTCTTGGCCACACCATGTTGGCTCTTCCATGCGCTCCACTGTCACAAAATCACGTCTGCGAGAGGAAATCAAAAAGCTTCATTGGACTGTTCTTCCTCATGTACCCCACATCCAGGATCCTGCACCTTCCGACCTCCATCTGTTTGGCCTAAGGAATGATACACTCCGTGGGAAGCAGTAAGTGGACTGTTTTGTTGTAATGTTAACAATACCCTCCAGTGGCTTACTGGGTTTACACCTCGGCGGGTCCGGCCTCTACCGCCTGTATACAGTAGGAATGAAACTTTAAAAATTCACAATTCGCGTGCCAAACTTTCCCGTGGGTCAGCAACGTTATTTGGACGGTGATGCACGCGGATGGGCGTGACTGAGTTTTGTGAGATTATCAGAATTTGACTCCAAGTTCCAGGCTGAATTTTGATCTAAGGACAAACACAAAGTTTTATTGAGGCTTTTCTGGGGAGGGGAGAGAGAGAAGCCTCATATAAATAACTTGAAGCCATTTTCCAACAGTGGGTTAAGTATTTTGACAACAACCTGAATGCTGAAACAGTTACACTGAATCTTGAGAATGTATTGCCTATGCACGCAAGACAAATGGTGGTTGGAGCACCTAGACACAATGTTGAGATATTTTGTAAATTGCCTGGAAAGAATTCGGAGTTTGTCACATTGAACAGCCCACAAACTAGGCAGATTTTATAGTTAGGGTGATGGGGAGAGGGGGACAAAATGGAGTAAACCAAACTGGAGTGAGTAATAAAAACGATAGACAGAGGTTGTCAAACAGCTGGGATAATACTCCTGACAGGGGCTGGATGAAAAACGTGCTTAGGACAGTTGCACCACCAGACAGGGGGATCATATGGGCAGAAGAATACTGATCTCTGTCTCTGTCCCATAACCACGACACGCTGTCTCTTTTGGAATTCAATCCAGCCATCACGTAGACTGGTTACAAAGATGTTACGAAAGAGCGTGTGAAAACTGTTTAGATCATGTTTTCCAGCCGTAAAGGAAGATATAAAATACTATATTACTGCATATTCCTGAATCAACCATAGATTGCTATCGCATCTTCTTTTCGGCATTTTTTGCTCCGATTTTCCATTGTAAAGTAACAGATTGATGTTTTCCACCTATCTACACAAAACACTGATGCATATACGAAATTTTACGTCGTTCAGTATTTGTCCATAACAAAATAACAATTTTGTATATTTCGGTGTGATTAGGTTGTGCCACGAATATTAGTTATCCTGCGGATTTCATTTTAAAGTAACCTAGATTCGAAATAGAATATGTACCTGAGCAAATAGTTATTCGAATTTTAATTTTTATATCATTCTTAACGAATGCTACATAGGAATGATTATTTTCGAAATTTAATTTCCGTAGTGATAAACAGAACTTTATTGATAATTTTCCAAATTTAATTTTCAAAGCGATGAACAGAACTTTATTGTTCATAAAATTTAGAATGATCAACACATTTCAAAAACATACTTTACATCTTACCAAATAAATTAAAAACTAAATATGTACAGTCTTCGTAATGTGGCTTGTTTTGAAAACTGTTTAATTTATCATACACCTGATGAAAAGCGACGAAACAGAAAAAAATGTCACTACCCAATGAAAGGGCTCATTTAATCGCGGTCTGCCCTCTGCGGGGCCTTCTGGCAAACATAAACGTAGCAAAGACAGCCGGTAGGAAACCATCTTTTTATAACGTGTGTTCTCCTCTATAACATCAAGATGTCCTTCGTTTCTTTCGCAAGAACCGAACTCCTAATATTTATACATCTAATAGACTTTCTTCGTGTAAGGTAATCAAGTATCACGGCCATTGGCTACAAATGACGTTACGCCAGAGAAAATGGGCGGGGTTTCCGCTGTTTCAACTATCGTCAGCCGAGCCGTATTCAGCAATATTCTCCACGCCTGCACAGATGGACGATTTCCACGCCAGCGGATCCTACGGTCATCAAGGGTATATCAGTTGCGCTTGTTCACTACGTATTTTATTTTAGTATCCATTACGATCGCAGCTGAAACATTACTTTTCTTTCTCGTCACAAAATGTGAGATCTGGAGATTATCCCTGAGAAGATGGAAATTGGTCATCTAAAAATAAAAATAATCAACTTAAATGTGATCACACAAGTGTGTATTGAAATAAGATATAATAATAATAATAATACATCGCTGTTTTTCCAGGAATAATGTTCTAAAAATTTTTGAAAGCATTAAATGTTTCTGTATTGACCGACCCGTGTAGCAGGCACGGGACTCCGTCCAACAAACTCATATCCTGCACATGTACAGCACAATACATGCAAGTTTGCATGCTTGCATTTTACATTCTGGCGGTTGCACCGGTTATTAATGTATCAATATTTCACACTTGCAGTAGCTTATCTCGCGCTTACATTAACCTACGATCCCGCGATGTAATCACTTAAAAACGTTACCTAGACAAATGTATTCCCGAAATTACATTACTCTAGAGTAATTATTTTTTGATGTTGCAATTTTTTCCATCAGTGTATCTTTCTGAGAATATTGTAGTCATATAAATATAATTTCAATTATATTTGACACTGTTGCCAAAATTGGAAACTGTACTTACTAACTTGCCGCAATGAGACTTCCAGAAGATTCTGGAAGTAATACTGATTTATGTATACATCGAAACGCGCGCCGACGCACTCACTATTCTTCCTGTTATCTCTCAGTGCGGATCATCACATTGCGATCTGTTTCGTTTTGGAGAAGTGTTTCGCAAATGTCTCGCGTGTGAGTCAAAACTTTATATTGTGCATTTGTGAACAATTCTCCACGTAATAAAATCGCGTGATGAGAAAGCGTTGAAATAAAAATGTTACAGGCAAAATCTTAACAAAAGCTCACTATAAGTGCATCCATGAAGTTTCAGCAGTCTAACCATGAGGAGGGGGTTATAACTAGCAACACGGGGCAATGAAATACACAGTTTAAGATGTATTACTAACTTTTATCTGAATGTTAGTGTTTAAGTGAAAAAAGTCATCTGCAGGGAAGATTACCAAATAAAATGAAAATTGCATTTTAGGAACATTAATTGAACCTATGTAATTAAAATTATTGCTCTGTATTTGGACTGCAAAGATATTTATTTCGTATCACAATCATGGTACTTTGTTAATAAATTATAACATTTTGAAATACAGACAGCGTCAAAACAGCTCTGAGAACAATGGGTTCACATTTTATGCCGCTTACATTTCAACACATTATAACTTATTTAGTGTCATGGTAATAATATGAAGAGAAGATTGTTCCTGTGACAACTGAAGCTGTTAATGCAATGTAAAAGTTTTTATTTTGACAGATGAATAAACATTTTTAAGAAAATGACGTATACAGGGCTATTACAAATGATTGAAGCGATTTCATAAATTCACTGTAGCTCCATTCATTGACATATGGTCACGACACACTACAGATACGTAGAAAAACTCATAAAGTTTTGTTCGGCTGAAGCCGCACTACAGGTTTCTGCCGCCAGAGCGCTCGAGAGCGCAGTGAGACAAAATGGCGACAGGAGCCGAGAAAGCGTATGTCGTGCTTGAAATGCACACACATCAGTCAGTCATAACAGTGCAACGACACTTCAGGACGAAGTTCAACAAAGATCCACCAACTGCTAACTCCATTCGGCGATGGTATGCGCAGTTTAAAGTTTCTGGATGCCTCTGTAAGGGGAAATCAACGGGTCGGCCTGCAGTGAGCGAAGAAACGGTTGAACGCTTGCGGGCAAGTTTCACGCGTAGCCCGCGGAAGTCGACGAATAAAGCAAGCAGGGAGCTCAACGTACCACAGCCGACGGTTTGGAAAATCTTACGGAAAAGGCTAAAGCAGAAGCCTTACCGTTTACAATTGCTAGAAGCCCTGACACCCGATGACAAAGTCAAACGCTTTGAATTTTCGGCGCGGTTGCAACAGCTCATGGGAAGAGGATGCGTTCAGTGCGAAACTTGTTTTCAGCGATGAAGCAACATTTTTTCTTAATGGTGAAGTGAACAGACACAATGTGCGAATCTGGGCGGTAGAGAATCCTCACGCATTCGTGCAGCAAATTTGCAATTCACCAAAAGTTAACGTGTTTTGTGCAATCTCACGGTTTAAAGTTTATGGCCCCTTTTTCTTCTGCGATAAAAACGTTACAGGACACGTGTATCTGGACATGCTGGAAAATTGGCTCATGCCACAACTGGAGACCGACAGCGCCGACTTCATCTTTCAACAGGATGGTGCTCCACCGCACTTCCATCATGATGTTCAGCATTTCTTAAACAGGAGATTGGAAAACCGGTGGATCGGTCGTGGCGGAGATCATGATCAGCAATTCATGTCATGGCCTCCACGCTCTCCCGACATAACCCCATGCGATTTCATTCTGTGGGGTTATGTGAAAGATTCAGTGTTGAAACCTCCTCTACCAAGAAACGTGCCAGAACTGCGAACTCGCATCAACGATGCTTTCGAACTCATTGATGAGGACATGCTGCCCCGAGTGTGGGAGGAACTTGATTATCGGCTTGATAGCTGCCAAATCACTAAAGGGGCACATATCGAACATTTGTGAATGCCTAAAAAAACTTTTTGAGTTTTTGTATGTGTGTGCAAAGCATTGTGAAAATATCTCAAATAATAAAGTTATTGTAGAGCTGCGAAATCGCTTAAATCATTTGTAATAACCCTGTATTTTAAATAGTCCTTGTATTCAAAACATCAATCACCGGTATTGTTTCCTGTCTTCTGCTAGTAGATTGCCGTTATCTGGAATAATTAATATTTGTATGTTGGTCACTATTAACACAGGTGGTAGAAATAATGTGAAATGTGTGTATAACAGATGGTACTTACTGAAAATGACTGTGTTAAAGATATTGTTAAGGACATATGAGCGGAATGTGAGACATACGCGCCATCATTTCCCTCCCTCGGTTTATGTATGTATTATATGACACGGTAACACTCCAGGCCGTTTCTTTGCAGTCATTACGAGGTGGCTTGTTCTTCAGTTACGGGAGAGTACTTCTGAACTTAATGCTGCAGATTTTATTTATGAACTAGTTTCGTAAGATTTGGTCTTACTGAATTATGTCCAAATGTACTGTGAGGGACTGTAAAACTCTCTCGTTAATTTTAAATGGGCACTGAACTCACTGGAATCTCGTGGATAATTCGCCAACAAATTGCTGCAATTATCCCTAGCGTATAAGTGAAACGAATGGTCAGGCGACAACTTCAATCTTACTAGTCGATAACTCGCTTCGTTCCGTTTGAAATGACGCAGTTTTATTGCCTTGCAGCATGAAGTCCTCAATTGAGCTGTAATTTTCTAACATTTGTCATAGTTATCGACTGCCTTGTGTGGGCCCTGGGCTTTAATATTCTCAATTAGTGAAGGGAGACTCTCGCTTCAAAGTATCTAGACTCTGGTTCACGATGCGACACTTCCAGATAAATTTAATGGCATCTGTGCGTGTTATGTGACAGGCGGTATGGCGCATATTACTTTTTTATTATAATGCTAACTTCAGGTCCGGCCAGAATGGTTGATTTAATGGCCACTTCTGTTTGGGGTCATGCGGAAATCTTTGCGATACTGCTCCACCTGCATTAGAAATACTGATGCTCCGTCAACATTCTTATGTGTGAAATAACATATATCCCATAGCTGAACACTAGATTTCAGTTTATCTTCTAGTTTTACAATGTTTCATCAGCATACTTCTTTACTCTTCTATTTGTAGATTTCATAGATGGGCCGTACATTTTCTGTTTTACCACTTTCGTAGTAGGTCTCCTTTCACATTAGGTCTGTGAACTGTGCGATTAGCAGTGTTATTCATTTCTACACACAAGTTTATTCCATTAGACATAAGCGATACTGCGCACAGGAATGTATTAATTGACTTTAAAAATTTCTGAACAGTGCAGAGCATAATTCGCAGAACAATATTGCTGGCACAGAGAGACAATATCACACTTCAGAATAATGTGTACCCGTTCTGTATGGACGAAAATGGGCATCTTAACTGTTTCTACTTATAAGCGAGACTAAAGCAGAAATGATCGCTGCGTTCTGAACTACTGTGTCATACTCTTAATAGCATAAACTCTGTGTTCCCAGATGTATTAATCCCACGTTGACGATGACCACTATGGAAAATTTGCTTTGATACCCAGCTTCCTGTCGATATTTACAAGACATCCCGCAATGCACTTTCTCTCTGCCACGAATTCTACGCGGCTCCAAGATGACCCGTTTGCATTTTACCAACTATTTGCACTTTACCCACTAGATTTTTATCAAGTCATGTAGACATAGAGAGTGCCTTCTGTGCTTTCACTTCATGTAATGTAACAGGCAATTTTATTATACACCGCCGGCCGGAGTGACCGTGATTTTTAGGCGCTACAGTCTGGAGCCGAGCGACCGCTACGGTCGCAGGTTCGAATCCTGCCTCGGGCATGGATGTGTGTGATGTCCTAAGGTTAGTTAGGTTTAATTAGTTCTAAGTTCTAGGCGACTGATGACCTCCGAAGTTAAGTCGCATAGTGCTCAGAGCCATTTGAACCATATTACACTACTGGCCATTAAAATTGCTACACGAAGAAGAAATGCAGATGCTAAACGAGTATTCATTGGACAAATATACTAGGACATGTGATCACATTTTCACGCAATTTTGGTGCATAGATTCTAAGAAATCAGTACCCAGAACAACCATCTCTGGCCGTAATATCGGCCTTGGTACGCCTGGGCACTGAGTCGACCAGAGCTTGGATGGCGTGTACAGGTACAGCTGCCATGCAGCTTCAACACGATACCACAGTTCATTGTGACGAGCCAGTTGCTCAGCCACCATTGACCAGATGTTTGCAGTTGGTGAGAGATCTGGAGAATGTGCTAGCCAGGGCAGCAGTCGAACATTTTCTGTATCCAGAAAGGCCCGTAAAGGGCCTGCAACATGCGTCGTGCGTTATCCTGCTGAAATGTAGGGTTTCGCAGGGATCAAATGAAGAGTAGAGCCACGGGTCGTAACACATCTGTAATGTAGTGCCCACTGTTCAAAGTCCCATCACTGCGAACAAGAGATGACCGAGACGTGTAATCAATGGCACCCCATACCATCACGCCGGGTGATACGCCAGTATGGCGATGACGAATACATGCTTCCAATGTGCGTTCACCGCGATGTCGCCCAACACGGATGCGACCATCATGATGCTGTAAACAGAACCTGGATTCATTCGAAAACATGAGGTTTTGCCATTCGTGCACCCAGGTTCGTCGTTGAGTACACCATCGCAGGCGCTCGTGTCTGTGATGCAGCGTCAAGGGTAACTGCAGCCATGGTGTCCGGGCTGATAATCCATGCTGCTGCAAACGTCGTCGAACTGTTCGTGCAGATGGTTGTAGCCTTGCAAACGTCCCCATCTGTAGACTCAGGGATCGAGACGTGGCTGCACGATCCGTTACAGCCATGCTGATAAGATGGCTGTCACCTCGACTGCCAGTGATACGAGGCCGGTGGGATCCAGCACGGCGTTCCGTATTACCCTCCTGAACCCACCGATTCCATATTCTACTAACAGTCGTTGGATCTCGACCAACGCGAGCACCAATGTTGCGATACGATAAACCGCAATTGCGATAGGCTACAATCCGACCTATATCAAAGTCGAAAACGTGATGGTACGCATTTCTCCTCCTTACACGAGACATCACCAGGCAACGCCGGTCAACTGCTGTTTGTGTATGAGAAATCGGTTGGAAACTTTCCTCATGTCAGCACGTTGTAGGTATCGCCATCGGCGCCAACCTTGTGTAAATGCTCTGAAAAGCTAATCGTTTCATGTCACAGAATCTTCTTCCTGTTGGTTAAATTTGACGTCTGTAGCACGTCATCTGCGTGGTGTAGCAGTTTTATTGACCAGTAGTGTAAGTTCCAGGAGATCAGGTGGTTGCAGTATAAGACTGTTGAAACCTGTCATCCTGGAGCAATAAAGTGTCTACACTGCGATCACGGAGTGTGTTCGTTTCCTTGTGACTAGTTTAAAAACAAATTCACAGTAAGACCAGGAAACCAAAATTTAAGCTGTCTTTGAGAGCACATCATTTGTCACCCACGGCTTAAGGTTACATGTAATAGTGGCCATCTTACTTTTTGTAAATACTTCTTCATTTGATGTTGATTTAAGATGCTTAAACACACAAATTGCCTTTTGTAGAGTAATCTGCCGTGTTTTACTCTTTAATTTAGTTTTACTAAAACAATTCAAAGCTTTTGTGACTTTGAGGTGAGAGCCCATATTTGCACCCCATTTTTAGTGATCTTCGCAATCTCTGTGTGAAGTTTTGTTTCCGTGTATAAATAATTTACATTAATTATCGTTTTATCTTCTACTTTTTAGTGCTGGCCTCTGTGGCCGTGCGGTTCTAGGCGCTTCAGTCGGGAACCGCGTGACCGCTACAGTCATGGGTTCGAATCCTGCCTCGGGCATGGATGTGTGTGATGTCCTTAGGTTAGTTAGGTTTAAGTAGTTCTAAGTTCTAGGGGACTTGATGACCTCAGATGTTAAGCCCCATAGTGCTCAGAGCCATTTGAACTTTTTTTTTTTTGCACGGATCGCAGCGTTCAGAGCTATTTCTACTATCGTATTATAGATGTTATGAAAGTCAAAAATGTAGTCTTTTTCAAAAGAAATTGCTTTTAAGTCAAAAATAAAAGAGGGTACCCATATTTACAACTTTTCTGCGTTGGACGCATGTTATCATTTCGTAACTGTTCACTGGAAAGACATCACTTGCCTCCACGACCGTAGTAATTTTAATAAACCGTGATGCAATTCGTACAATCTGGTGAAGTGATACGCAAAACATAGTTCATAATCTAGAAACGTAAGGTGATGTATGGGTGATAATTACGAGGAATCGCACACGAACCGGTAGGGAATTACAGTAACTACACTCTTAAAATCATATCAGACAATGTTCCTTGAACTCTATTATTAGGTAGTCTTTCCTCATGCGGCTTTGCATCGCATTCTGGCATTCTCTTAGCATCCAATTAATTCAGTGTGTTTTTGCTCATGGTCACTGTCCAGGATTCGTTGTACGGCAACCGTCTAAGATGAGTGTGTTAAACGCAATACTCAGTGTAGCAAGATGACAAATATGTTTCGTTATAGTTCTGGTATCATTAAGTTAATCTCACCACATTCACACGATCAAAATTTTATCTTCAGAAGATTTGTAAGAATAGCACTAGGCAAGTACCTCTGCATAAGCGTTTGAGTCACAAAGCGCTACTGGTCACACGCAGTCCCTATTCTTCCTTTCCATCTGTTCCGTATGAAATTGTCCTTAGCTTCTAAGTCCACAAAATTAAAATTACACAAACCATTGTTTCAAAGTGGTGAATTCATCTGCCACATAAGCACGTGTTGTTATTACTATTATCATGCAATTACAGAGTTTAAAAGACATTAAATTAAATTAAAATACAGGGAACTTTTTAGTTTTTTTTGGTTCTTATACATGGTCGAAAAAGTCTACTGATGCACAAACCTTAATGGTAAGGTCGTACAAGTTGTACTATGCATCTTGCGAACACAGTGTGGAAGGATTCTCTGTTGTCTGAAGATCCAGAAAGATATATTCCAGATTCTCCGTCATATGTTGAAAGTTTTATTCTCAATTATTATTATTATTATCATTATTATTATTATTATTAGCATGGTGAAAGTTTTACTATCAAAATTTATTATTATGATGGCTACAGACGTATGGAAATGTGTAAAGCTCTATCTCGGACAATATTATCGTTATCTGTACTCTTTCTCTAAGAATTGCTAGGCTACATAATGAAACTTTATTATCGTTATCATAAAATATGATATGTACCCGTACAACTTGTATAATGAAAACCTTTATTCCGACATGTCAGTACTGAAAAATTTTCTGGTGCTTCCTAATACCGGGCATGTCAATATTCTGGTAGGGAACAAAAAACAGAAATTAATTACTCTTCTTATAAATGAGGAAAAATCAGTTCTCTTGTATCTGTCTGGGATTTTTATAATTTTCTCGAACGTCTCCTAACAATTACACTGTAATGCTCCCGCACGCGACAAACAACTTACCTCGTCTTGCAGCAGCGACTGCATAAATATTCTGCACCCAGGAAAATGCTAAAATAATCCTAAAGAAAGACTGAGATCCGTGCCAAAAAAAAAAAAAAAAGTGGTTCAAATGGCTCTGAGATCATTAGTCCCCTAGAACTTGGACTACTTAAACCTAACTAACCTAAGGACATCACACACATCCATGCCTAAGGCAGGATTCGAACCTGCGGCCGTAGCGGTTGCGCGGTTCCATACTGAAGCGCCTAGAACCGCTCGGCCACAGTGGTCGACTCGATCCGTACAGAGTGCAACGCATTGTTACAACTACAGATGCAACTACTCCCCGTTTTCTTTTTTATAGAAATTAAATGATCGGGAAAGGTTCAGACAACAAGTCTACACTGGACTCGCGTTCGGGAGGACGACGGTTCAGTCCCGCGTCCGGCCATCCTGATTTAGGTTTTCCGTGATTTCCCTAAATCTCTCCAGGCAAATGCCGGGATGGTTCCTTTCAAAGGGCACGGCCGACTTCCTTCCCCATCCTTCCCTAATCTGATGAGACCGATGACCTCGCTGTCTGGTCTCCTTCCCCCAACAAACCAACCAACCAACAACAAGTCTTAAGTGGTGTAAAAACTGAAAGGAGTTAATGAAAACTTTTAACTTACTGTATTCTGAAAATTGACGATTTACACGCTGAGAAACTTTACTGAGACCTTTCTTTTTGTCTTGGGCGGTTTGATTAACAAAAAGTTTAACTTTTTCACAAAGACTTTGATCAATAGTCACGTATCTGGCCACAACAAAGATACGACTATTACTTTCAATGTATGCACATGCAAATCTGACAAAATCTCTCCACTGCGTAAGCAAACAACTACTACGCGCAGCAAATCACCAAAAAACCTCGATTAAAACCAAAATCTCCTCAGGTGCTACTAGCCCGGTCAGTGCAGGCTGCGACCTCTCATGACGTGCGGCATCTCTTCACCCCAGGCTGCGTCCACCTACTCTGAACAACCGTTCCCTCGCTACCACATGCGATACTAATATCCCAGTTTGCGTAGGCACGCAACAGCCACGCAATAGCCAGCTTTCCTAAAAAGATATGAACGTCCAACTTTCAATGTTGAATATTGCAGATGGAAATTACAAGACAGACACATCAATATATTGGATTATACGGGCTTGTAGTCTGCTGGAATGTATACTTGTGTAACATCTCTTTTGTACAGGGTGGGCAGCTAAGTCATAACACTCCTTGTATCTCCCCAACCGTAATTGATACAAAGATGCCGTTTGGACAGTGAAGTGCAGGGCCAGGGGCTACTTGAATACATCACATTTCACGTTTGTGCTATTTTTTAGTACAGAGATAAGAGGCCATCTTTGTTTTCTTTTAATGGAACTATATGATCAATTTTGGCGTAATATGATGGGCTTAAAAAGACGGTTTCAGATATGTGTACATCATAATATATAGGCGAATAGTTTTTGAGACACAGATATGTTCCCGTATCGTATTCGTCCTTCGAAGTAGCGTTGTCCAATGAGACCTTTCCTGTTGACCACTGGGGAACTTAACAGGGAAGGCGTTGTTTTCCGGCTTCTCGATAACGCCGCAATGTGATGCACGAGGTAGCTGGAGAGAAGGGTATAAATATGCTGCTGGGGTAATGAGACATCACATTTCCATCACAGTTTCTTGGAGCACATGTGTACCAACTTAGAAAAGTTAGATATGCTTCTAGTGAATGGTGAAAGCAGAAGAAATGCCGTTAGAGCAATAAAGCGATATGAGAGCTGTATCCTGATCGTGAGCGTCCTACGCGCCAGCTTCTTGCACGTATTTGCAAGAAACTACTTGAATCGGGATCATGGAACGTCGTACAGAGGACAAGGCAGAAAACTGCAACTGGCGAGGTACATGAAGAGGGCGTTCTAGCGTTGGCGCATAACGACCCTACTGTTTCGTCGCGACGTATCTCCTCGGAATGTGGTATAAGTCAGACAAGTGTTCTACACCGGCATTGATTTCATCCGTTTCGCCTCTAATTACAGCAATCACTCTCCGGTGAGGATGTCGAACGGAGCCAGGAATTTTGCCGGTTTGCTCTGCAACGCCTACAAGATCCATCGTTTTTTCAAAGGATGCTTTTTACTGATGAAGTGACTTTCACCAACCACGGTAATGTGAATTTGCATAATATGCATTACTGGTCAATAGAAAACCCTTATTGGCTTCGACAGGTACAGCATCAGCAACCTTGGAGTGTTACGTGTGGTGCGGCATCGACGAAAATGTCATTGTGGAGCCGTACGTCATTCCGGGTATACTAAATAGCAATAACTATGCACAGTTCCTGCGAAACGTTCTGCCCATTTTGTGGAAAAGGTACCACTAACTAAGCGTCAGTGCATGTGGTTCCAACATGACGGATGTCCTGCTCACTCTTCCCGTGTGGCTACAGAGCTGTTAAATGAAAAGTTGCCGGATTGTTGGATACGACGACGTTCTGAAGTGAAGTGGTCAGCCCGGTCTCCTGATTTGACCCCTCTTGATTTTTTTCCGTGGGGAGCAATCAAACATAAAGTGTATGCTCAAGTACCAACTATGCCAGACGATATGAAGCAACGTATCATCGAAGCGTGCGCTGATATCTCACGTGACAGCCTCGCAGCCGTTCACAAATCATTCGAACGGCGACTACAAATGTGCATCGCAGCAGACGGTAAGCATTTTGAGTAAATGCTTCAGTAAAGTTTTGTATCATGTACAGTATGTATTTTGCATCTTTGTGTGTATTTGCTTCGTATTGTGATCAATAGTAAATATTTTCAAATAGAAAACAAATACGTATGAAATAATTGTGACCAATAAGGGCCTCCTCATTAACATTTGTATTTCTGTTACTTAAAATGTATTAACATATTGTATATTCTATTACTGTATGTTGTCTACTGTTTTGGTATCACAGTTGTCAAATAACTGAACAATATTTGCACGACATCATCAGTTAATTTTTGCGCAAAATATCGCAGTATGTATTACTATTGTCGGGTAAATGGGTGCGTTTGTGTAAGGACGGACTCGCGACGATTACCATGTACTCTACACAAGAGAAAAGGGCGCACTGGACAACGCCGCTTCCAAGGACGAATACTACACGGGAACATATCTGTCTCTCAAAAACTATTCGCTTAAGTATTATGATATACACATATTTGAAAGCGTCTTTTCAAGCCCATCATGTTACGCTAAAATTTAACATAGGGTTCCATTTAAAAAAATCAAATATGGCCTCATATCTCTGTAATAAAAAATAGCACAAACATGAAATGTGATGTATTCAAGTAGCCCCTGCCCCTGCAATTCACTGTTCAAACGGCATCTTTGTAGCTATTACGGTTGTGGAGATATAAGGGGTGTCATGACTTAGCTGCCTCACCCTGTATATTGTTTTGCCCAGCGAAATTAACTTTGTCTCTTTTCACATATAGTCTATTGAAATGGCTATTTTCATCGAACTACGAGTACTTAAACTGTTCATTCACGATATTTTTTGTCTCACTGTGGTTGACGCTTTACGCATGCTTAAACGATTGTTGTCTTTTCAACGGATATGCGGAGACCAATTGTTTGTTTATCGTCTGCCAGCACAGCTTATTAATCACGACTGACAGAGAGGTATGGGCGTTTCTGAGAAATAACTCTCCTTCAGGGAAATCACAGCGGCGGTCGGCGGCCCTCTGTTTTCGCGGCCGTTCATCACGGTCTGTCCTGGTGCGCGACGAGACACAATTCACTCCCCCCGGTCGCTTTTCGTTTCGGCCCTCTCCTGTCCGTTTCCCGTGGCCCGTAATAACTCATCGCCGACCGCCCCCTCGCCAAAACTGCTCGCCGAGCTCTCCGGGATTTATTGAACAATTTGTCTAGTTTTATGGCGCCCTCAGAATGCCATTTACTTCATACAGCGCTGATTTTGCCAGTTTTGTCATCAGAACAATATCGAGGAGGACCGAAGGCAATGAGATATCATGGTAATGTCCGGGTTAACAGAGAACAGTCTCTCGCGGTGGAAGAAAAGACGTTCCGGCGTGGAAAAAAGTTCAAGTGACTGCAGTGCATAAGAAGGTGTAAAACAACGGACCCGCAAAATTACAGACCAGTATTCCAAACTTCGGTTTGCTGCAGAATCCTTGAACATATTCTCAATTCGAATATAATAAAATTTCTTGAAACTGAGACAAAGTGGTTCAAATGGCTCTGAGCACTATGGGACTTAACATCTGAGGTCATCAGCCCCCTAGAACTTAGAACTACTTAAACCTAACTAACCTAAGGACATCACACACATCCATGCACGAGGTAGGATTCGAACCTGCGACCGTAGCAGTCGCGCGGTTCGGGACTGAAGCGCCTAGAAGCGCTCGGCCACCGTGGCCGGCCGAAACTGAGACACTCAGCATGGTTTTAGAAAGCATCACTAGTGCGAAACCCAGCTTGTCCTTTTCCCACGTGACATACTGCGAACTACGGATGAAAGTTCAACATTTGAGACGGTATCCCATTGCAGGCTGTTGACAGAGTTGCGAGCATGTGGAATAAGTTCAGATACGTGTGTGTGGCACAAAGACTTCTTAAGTAATTGAAGCCGGCATGTTGTCCTCGATGGCGAGAGTTCATCAGGGGCAAGAGCAGCATCAGGAGTGCCCCAATGAAGTGTGATGGGACTGCTGTTAGTCCCTATATACATAAATGAGCTGGCAGACATGGTGGGCAGCAATCTACGGCTGGCCGGCCGTAGTGGCCGTGCGGTTCTAGGCGCTACAGTCTGGAACCGCGTGACCGCTACGGTCGCAGGTTCGAATCCTGCCTCGGGCATGGATGTGTGTGGTGTCCTTAGGTTAGCTAGGTTTAAGTAGGGGACTGATGACCTCAGATGTTAAGTTCCATAGTGCTCAGAGCCACTTGAACCAATCTACGGTTATTTACTGATGGTGCTGTGGTGTACGGTAAGGTGTCGAAGCTTAGTGACTGTAACAATATACAAAACGAGTTAGACAAAATTTCTAGTTGGTGTGATAGATGGCAGCTAACTCTAAATATGGGAAAACGTAAGTTAATGCGGATGAGTAGCAAAAGCAAACATGTTCGGATACAGTATTAATAGTGTCCTGCTGGACAAAGTCAAGTCGTTTCAATAACTGGGCGTAAATCTGCAAAGCGTTATGTAATGTAACGAGCATGTGATAACTGTGCTAGGAAAGGCGAATGGCCGATTTTGGTCTATTGGGAGAATTTTAAGAAAGAGTGCCTTACACGTAAACTAGACAGCATTTAGGACGCTGGTGCGACCTATTCTTGAGTAATGCTGGAATGTACCAGGTGGAATTGAAGGAAAACATCGAAACAATTGAGAGGCGGGCAGCTAGATTTGTTACCGTTAGGTTCGAACAACACGTAAGTCTTACGGAATACTTCGGAAACTCAAATAGGAGTCCCTGGAAGAAAGGTGACGTTCTTTTCCACAAACACTACTGAGAAAATTTGTAGAACCAGCATTTGAAGCTGACTGACGAACTATTCTACTGCCGCAAACATACATTGCGCGTAAGGACCATGGAGATATGATACGTGACATTATGTCTCATACGGAGGCGTACAGACGGTCGTTTTTCCCTCATTCTATTTTCGAGTGAAGCAGGAAAGGAACTTTACCACTAGTAGTACAGGGGTCCTCTGCCACGCACCGTACGATCGCTTGCGGACTATCTATGTAGATGTAGACGTAGAAGAAGATTGATGTTGGTAGTGAAAAACGTAGCTCCCCTCGCTAGTGCCACAGTACCTGCTTCCGATACATGCTGTTTCTAAGTCCCAGAACTGCGGTAATAAAGAATCACATACGAAAGTTTTCATTAAATATCTTCCAGAGGAGCGTCACAGCTGTACTGGGCTCGGAAGCAAGTCATTTCACCTACGTTACTTAAGCTACACATACACGCGAAAGTTGTTCTCTCTCAGAGAGCTGTTCCGAGCAATATGTGCGTGCAAAGAGCGCCGAGAATTAGTTCACCAACAGTGTCAGAAAATGGCGAAAGATCTCAGACAGTCGTGCTCCGCGAGCTTAGACCTCGCATATTGACGGCAAGCTGCATCTCTCGAGGTCTGCTAGCCGTAGCTCTCAAACAAGAAAGACTATTTCGGATTTGTGGGGTGAGCTGAGAGTCCTCGTTGGCTGCTGAGCGACTATATTGCGTCCAGGATTTGTGCTGTACTTCACAGTTTATGCGCTACCACATGCTGGTAATATATACTGCTCAAAAGGATTACGGGAACGTGACTTTCTATGTCTCACATACTCCACTGAGCAATAATTTAGAACTAGGTTGAGCCGTGTGCCAGTGTGGCCGTGCGGTTCTAGGCGCTTCAGTCTGGAATCGTGTGACCGCTACGGTCGCAGGTTCGAATTCTGCCTCGGGCATGGATGTGTGTGATGTCTTTAGCTTAGTTAGGTTTAAGTAGTTCTAAGTTCTAGGGGACTGATGACCACAGATGTTAAGTCCCATAGTGCTCAGAGCCATTTGAACCATTTTTGAGCCGTGTGGCTCGATCAGCGATATTCCTGCTGCCGGTGGTGTGCGCAGAGCGCGCGGTGGCGTCACCTACCGGGCCGATCGTGGAGCGAGGTGTTCAAAAATGGTTCAAATGGCTCTGAGCACTATGAGACTCAACTGCTGAGGTCATTAGTCCCCTAGAACTTAGAACTAGTTAAACCTAACTAACCTAAGGACATCACAAACATCCATGCCCGAGGCAGGATTCGAACCGACGACCGTAGCGGTCTTGCGGTTCCAGACTGCAGTGCCTTTAACCGCACGGCCACTTCGGCCGGCGAGCGAGGTGTAAGTTCTAGCAAGTAGTGAGGATTTTGCTGTGGGACGCCTAGCAGTAACGTAGTTTGGGAAATCTGGCGGACAGTACCGGCGCCGTGCGAGGGAGCAGGAAGAGCCCATCTAAAAGTGGCTGTTTACCCGGGTGACGGCGGCGTAGCAAATATCGCCGGCGTGGAAGTAGTCACGTTACTGGAAAGCCGTTAGTGTATTTCGCTTCCTGCATGTCTCCTGGCACCGGGATCTGTGGCGGCTGGCTTCGTCGAACATGCAAGAGGGTAAGGGCGCTGATTGTGCTGTAAATTGGGGCCGGACTCCATACTGGGTTCAGTGCTGTTGACTTCATTTTCTTGGCCCGCCGTTGCTACTCCTCCTGGGTCTGTCCTCGAATGTGTTAATTTCAATTTGCTTAGTACGCAAGGTTGTAGTGAGAGCTGCTTGTGATGTGATGATAAACGTTTACTAGCACCTGGAGTGCTGATCCATTCCGTTTGTAGATTGCTACTGTCTGTGTTAACCGCCATTGAACACAGTTTGGCTGGTCCTTGTCTAACTACCGCCTGCTTATTGTATTTATATCACACCACGGAGCTAAGCTGGCCAATTGTTATAGATATACAGGGATGAAATTTTCCCTGGATATATTTTGCTGCGAATTGCAATAACATTACTGTTACGTTTCTATCTGAAGTGATAGTGTGTCTCAGAGACACGTGTCTAATTCTAAATGATTAGTTTCATAAATTCTTACAAGATACTGAGAGGCCAGTTGTTATTGTGTGTTTAAATAGTTTGAAACTGATTCTGTTAATGAAAGTACAAGAATTCCTTCAATGACACTATGTGGATATGGTAATTAAGTTTAAGTGTGGCTATGATTGACCTTACGCACATAATAAAATAGATTTGTACTGCTTAGCTGATGTTCAGTAGTAGGTTGATTAATTCTACACATGATGTGCTGTAACGAATTCTTGTGTTTCTAGTTACTTAAGGCAGATGTCAGTCTGTTGTAGCTGATTTGTTGTTGCCTGTAGTCTGAACTACTTTGGTAATACCAATCACTGCAGTAAAGAAAGACTACATTTCGTCGTTAAATTTTAGTAAATTGTTCTTCAGGTTGATGATAGTCTTTGAGTAAATAATTTTTAACTCATTTCCTAAATGTGTAATAGCCCAGAAGTGTTTAAATTTTGAAGTAACTTGCTCTCATGTTAATTTTAAAAATTTGTTGATGATTTTATTTGTTATATGTCTTGTTTAAATGTGCCAAATAAATGTTCAGTGCAACTGTGGATCGTGATTGCCTGATGTATCGCTTGGTCCAGTCCTATCACCCAACAGCCTATTGTGCTTAGCTTGTGTCGTTGTGTAAAAGTTGAATGCCATGCTGTGCTGACACATCATGGGTATATTACCGATTTATACTACACAGAATTAATAAACGAAAAATATACTGTGTTAATGTAAATGAGAGACTAGTGCGTTAACCATTGTGCTACGTAGCCACTTCAAGCAACTGCTCCATAGACGTGTACTGGCATTGTTAGGACAGTAGATACAAATACTGCTGCGATGGATATGCCCGGTGAGATGACTGTAAGTGATGTGTCGGCGTGTAATTAGTTTGTACGAGGAAAGGCCAGCGTCATGAATTGCACAGATACTGTACTACAGGAACCTTAATTTGAGGAAGTAATTTCTGACAATGTATGTATGGAGCACAGCATACAGTATGGTAGTGAAACATGGCCTGTGGGAAACTGGAATAGAAGAGAATCGAAGCGTCTAAGATGTTGAAAACTGGGTGTAATTGTAAGCAATCAGAGGTTGTCCGCTGAATCGGCAACGAAAGAAATACATGGAATACACTGATAATAAGAAGGGATGGGATGATATGAAATCTGTTATTGGGGAATAGCTGTCAAGGTACTAAAGAAAGCTGCAAAGGGTAAAAACTGTATTGGAGGACAGACATTGTAATACATTCAGCAAATAATTTAGGATGTCGGTTACAATTGTTACTCCGAAATGAAAAAGTTGGCACAGGAAAAGAAGAAACCGAGATAAGAAGCAGAGTTTGCTGGTTGAAATGGCTACAGTCTATGACATCAACACAGAACAAATTAACCAGAATATCCACTTTTAAAGAAATCGGGTAAAGTAGTTTTATAACATTGATTAATTAAAGGAGTAAAGTTCTGTTTGAAAGTGATCGTTTTAGAACTCGGAAAATTGCTGGTTAACTCCAAGTAATACATTTGTAACCATCTTGAGGTTGAAGCTTACAGACACATCAGTTTTTGGAGAGGGTCTGCCTTAAGTAAAACACAACTTTTCTTTTTCTTTTTATTTCCCACACATGTTTCGCTGAAGTTTCAGCATCATCAGAGTGTTTTTCTACTATCTTCTATAAAACAGGAAAACTGCACTTTACAACTTGCAGGACTATGTGCACGCTGGCCGAGCGGTTCTAGGCGCTCTCACTTGCTCTTTCCATTTCACATAGTTTCGCAACGTTATGGCCAGATATTTAAACAACTTTTAACCGTGATTTATTTTCAAGGAATATTCTTAAGAATTTATTTTATTAACTAGCAATTCATCAAGAACATTAACACATTTACTCACACTATATCAGCATGGGAGTACCTGCCTGGGAGTAACTGATGAAATCATAACCAAATTCCTTTTAACAAATGGGAATTTTATTCACTTTAATAGTGCCTAAAAGCATTTTTTAAAAGAAACAGATTTAAAATTATCAGAAAGCGCCTTCTAAATATCAAAGTTACAGTTCATTCAGAGACAGAAAGAAACAAGTGTTGACAGTATGAGCATTCGGGCGGAGAACCTTGCCGCTCCCTTTTGACGCGGCCGTAGTTACGACCGCTCACAACAGCCTCTGAAAGACTACACTGGTGCAAATCTGAAACACATCAGATAACTTTAAACTAAGAGTTTTAACAATTTGCACAAGAACACAAAATATGCACCCCCCATAAGAGGGATGGAAATGGTACAAAACACTAAAAATTAAAATATTAGCCTTGCCACCGAAGGTGCAACTTGATTTTAACTTCTAAGAAATGTCTTACGGTGAAAGGGTGGCAACTTCATATACTAAAATTATCATTTAAATAGAAGCATGTAAGCTTTCACGGCCGGCGTCTTCATTAATTAAAATTTCCGGGCTGAATTGCCGTGGTCCATATATAAAACTTCTTCTCCTTCTTGACGTTTCGTTGCCGGCTGCGGGCAACATCTTCTGAGGTGAGTCGGCGACTCACCTCAGATGTTGCCCGCAGCCGGCAACGAAACGTCAGGAAGGAGAAGAAGTTTTATATATGGACCACGGCAATTCAACCCGGAAGTTTTAATTAATGGATTTAAATAAAAACCCATGAAATGCAATCTTATATAAAATTCTACAAGGTTGGCCAAACAATAGTTAAGATGCTCTACAATACACAGATACCGCCTCTCAAGATCATAGGCAATAATATCAAAATTTACAAAGATCAAAAGATATTTCAGGTACTAGGCCGTTACACTCCAAGCAATAAATTCGTTAACACACCAGATCCGACAAACATCGCAGAGGCAGCTACTAACGTACGGTAGATTGATAGGGAGATTACCGAAAAAACCCGAACCCAAGGTTGCTCTAACTCGCCCCAACTCCACAAGAGAAAAACGGACCACCCAATTTATAAACAACCACCATGCCGCGGGTGGGCAAACAGAGAAGAATGGTGGGATGACCCCTAAGCAAAACGGCTGGTGACCTTACCAAGAAAACAAGTAGAGTTTAACAAGAGTAAATCAAACATCATATCACCAATCACTTAACTTCTAATAAACTACAATCCCCAAATCGCTCTCCCAAACCGTTCGCTGCCAATCGCTTCAACGGACGCAGGAAGGCGTGCCGATCTCCCGTCTCACGGCGTCGCAGCTCGCACCGGCGAGACTGATGTCGTGGTTTGACTCCTGTTGCTCTCCTGTCGACCGCGAAGCCACTACCCCTCGCTTTACGCCGCGGCCCACTGGACTCACGTGGCGACCTCACATGCACCGACGCTCAAGACAGACAAGTCATCCTGTGTCTCAATGCGCGACCGACCAACCGATCGATCCAACCGCCAATGACCATTGCCTGAACAAACTCGAACAGACTGGCGGCCTAACGCGCAGGCTCAGATGAAGGAACTAAGCTCCGACCGGGCGACCACTCGCTGAGTTCTCTTACTGGCGGAGTGGAAAGACTCATTTTACCGGCTTTAAAGGTTGATCCGAACGACAGACATTCTAGCGCTCCGACAGACAGACCCTACATGCCTGACAACTGCGGACGAGAGACAGATTAGCAAGCTGGGGACGAGAGACTGTCCCAGACTGACCCACTGTCGATTTTTTTTTCTTTATTGCGATTTTAACACCTTATACAAAGGCGGGCTGGCAGCAGCACAATACGCCGCTCTTCAGCCGTGAGTGTTACAACAAGTAGTACATAAAGGTGGCACAGAGTAGACAGTAATAACGGTGGGTAAAAAAAAATGTAGACACTAAAAATGGAAAAAACATGTAGCCGTTCACGCTGGACGAGAAACATCACTAACACTGGGCGACACGATGCACAGAACATGGATGATGGCGACGGCACGTGAACGGTGGGGGCGTGACGGCGAACAACACTACACACAAACGAAGGCACACACACGAAACACTGACGGCGATGATCTCCGGCGCGCGAATGTTCACTGAGCGTGTACGAGTCCGGGGACCTGCCAAGAGAGGAGGTGGAGGAGGAGGAGGAATGGGAAGGCGAATGGGAGAGGAGGGAGCAGAGATGCCATGGGCAAAGGAGAGAGGGGGAGGGAGGAAGGGGGAGGGGAAGCCCGGTGGAGAGGGGAGGAGGGAGGGGGGAAAGGAAAGAGGAGGGAAGGGAAGGGAGGGAGGGAGGGTGCCTAAAGGAGAGGACACAGGAGGTGGGGGGGAGGATCAAATTTGATAAGAGGGGTAGATGGAGGGGACACCACTGTCGATCTCATAGCGCCCCTTAAATACACGTGAACAGCCAACCTTTCCGCTTTCCCACCAGAGGGAGACACCAAAACTGCGATTTCCAAAGCGGTGCCACCGCCAGAAACGGAGGGCGACTGCTTCACGCTACGCGCTGCGGCGCGCTCTTCAAAACAGCAATTTTTATCACGACTCAGACTTGACTGTATGAAGCAGTACAATACTAATGCTGCATCAGAACATTACAGATTTTTTCTTCGTGTTCATCAGCATTGATTTAAAATTGTCTTGTACCTTCCTACAGTAACTCACATAAATATGTGAGTAGTGTCGCAATAAAATATTCGAACTCATTGTGAATGAGGATTAGCTAAATATATTGCAAATTATTCAGAGCTACGGAGAATGATGCTTACATAAAAGAGTACGATGGTAAAAGACAAAAGCTGTGAGCCAGTTATCTCCTGGCTGCCCTCGAAAGAATTTGAAGGCTGTGCCCTCGTTTATTTGTAACTGTTGGTGTATTAGGTCTTTGGTGCTAAACCGTTAAACAAAATTTTAGACGCAGAAAATAATTTTTAGTAAATAGAGTCTTACACTTCTTGGTCACTCCTCCCCACCCCTTCTCCCCCCTGCCTCGGGATTAAATTTGTGTAGATTATCTCTCGGCGTGTAGTGTCATCCCACGTGAAAATGTGTGTTTGTTGAAATATTTGCGAGTCGCGTAATTCAGGCAAGATGTGGGTACCAGCCCGGTATTCAGCTATTGGATGGGGGAAACAGCCTAAAAATCACAGTCAGGCTGGCCCACACACAGGGCCTCGTCGTTAACCCGCCTGGTTAATTCGATCCGGAGCCGAAAAGCCTCCAGTGCTAACGCTCTCCGGGCGGATAGCGGTGCGTATACCGGATTACATCAAATTACAACAAATCCTATGCAAGCTGTATCTCGTTAAGATTTATTATTCACAGTATATTTTACCGATTGCTGATGAGGATAGTGCAAATAGTAAATACAGAAACGCTTTGTTAAAAAAATACATCGGTATTTATGATACCTATGAACTACGTTCGCTTCAAAATTCAAGTCACGTAAAACTGGTTTCTTTTTTAGTTTCAGTACTTTGAAGGTACTCATTCTCCTCTTTCAAGGAAACCTGCCAGTTTGTGCACAATCGGATGATTAGAGTATTCATTGACCTCAATACTCACAGACAAAACAACCAACACCAGTTTTCCATATTCGGAAAGCTCACCACCACTAGCACTACCATCCGCTTGCGCAAGAACGAGACAGCTTCCAGCATTTGCCGCATAGACTGAACAAAACTCCACTCATTGAAGGCAACTACAAAACTGAATTACATGCTATACTGAATGGATGTGACACAAACGTTATAGAGAAACTGAATCACAGATTTAAAACAAAAACAAAGAGGGCACCTTGCACACGAAAAGAAGCAACCTGTGACCGACGTACAAACACAGACACACAGAAACAACAACACGTAACATAAACGTACAGAATACACACACAAGCACACACGAGTGAGAAACAACCATAACACCAAGCAAATAGTACACTCTCACTTACAACAAAAGAACAGCCCATAGAACAGGCAATATATTCAAAACAACTAGGATTAAAAATAGGCTAGAGGACAAACAACTCAGTACAGAGAAAACTAAGAGCAGCCAACATAAGAACAGACAAACACAACACATCCGGTATTAAGCAACTGACATGCCAAGACTGTGAGTACAGTCCGAGTCACTCAAGTGTTGTGGAATGGCACAAACGATTCCTGGAGGGCCGCGAGTCACTGGAATACGATGCTCGTCCTGGGCAGGCTCATCGTGTCATCACACCGGAAATGGTTGCAGAAGTGAATGCTTTAGTCTTCGAGAACCACAGAGTCACTGTGGACGAGATCCATCGGTAACTGGGTATTAGTGTGGGCACCACCCACACCATAATGCATCAACACTTGAACTTTCGAAACATCTGTGCGCAGCTTGTTCCCCACCAACTGACCGCCGAACAGTGCAACACTCGAATGGCTCTGTCTTTGAGACATCTGCAATGTTATCGTGAGGGAGAATACGGTTTCCTGTAGCGTATTGTCACAGGTGACGAAACATGGTGTCACTATTTTGAACCGGAAAGCAAGCGTCAGGGCAAGCAGTGGAAACATGCGACTCGACCACCTCTGGTAAGGTCATGATGTCCTCCTTCTTTGACCATAAGGGCCCATTGTTTGTCGAGTTCGTTGAACGGGGAATTACCATTAATGCCCAGCGTTATCAAGCTTCTTTACAGAACCTTAGACAAGCCATCAAGTCAAAACGCCATGGCATGTTGCCCAGTGGCGTTATCCATAATAATGCACGCCCACACACGGCCAGGGGGCTGGAAACGACATTACAGTATCTTCGGTGGGAAACGATTGAAGATCCACCTCACAGTCCCGACCTTTCACCGTATGACTTTCATGTGTTTGGGGCCTCTAAAACAAGCTCTTCGCGGACATCCATTCGCAACGGACGACGAAGTGTGTGAGTGGATGAAGGTCTGGATCCGACAGCAGCCTTATAGCTTCTTCGAAGATGGACTTGACCGGCTAGTGTCGCAATGGAATAAATGTGCCAAGAGTTTTGGGACTGTTTTTGAGTATGTGTACTGTGTATAACTACTTTTCTGAGTTAATAAAATCGTTACGGTTACTTTACACTAGTGACAGGGGTTCATTTAAATGCTCGTTATATATAGGACAGGCAAGCAGAAACTTTAATACCAGACACACAAAACACAATAGAGCATTAAAAGGTAGCAGCTGTCATTCTACATCTACTGAACACCTTACGGGCATGAAACATAGCCCAACAAACATCAAAACTGACCTAAAAGTTTTCAAAGACAGCAGCATCCTCTCCTCCCACAAAAATTTTAATTGAAGAAAACTACCAAATACAAAAGGCCATAACTCAACGGAAACAGCCAATCAATGAATACACAGTTCACTACTATCAGACAACACCAACTCATAAACACTCCAAACCCCTCCTTCCAAAGACACACACACAAAATAACAGATACACCCCACGAAGATTAAAATCTCGCTCACAGAAAACATTCAACTCTTAGCAGCCCCCCTCCCTTTTTGTTTCTGTAGTTTGTAAACAGTGACACATAGTGTACTTAATGCAGGCCTCCACAGTGAAGATATGGGGAAACCAGCGAAAGTAAGTTAAACGTATTGCAAACACGCGCGTGCGCACACACACACACACACACACACACACACACACACACACACTCACTCACTCACTCACTCACACACACACACACACACACACACACACACACACACACACACACACACACACAGTATTAGTTAATGGTAGGCATATTCATAGCATGCCCAGAAGTAAATAACTGTTCTACATTAAGTTTCATACGGTAGCAGATGACAAACTGTGAAACAAACCAACTGCATTAAATAACACAAAATCCAGAAAATCCGCAGCATGTCATAATAAGGTATGTATACAAAACTTCGTCCGTTTTTAAAATATGTAAATACTGCCTTAAAAACTCAACCTCATATGAGCACTCTGACTTCGTGCCAGGCCTCACCGACCGGCATCGATACCTCTCCTCAGTGAGCACTCCATGAAGAATGGGCCATGCCCCAAGAAACTTTCCAGCACGTGACTGAACGTAAGCTTGCGAGACTGGAAGCTGTCATCAAGGCTAAGGGTGGGGCAACACCATACTGAATTCCAGTATTACCAATGGAGGGCACCACGAACTTGTATGTCATTTTCAGCTAGGTGTCCGGATATTTTAGATCACATCGTGTAGACCGGAGGATACACAAGTTACAGCTTGAAAACACAAAAACGTTAATAACTCTACCGTTGTTAACTTTATACCCCATATTATATGAATAAAAAAAGTTTGTTATTAGGCTATCATTCGATGTATTAGTGTTGAATATTCGATTTTCTGTCATTTTTGACCTCAAGTGTTTTCAAGAACTAGCAAGTGTCTAGCAAAAAGCCGAAATATTTGTCTCCTTAGTTTCAATATAGAATGTTGAAGCAAATCTTCATCAGAAAATCTGACCTACATGTTAGACCTTCACCTTGTAAGATACATGAATTTTGTGAAGTTGAGAGGTGGATTATTTCAAGTCCTGCGTTGGTTTTGTGTCGCTAACTGATCATGAAATCGATAAATATAACGCAAGCTTCATTGAAGCATCATCTTTCACCTGTAGTCATGTGGATTAGCAATTTTAGAAGAATATACGACTTAGACTGTTTGCAGTCTAGTCTTTCTGTTATTAGAAATCTGCTAAATGAACGAAGAAAAAAATTTAATGAGTTTATTTCAAAAGTTAGTTCTGGTTCACGTCTTGGCTGAAGGAAATCCGAGCACCGCAGAGTTGTTTAATTCAAATAACTTAAAACTTGAAACTTCAGCGGCAGGCCATAGCATCACAATGTGATGAGGCCAGGAAAACGAAGAGAAAAAGATAGATGGTGTATGCACTACTAACGAAGAGTAGAGAAAAATAAGGAATATATCTCTCAGAGATTTTATGAAACCAAATACGAAAATTTCACTTAACTTTCAAGAGAATATTCCCAAGTAGCAATAAAAGATCCCAAAGAAACTTACCAGGTGAGTAGAAGAGGCAAAATAATGCAATTTCACTTGAAAGGGATAAAACACATCCTGAAAGATAATTTGACACATTAGGTTTGAAGGACATGTATATGTGTGTGAGTAATCAACATTCTAGAAAACTGGGCAATCGAATTTTGTAGTCATTTGAAATTTTGTAAAATTCCCTACCACCATTAATTTATTCTGAAAAATGAAAACTTTTGTTACAGCATAAATTACAGACACTTTCAAGGTGCATACATCAACGTCTAATAAAGTTGGTTTCTGAAATACCATTTCTGGAAAATAAGCTTTACACAGTTAGCAGTCAGAATATTTTCAACACATGCAATTTAAATATCTGGATGTTCGTTAGTAGTCTAGTTATTTATTTTACGTATATTTGTATTACATATATCTATTTTATGTTTTAATTAGTTATTTCTCGTTTTACATTCACTCTTTTACTTTACTGTGCTACATATGTGTATTTTGTTAACTGAAAATAATAAGTAATTCATTATTTTGTTACGACACCTATACAACAATGATAATATGCAAAGAAATAGATGAAACATAATGTTTTCTTGCAGCATGCACATAAAACTGACGAATTTTCTTCACATACACGACAAAGGAGACAAAAAACAGAAAAATTTCATAATGTTGTGGTTGATTTCTTAAGATCCTAATTTGTATCAGGTATGTTTCAGTAAATATGTAAGCCTTTACAGAGAGAGTTGAGTATATACTAGTGACTTCAGCTTGATTATATTGTTTTGTCATGTGGAGACTGACAAGATAATTATCCAACAAAGCTAGATCTGAAAATCTTCTCACTAAGTTCTTCCAACATTTAAAGCCATATACATATGACAATTTTACCTGTGCTGTCGAGCCCTTTGGGCCTATCGTATCTGAGGACAAGAAGCTGATTCATTTAGTGATCCCAAAGGGCTTGACAGTACTAGTACAGTAATGAAACTAATATAGCTTTCGATATTAGATGAACTTATTAAGAAAACTTTCAGATCTGTTTCTGTTCAATGATTATGATGTCAGTCTTGAAAAACAATATAATCAAGATGCAATCACTCTTTCATAATCAATTCTCTTCGCCAAGGTTTACCAATTTATTGAAATAAGCCTGATACAAATCAGTATATTTAGAGCGTCACCCACAACAACTTGAAATCCTGTTGAATTTCGATTTATATTGTGTTCCCTGTCATGCGTATTACATGCAGAAATTTCGTCCATTTTATGTGCATGGTATATGAAAACCTTAAGTTTTAAGCAATTATTTACAGATTATCATTATTATGATGATATTGTACCACAATAATGAGCTACCTATTTTAAATTAACAAAATACACACATGTGAAACAGTAAACTAGAAGACAAAAAATTAAAACAAAAATTAGTATAAAACGTAAAATAACATAAAATAACAATTTAAAATATAGAACAACATTAGTAAAATAAATAATTGGATTAATAATCAATGCTTAAATTTTGAACTAGGAATGTTGAAAATACTCTGGCAGCACACTGCATACAGTTTGTCTTCCAAAAATGGTATTCCAGAAACTGGCGTTGTAACATGCAGATGTATGTAGCTTGAAAATATCTTTAATTTATGTTGCAAGAAAAGTTTTCATTTTTCAAAATTAATCAATGATGGTAAGGTATTTTGTGAAATTCCAAATTTATACAAAATTAAACTGTATCGTTTTCAAGAATGTTACTTAAGTATCAACTTTTGTATGAGAAACATTTTGTATTTATCATCATTGTGAAGACAGGGAAGTCAAAGTATGGTAGTCACTTTTTTATTTCGAAGTTTTTGTGCGGTCATCAACATAAATGTTCGCACTTTTATTTAACTAACTTTTGGTCTATATTTTTAAGAATTTTTTAAAAAATATTTTATGGCTTCATAATTATTGAGATAAAATTGTCATTGTGTTTTCTGTTATATGATTTTTGTAACTACCGTCCTTAGGGCTGCTTGCCATGTGTTAATATTATGTGAGATATGTGTTTGGAGAAACAAAATCCTCCCTATATTCATATAAATTACTTCAGTCCAAAAGAGTAATCAAGATTAAAACATAAAGGCTGGAATTCAGACACTTTTTCTGCGTCATTAATTTGGTTCACGGAGATCTCCAGGATGTGAATTTGTTTGACTCCTCCTTCTATCGTGTCAGCACTGAGAGCAGTAGACCTATCAGGATTTGGTCGATCCGTTACGAAACCAGGATCAAATTCATGGTCGCCAAAAACGTCTCTATTGAAGGGACTAGTGTTTAAAAATTCGCAGAATTATTCTTCCATCGTCCACGCATAAGGGCTCCTCCACGGCATCTCACTGGCCTATCACGAATAAAATGTTCTTTGAAATGCACCGTGGGAAAAATGAAGACCGATGGAATAGAATTACCAGTAGCAAAAACAGCAGCAGCTAAAGTAACTAGGTTGCCTCATTATCCAGATGTGATCAACCTTTTCGTGGGACACCATTCGATGTGGCTTTTTAACTGTTGTAATGCAACTCTCGTCCATGTTCCATGTATGCACTGTTTCATTACAGTACCCAGGCTAACGAGAAAGGTACCTACGTTTGTTTTATGAAAGCTAGACGCTCGGGTTAAGCTAGTAGCTTGAGGAGTCCTACTTGATAAATCGTTGCGTCTTTTCATGAATCCAGAAAACCAGTTAGCTCCATCTTGTCAAGTTCCAGTTCATTTTGCAATTACTTCCAGCCCAATAGAAGTAGCTAATTCATAACACTATTTTCGCACTTCTTTTGGACTGAGACCGAATTACATGTCAGACGCAACTTTGATAAATTCTGCCAATTCATTTTCAAGAGCAACTGCCAGAATAAGCCCATTAGGATGTTAGCACACATGCAGCAAAGGGCGGGTCACATTACCACTTATATCTTTATCAGAAAACTTTTTTTAGTAACGAGCCAATGTCTCTTAAATTATATAATCTTTGGCAACAGCATAGTGTCTGCAGGTCTTAGACCTTTATCGGGGATGATTCTCCTGAGTGACAGCCATACCCGTTGGTTGTGTGACAAAGAAATCCGAAACGCCCTTTTGAAAACTTTAGTTAGTATTCTGCATTGTATGTTTCATAATGATTTAGAAAGACCGCAAGTTACATGGGAATTGATAATCCAGCAGTTTAGCCACTTCAGTCCCCAAACCAACCAAACAACCACTACCTTACATGACTGTAAAATCCTGACATCAGTACAACAAAAAATTCTGTAGTTAAATCGAACAATAATGCTTTAAATTTTACTCATCAGCACTCGTAACAGAAAAATGTGGTCAGTCACTAGACGGAAACAACTGAAACTTCACACAAGAGTTGCAGATAGTGCTAGCACTCTTAACGAAGTCATCCCAGTACAGTGCGACATCCGGTGGCCGAGTTATTAACTATGGGACATTCAACTCCTGTGAATACCATATCCGGTCTCCCCTATATGCCAAATTAACTATCTGAGTATGTTGTACCCCCTAGAAGTGATGCACTATTTTGCCCCTTCTACGCACCAGATAAGTCTGGACAGTATCTTTTACTGATACTTGGGAATGTTCCTCTGTTGTAGAGACAAGACGTACGAAGTTACTAATGACTATGAACAACTAATTAGCAGTTGTTAGCGGGATGGGTATGAAACAGGCGTTGACGCGGTGGCGGTGGTGGCGAGGCAGGGAGCTGGTGTTTCGCCGCGCAGCTGTGGAAGCCAACTCTGCTCGTTAGCGGACGTCGACCCCGCCTCGTAGGGCGCACACCACGGCCGGAGCCCAATTCTGTCTGGCGGCCGGCGGTTGGCTACCTGCGGCATTAGCATCGGCAGAGGAGGGGAAGAGGGCGTTGGTGGGGTAGGGGGGGTTACTGTTCCACACGTCCCGTCTGGACCTCCAGCTAATCGCTACAATTCGCAGCAGGATTGTCACTCGACTTCTCCACGAGTGTGGACCTAATGTCCCACGTCCTGGGGGAATAAGAGTGGTCACTTCCGTTTCGGTTCGTTAAACGCGAGATAATTATTCCTGTTACGGTGCAGTCTGCCTCTGTACTGGGGGTGCTGAGTCCTACCAGCGCGATGTCTATTCCACCCCTTCCAGCCTACGAAGCGAAGTATCTCTCTTTTTTATTACATACTACCTCTCTCGTCCACGATTTGCTCTTACTCAGTCTGTTTAAATGGAAAAGAAAGAAAAGAGAAAGCATCTGTTTCTAATATTTAAGGAAATTGAACACATGTCCTAATCTCCTTCTCTGTCCTATATCTTACCATCACCCCTCCCCTCCCCCTTCTTTGTCCACCTCCTCCTTCGCCCGCTCTCTGTCTATCACTTTCTTCCCCTCTCTCTGTCCATCCTTTCCTCCCACCCTCTCTCTCCATCTCCTCCTGCTACTCCCTCTCTCTGCACCCCTCTCTCAGTCCATCATCTCCCCTCCCCCCTTATCTATACATTTCTCCTCGTCCATCTTCTCCTACCCCGTCTTTCTGCTCATCTCCTCTTTCCTGTTTTCTATTTGAATATCCCTCTGTCCGTCTCCTCTTCTCTCCTTCCTCTCACCATGAACCTTGTTTGTTGTTACTGCAGTTTCTATAGTAGTATTCTAACTCTAAACCAGTAAACTATAAATACAACTTTCCTGCCGCACGGGGTAGCCGCGTGGTCTCAGGCGCCTTGTCGCCATTCGCGCGGCTCCCTCCGTCGGAGGTTCCAGTCCACCCTGGGCACGGATGTGTGTGTGTGTGGGGGGGGGGGGGGGGGTGCACTTAGTGTAAGTTAGTTTAAGTTAGCCCTAGGGACCGATGACCTCAGCAGTTTGGTCATATGGTCATATAGGAACTCACCACAAACTTCCAATTTCCCAACATTCCTGTCTGCTAAAAACTTTCATTGCGTAAACCTGTTTAAACGTTTATTATAGTATGTATTGTATGAAACTTCGAAGTAAATTGAAAAGGTACATTTTGCAACTTTTGGTAACAATTTTTTCCCTTTATATGTTACATGTATATTATATGTATTAAAACATAAATATATTAAAGAATTAAAGAGTCAAAAACATACTCGTATTAGCATTCAACGTTGTGTGAAAATTTCAAAGGAGTCGGTCATGAACTTTCGCAGATTAAGATTTTTAACAAACGAACATTAACATTTTATTTATGTGTATTTCATTTACACTGACTCACAAATTCCAGAAACCGCGGTACGGTGCATGGCAGATGGCACCGTGTACACTCTGTAGTCGTTCGCTGTGGCACTCACAGGTGAAGTTAGGGGAAAATGATTCTGTGCTCTTCCGTATGTGCCGTGACTTTCCTTATCTTGTATTCGTGTTCTTTGTACGAAATGTACACTATTGGCAGTTAAATGGAGGTTCTCTAAAATTTCTCAGGAGTGTTAAGCGAAAACAACTTCATACTCCCCAAGAGATTCCCGCGTTTGTGTAAAATTCGTGAGCTGATCGAACCTACCTGTAACATATCTAGTAGCACACCTCTGAATTTCTCCAATATCTTATTTTAATCGTGTCCAGCAGTACTCAACAAATGGTCGCAGTTGTGTTCTGAGAACGGTCTCATTTATAGATCTGGTTCACTTTGTCAGAATTGTCCCGATAAACTGAATTAAGCCATTCGCCTTCCCTGTCCAATCTTAGGCGCTCGTTCTATTTCATGTCACTTTGGAACTTTACGCCTAGATATTTAATCAACGACACTTTAAAGCAACAGACCCCTAATACTTATTTTGAACATTACGTGAATGTGTTTCCTACTCATTTACATGAGTTTACATATGCCCACGTTTAGTGCAAGCTGCCATCAGTTACATAAAATAGGGATTTTGCCTAAGTCATCATATATCATCCTACAATATATTCACTCAAAGAATATATTTGAGCCACAGATCACGCAGATGATATAATCAACTTCGGACGATACCCATGGTTTGTCATATGACCTGTTTAAAGTGAAAGCAAGTAGAGATAGTAAAATACTAGGGAAGTATATTAAACTATTATACAAAACTACGTGTTCTTCAATGCTCTACACAGTAGAGTTACTCATCAACGGAAGAGATCCAAAGATGAGTTCGCTGTACAAACATGTCTGCCCTCTTATGGTTGCATCTGGATGCTGCAGCCAAATACGTACTAGTATAAAGCTGGTTAAGGTAATAGTTGTTGCTGTTGTTGTTGTTGTATGTATGTATGTATGTATGTATTTCCAAGCAATAGAGCGGACTGTTTAAGATTCGGCCTATTAAAGAGTCGCGGTACTTCCCAGCAGTCTGGTAACGTGGCAGAGACAGTCGTTATTCGGAATACTTCGGAAAGGATTTCCAATTCTACCATTCACCTGATAACCAAACGAGTCTTCCAAAAAGTCTTGGTCAAAGCCTGGTGGCTGAAAATATTTTGATTTATTTCTTAAACAATTTTATGAATTATCCTACACAAAATTAAATACTGGTGTGTGTGTGTGTGTGTGTGTGTGTGTGTGTGTGTGTGTGTGTGTGTGTGTGTGTGTGTGTGTGTCAGTATATGGGTGTCACTGTATGGATGTATAAAAAGAAAGCCTTCACTCTATAGAGAAGGCTTTCTCAGAGCGAAAACCAGTGCAGTATTAATTAAATACTGGTGTAAGTACACGGGCTAGACAAATATGTGGAAGCACCGTGACAAATGCATGCTTGAACACAAATGCAGATGCTAACCAAGCCTGCACGTTGCACTGTTGTATTTGAACACGAACGGCACCTTTGCAAAGTCCTCAACGCGTTGCAATTGTTAGTCATGGTCAGAAAAGTACTCTGTGTAGTCGCGAGTGCTTCATGTCAGAGCTAAGGGAATTCGAAAGAAGGCACATTGTTGGTGCTAGAATGATGGATGCTTCCATAATTAAAGTAGCACAAGTGACTGATGTTTCAAGTGGTACCGTATCGAATATGTACACAGCATACAGGAAATCGGAGAAACATCATCCGTTAGGTCACAACGCTGACGTAAGTATCTATATCGCGATGGGCAGTCAGTGAAGAAGATTGTGACAAAAGGTAAAACTACAGCTGCGAAAGTCACTGCAGAACGGAATGTCGCCCCCTCGAACTCTGTCAGCACCAAAATAACACGAAGAATGTTCCATAAGAAGGGAACTGAAGAGTGAGCTGAAATTCCAAAACTATTCATCAGTAATGAAACGCCCGTAACGTGGTGCCGAAGCCATACAATACGGAGCAGTGGAAGAAAGTCATATGGTCGGATGAGTGTTGCTTCACACTGGTTCCAACTTATGGCCGAATGTATGTCGCAAGAGTGGAACTTGGTGGGAATTCGGTGATTATTTGGGCAACCATATAGTGTTATTCCGTGGGTCCATGGTTACTCTGCAATGTCGCATTACTGCCTAAGTTTATGTGACCTTTTCGTTGATCACGTCCATCCCAAAGTACAATATTTGTTCCCCAACGGTGATGCTGTGTTCAAAAATGACAGAGCCCCTATTTACACAGCTAGAATCGTTCAGGACTGATTTTGTGAGCACGAGAGTACTCCCCTGGCCACCTCAGTCACCAGAACTCAATATTATTGAATCTTCTAGAGAAGGGTGGGTGACCGCTATTCACCTCCATAATCGTTATCTGAACTTGCCACTATTTTGCAGCAAGATCTATGTAAGATTTTCTTGAAAACCATTCAGGACCTGTATTTATCCATTCTGAGTCTACTGTGAGCTGTTTCGAACGCCAACGGTTTTCCTACATCGTATTAGACATAGTAAATTATTGTGGTTTTAGTGTTCCATATTTTTGTCCACCCCCTGAAAGGCGGACGTTCTCTAAGACAGATGACGCCCGCAAGCAGAAGCAAAAGTGGGAAACCACTATTTGGCAGTTAGAAGTTGTACTACACAGCTAGAATGAAACAAGTGTAAAACTGAACGCCTATTACACAAGTGTGAGCCGGTAGAAGAAGAATCCCCAATGAAGGAGAAAAGGCAAATGGCAGGAAACAGGGATAAGAGGTGTCAGAACAGATCAGAAAATACTTCGAAAAAGACTTTGTTATGAAATTAATTTGTTCATTTAATAACTGTTGAATGTGTTTCATTAAAATAAGTAAAAATGTCAAGCTGTTAAAGTATACGTATGTTGCATCCTGTAAGAACGTGACAGACATCAAAATGTTAACTTCTGCATCCCACTTTGTTGTTATTGTTGTTGTTTTCCTCCCTTTTCTTTGTAAATGGGAACCAAAAACTGTTTCACTATTACCTACATTACAATGTTCTTATGTAATGGAATACATTTTCAGTTCCTGAATACGGTTAGTAGAGAGGGTAAAGTGCAGCGTTCAGTTCGTGAAATGAAACAGGAAGATAGATAGGATGTGCTAAGATAGGGAAGAAAATCAACCCTGTCTTCGACAAAGGAATCATCTCAGAATTTGCCTTAAGCGTTTCAGGGAAATCACAGATACGTGAGTCCTGTACAGTGTCCTGTACAGTTAATGACCCAACTATAGAGCACCATGCTTGTGGCCTAATTCCGAGCTCCCACGCAGTGTCTTACTGACTGCAGGCATCAGAAAGTTGTCAAAGATGGCTTGTTCGTCGGTTACGACTATTAGGCTCTACAGGTTGCTTGGTGTCAGTATGGAAGATATTGAGACGTCCTTTTGTCAACACAAAACTATGGTTCACATACACCCTTTACAATCATCAGTCTTTAACCGATCACCTCAGATGCAATACCATAGGTGTAAGTGACAAATAGTGTTTCATTATAATCCGAGAAACAATGGGCATACACTCATCAGAGTGAATGGCAGGGAAATGCCGGAGGGAGAACAGAAACTGACGAAATATCTGCACAGTGACAAAGAAATTACTTACTAGAGAAATGAAGCTCTCGTACTTGCATGAAACTAAAAGATACAAGAAACAGGCTACAATATTTTCTTCTAATTACTCAGAAAAACAAGTCTCGATGATGTCTGCAAATTTTTTTTCAAAGGAGACAACGAATGGAACTGAAAAAACCGACCAAAGGGTATTTACAAAACTGAGAATTGTAAATTCAGCTATCAAAACAGCACCATTAGTTAGGAAAACGCAATATGTTGATGCAAGCGTTCAACAGCGAACAAGTTAGACTTGTGGCTGTACGACGTTACAGATAATGACGAAATGCGTCTGTTGTTAACTTGTTGCCTTCTAGAACGACTAGTGAACTATTAGATTGACGCCTATTTTGTGGTATTACAGACACGTAGTGTTTCGAATAAAAGCAGCATAAAATGAAAGGCAGCATAACTGTAGTTAGTTATGTCAAGCGCAGAAACTGTTCTTGGTTTTTACGAAAGTCATTTCTGTTTTTGAACTGGTATATAACTTCCTCATCATCATTACCTGTTTTCAACGCTTCAAGAATGTCATAATCGCCGCCAAGAGCTGATGATAAAATTCCTTTATTTAACAACGTTTCTGCCCATAAACCTTCATTAGGTTGATAAGAACATTCACTACATCACACAAGGTGTTACAAAATAAATGAGAAATATGATTGGCTTCAGATAATAAAATCCATGAATTCGTTACTGTTGTCAACATTACTATGTAACATCAGTGACGAATTCATGGATTTTATTATCTGATGCCAACGATTTTATACTGACTAGTATGATGTTGGAAATGCTGCTGTGAACTTGATGGTGGTTTGAGGACCGATATTTTCTGTCAAGTAAAGAAATTTCATCAGCAGTTCTTTGCGGTAATCATGACGTTCTCCAAATATTTAAGAGCTGTGGAGCAACGTCTTCTGGAAATATTTTCATCATATTCGGTGTTAAAAATGAAGTATGCTGCTTATAAGCAACCATGTTTTAATGTGTTATCTGACACTAATAAACGAAAATACATCCTTCGTTAAACAACCTTGTGGACAAAGAAATACGCTTGTTGACGTACACACTGACGAGAGAATCCGTAATGACCACATGCTTAGTAACGTTTTGGTCCATGTTTGGAGCGCAAGGCATTGGGAGTTCTGCGTAACATGGATTCAACAACTCTTTTTAGGTTTCCAGAGGTATGTAACACTACGTGTCCAAGAACAGGTCACGCAGTTACTGTATGTTAGTGTTTGGTGGTCTGTGGGCGCGACGTTGGCACCCGACAGCGTCCCAGACGTGTTCCATCGGGTTCATATCAAGCCAAGAAATGTCCTCAAACTATTGTAGCACGATTCTGACGTTCTAACAAGGGCAGTTATCCTGCTGGAAGAGATCACCAGAGCATGATGGCATGCAGGCTCCTTGTTGTCTACAGTTGTCACGGTGCTTGGGTATATGTTTCGTAACGCCGTACATTTTTCGAGCATCGTTCGCTTAAACGACGGGGTATCTGGACTCGACCATCGACGTGGTGCCACGTGATATCTGATTCATGTTACCAGACAGCATGTTTTCATTGATTCCTGGTCCAATGTTGATGAGCCGGTATCCACTGTATTATTAAGGGGGATGAGAGCGGAAAAAATTTCTTTTTCATATTTTTGGATTTTTATTTATTTATATAATTTGCAATTTTCCAAATGAAATTATATATATGTATATCACTTATAAACTCACAGGGGAAGTATTTTATTTTATTGTTTTAAATATAATCTGCACCGGTTGAAAACGTTAACATTTTTACGTGCATTACTTCAAGATCTAAAAAAAGTGGTAATATTTTATATAGAAGGCTGTGGATTGCTGCGTTATAAAGGTCATGTTCAGAAGGAGGATGGGCACCAGGATGATGAGATTGAAAGAAAGTTTGAGAGACAAGAAACTTTCTGATGGTGAAACCATAAAAGAGAGGTGACAGACAAAATGATTGATGAACTACTCCAGTAATAGAAATAATAATGAGAATTTGTTGAAAATCAAGGAGGCAGTATGGGCTACCTTCTTCCACAGACTGTAAACTGATGGAAAAACCAGTATCCCACCTTTGCCCTCCTGGACCTGATTCATGGTGGTATTACCGCAATGCCCAGTACTCAGACAGTTCATACAGCCATAAATATTCCATCCCAGCAGCAATCATATACACTCCTGGAAATGGAAAAAAGAACACATTGACACCGGTGTGTCAGACCCACCATACTTGCTCCGGACACTGCGAGAGGGCTGTACAAGCAATGATCACACGCACGGCACAGCGGACACACCAGGAACCGCGGTGTTGGCCGTCGAATGGCGCTAGCTGCGCAGCATTTGTGCACCGCCGCCGTCAGTGTCAGCCAGTTTGCCGTGGCATACGGAGCTCCATCGCAGTCTTTAACACTGGTAGCATGCCGCGACAGCGTGGACGTGAACCGTATGTGCAGTTGACGGACTTTGAGCGAGGGCGTATAGTGGGCATGCGGGAGGCCGGGTGGACGTACCGCCGAATTGCTCAACACGTGGGGCGTGAGGTCTCCACAGTACATCGATGTTGTCGCCAGTGGTCGGCGGAAGGTGCACGTGCCCGTCGACCTGGGACCGGACCGCAGCGACGCACGGATGCACGCCAAGACCGTAGGATCCTACGCAGTGCCGTAGGGGACCGCACCGCCACTTCCCAGCAAATTAGGGACACTGTTGCTCCTGGGGTATCGGCGAGGACCATTCGCAACCGTCTCCATGAAGCTGGGCTACGGTCCCGCACACTGTTAGGCCGTCTTCCGCTCACGCCCCAACATCGTGCAGCCCGCCTCCAGTGGGGTCGCGACAGGCGTGAATGGAGGGACGAATGGAGACGTGTCGTCTTCAGCGATGAGAGTCGCTTCTGCCTTGGTGCCAATGATGGTCGTATGCGTGTTTGGCGCCGTGCAGGTGAGCGCCACAATCAGGACTGCATACGACCGAGGCACACAGGGCCAACACCCGGCATCATGGTGTGGGGAGCGATCTCCTACACTGGCCGTACACCACTGGGGATCGTCGAGGGGACACTGAATAGTGCACGGTACATCCAAACCGTCATCGAACCCATCGTTCTACCATTCCTAGACCGGCAAGGGAACTTGCTGTTCCAACCGGACAATGCACGTCCGCATGTATCCCGTGCCACCCAACGTGCTCTAGAAGGTGTAAGTCAACTACCCTGGCCAGCAAGATCTCCGGATCTGTCCTCCATTGAGCATGTTTGGGACTGGATGAAGCGTCGTCTCACGCGGTCTGCACCTCCAGCACGAACGCTGGTCCAACTGAGGCGCCAGGTGGAAATGGCATGGCAAGCCGTTCCACAGGACTACATCCAGCATCTCTACGATCGTCTCCATGGGAGAATAGCAGCCTGCATTGCTGCGAAAGGTGGATATACACTGTACTAGTGCCGACATTGTGCATGCTCTGTTGCCTGTGTCTATGTGCCTGTGGTTCTGTCAGTGTGATCATGTGATGTATCTGACCCCAGGAATGTGTCAATAAAGTTTCCCCTTCCTGGGACAATGAATTCACGGTGTTCTTATTTCAATTTCCAGGAGTGTATATTATAAAACCTATTTACAAAGACCAGGCAAGTCCTGAATTACTGAAGAAGTGTCTTCATGGTCAGACTGAAAATCCCAATGAGTCGTTCAATAACCCTACATGGACTCACTTACCAATAAATATTTTTGTTGGAATGAAGACACTAAATTGGGGGTCAGTGATGCTGTTATTGCATTTAATTATGGCACGTTGGTATGGTGAAGGTGCTACAGCATATGGAAATTAATCCTGTGGCAAACTGCGTCAGAGAACTTGAACGGATGGACAATGTTTGCATTTACAAAGCAGAGTATGTAGCACAGGTGGCCACAAAGGAGTCCAGAAAGAATAAAAGAAGAAAAAACTTGGAAAAAGATCAAGAGAATGATATACAGTATGGTGCAGGGTGCTTCTGAGTGACTAAAATTTAAAAAAAGCATATATTAAGTGAGTTATAGTCTCTTGAAACTTTAGAAATCGTTCCTGAAAATTTATATTTTCTCTTGTATTTTTCCCTAAATCTCAGAAACCACTTCGAGTAGAGTCTTAAAATGTTCAGGAAGTAATAACATGCATATCCTGAGTCTACTGAACTAAAAAAAGAACATAACGTTACGTACAATTAAAATTACTTAGCATAACGTACGAAAAAGTACACAAAATTGTAACCGTGTAATTAAAAAATTGCATTTCCGAAATCAGTGGCTGAAATGCAATTATTGTAGTTGAGTAGACTCAGAACATACTGTTTAATGCCCTGTAAAAGTTTCATGTCAATGGCTAGAGTGGTTACTAAACACAGGGAAGCCAAGTCACCAAATTTAACATTGTTGGGATAGGGCGTTCCGACTCCCCTTAATTTACGATGTTTTTAGGTCAACATGGAACACGTGAAGTCGATCTTCAACAATGTGCGCTAAACTTTGTGTTCTGAAACACTCGTGCCTGCACCGTCATTGCACTGTGTCGTCAGATCTGTCACAAGTCGGCCCCTATCCACGTTTACAGAGAGGGCAAGCTTCTGACCTCCTCGTTCTTTAAAGTTGCGAACATATCCAACAGCTTACTGCCTACTCATGGTTTTTGGCTATCAACGATATTCTATAGACATTCACCACAGTAGCATGCGTACAGCCGACCAGCTTCGCGGTTTCCCAGTCACTGATTCCCAGGCACTGTCCTTTGTCAAAGTCTCTTATTCCAGTAGTTTTCCCCATTTCGGCCCTATGGTCACTAGAGTGATTCCATTCGTCTCTGCTGCGCTTATAATGGGTGATCAGCAACCCGACTATGTCTTTGCCACGCACGGTATCCAGACAGTCCATAGCCACTTAATTGATACAAGCTCCTCCTCCGAGCTTTGGGTAACTGTTAGCAAACCGCATCATAATGTAAAAAATACAAGTGAGGACTGGCCATGAGTTACACAGGATTTTTGACCAACATGTACCTTACTTCTGCCTTACACATCTAAGTGTCTCTAATTTTTCTTTGTGTAATTAGCGGTGTAGTCATAAGGGTTTTGTATGTCTCTGCAAGTTTATTCCGTTTATAGTTCTTAATCTCTCGTAAATTATCCTAAAACCGAAGCCTTACAAAGTGTGTTTCACCATTGTAAACAATGAAATTAACAGGTGATATCAAAATGGGAAACGTGGAAGTAACGACTTTATGGTATACAACCCAGAGGAAAGAGTAATATATGAGTCCACCGTTAGTGGCCGAGCGGTTCTAGGCGCTTCAATCCGGAACCACGCGGATGCTACGGTTCGAATCCTGCCTCGGGCATGGGTGTGTGCGATGTCTTTAGATTAGTTAGGTTTACGTAGTTCTAAGTCTAGGGGACTGATGCCCTCACATGTTAAGTCCCATAGTGCTTAAAGCCATTTGAACCATTTTCTAGTAATATATGACTCGCCGCATTAATGTGCTAAAGTAGTTTCATAAACAAAATTTGAGCAGTAGGTCTAAGATGTCTTCGTATACTTTACCAATTATTCTACGATGTTTAACCAATGTGCATCACATCTCCAGAGGGAACTGGCCTACAAAATTGTTCTCTCATGAGGGTGGCATTAACGACATCTGTAGAGGCAGCTGAATCACCCTCGCCTTATATACCGGAAAGCTGCTACTTTCACGCTTCCCATTTTAATATCTCTTATCAGTTTCGTAATTCCCGATGGTGAAACTCTTTATAAGGCAAACAGTTTGCGGCCAGCCGCCGCGCTGCCCCGTGATGCACTCTTTTGATGTAGTACAACGTTCTGGCTATTGGCACCCTTCTATATTAATCGGTCGTGGGCTGAGACATGACTTTTAGAATGGAATGAAATTCTAGGAATTGGCGGAAAGTTTAGTATCATTGCACTCCAGCCAGTATCATGTTGCAACTGACTGTACGTGATGTTGAAAATAACGTAAAGAAATCGCTCATGTCTCTTAAGCGAAGTATCCATACAGCTGCAGTGGTGTTGTTTACTCATCATGAAATTTTTTTTTATTTTTTTTTTTATTTTTTTTTTTTATATAAACTTCAGTGTTGTGTTGACAGATTGAGCGATGTGGCATAATGGTTAAGATACTGGACCCCTGTCCAAGAATAGAAAGGCTGAAATTCAAGCTAGCCATCCAGATAAAAGTCCTTCATTGATTCTTTAAAGTGTTGATTCGAATGCTGGTATGTCTGTTTGGAAAGTATACTGTCTACTTCCCTCCCATTCTTGAACAGTCAGGCCTTGCACTCTTTCTCTAAATGCCTTATCATCAACTGGATGTTAGACCGTAACAATTTTTCCTGTTGGGATAAATTATTTGTGGACTCTGATGTTAAGGTGTATGTTTGCAGTATTTTTGCCCAATTGTGCATAAAATTTCTCACCATTAAGTCTGTTCATTCATGGAGTGCTTAACTGCCATTGTAAGAGAACTACTACGGTTGCGGAAGAGGGCAAAAATAGTACAATGCATGCTCAAGATGAACCAGGGAAAACTTGACAGCGGTAGATGGATTGTCTTGCGTTGAGAGTGTGTTGCGCGGGTTGTCTGCTCACTCTCGCTTAAGAGATCGAGAGGGGCTGTGGCTGACACGGCACCACTTGTCATAGGCCAGTATGACCGATTTGTCTTTAGCGAAATAGGTAGTGGCAGGTAAATATGTCATTTAGTGAAAAATCTGACAAATTAAAACTGTGTACCGGACTGAGACTCGATCTCGGGACCTTTGCCTTTCGCGGGCAAGTGCTGTACCACCTGAGCTACCCAAGCACGACTCACGACCCGTCCTCATAGCTTCAGTTCTGCCAGTACCTCGTCTCCTACCTTCCAATCTTCACAAAAGTACTTCAGCATATCCAGAAGTCAGCATATGCAGAAGAGCTTCTGTGAAGTTTGGAAGGTAGGAGACGAGGTACTGACAGAACAGAAGCTGTGAGGATGGGTCGTGAGTCGTGCTTGGGTAGCTCAGTTGGTAGACCACTTGCCCGCGAAAGGCAAAGGTCCCGACTTCGAGTCTCGGTCCGGCACACAGTTTTAATTTGCCAGGAAGTTTCATATCAGCGCACACTCCACTGTAAAGTGAAAATCTCATTCATGTTCTTTAGTGTTTATTCGGTAAATTTCACGGGTAACATATTCGATAATCCGCAACAATAGGGAAATGAGCTCGATTTATTTACATTTTAATACAGTCTACCCTGTTTAGTTCCTATACTTACATAGCTGTAGATGTGAAATGTTCCTAAAAGATTTATAAATGGGTTAACTAAAGTGAATAGATCGTTCCCGTGGTTTTGATAGATAACGAAGAATAACATTCAAATACTAACCTAAACCTGGTCGGGAAAGTCGGTCGAATATGGGGTAAAGTTTGAGAAAGAGTGCACTGTAGGCGACGTAAGGCAGTAGATCTAACACATCGGGACCAAGTTCCGCAAAGAAGTAATGAAAGTTAAAGAGACAACACGAAGTGGGATTGTTGCTGCTAATATTTACCAACAACGTCTGTGGCATTCTGACTAGTCTCTGCTTACTACAGACAACAAAGGTTTCCAACCAATTATGGAGATTTTTCGCTCGTTTCCTTCTGTTCAGAAACATAAACTCCATTAACTCAATAATGAACTGCTAAGTCACCGTCCATTGCACCCAAGACTTATTGCAGTTAATTCAGATCTTACAGGCTGGATAGTAAAGTCAGTCGACAAACGACGAGCGATATAGCTTAACAAATTCAATAAATCTATGATCATGACTACTTACGACTATAGACAGTGCCCAGAGATTAAAAATTGGCAGATACTTTACAACACAAAAAAGTCTCGCTCCAAAGATACTCTTGCTCTATGCTGACTTTACAAAGATTAAGCTGTTAGAGCTACCAGCCACTAAATATTGACAGGAATCTAAGACTTATCTCAGCAGTCAAACAGGCCGAAAAACTGTCTCGTGTACAAGCACCTCAGCGTAAGACTTTCGCTCTTCACAGACAAAACTAGTACCAACGTTTCCTCGTGACTGCAGAGCAGTGACGCGTCCCGTTTTGACTTCATCCTTACAGCGTGGAAGATTTCGATCGTCAGGAGCCAACTTCTGAAACATCTGTACCCTTGCGCTAGGCCCCCGGTAACGACGGGTGGTGAAACAGTGCTGCCTCCGGCCGGAGAAAATACGCAACTGTCCTTCAGCAGAGCGATGTGTACCTCGGCGGACAGGATACAGCCTGGCCGGTGCCCGCAGCGACGAACAGCCGACGCCGAGAGTAAGTGACGGAAACAAATAAAGCTGGCGGCAGAAGTCGGCGATCAAACGACGCGATTCCCTTTGCCCTTCGTCCAGCTTCAGAGCAAACAAACTACTCTCTGTCTGCTTCACCATCTTACCAACTTCCACATTCCTTTCGATCCGGAAGAAGTACACTGCCTCGGCGAGTCCGTTCACCCCTTGACCACAACTGCGTCAAGGTAAAATCTGTTTTGATGGGTCGTGTCATGCCAAGATTTCTTCTTGCACAATCGACGTTTCGATCCCTCTACTGGGTGCTTCTTCAGGAACTTCTGGTATCCCCGGTTGGCCGGCTAGTTGAAAGTCATGAAAGACCAATGTTGCGTTCACTTATTAAAGAGAGTTTTCCAGAGAACAAGTGGAGCTCTAGGGCGAAATTTTTCCTGTTGCTGTTGGTGGGCCATAGTCATTGGATATTTAGCGCTATTAGAGAGAGAAACTGAGGGGACTTTTTATCAAAACATTATTGCCGTTCCACTGAGGTGGTTTCCTGGAAAACGTTTCCAATCCTCAGATATCGTGGCTGGGCATTTACTTCCTTGATGGCATGAAGCTGGAACTATATACCCGTCATTATTGAAATTACTTTCGTTTTCAGGAATATCAACCGCTTTTTAGAGTTTCCATGTAACTGGGAGCGGTGGATCATTACCTGAGCCACCACGTTCTCTCGACTTCACTCCTATCGGCTTCTCTTTGGATGGGAGGTGAAGATTCTGGTGTACAAGACATCTATAGGCACTCCACAAGAGCTGGTTGCACGTTTGGCCGAAGCTGCAGCCATTAACTCTTGGAATACCTGGCTGATTTTAGCCTATTACATAATAATTGGCACGCAGATGCTAGTTGTGCTTTAATGTAAACAACCGACATTTTGCGTAACGTCTCCAAAACAATATTCATCACATGTAAAATTGAAGATCGTACTGAACATAATTGCTGTGAAGGCCTTCAGGAACAGTTTGCGGGGAAACTGTGCGCCAGTGACATTTTTGTCACATAGAAGTCCTTGCCGCAATGGTGTCACCGGTTCCAGTCAGATCACCCAAGTTAACACTTCCGGGCTTGACTAGCACTTGGAAAGGTCCGCCGAGCGCTGTTTACAAGCGAGGTGCACTCAGCCCTAATGAGGTACATGACGGAGAAGTAGCAGCTCCGGTTACGAAAACTGACAACGGCCGGGAGAGCAGTGTGCTGATCACATACCCCTGCATATCCGCATCCGATGACGTCTATAGGTTGAGGATGACACGGCGGTCGGTCAGTACTGTTGATTCTTGCGAGGCATGCTCGGACGGAGTTTAGTTTTAGTTTTTACACATTGTACAATTTACCACAACGACATATGTCATTTCATAGACTCCTGCAATTTGAAAGTCACCAATTGCATCCAATTTGGTTCGGAAAGTCTTAACTTGTCTGAGTGACAATTTTGGTATTTATATAATTTTTAGCGAAGAATTCGATACCTCTAGAAACTAAGAATTAGCTGACAGGATACAACAGGGGATCCTGAAGAAGAATCCAGGAGACATCGAAACGTCGGTTGTTAAGAAGAAACTTGAGGAAAAATATGATGCGGCCTAAGAATTTAGAAAATTTTACTGTAAGTACCTTACTAAACACTATTAGTTAGTTTCAAGCGTCGCTGTTTCTCAAGTCCATCTACAAATACAATAATACACCATAATGACATGTAAGTCTAAAAAAAACTTCTACAGTATAATGAAAATAATAAGAAAGGGCTTGACAAAAAAAGTGAAGCATACCAAAATGGAGGAGGTTACGAAATGAAACTTTATGGATTGAGTGAGTTTGTGATGTTATTTCATTGATTACTATATTGTGGCAAATTTACAAGGAGTTTGGCAATATGGGCCTACTTATCAGTATGATGTGGCATGCCCTGATGTATGGTGTATGTACTGGTTCGGTTAGGAAGAGTCTCATAAAGCCGTTGTTTCTTCTCCTGTAGCAAACTGACCCTTAACTGCTGTAAGTGCTCCTCGATATAAATACTGGTACTAGAACGGAGTTGACGTCAGAACTGATACTACACATGTTCCATCGGTGAGAGATCTGGTTTTTTTTTCTGGCTACAGGATTACCTCAACATCACGCAGACAATTCATAGAGGCACACGCCTTGTGCGGAAAAGCATTATCCTGTACAAAAATGAAATAATGATGCTGTCGCACAAGATGTAACTCATGCGGACGCGGAATGTTCGTGATGCACTGTTGTGCCGTTAGGTTTCCATCAATAACTACCAGACGCAATCTGAAGTCGTACCAGATACTCACCACACCACGACGCACAGAGTGACATCACTGTACGTCTCAAAAACCTTAGAGAAACCTTACCTCTCTCCAGAGCACTACCGTACTCCTGATTATGGATATCTGGGATACTGCAGAGTCAGAAGTCTTCGCTGCACATAGTTCGAAGCCATTCAACAGTCCATGTTAAACGGACACGTCAGGACTCCAATCGCAGCCGTTGTAATTAACAGCAGTTTATGTACGCGACGGTAATTCAATAGTGTGGCTGCTTATAGTCTGCAACCAATGGTGTGGATTATACTGAATATTGCAGGGAGTCAGCTGTTTGTTTTCAGATGGCAAGAGGTTACAATGTGCCTGGTGCACAATACGGCACTCTATCCTTATAGTGGTCAGATGTGATGGACCGGAACCTTCAGTACGAGTATGTTCTCAAGACGCCATGAAATCGGACTCTCAGTCAGTGTCTCATCTGAATTCCCAGCGAATCTCGATATTACACGATTAGCAAGCTAAATGGAGACTCAAAATGAGGCCCGTTTCAAACTGTGGTGGGTGCTGAAAAGCTGCTTCGTACGACTATTGCGAGACTATGGTTGAGCATTTAGCTCACCCCCTGTCTCATCTGAATGCCCAGCGAATGTCGATATTACACGATTCGATTAGCAAGCTAAATAGAGACTCAAAATGAGGCCCGTTCCAAACTGTGGTGGGTGCTGAAAAGCTGCCTCGTACGACAATTGCGAGACTATGGTTGAGCATTTAGCTCACCCCTGAGGTGCTAATACGAAATCAACGCGGTGACCTATGCAGCAGACACATCGTTCTCCATAAGGTCACGTGAAATATTACCACAAAGTCGCACAACGGGAACAGTTCCACATCTGAATTTAAAATTGATATATGAGGACCATAGCTTATACAGATGAAATGAGAAAGGATGCATCAAACTATATTATGAAAGTAATGCTCACATTAAAATACATACATCAAAAAAAGTTTTGCGTCACCTAGGTTCCGAGAGATCCGGAACCTGTACAGGAAACTGGAATACAGATCAACATAAACATCATTTCCGCCATTTTTATTGCTCATGAAAACTTCACATTGAGTGTTGTACCACCATACAGCGAGAACTTCTGAGGTGGTGATCCAGATTGCTGTACACACCGGTACCTCTAATACCCAGTAGCACGTCCTCTTGCACTGATGCATGCCTGTATTGGTCTTGGCATACTATCCACAAGTTCATCGAGGCACAGTTGGACCAGATTGTCCGACTCCTCAACGGCGAATCGTCGTAGATCCCTCAGAGTGGTTGGTGACTCACGTCGTCCATAAACAGCTCTTTTCAATCTATCCCAAGCATGTTCGAATAAGTTTCATGTCTGGAGAACATGCTGACCACTCTAGTCGAACGATGTCGTTATCCTGACGGAAGTCATTCACTAGATGTGCACGATGGGGCCGCGAATTGTCTTCCATGAAGACGAATGTCTCGTCAATATGCTGCCGATATGGTTGCACTATCGGTCGGAGGATGGCATTCCCGTATCGTACAGGCCTTACGGAGCCTTCCATGACCACCAGTGGCGTACGTCCGCAGCACATAACGCCACCCCAAGAAAATAGAGAACCTCCATCTTGCTGCATCGCTGGCATTCAGCCTGACAGGGTTGCCTCCAAACACGTCTCCGACGATTGTCTGGATAAAGGCATATACGACACTCATCGGTGAAGAGAACGATGATTGTCTGGTTAAAGGCATATGCGACAGTCATCGGCGAAGAAAACGTGATGCCAACCCTGAGCGGTCCATTTGGCTTGTTGTTGGGCCCAACTGTACCGCGCTGCATGGTATCGTAGTTGCAAAGATGAACCTCGCCATGGACGTCGGAAGTAAAGTTGCGCGTCATGCAGTCTATTAAGCACAGTTTGCGTAACACGATGTCCTGTGCCTGCACGAAAAGCATTATTCAACATGGTGGCGTCACTGTCATAATCCTCAGGTAGCGGTCATCCACTGCAGCAGTAGCCCTTGGGCGGCCTGAGTGAGGCATGTCATCAGCAGTTCCTGACTCTCTGTAACTCTCCTATGTTCGAACTACATCGCTTTGGTTCACTCCGAGAGCCCTTCCTGGCGCAAAGTGACAATGCGGACGCGATCGAATAGAGGTATTGGCCGTCTAGGTACGGTTGAACTACAGACAACATGAGCCGTGTACCTACTTCCTGGTAGAATGACTGGAACTGATCGGCTGTCGGACCCCCTCTATCTAATAGGCGCTGCTCATGCATGGTTGTTTACAGCTTTGGGCGGGTTTAGTGACATCTCGGAACAGTCAAAGGGACTGTGTCTGTGATACAATATCCACAGTCAACGTCTATCTTCAGGAGCTCCGGGAACCGAGATGATGCAAAACATTTTTTGATGTGTGTATTGTTATTAGTAAGATGCACTGATTCCAATAATTGAATAAACAATAAAAATAATTACAAAGTGCACAAAAGTCAGAATGAATCATTAAACATACACGATAACATCTTGGCACGGATGGGTGGAATTGAGAATGAAATGATACAATTAGCTATGCCCACATAAACAACTAGTGACTGCGGAACTGGTTAATAGATTAGAAAAGTGGACATAAACACCAGCTACCTAGCCTAAATGCATGTTGAGTTCGACTAGCTGACTGCGTGAATTAATTCTGTAAAGAGAAACTCCAACTCGAAACAATGGCTGCTTTAGTAACTGAGAGTTATAAGTTCAGCCCTGGCATCAGTGATCACTGTCCGGCCGTTGTGGACGAGCGGTTCTAGGCGCTTCATTCTGGAACCACGCGACCGCTACGGTCGCAGGTTCGAATCCTGCCTCGGGCATGGATGTGTGTAATGTCCTTAGGTTAGTTAGCTTTAAGTAGTTCTAAGTTCTAGGGGAGTGATGACCTCAGATTTTAAGTCCCATAGTGCTCAGAGCCATGTGAAACATTTTTTTGTGATCACTTCTAGGGTGAAGTCGTCCCTCTCTGCAGTTGTAAGAGAAAGGTATCTCTCGCCATGATGATCCAAGACGAAGTGACTGTCTGCTCTCCATCTCAATATCTTGCTGTTTCTGCCAGCATCGGATTCCCATTAGCCAGTCAGGACCTGCCGACTTCCAACCAATGAAAAGCGTATAGCAGTAGCAACAATCTCCCTTCTCCTAAAGACTCTGCTGAGGTTAACCAGTTGAGACGCCCTGCTAAACCCGCAGGACAGAACATGTAGTTAAAATTGTGGAAAGGGGCCAAAATAATTGGCTGTCAGTTACACTCGAACATAAAACTTTATTCATTTGACCAAACATTACAAGATACAAGAAAATTAAAAAAAAACATACAGCATTAATTCTTGGAACTTAATTACTGGCTGAATGCGCTATACAATCTCATGCCTTAAGGGCAAGACCACTTAAATTTAAAATCGGCTGAAAGCCAATAACTGAAGACTCAAACCAAAATCAGAACTTTAAAAGGCTGAAGGCCTTATAGTAAATCAGTTCTTTCAATTAGGCTGAAGGCCCAAACAATCTTACGCCTTAAGGGCAAAACAACCTCAATTTAAAAATCTGCTAGAATCCATACAAATACAAATAACAAAAACAATCAAGAAAAGGCACTACACCCAACGGAGCTCAGAAGTTTCCGAGGGTAGGCCTGGAATTCAAACACTAACGCTAGCTTAGATGAGACAGGCAGTCGGCCCAACTATTCTCGATCTGTCGACAACCCAACCGACAGACAGTCAACAGACGAACTGAGAACATAAATTCTGCTCCACCCGACCAGCACACAGCAGGAAGTTCAATGGAACAAAGTAGAAAATATTGGCGCCCACAAACAATTATACATTGAGCTGTCAAACTACACACCGTGCTGAACAGCGACAAGATGAGGAAAATACACTGCCTGAATTTACGTCAACGGTCAGTGCAGGTAACCGGAACGTTAACGGCCACAAGGCAGAAGATTCCGCTGATGCACTTCACTTCAAAATAGCCAAGTACAGTTAAACTCCACCGAAGGGTGGCTAAAATATGCCAACTTGAAAACACACGTTTTTGCTCACAGGAATGTCCCAACAGCTGACAACGAACTCCGAACGACACACTGTGAACAGTCGTGACGTGCTGTTAGAGTAAGTCAAAACTCAACTTTCGTGTCCGGGATCAGTGAGCCACGGACCTTGCAGCAATGGGAACAGCACCACACACTCCGACCGCGCGTGGACGCCGCCAGCGGCCCCAGCCAAACCAGCTCCGCAGAGATTTCCTCGCTGCCCCACGCCAACTGATCAACTGCCAGGCCCGGAAACAGTGAAAGGACGAAATATACATCGGCCGATAAGACGACCAACCGAACGACCAACCAACGGTCGTCCTGCTTCAATCTCCCTCCTTCGGACAGTTCATGTGTGTCTCCAGCGGTCGGCGAGCACTGGCTGTCGACGCCCCACCGGCGCTCCGTCCCCCGACTTCACGGCTGCTGCGTCCCGACTGCACTGCTGGTCCGTCCCGAACTGACTGCCAGACACACGACGACCGGAAATACTATCGGTCGTTCCAAAGATGGTACGACATGGCACTTAACGATACGCGCTCCTGCTGCCGCTCACGGGCAAGTAAGGCAGGAAGTTAGTTGTTGTTGTGTTGTTGTTGTGGTCTTCAGTCCTGAGACTGGTTTGATGCAGCTCTCCATGCTACTCTATCCTGTGCAAGCTTCTTCATCTCCCAGTACCTACTGCAACCTACATCCTTCTGAGTCTGCTTAGTGTATTGATCTCTTGGTCTCCCTCTACGATTTTTACCCACCACGCTGCCCTCCAATGCTAAATTTGTGATCCCTTGATGCCTCAAAACATATCCTACCAACCGATCCCTTCTTCTAGTCAAGTTGTGCCACAAACTTCTCTTCTCCCCAATCCTATTCAATACCTCCTCATTAGTTACGTGATCTACCCACCTAATCTTCAGCATTCTTCTGTAGCACCACATTTCGAAAGCTTCTATTCTCTTCTTGTCCAAACTGGTTATCGTCCATGTTTCACTTCCATACATGGCTACACTCCATACAAATACTTTCAGAAACGACTTCCTGACACTTAAATCTATACTCGATGTTAACAAATTTCTCTTCTTCAGAAACGATTTCCTTGCCATTGCCAGTCTACATTTTATATCCTCTCTACTTCGACCATCATCAGTTATTTTACTCCCTAAATAGCAAAAATCCTTTACTACTTTAAGTGTCTCATTTCCTAATCTAATCCCCTCAGCATCACCCGATTTAATTTGACTACATTCCATTATCCTTGTTTTGCTTTTGTTGATGTTCATCTTATATCCTCCTTTCAAGACACTGTCCATTCCGTTCAACTGCTCTTCCAAGTCCTTTGCTGTGATGCCAGTAAATGGAATAAGAAAGCGAGGCGGCAGTACCATAATAGAAGATGACAAATAATAAATGAGATAAACGGGAGCCGTGCTTGGCTCAACGGTAATACACATTACTCTCTTAGATTTGAACGCAATGCAGAATTCTATCCCATTTTGAGAGTATTTCGTCGTGTCTGCCAATGTTAACAGTTGCATGTGTGCACTCGTGTGTCTCTGTCCCTGCAACAAAAATAATTTTGGTGAATCTATCGGGGCTTCTCTAAAAAATTTAATCGTCTATAACTGCTGGCCTCCATTGGGTGCAACGGTTTCTTCTCACTCTGACTGCCTCTCGTTTCTCCACCTCCTTGCAGATCTTTTTAGAAAAAATTACTTACGCTGCTACTCACAGTGGAAGTTTACAGCCTGCCTCCCGCCCTCTGCAAAGCTCTTATCAGAACGTGGGACACCGTCTGTGACAGCATCCATCCGTTCAGTATGCACCTGGCCAGGACTCTGCCTTTCAACAAGGAACAGATTTACTACTCGATTACAGTTGCATCCCTGCGGTCCTCCTCCTCCCACAATCAACCAGTGGACCCAGCTTACGGGAAAACACCCCTCACCGTATAGAAATCAAATGAAGAAGTACTTATTAGACACACAGACATTAGTGTTTCTTTCAGTTACATCTGTACTCTCATGCATCATTAGTAATTAGAATTGATTTATAGTCTAATTTGAATACTGGCTTATTACTTAGGTTATGGTGCAGTTTTGGGAAAAACTGCCCCTTAACAAAACGTGGCATCTGCATTAACACACACCGACCACGCATCATCTGACGCTGTTCAGGCGCTTCATGTGCTTATTCGCTATCAGGCATGGTAACAACACTAAATGAGAAAAAAATTAACCCCTTCTGGTTGCCATTACACCTGTCACAGAGAATTGCAGCTCTGCTCATTTAATACTCATTGAGGTGTGTACGTATACGAAGTTACAAAGATAACACAAAGGTAGCGTTGGGCGTGCCAGATCTACCTGTAGTGTAACAAAACAAGTTCACGAGTAAAATATAGCATTTGATCACAGCACAAACAGACTGAGACAGGCAGAAAAGCTTTAATATTAATAAAACGAGTAACCTATATGAATTACTAACTACAAGTTTAAGGCACATAGTGCCTTGGCTGTCAAATCTGATACGGGCAACACTTTGGTCATCATGAGAATAGAAGAGAATGGAAAAAAGATATATGAATCCTTTAGTATTAACAATATAGTGAAAACGAAGAAGGATATTACAAACAGATTTCACGCACTAATTAGAAGACCTTGAAACAGTTTGTATTCATATTCAGTGACATTGATATTAAGAATTGCATTGTTATGAATCCTAGAGCACGCACATGTAGAACACAACCTTATATGCATAATGACAATAATCATAGCGATCCAATTGTTAACTCTATCGACAATTCTCATTAGAGTTTGAGCAAGAGGTTGAATTCTTTAATTACAGAGTTCTATAAATTTGAAACTACTCATATCATTAGAAACACCATCAACCTGGTCAATGCAGTCAAGAATATTGTCACGTAGAAGAAGGTGTAATTAGATGAATGAAGAACACTAACTTCACTTAACTCCCTCCGACCAGAACACGTACAGTATATATACAGCTACAGAACATTCCGGTTCAATGATTCTTGACATTTGTGGATATTTCTAGAATGTACTCGAACCAAATATAGAAATTAAAATTGTACAGTCCAGGTGAGTTGTGAGCTCACGACCCTCCATGCAACAGTTTACTATCATAACCACTACACCACGGTGCTACTCAGCTTCTTCTGCGACATTGCTCCCTCTTTAAGCGTCCTAATAGTCCGGGAACGAGTCATCGGCCCTGCATACTCCGGCTCCTGATGACTGATTTTCGCGCTGGCGGTGATCTTCTTAGAACTTCTTTCGCCGCTACGCTATTGGTCATCTTTCCGCTTGTTGCCTGTCGCTGGAGCTTCGAATTTACCCTGGGTGGCAGGATCCTTGTAGGGCTTCATTCGTAGGACGTGGACCGTACCTCTGATCTTTCTCGTCTTGCGTCGGGGTCGAAATCTTCATAAGTAACATCAGAAAACTGTCTTACAACCTTATAAGGTCCAAATTAGCGCCTGGGGGGATTCTCAGAGAGACCAATCTTCGGAACAGGAGTGAAGATCCAGACGAGGTCATCAGGCTGACAGACAACAGGGCGGTGGATCGCGTCATACCTTCGGCGATCGTTTTCTTGAGCCTGCAGCGTGCGGAGTCGAGCTCACTGTGGAGCTTCCTCAGCTCTGGTTGACAGCTGGCCGATGCAGTCGTGGTCCACGTCATCAGGATGTAAAGGAAACACAGTGTCCATCGTCGTAGTAGCCTCACGCCCATGTACCAGGAAAAATGGCGTAAATCCTGTGTTGTCTTTTTTGGCGGCGTTGCAAACAAACGTCACGAAAGGTAACACCTCATCCCAGTTGCTCTGCTCAACATTAACGAACATTGATAGCATGTCGATCAAGGTCTTATTAAGGAGTTCAGTAAGCCCGCTAGTTTGCGGACGGTAGGTAGTCGTCATGTGATGCGTAATGTTGCACCGACGGTTTATCTCTGTCAGGAGACTCGATTGAAAAACTTTCCCTCGATCCGTAATTACCAAGCTTGGGGCACCGTGTTTTAACACAATGACTTCCACGGTGAATTTAGCTACCTCGGATTCTTCGGCTGTTTTCAAGGCTTTTGCAATGGCATAGCTAGTCGTATAATCAGTGCAAACAATAATCCGTGTATTGCCACTACCAGACGTTGGAAATCGTCCGAGGAGGTCAATCCCAACATGCTGGAAAGGTGTTTCGGCTGGTGGAATTGGTATGAGTCGACCAGGTGGCTTCTGAGGAACAGCCTTTCTCCTCTGGCCCTCTCTACAGTGCGACACATAGTGACGGACACACCTAAATAAATCTGGCCAGAGAAATCTCTTACGGATTCTATCGTAGGTCTTAATAAATCCTAAAAGTCCGGCCTTAGGTGTGTCATGGAGTTTCTGTAGAACATCTAAGTGCATGTGTTTAGGAATCACTGGTAGCCACCTCCTTCCAAACGGATCAAAGTTGTTCTTACAAAGTAATCCATTAACTACCTTATATTGTCCTTTCACATCCTCTGACCGATTTAAGGAAAGCATAATTTGAGATATATTAGGTTCCTTCTCTTGCTCAGCAGAGAGATCCTGGAGTGCAGTGAGACAGTCACTATCTTCATCAAAGTCTTGACGGTCTTGCACAGGGTTTCTTGACAGACAGTCGGCATCTTGGTGCTTTCTCCACTTTCGTACGCTGTGGTAATGTCATACTCTTGAAGACGTAGTGCCCACCTGGTGAGTCGTCCTGTTTGATACCTAACACCTATCAGCCGACAAAGTGAATGATGGTCTGTAACAACTGTGAGTGGCCTTCCATAGAGATACTGTCGAAATCTGGATATGGGCCAGATCACAGCAAGACATTCTCTTTCTGTTGTTGAGTAGCTTCTCTCGGCTTCTGTAAGTGTCCTAGAAGCGTAGGCCATAACCTTCTCTTTTCCATCCGAAATTTGCAACAGAACAGCACCGATCCCATTCCCACTGGCATCAATGTGTAGTTCTGTAGGTGCTCTCTCATCATACAGACCAAGTACAGGGTCAGTCGTCAGAGATTTTCACAGCACACCGAAAGAATCTTGTTGAACACAACCTCAGATATATTTAGCATCAGCTTCTAACAACTCTTGGAGTGGCCTGGCTTTGATACAAAAGTCTTTGATAAAACGACGGAGCCGGCCGAAGTGGCCGTGCGGTTAAAGGCGCTGCAGTCTGGAACCGCAAGACCGCTACGGTCGCAGGTTCGAATCCTGCCTCGGGCATGGATGTTTGTGATGTCCATAGGTTAGTTAGGTTTAACTAGTTCTAAGTTCTAGGGGACTAATGACCTCAGCAGTTGAGTCCCATAGTGCTCAGAGCCATTTTTTTAAAACGACGGTAATAAGAACATAATCCGAGGAAGCTTCTCACATCTCTAATGCTTTTAGGAATAGGAAATTCCGTTATAGACCTCACCTTTTCTAGGTCTGGCCGCACACCTTCGTTTGCAACAAGGTTTCCAAGTATTTTGATTTCTTTTTCTCCAAAGAGACACTTTCTTGGATTAAGTTTCAGTCCACCTTGTTGGAGACACTTAAAAACGGCTCTCAGTCGTTTTAAGTGTTCATCAAATGTCTCTGAGAACACTATAATGTCATCTAAATAACGAAGACACATCGCTCACTGTAGGTGACGAAGAAGATTATCTATCATCCGTTCAAAAGTTGCTGGTGCATTACACAAATCAAACGGCATTACCTTAAGCCCATACATGCTCTCAAGGGTGATGAATGCTGTTTTCTCACTATCAGCCTCATCTACTTCGACTTGCCAGTATCCCGAGTATATGTGCATGGTTGACGAAAACTTAGCCCGCTTCAGACAATCTAGTGTATCGTCAATTCGTGGAAGAGGGTAAACGTCCTTTTTTGTTATCTTATTAAGCTTCGTGTAATCAACACAAAAGCGCCAACTGCCAGCCTTCTTGCTGGCGAGGACCACTGGTGACGACCATGGGCTCTGTAAAGGCTGAATGATGTCATTCTTCATCATTTTCTCTACCTCATTGCGAATTATTCGACGTTCTGACACATGGTATGCTCTCTGGCTTATTGGTTGATGGTATCCAGTGCTAATCTGGTGCTTCATCGTAGATTTGTGTAATTTGCTCTTCACCTGTGGATTGAAGCATTCAGAGAACTCTTGAAGAATGTTAAGTAGCTTCTTCTGTTGTTCCTTAATGAGATATGGTGATAATCGAGCTAGAAGATCCTGTCTCGTAGTGGTAGCGCTAATTTCGCCCTCAGACCCGGCATGGGATGATTCTATAACGCTCAGCTGTTCTTCAAAAACGGCTCAGCGTGTGCTAGGCACATGTGTCTTGGAAGGATCTGTGGTTCTCGGCGACAGTAGTTAACTATCCACAATTCACCGAATCCGTTCTTCAACGAGACGACGGAGGCTGGGATGACCAAGTTATTTTTCAGTGGAATGCTTCTCTTACATTCCACTACAAGATCCATAGGTTGATGCATGGAATGACACGTGACAGTCACCTTTCTAGCGCTGATTGCAGGAATGGTCACTTCATCCAACACACATAGTCTCCACACACTTGGATGCGTATCTTCCTGTCCACAGTATCTCATCTCGTCTAGCAGAATTTTCGAGCGGCCACAATCTATAATTTACACCATGAATTCTAAGGGCTGTGTATGGTCACTTATACCCACACGTATGACACATCTTCCTATAGGTTTCGCATAATTCCCATTAGCCACCTACAGCAGAGATGTTTTGCTGTTGACGAATACGGTTTCCTGCAACTGGCGACGGTACTTCTCCGAAATGACTGAATATAATGCTCCAGAGTCCACAAGAGCTTGGGTTGGTTGGCCATCCATGAGGGTGTCGACGTAGTTTCCTATCATTTCTGTAGTGATCGACGGCGGAGGATTTTTCTCTTCGGCGGCTTAACCTCCAAGGAAGGTCGCATCCTTTAGTTTTCCAGGTTGCGGCGGCTAAGTGATCGGTTGGAGCTTCTAAACGGCGATGGAGACCTTGATTGGCGTGTTGGGGAGCGTCCTCTCCAGCGGCTAGCTTGCGGTGATAGTGACCTACGTCGTCATGCACCCACATCTTCTTGTTCATCTTCGTCGTCCCGGAGTTGGCGTCGGCTAAAATCGGTCTGCTGTCTTCTGGCGCGGGCGTTATAGCGCACCACATGTCCCGGTCGTCCGGAGTGGGAACATACTGTTTGGTTATCCTGGGTCCTCCAGACGTCAGTCTTCCTTGGTGCCCAAACAGGTACCTCATTCGGCATTGTTGGAACGTAGCTCTGCCTGGGTCTCAACTGTTTCGCCGTTTTAAAGGGAAATGAAGGATGATAGATTGGGTTCAATATCTGTTCCACTTCCTCCCATATGACCTCTTGAAGCGTCTCGGATTTTTTGCTCGCCGTGCAATCCAAATGCCTTCTGAACTTCCTCTCTCACTATCTGACGAAGAACGCTTGTGAGATCAGTCGCTTCTTCCATCACAGACATCTATACATTTGGAAGCCGTTCAAACGTCTTGCGTGTAATTCTTTCTGGAATGTGTTTATCTAGATAACATATGAAAGTGATTAACATTACAAGACCACAGGTTAATATAAAGTCAACATAATCCATTGCAAATTTGAAGTGCTGATTCATTAATATCCTGTGTAACTGAAAGAATGTGGAATGCAATCATGCAAACGAGCATGCATTGCATTTCACAAGTGCCGGACGTCAGTTTGTGGGATACAGTTCCGTACCTGTTGCACTTGGTCATTCAATACAGGGACAGTGAATGCTGGTTATGGATGATGCTGGATTTGTCGTCCTATGATGTCCCATACGTGCTCGATTGAAGACAGATAGATATGGAGCAGACCGATGCAACATGACTATACTCTGTAGAGTTGGATTACAACAGCGCTGTATGGACTAGCGTTATCCTGTTGGAATGCACCCTTGAAATGCTGTTCATGAATGGTAGACAACAGGTCGAATCAGATTTCTGTACAAATTTGCAGTCAGGGTGCTTGGGATAACGAAGAGAGTGCTCCTGCTGTCATACGAAATTGCACCCCGGACCATAACTCCAGGTGTAGGTAGAGTGTGTCTAGCATCCAGATGTTGGTTGGAGGCCATCAACTGGACTCCTTATAACCAACACATGGCCACCACTGGCACCGAGGCCGAACTATCTTCCATCAGGAACCACAACAGACCACCACCCTGCCCTCCAATGATCTCTCGCTTGACGCCACTGAAGTCGCAAAAGGCGGTCGTTTGGGGTCAGTGGAACGCACTCTGCACTCTACAGAGCGTCTGGTTCGGGGCTGTACTGTTCAATCCCGGGTCCGGCCATCCTGATTTAGGTTTTCCGTGATTTCCCTAAATCACTCCAGGCAAATGCCGGGATGGTTCCTCTGAAAGGGCACGGCCGACTTCCTTCCCAATCCTTCCCTAATCCGATGAGACCGATGACCTCGCTGTCTGGTCTCCTTCCCCAAACCAACCAACCAACCGGGGCTGTACTGAAGAAACAGATTGGTAACAGTTCGTTGTGTCACTGTGGTGCCAACTGCTGCTTATATTGCAGCTGTAGACGTAGTACAATGCACCAGAGCCATACGCCCATCACGATGGCTTTCCCTCTCGGTAGTGCCACGTGGCCGTCCAGATCCCTGTCACCTTGGGACCATACATTCTCGTGACCACCGCTCCCAGCAATCATATACAGTGGCTACATTCCTGACACTGCTTTCTGCAGTATCGCAGAAGAAACATTCAGCTTCTAGTAATCTCGTTCAAACTCAGTGAGGTGTTCATAATAGCGTCTTTGTCGCCTTAAAGGCGTTCTTGACGACAAACCAATTCACTACGTCCAGTCTAAAAGGTAAATAACGCTCACAACCATTAAAGAGTGTTATTTAATGCAAACCTGATTTGCAGCTCCATAATGACGCTACTAGCGCCACCCTTATACGACGGGGGCAAAATTTCATGTAGACTTCATCTTTCGGCTGTAGAAACGCGCCCAACAACTTATTTCCATATTGCACAACTCGTTCTCGGTATTGCGATTTAATTTTCCGTAAGTGTACAATAACCCTTCATTGCTCTGATCATATACACCACACTGTTTATCCCAGTGTTACAACAGACAGACACTGAAGGTCTAGCTGTAAAGCGCGTGCCGGGAAACTGAGACGTTGCTGAATCGAATCCATGTTGCATCACGCAGTTTTCAGTCTCCATTTTAAATTAGCCTTCACCTCTCAGCGACTTGAAAAGTCGTCAGAAACGGCACATGTTTCAGATTCCACGTTAAGTTGTTGGTCCCCTTTCACCAATTAAATAACTCAAGTAAGTTGGGAACACCACATGTGGCTTCCAGTCGATAGACATGCACTAGTTAATTAAACCACACGAAATTGTTATTGAGTTACGTAGCTACTATATACTGTGGATCGTCAGTTATTCAGATACAACTAATATGTTACCACTGGCACATTCGATCGCACCTCTTTTCTTTCGGTATCCCCCTCCTTCATCTGTTGATAATGGGCGTTGCGACACACTGATTACGGACTTCTGCTTTGCACTGCTTTTTGAATTTATTTTCCTAGCTCATTACTTCCTTAACTTTTATTTTGTGTTCTCGATCGAATAGTGTAATTTCGTTCACTTCCTTAGTGGGTCTAGTCCATTGTTTTCCTTTTTGTGCCTTTACTGAGTTGAAGAAATTTACCCGCCAGGGTAGCAGAGAGCGCTAAGGCGTTGCTTCCTGGACTCGGGTAGGCGTATTAACGACGAGGGCCGGTATGCCGGCCAGCCTGGATGTGGTTTTTAGGCGCTTTTCCACATCCCGCTAGGTGAATACCGAACTGGTCCCCAAGTTCCGCCTCAGTTACACGACTCACAGATATTTGAAGACGTTCGTAGTCTTTCATGACTTACACTAGACGCAGACAGCTGGGGTACACTACTGCCGTCCCGGGGGGTTCGGGGTGGCGGCAGGAAGGGCATCCGGCCACCCTCTGCAATTAACACTGCGAAATCCGTAAAAACCACAGCCGACCCCACGTTGGAGAGGGACAAAGGCCCGAGAAAGAAAGACTAAGCTGAAGAAATCTGCCTGAGCCGATACAGCGTAAACAATCATATACACTATCTGATGAAAAGTGTATGGACACTCCTACATAATGCGGAGTTGGCCACTAAATTTCATAAAAAGCGACTCCAACCGCACAAAAGGAAGTGGAAAATACTGTATTGTAATCAGCATTAACAGCAGAATGGGTTCGTCAGGAAAGGTAAGTGGTATCTGACTTGGACTAGTCATTGGATGTCACCTGAGTAAGAACTCAATTAGCGACATTTAATTCTTCTTATAATGACCAAGTCGACTGTTGTGTGACGTGATTGTCAAGTGGAAACACGAAGGAAAAACCACAGCTAAACCAAGAGCACGCAGACCACATGACGAAAACTTAGGAGACAATGATTGTACCAGCATATCAATGCAACATGTATGAGACAGGCGAAATACCCTCAGACTGCAAGAAGAATATAATATTTCCAATCCCAAAGAATGCAGCTGTTGACAGATGTGAAAATTACCGAACTATCAGTTTAAAAAGCCATGGCTGCAAAATACTAACACGAATTCTTTACGGACGAATGGAAAAACTGGTAGAAGCCGACCTCGGGGAAGATCGATTTGGATTCCGTAGAAATGTTGGAACACGTGAGACAATACTGACCCTACGACTTATCTTAGAAAATAGATTAATGAAAAGCAAACCTACGTTTCTAGCATTTGTATACTTAGAGAAAGCTTTTGACAATGTTGATTGGAATACTCTCTTTCAAATTCTAAAGGTGGCAGGGGTAAAATACAGGGAGCGAAATGCTATTTACAATTTGTACAGAAACCAGATGGCAGTTATAAGAGTCGAGGGACATGAAAGGGAAGCAGTGGTTGGGAAGAGAGTGAGACAGCGTTGTAGTTTATCCCCGATGTTATTAAATCTGTATACTGAGCAAGCAGTAAAGGAAACAAAACAAAAATTCGGAGTAGGTATTAAAATTCCATGGAGAAGAAATAAAAAATTTGACGTTCGCCGATGACATTCTATTTCTGTCAGAGACAGCAAAGGACCTGGAAGAGCAGCTGAACGGAATGGACAGTGTCTTGAAAGGAGGATATAAGATGAACATAAAAAAAGCAAAACGAGAATAATGGAATGTAGTCGAATAAAATCGGGTGATGCTGCGGTAATTAATTAGGAAATGAGACGCTTAAAGTAGTAAAGGAGTTTTGCTATTTAGGGAGTAAAATAACTGATGATGGTCGAAGTAGAGAGGATATAAAATGTAGACTGACAATGGCAAGGAAAGCATTTCTGAAGAAGAGAAATTTGTTAACATCGAGTATAAATTTAAGTGTCAGGAAGTCGTTTCTGAAAGTATTTGTGTGGAGTGTAACCATGTATGGAAGTGAAACATGGACGATAAATAGTTTGGACAAGAAGAGAATTGAACCTTTCGAAATGTGGTGCTACAGAAGAATTCTGAAGATTAGATGGGTAGATCATATAACTAATGAGGAGGTATTGAATAGGATTGGGGAGAAGTTTGTGGCACAACTTGACTAGAAGAAGGGATCGGTTGTTAGGGCATATTCTGAGGCATCAAGGGATCACCAATTTAATAGTGAAGGGCAGTGTGAAGGGTAAAAATCGTAAAGGTAGACCAAGAGATGAATACACTAAACAGATTCAGAAGTATGTAAGTTGCAGTAGGTACTGGGAGATGAAGAAGCTTGCACAGGGTAGAGTAGCATGGAGAGCTGACGTATTCTGGTTTGTGAACAATAACGTTCCTGAAATGGACTGCCTTGCCCGTAGTCCAGAACTGAACCCAGCAGATCGTCTTCCAATGTCGATTCCGGTCCAGACACCAGCGTCCAAAGTCACTACGTTCTTTTGTTTCGGCTCTTGAGGCAAACTAAGTTGTCATTCCTCCACAGAAATGCTGGATTCCACACTGATGGTCCCCTGAAGACTTCAGGCTATCGTAAAGGTGCTGATGGTCATTTCCTATGTGACCAAACTGCTGAGGTCATTGGTCCCTAGGCTTACACACTGCTTAATCTAACTAACTTCCGCTAAGGACAACACACACACACCCATACCCGAGGGAGGACTCGAACCTCCGACGGGGGGAGCCGTGTGAACCGGGGCAAGGCGCGCGGCCCGTCGTAAAGGAGAATGGCGGACACACTCCATATTAAAGTCCATTAATGGGTCACTGGATACATCTAGTCACATATTGTAGCTTGACCGTGGCAGTTGATGATAGTACAATTTGATTTTCGGTATGCAGAGGACATTTTGAGAACTTTTTCTCATCTTACAAACCGTACCGTACAGTATTAAGAAACACTAAGATTAGTAGCTGCTACATCTTATGGAAAAAAAGCTTTGAAATGTTACCTATTGATCCGTCGCGCGATTGAGTGTGCAATCATCTTGATGTGCCGGAAGTGCATAATGATCAGCGTACCATACGCGGCACGAAGGCTGCCAACTCTCTTCGCCCGAACTCCGCGGCGATGTGATTGGAATTCTTATGTAATAACGCACATTACTTGCTACAACGTAGACAGCACTGATTTGGCTGCCATTAGCGGGACCGCAGTTGCTCCCCGATGGGCTGTAGCCGTTGGGAGACGCGTCTGTCGCCCACAGAGGCATCATTAGTCTCAGGGTGACATCTTGCCGACGAACCGACGGCTTGCCTTACTGAATAAGTATAGCCATTTCTCAGTTGCCATAATGGGCAATCTCGCTAATGAGCGCGTCTCGAGAGTAGGCTGCCCGGGTGCCTGAAGTCTGCTACCCGGGACGCTCAGCATATTATATTCGCAGATTTGCTCTCTACTATCTCGAGAGATAAACCGGAAGTGCCTCTATACTTGATATGAAACTATTAGAATCCTCATGCCTTGAAGTTTATGTATGACAATCGGATTCCTTACAACAATGAAGCACACATACAAATAATACACACTTTACTTTTCACACTCCTGGTATGAAAATCAGCAGTACCACTTTGAAAACAGTCGTTGCAGTATTTCCGTTGTTAAAAATTTAGAAATAATGTCGGCTACCGAACCTAAGTCTGCATATCGACTATCCATTCCACGCATTCTAGTTGTCTCAAACATTTAGGATGAAACACATTGTTGTCTGAATTAATGGTCGCAATTGAATATTTAGTATTTACTGACATACGACAACTCACATTACACCAACATATGAAAGGAGTACTTCACTTGGAAGTAAATATTAAAATGACGTACTCCAGAAAGCTTAATTTTACATTGCTCTATCCGCTTTGGATAGTAGTTAATTCGGTCACTTCAGCGTAATGAAGCGATTTTGAAATGTAAATTTTCACGGTCGTAAAAGCCACATTTATTGAAATGTTCCAAGCTATTAAAAGAAGTTGGGTGAATTGCTTGTTGGAAACGAACGTTTCGTCCATATCTGCAGATACAGCTTCAGTGGGGTTGCAGCTTCTTTCAAGGTCCGAAGGTAGCCACTGTCTGAGGTAAAATAACATTTCCGCGTGCTACCACGCAGAGGTGTGACGTCACATGTTTTGAAAAGACTACTGGAGCGCAGTTGGCTGTTGTCGGTTGCTACCGTCCACTGTTTCTGTCACCCCATAGTAGAAGACTTGTCTTTCGCTGCGGTATGTAGACGACACATTCGTTATCTGATCACACGTGGAGGCGAAGTTGGGAAGTTTCCGTCAGCATTTAAAGAGCCTGCATAAGAATATACAGTCTATACACGAAACCGAAAGCAACGGTGCATTCTCATCTTTTGGCCTGAATGTATATAGATCTGTGGGTGATACACTGGGACTCAAAGTGTATCGGAAACCAACCAGCAGAAATCGGTACCTGCAGGCGGAGAGCCACCATTACCCCACTCAGAAGTATTCGGTGCGGTACACGCTGCGTACCCATGCCTACCGGATACGTGACACTAACAATGTTACAGAAAAACTGAGGGAGGTGCATCGTACGTATCATGCGAACGCTTGTGAAAAAATTATAAGAAAGGCTACCAAGGTCATCAGAAATAAAACAAGAGGGCAACGAAGAGAAGCTTCCACTAGAGCACTTAACATATGCGAAGGGCTCAGTGGAAGGCTACGCAACGTCCTACGCCGACGAGGTTTAAAACTGACTGCTCGAAAAAAAATGGTTCAAATGGCTCTGAGCACTATGGGACTCAACTGCTGAGGTCATTAGTCCCCTAGAACTTAGAACTAGTTAAACCTAACTAACCTAAGGACATCACAAACATCCATGCCCGAGGCAGGATTCGAACCTGCGACCGTAGCGGTCTTGCGGTTCCAGACTGCAGCGCCTTTAACCGCACGGCCACTTCGGCCGGCTGACTGCTCGAAACAGCCACATGATCTACAACATGATTGGTTCCACTAAGGATGCAGTCAAACTAAGTACTGCTAGAGCACTCGAACATGAACTATGAACTACGTTGTGTGTACGGAGCTGCCTACATAGGTTGGTTGGTTGGTTTGGGGAAGGAGACCAGACAGCGTGGTCATCGGTCTCATCGGATTAGGGAAGGGTGGGGAAGGAAGTCGGCCGTGCCCTTTCAGAGGAACCATCGCGGCATTTGCCTGGAGTGATTTAGGGAAATCACGGAAAATCTAAATCAGGATGGCCGGACGCGGGATTGAACCGTCGTCCTTCCGAATGCGAGTCCAGTGTCTAACCACTGCGCCACCTCGCTCGGTACCTACATAGGGGAGACAGACCAGTTAGCGCACGAGTGGCAGAACGTAATAAATCGGCGATAGCGAAGGCAACCGTGACTGTAGGCAGCCTTTCTTGTTCCAGAAAGCCTTTGTGCTGGCGAAAGAGTCGTGGACATAGCAAAACAAAATTCAAAGGGCGATTGAAATTAGTAAGCAGCCGACCAACATCAGTGGAGAGGACGGCCACAAACCTCCGGCGTCCTGGCTGCCGGGTATCCCATTCTAACGGGTCACGAGCGATCGCGGGGCAAAAGCCCACCGAGCACGGACGCGACAGCCTAAACAAATACATATAGCGGGACTGTCAGTACATTTCCGCGCGCACCAGGAAGAAAACGTTTCCCCCAGAGGCCAAGCGCTGACTGGCAAACTATCGCCAATCTCTGACAAATTGGACAGTCCAGGAATAGATTTCTTCCCTACACTCCCTCTTCTGCCATGCTTAGTCTATTATACAGGGTTATTCTAAAGTATGGACCCACTTTCAAAACTTCGTGTTCATTCAAATCCAAAATGAGTAAGCTTTATACCAATGAAAAGAGAAAGTTTCAAAGTGTTTTTATAATGTTTGATATCAATTTAATAAAAGTAATAGTTTGTAATCAATTAATTTTTAATAATTACAAATGTGATAAATGCTCAATCTGGCCACCGTTGGCTGCACGGCAAACATCGACGCGGTAGCAAAACTCGTCCCACACATGCAAAAGTGTGTGTGTTGTTACTGAGTGCACGGTGGCAGTGATCTGGTTCCGCAGATCATTCAGAGTGGTTGGTAGAGGCGGGACGTAAACAGCTTCCTTCACATAACCCCATAAGAAATAGTGGCAGGGTGTGAGATCAGCAAATATCGGTGGCCAGAAGCGCAGAGCCAGGCCCTCAAGTGCCCTGCGACCGATCCAGCGCTGAGGATAGGAGTCATTCAAAAAGCCTCATACATCGCGGTGCCAATCGGGTGGAGCTCCATCCTGTTGGAAAATGAAGTTCTGGGAATCTTCCATAACTTGGGGAGCAGCCATTGTTTCAACATGTTCAGGTTCGTGATTCCCATTACAGTTCTTTCCACAAAGAAAAACGATCCATAATCCTTTGTACGGGATACGGCACAGAACACGTTGATCTTCGGTGAGTCTCTTTTGTGTTGCATGGTGAATGTGGATTTTCCAAACCCGATATGCAAACATTGTGTCTGTTTGACTCTTCCACTAAGGGGGAACGTCGCTTCATCGCTAAAAATTACACACTGTAGAAATGCATCATCCTCCATCTTTGCTAGCACATAATCACAAAATGCGAGACGCTTCTCTTTGTCATTGGGCTTGAGAGCCTGCACAAAGTTGTAATCGGTAGGGATTGTACAGCAAACGCCTTCTCAGAACTTTCCATACAGTTGATTGGGGTATTCCAACTTCTTGACTGGCTCTATTGGTAGACGTACTGGAACTGCTCATAAAACTTTCTTGAATCCGTCATCCTCTGACACACGCGGTCGGCCTGTGCTTTTTTCCTTTGTACATACTCTCAGTCTTTTTAAATTGCTTAAACCAACGGCTAATGTTTTTGCGAGTTGGTCGTTAAATACCAAAATTGGTACGAAATGACAGCTGCACTGCAATTTGCGACTCACTTTTCGCGAACTCAAGAACGCAGTAAACCTTATGCTCCACAGTCGCCGTCTCACTCACAACTGACAGTGAAACGGTATGACGACCCTATTGCCACGCGAACCCCACCGGCCACTTCTGGGATCATCACCACCCGCCCGCCGTCGCCCGCTAAAAGCTTTGAAGCTTCCACTTTTTATTGGTATAAAGCTAGTTCATTTTGGATTTGGATTTGAATACGTACGAATTTTTGAAAATAGGTCCGTCATTTAGAATAACCCTGTATTCTAGGGTCAATAACCCTGTATTCTAGGGCCAATAAAGTTCGACATTTATGATATATTCCCACCGATCGTCTGCAATAAACAGAGCCACCTTTCCTCCACGAGAAACAGTCTTTACGTAAGGAAGGCCGCTGTAACATGGTAGAAACGTCAGTTTTCAGTTTATAATTAAAGTACCTTATACAATAGAAGCTTTCGAAATGTGGTGCTACAGAATAATGCTGAAGATTAGATGGATAGATCACATAACTAATGAGGAGGTATTGAATAGAACTGGGGAGAAGAGGAGTTTGTGGCACAACTTGACAAGATGAAGGGACCAGTTGGTAGGACATGTTCTGAGGCATCAAGGGATCACAAATTTAGCGTTGGAGGGTAGCGTGGAGAGTAAAAATCGTAGAGGGAGACCAAGAGATGAATAAACTAAGCAGATTCAGAAGGATGTAGGTTGCAGTAAGTACTGGGAGATGAAGAAGGTTGCACAGGATAGAATAGCATTGAGAGCTGCATCAAACGAGTCTCAGGACTGAAGACCACAACAGCAACAACTACAACATACAATGACGCCTCACACGCCCCGGAAGAATTTTTATCATCATGTCACCGACAGCGGAAGCCTACTTAGTTATATGCTGATCATGAAGAATGCCTTCAATATTTGATTAAGTGATACGGCTCCACTGCGTCTACCTCTTACCAACTGGGTGTTGAATGCATGTCTATTGTTTAGTGTTGTTAGATCAAGTTGACTCCGTAGTTACTATGCAGTTGTCGCTTGTACGCCAGGAAGAATATCAGTCTCTGTATTTTTGGACGGGCAGTATATGTCCAGCCAAGGGCCTTGCCGTCAGATCACCAAAGTTAAGAGCTGTCGGGCTGGGCTAGCACGTAGATGGGTGACCATCCGGTCTGCCGAGCGCTGTTGGCAAGCGGGTTGCACTCAGACCTTGTGAGGCAGAGCTACTTGATTGAGAAGCAGCAGCTCCGGTCTCGTAAACTGACATACGGCCGGGAGAGCAGTGTACTGACTACATGCCCTAACCTACCCGCACCCAGTGGCGCCTATGGGCTGAGGATAACACGGCGGCCGGTCGGTACCGTTGGGTCTTCGTGGCCTGTTCGGAAGGAGTTTAATTTAGTTTCGTTCAGTACATATCCACGGATTTGTGGATGTCGAAATACATCACTAGTGCAGTCGAACAGGCGCCTTTCAAATACACTATCGGCATATCTGAGTTTCTACATGTGAAACCGAACAAGCTGTCCCGTGACTCTCACTCCGGGATAAACTATAGACCCCTCTACGGCTGGCGAGGTAAGTCACTTCAAGCCTCAGGGAAGAGTAACTAAAATGCCACCCACCGCATAAAGGACGCAAAACACTTTCTAAACGGCCCCTTGTGCCGTCAGTCGCAGGTAACGATCGATTTAATCCCCAAGCAGTGACGGGAGTGCGTTGCCATTTGGCAGGCCCCCGCGGCAGTTTGGCCGACCTCCAGTCGCTTACTCATGTAAGCACCCACTGCGCTGCGCCCCTGCCCTAATAATTCGCACTTGTTACCGCCGCTTCCCGGCCCGCACTGCCCTGCCTCTGGGAACTTCCGTAGCGGCCAGCGAGTTAACTCTCCGCCCGTCGCTCCTGTATCGACCATTGTTGTCGGAGATACTGCGTGTGTGTGTGATGTAGCTGTCGCCAAGTGTATCTGCACTTTTAGCCGTTCGTAATGTTTGCTTCGGAACATTCTGGCACGGTATACCGCTTCGAGTACTGTATTGATTTAGATGCTCCTTAATCTCTTTGAAAGGCAGCATACCAGCTCTGAGCTTACTGAAACTGTGCTCTCTGTGTTCCATATCATTACAAGCAGTTCACTTGTTTCAAATATAAAACATTTTTAAGTAGTAAAAAACAGTACTTTGTGCTGGACAGAGTTTTCATCAGAGACGAAGGTATGGTTAGGAGCGACTGAAGCAAGTGCGATATGAGGTCTTATTCTCTATGTACCGGGTGATCAAAATCAGTATAAATTTGAAAATTGAATAAATCTCAGTATAATGTAGATAGAGAGGTACAAATTGACACATGCTTGGAATGACATGGGGTTTTATTAGAACCAAAAAAATACAAAAATTCAAAAAATGTCCGACACATGGCGCTTCATCTGATCCGAATTGCAATAATTAGCATAACAACGTAAGGCAAAGCAAACATGATATTCTCTACAGGAAATGCTCAATGTGTCCACCATCATTCCTTAACAATACCTGTAGTCGAGGAATAATGTTGTGAACAGCACTGTAAAGCATGTCCGGAGCTATGATGAGGCAGTGGCGTCGGATGTTGTCTCTCAGCATCCCTAGAGATGTCAGTTGATCACGATACGCTTGCGAGTTCAGGTAACCACAAAGCCAATAATCGCACGGACTGAGGTCTGGGGACCTGGGAGACCAACCATGATGAAATTGGCGGCTAAGCACACGATCATCACCAAACGACGCGCCATCTGTCAGACATTTTGTGAACTTTGATTTTTTTTGTTCTAATAAAAACTCATGTCATTCCAAGCATGTGTGTAAATTTTTACCTCTCTATCTACATTATTCCGTGGTTTATTAAGGTTTCAAATTTATACTGACTTTTTGATCACCCGGTATATAAAAGACACGACAGACAAATTCAAGAGCAGTCTATGACTGATGTTGACGCTGTTATGTGTGGGAAAGTGCCGTCGTTGAGTGGCTGTAGGAAAAAAAAATGGTTCAAATGGCTCTGAGCACTATGGGACTTAACTTCTGAGGTCATCAGTCCCCTAGAACTTAGAACTACTTAAACCTGACCAACCTAAGGACATCACACACACCCATGCCCGAGGCAGGATTCGAACCTGCGACCATAGCGGTTGCGCGATTCCAGAGTGTAGCGCCTAGAACCGCTCGGCCACCCCGGCCGGCCTGGCTTTAGAAGATTACAGGATAACGTGGATAAAATTTCTGTTTGGTGTGATGAACTGTAGCTTGCTCTAAATGTGCAGTTAATGCAGATGAAAAGGAAAAAGATCTGACAATATTATTCGTGCTGTGTTTAATATAGTCAAGAGGGAGGTTGCATGAAATAGGAATGGTCAACTTTAGTTTATCGGGAAATTCTAGAAACGTGTAACTCTTTTATGAATCAGACCGCGTCCAGAAAATTTGTGTGACCCAGTCTTGAGTACTGCTCAACTGTTTGGGACCCCCGCCAGGTCGATTTAAAGGAAGACATCAAAGCAATTCAGTAGTGACTGCGAAGTGAAATCAGGGCTCATAAACAGACGTATAGACGTACATTTTTCCATCGCTGCAATTGCGACTGGAGCAGGAAACGAAAGTGGTACGCGGTACCCCCCACCACAAGTACTATTCTAGCTGCCGGATTACTTGTGTATTTGTCCCGCTTGGTGTTCAGAGAACACAGCGCTGTTGGCGTTATTTCTATAACTCTCAAGTCAACTAAAACACCTAGAACCAGACCGTATCCCACGCCCACAGTGTGCTGGTGCATAGTCAGTGTATGAACATGTACGGACTTTAGTGGTCCTACGAGATGATGTGCTGGCGAAATAAACTGGCTACTCTAGAGATGATGCCTGGTGAAATACTCTGGTCAGCCTAGAGATGATGATTTGGTGAAGTGAATTTTCCATGCAAGAGATGATGAGCTGCCTGCTCTAGAGATGATCCGCTGCTGAAGCAAATTTGCCACACTAGAGATGATGTAAAACTGCGTACTCTAGAGACAATAGTCTGGTGAAGAAAACTGTCCATAATAGAGGTGACATGCTGGCGAGGTAAATTGGTCACTCTAGAGATGATGCACAGGTGAAGTAAATTGGCTACTCTAGAGACGATGCGAGACGGATATTTTTTATGAGGTCATTGGTTGTGTAAATATTTGTAAAGGAAAATGATATATTTGAAGAACTGTGGTCAGATAAACAGTTGTTAGGTAACAGTTTGTCTGCGATAGCACCACAGTGGAGTCGTAGAATCTCTGACAGTGGAAATCTGTGGTGTGCAGCAGGTACGATTTGTTGAGTGAGCAGTATAGCGCATGGACGCACTTTTGGAACTATTTGAGTTCCAGATTTATTACGAGGAGGAATGATGACTCAGAATAATGGTTGGATAGTCTTTGAACATAAAAAAGGTTCTGAAATTCCCTCCTAACGGAAATTTCAGAACTTAAAGGTTGAGTCACGTGTTTCATTGGCATTCTGTGTCAAAATTATAAACCCAGTTTTTCTGCACCAACGGTACTTATTTTTAGCAGTATGTTTTTAGCTGTCGCGGAGTCTTGCTGTGTTTCTGTTCCTTCCAGTGAGTAGGTGAGATTCACAATAAGCGATTGTTTCATTTCCCTTCGCAATGAAGGTTCTCTCAGTATGTCAGTGCAGAAATTTTCGTGTGTTTCAGGTTACATTCTTATACAGGTCGACATTACAGTTTGGTTACTTTTTTTAACGCAGTTACGCTTTTTTCAAACTGCTCGCACTGTCCAAGTCTAATGAAATTAAAATTATTGGTTTGCTTTGTTATTTGCTTATTAATAAGATCTGTTTTCACACACTTATGATTCCTCCCAGTTTTATGTAAGTGATGTGGCTTTCGGCTTATTAGTGCAGTTAGGTTGTCAGTTCACATTACCATGTTTGTATCTACGATAACACACACACACACACACACAAGTAAAGGCTACTCACCTACAACGATGTATCAGTGCAGTAAATTGCCCAAATTGCCCATTCTAGAAATTATGCAATGATGAAGTAAACTGGCAACACTAGAGATGGTAATCTGGTGAAGTAAATTCGCTGCTGTAATCATGATGTACTGCTGAAGTAAATTGGCCACTCGAGAGATGATGCACCAGTCAATTAAATTGGCTCATCTAGAGATGGACTGCCTCTAGAGATGATTCACTGATGAAGTAAACTGGCCAATCTAGAGGTGATACACTGGTGAAGTAAATTGTCCCACCAGGAAGAAAGTACACGGCTCGTGATGTCTGTAATTCAACAATGCCTAGACTATCAACACCGCGTTCGATCATGTCCGTATTGTTACTTTGTGCCAGGAAGGGCTCTCGACAAGGGAAGTGTCCAGGCGTCTCCAAATGAACCAAAGCAATATTTTTCGGATATGGAGGAAATACAGAGAGACAGGAAATGTCGATGACATGCCTCGCTCAGGCCACCAAAGGGCTACTACTGCAGTGGATTTTATACATACACAGGCCAGAAAAAATGAAGGGCGAACTAGGTAAAGTAACATAACATATTTATTACTCGGTGGAAATTACCGAAAGAGCGTGACTATGTTGCCAGTGGTTACCCAGTGGGGCACAGAAAACTGAACCTTGCAAGACGAGGCAGCCGAAGTAACGGGAAAAGGCATAATGTGTCAGTCAGCGAGCACTGTGGTGTTTTTCTTACATCGTGGCCCGGAGAATCACATTAGGATGAAAACTTTGCGGGGAAGAATCATCAGGAAACTAGAAGAAGGGTGAAGTGCGACAAGTGTAGTCTAGGAGTTTAGTACTGCTCACAGCGTTGTTTCTTGTCTTTGGGGAGCGTTCCCAGCTACTGACGCTGCAGCTCGAAAGTGGCGGTCAGACACAGCAACAGATGACCGATACAATGTCCAACAGCCAAGAAGTAACCCACGTCAAACACAGGATAGAATTGCAACCACATTTAACAGGGTTGCAAGGCACGTAATCTCACGCTCTGTTACGGCACGTGGATGGTTTCTTTGCACGACGGTCAGTACGTTGTGTTCCGTTGACACCTGCACATCAGAGGCACTGATTTCGACGGTGCCAAGAGCATAGGGACTAGAGCAACGAGGGGGCCAGTCGCGTGTGCTTCTCGGATGAGAGCAGATTCAGGCTTAGTAGTGATTCTGGATGTACCCTCACATTCCGAGAGGTGGAAACACGTCCTACACCCAGCAATATTATCGAAAGCCATCGTTTTCGTGGCGAGGCATAATGTTGTATGGCGTACTGACCTCATAATCTTTCAGAGTTGTACTTCATTATTATGGGTGACAATGCACGATCGCATTGAACAGCACAGGTGGAGGAGCTTGTGGAACCATACGATATTCTGCAAACGGACTGTGCTGCCGGTTACCCAGACCTGATTCCGTCGAGCACGTGTGAGATACGTTGGGTAGCGGCATTGAAGAACGTCCACGTGCACCGAAGACCGTCCAGCAATTGTCAACAGCGTTGGTGGAAGAATGAAGTGCTCTGCCACAACAGCTCCTTGACAACCTTTTGGCTAGTATCGGAGCACACTACAGAGCACGCACTGCCATCCGCTCCGATCACACATCCTGTTACGAATCCTGCGACGCGTTTTGTAATGTCCAGGGACAACGATGAATCGCGGTGACTCCATTGTAAATTTCGTGTTCAAATAAATGTATCATTTCTATTCGTCTCTTTCAGTTGCCTTCTGTGTTATACAGTAGCAGTTCTTTCTAAGTACGCTCCAAGTCTCATCAAGCTATCATCCAAAACTTTATGTCTTCAATTGATGATCACTTACTATGTACCTACATGTTTAGTTTGGCGTTGATTTATTTTCTATATTTTTTTTATTTACACTTCACGTTCTGTAGGACCAAATTGAGGAGCAAATCTCCAAGGTCATCGAACGTGTCAGTACATGAAGTTACAACATAAAAGTAATAACAGATAAAAATAAATGTTTATGAACCTAAAAAGGTCAGTCAATAAGTGTAGGTAAACGCAATAAACAATACAACAAGAATCACTGTAATTTTTCAAGGAACTCCTCGACAGAATAGAAGGAGTGACCCATGAGGAAACTCTTCAGTTTCGATTTGAAAGCGCGTGGATTACTGCTAAAATTTTTGAATTCGAGTGGCGGCCTATTGAAAATTGATGTAGCAGTGTACTGCACACCTTTCTGCACAATAGTTAAGGAAGTCCGATCCAAATGCAGGTTTGATTTCTGCCGAGTATTAACCGAGTGAAAGCTGCTTATTCTTGGGAATAAGCTAATATTGTTAACAAGAAATGACAGTAAGGAATATATATATATATATATATATATATATATATATATATATATATATATATATATATAGAGAGAGAGAGAGAGAGAGAGAGAGAGAGAGAGAGAGAGAGAGAGAGAGACCAATGTCAAAATAGCCAGACTCGCGAACAGGGGTCGACAAAATATTCGTGAACTTAAATCACTTATTGCCCGAACCGCCTGTTTCTGAAACAAAAATATCCTTTTAGAATGGGAAGAGTTAACCCAAAATATAATACCATACGACATAAGAGAAAATAAGCAAAGTAGGCTAATTTTCGTGTCGAACGATCACTCACTTCAGATACCGTATGAATAGTAAAAATAGCAGTATTAAAATCCTGAACGTGAGCTTTCCACGAAAGCTTGCTATTTATCTGAACACCTAGAAATTTGAACTGTTCAGTTTCACTAATCATGTGTACGTTCTGTGAAATTAAAACGTCAGGTTTTATTGAATAGTGTGTTACAAACTCTAGAAACTGTTGCACATAAAATCCTTTACTACCAAGCTAGTGTCATCAGCAAACAGAAATATTTTAGTGTTACCCATAATACTGGAGGGCATATCATTTATATAAATAAGGAACAGGAATGGCCCCAACACTGATCCCTGGGGCACCCCCCACTTGACTATACCCCACTCAGACCCCACATCACAACCATTCTCAGCATTGTGAATAATGACCTTTTGCTGTCGGTTGCTGAAGTAAGAGATGAACCAATTGTGAGCTACTCCCCGTATTCTGTAACGATCCAACTTCTGGAACAATATTTTGTGATCAACACAATCAAATGCCTTATTCAAATCAAAGAATATGCCAAGCGTTCCAAACCTTTTGTTTAACCCATCCAGTACCTCACAGAGAAAAGAGAATATACCATTTTCAGATGCTAAACGACTTCTAAAACCGAACAGTACATTTGATAGCAAATCGTGTGATATAAAATGATTAATTATCCTTACATACACAGCCTTTTCAATAACTTTTGCAAACACTAATGGGATAGAAATAGGTCTAACGTTATCTACATTATCCCTTTCTCCCGTTTTATATAGCAGCGTTACCACTGAGTACTTTAATCGTTCAGGAATCCGACCATTCCTGAAGGAAAAATTACAAATATGGCTAAATACAGGGCTAACATGTGTAGCACAGTACTTTAATATTCTGCTAGACACTCCATCATAACCATGAGAATCCTTACTCTTCAGTGATTTAATTATTGACTCAACCTCCCTTTTGTCTGTATCACCGAAAAGTATTCCAGACATCAATCTCGGGATATGATTCCCTGTAGAAGCTACCATTTCATTTAATTCACCATCAATGCTCAGAAAATGATTGTTAAATACTGTACATATATATAATTTATCAGTAACAGAAATATTTTTACTGCGAACTGACTTTATACCGTCGGCACTGTGCTGCTGACCAGACACTTCCTTCGCACTGACCTGATGGTTTTAATTTTATCTTGTGAATTAGCTATTCTATTTGCATACCACATACTCTTTGCCTTCCTAATAACATTTTTAAGCACCTTACAATAATGTTTGTAATGGGCTACTGTCGCTTGATTGTGACTACTTCTAACATTTTGATATAATTCCCACTCTGTTCTACACGATATCCTTATGCCACTAGTCAGCGACCCGGGCTGCCTATTACTGATAGTACCCCGTTTAGAGCGTTATAATGGAAAGCAACTATCAAAGAGCACGAGAAATGTGTTAAGGAAAGTATTATATTTATCATCTATGTTATCGGCACTATAAACATCCTGCCACTATTGTTCCTTGGCAAGGTTTAAAAAACTCTCTATTGCTGTTGGATTAACTTTCCTACATAGTTTATCATTAAATATGACAATTGTTTGAATGTTAAAGTCTTTTAGCGTTAAAATTTGTGCATCGTGATCTGAAAGGCCATTCACTCTTTTACTGACAGAATTCCCATCTAGTAATGAAGACTGAAAAAAATATTGTCTATGGCATTGCTACTGTTCCCCTGCACCCCAGTTGGAAAAAACATAGTCTGCATCAGATCATATGAATTTATGAGATCTACCAACATCCTTTTTCTTGCACCATCATGTACAGAAAATTAATATTGAAGTCACCACACATAACTAATTTCTGGTACTTCGTACAAAGAGCATCAAGAACCCTCTCTAGCTTGAGCAGAAATGCTCTGAAGTCGAATTAGGGGACCTATAAACAACAACAATTCAACAATTAGAAGTTTAGTTTTACTAAACTCAACAGCCCCTGCACAACATTCAAATATTTGTTCAGTGCAGTGCCGTTATACGTCTATGGATTCAAATGGAATACTGTTTCTTACTTAGGTAGCCACTCCCACACCCCGCAAGGAACTCCTTGAGAGACAGCCAGCTAATCGGTGTCCTGCTAAAGGAAGCCTCTGGATTGTCAAATTATGTAAGTGATGCTCTGATATACCAATAACTTCAGAATCAACATCTATAAGCCGTTAACTAACTTCAATACCTCTTCTATTTTGATGACATATGCTAATTCCTTCTCTACTTGGAAACATTACATCCTCAGAATGTGAGCCCTTAGTTAGAGGGACTTCCTATAAGCAGGTATACCTATCAGCTGACTTCAATCTACATCAGAATATTTTATGATCTGAAGATGGCAATAGCCGAAACTGGTAACAGTCAAGTGTAACATTTGTGTGATCAAGACGGACCTGTAAAATAAAGTGCCAAAAATATGATCACGGACTCATTTCCAGACTTAATGTCTGCAATTGATCATCAACCTATGTTACTTGGCGGTGACACATCATGCGAAACTTAGTTCTATCTTTAAGTTTTATACACCTGTGTATCTTTCAGTTGTGGACGTGATTGTAGTCAAGACACGGGAAATACGAATAATAAAGCTTTCGGTTCAAAATTTCGATGTTTTAGTAAATTAACGAAAGTAGGAGTACATGGAGCACATTCGCAGACATATGAGTAGCTTGAAGACTTCTTAAGTAACAGAATCCAGTACGTTGTCATCAACTGCGAATAGTTATCAGGGATAAGGGCATCGAAAGGAGTGCACCCTGGAAGTGTGATAGGACCGCTATTACGCTCTACATATGTATGTGATCTGGGGAACATGATGGGCAGCAATCTGCCGTTGTTTGTTGATGATGCTGCGATGTAATTGGGAATGTGTTAAAGTTGAGTGACTATACGATGATACAAGATAACGTAAACAAATTTTCTAGTAGCTGTGATGTATGGTAGCTAGCTTTAAATGTAGAAAAATGTCAGTTAATGCGGGTGAGTAGGAAAAAAACTTGTAAAGTTCCGATACAGCGTTCGTAATATCCTACTCGACACAGCCACGTCATTTAGACATCTGAGCATAACTTTACAAAGTGACATGAAATGGAACGGGCATGTGATGATTTTGGTTGGTTTTTTGGGAGTATTTTGGGAGAGTGTGGTTCATTTGCAAAGGAGACCGCACGTAGGACGATAATGCGACGTAATATTGGGTACTGCTAGAGTGTTTAGGATCCGCACAAGGTATTATTAAAGGAAAACGTCGAAGCAATTCGGATGCGGACTGCCAGATTTGTTACTGGAACGGTTGATCAACACGAAAGTGTTACGGGGATGCTTCGTGAACTGGAATGAGAATCTCTGGGGTGAAGACTGCTTTCTTTCCGCTGAACAGTATTGACTAAATTGAGAGAACCGTCATCTGAGCCGGCCGTTGTGGCCGAGCAGTTCTAGGCGCTTCAGTCCGGAATTGCACTGCTGCTACTGTCGTAGGTTCGAATCCTGCCTCGGGCATGGATGTGTGTGATGTCCTTAGGTTAGTTAGGTTTATATAGTTCTAAAGTGATTCAAATGGTTCTGAGCACTATGGGACATCATCTGAGGTCATCAGTCCCCTAGAACTTAGAACTACTTAAACCTAACTAACCTAAGGACATCACACACATCCATGCCCGAGGCAGGATTCGAACCTGCTACCGTAGCGGTCACGTGGTTCCAGAGTGAAGCGCCTAGAACCGCTCGGCCACACGGGCCGGCAAGTAGTTCTAAGTCTAGGAGACTGATGACCTTAGATGTTAAGTCCCATAGTGCTTAGAGCCATTTGAACCATTTTTGAACCGGCGTCTGAGGCTAAATGCAGAAAGATTCTACTAGCGGCAACATTCATTGCTCGTAAGGACCAAGAAGGTAAGACGGGGGAAATTAAGGCTCGTACGGATGCATACAGAGAGTAGCTTTCTTCTCGCTCTATTTGCTAGTGGAACGGGAAAGAACATGGCTAGTATTGGTACAGGGCACCCTCCACCAAGCACCGTACGGTGGCTTACGGTGTAGATGTAGTTGTGGATATAACGGCATTCATTTTGTATCCTGTGGGTACATTACCAGGCGAAAATAGTTTTAATACTTCACAAACATGCTCTAGAACGAGGTCTTACGAAATTTATGTTCCTGTTGAGAGGTGGTTAGATGTGAAGCTTCGCAATTCACGAATCCATTGATATGATAAGAAATACGGAATAATTTACCGGAAGGTCCTGGTAGAAAACCTTTAATACTTTGGTGTCAGAAAATGTTTTTTATCTATTCTGTCATTGCGTATCACGTCACTCAAGGCGGACACTTGTTTGTACATTCAAAAGCACTTCACAGATACAGTTTCACGTTTAAAATGACATCAGCAAAGGTGGCGTTTGTTACGTGGTGTCAGATTTTTTAGAAACTGAAATACGAAACGTGACCAAAAAATATGGTGACTAAATTTTATTAGCAGGAACTGATGACGCTACAACCATTTGTGTAATTGTCCGATAGCCTGATCCATTGAGACAGGCTGCGTCAAGAAGGAACACGTTCTGACTTATTAGCCAGCGTTCAGAGTGGGGTTGTGTTTATCGTGTCTGTCGCTTATCACGGATTTCGGACAACGCATGAACATTAATTTCTGTTTTAAGCTGCAAAAAAGTGCCAAAGAAACTCATTAAATGTTTAAATTGGTTTATGGTGATAATGATGTAAATCTAAAGACTGTGTACAAGTTGCAGGCGCGATTTAATAATTGGGAATGAGTCGGTAGAAGACGAGCAACGTCTGGGACGTCCATTAACCTAAAAAACAGAAGAAAAGGAGCAAAAGTGGTAAAAATTGTTCGTTCAAACTGGCGAAAAAATATTCGAGAGTTCTTGAAGACCTAATCTCGCACGAGTCCGTGCGAAGTATTTTAATCGACAATTTGCAAGTGAAACGAGTGAGCGCAGATTTTGTTCCGACTTCTGAGTGATTAACAGAAGGGTAGTACTATGCTGATTTGCACGTGGTATTTAAACCCGGGCTTCGTGTTCCAAATTGTGAATGCAGATGAAACTTAGGTGGAAGGGTATGACCCTGAAAGGGGAATTCAGTATTTCCCAGTGGAAAATCAGTGACTCTCCACGACCTAAAAAGGCACGTCAGTCAAAATCTATATCAAAAATCATGTTCTGTTTTTGTATTGAGGGCATAGTATAATCAGAGTTAATTCCAGGCGAGTAACTACAAAAGTTGAACTTTAAGAGGACGTGCTGCATTATCTGTGAAAAGATGCACGAAGAAAAAGACCATAAAGGTAGGTCAATGGCTTACTAGTTCATCACAACGCCCCGTGCCACACGTCGCTTTTGATTCGCTAGTTTTTGGCCCGAAAAAGTATCACTGTCCGTCACAAATGGTTCCAATGGCTCTGAGCACTATGCGACTTAACATCTGAGGTCGTCAGTCCCCTAGACATAGAACTACTTAAACCTAGCTAACCTAAGGACCTCACACACATCCATGCCCGAGGCAGGATTCCAACCTGCGACCGCAGCAGCAGCGCGGTTCCGGACTGAAGCGCCTAGAACCTCTCTGCCACAGCGACCAGCTCGCTGTCTGTCCACATCCTCCTTACTCACCAGATTTCGCGCCTTGGACTTCCGGATCTCCTCAGAAATTAAAACCAGTGTAAACGGAAAACGTTTCGACACCATTCGTGCCAGTGAGAGGCCCTCGACAGAGCAGATGAACGTCCTTCCAAAAAAAGCCATCCAGAAATGCTTCCAGTCATGGACGCAACGTTTGGATAAGTGGGTTGCTAGCCAATGACAGTACTTTCAAGGAGATTAAATCAAATTCCATGTAAGCTTATAACTTTGTTTCTAGTAAAATTATTCACCGTACTTTTTTATCACACCTCATATTGATAATTGCAAGTATGCGCCGATACTGCAGTGCCTATGTTGTTAAGAAGAACGATCCATTGTTCGTTTGATAATTTATTACGTCATGATCGCTGAGCTATATGAGTGATCTAAGCAATCGAGACATAATAAGTTATTATACAAATGAGATATCAGAGGATTAAAATAAATCGACATATTAAGGTACTAAATTTAAAATAAGTCTATAAAATTACTGAATTAGCTGTGGCTAGCGAAATATGCCTGTTTATTGAATACGGAGTCAAGCTTTGTGCTTTTACAGAGGTATGTTTCCAATGACACTAACGGATCTTGGTTGTTACATTTGACTTCATTGACTACGGAATTGATTTCGATCCTGGGGATAAGGTGTTTAGTTTCGAGGATTTGTTGAGCAGTGACTGATTTTTCGAAGAGGTCGACTCTGAAGCATGTCAAGCGTTCTTCAAAACGGGTTCCAGAACTTCTGCCTGTTTTCCGTACATAGCAGGTAAGACATATTTTTTTTTGTTCCAGTTTTCATACCTTCAGTAGTGGCCGGCCGCAGTGGCTGAGCGGCTGTAGGCACTACAGTCTGGAACCGCTCGACCGCTACGGTCGCAGGTTTGAATCCTGCCTCGGGCATGGATGTGTGTGTTGTCTTTAGGTTAGTTAGGTTTAAGTAGTTCTATCTAAAGAATCTTTCACTACAAGGGGAAATAAAGGGCAAAAAACTTAGGTACACTTCAACAAATGTGCATCTTGTGCATTGCCGTCTGAAGATAAACCTGCTGGTTCGAAACCGGTTACGGCGCTGTTTACTTAAATAAATATCATTATTTATAGTGGCTGGTTGCTGCCTTTTTCTTTGAAAGAATGAAGCTACGTTTGATACACAGTAACAGTTCAAAATCTCAGTTTTCGGTTAAATAGCAATAAACATTTTTCCACAGTTCGCGTAATATCCTTCAAATCGATAAGTATCTCGTACTACACATTTTCTAAAGTAGCCTTTGTTCTTCATCAGAGTTCAAACTATATCGTTCCAAATTTGATCTAAATCGGTTCAGCGGTTTAGTAATAATAAATTTAGCCCGCCCGGTTAGCCGCTCGGTCTAACACACGGCTTTCCGGGCGGGAAGAGCGCCGGTCCCCGGCACGGATCCGGGGGTCGACGTCCGGTGAGCCGGCCAGTCTGTGGATGGTTTTTAGGCGGTTTTCCATCTGCCTCGGCAAATGCGGGCTCGTTCCCCTTATTCCGCCTCAGCTACACTATGTCGGCGATTGCTGCGCAAACAAGTTCTCTACGTACGCGTATACCACCATTACTCTACCACGCAAACATATGGGTTACACTCGTCTGGTGTGAGACTTTCCCTGGGGGTGGGGTCCACCGGGGACCGAACCGCACAATAACCCTTGGTTCGGTGTGGGGCGGCGGAGGGGTGAAGTGGACTGCGGTAGTCGTCGTGGGGTTGCGGACTACTGCGGCTGCGGCGGGGACGGAGCCTTTCCGTCGTTTCTAGGTCCCCAGTAAACATAACATCACAAAACACAACATAAGAATAAATTTAAAGGTCCTGCTTGATGCGGCAGTTTTTCACGAATCTTAGTGTTTATGGCGTCTTATATCCTGAACTATGCGTCGTACAATAATTTTGCAGGTTCATTTAGTGGTGTACGTGAAAATGCTAAATGTGTCGCGAATATAGATAGCATTGAAGACGTAATAACTTAAAAGGTCAGGCAGTTGCACTTCACGACCTAGCCAAAATGTAGTAAGCGATAATGTAGTTTTTACTCTCATCATTTTTCGGGGACTGTCACTGAGAAAAAGTTCCGTAAAGGCTTTAAATTATGAGTAATAATTGCAAGTTACAAAGTTCTCTCGGTCTCAAATACTGAATGAACAAAATCTGGGCATTCACACGTCGTGGCCAACACTTATTTTTCATCCCCATCCCCATCCCCTTGATAAGTATGTGGCTCTTACACCCACACCGATTCTTTTCAGAGATTAAATGATATGTGTACACACATACATACAACATGCATACATATGTACATACATCTTTATAATATGTAAGGATATACTTTTTCCATGATCCGATTTTGATGAACTAAAGCCTATACGATGCCTAACACTATGCTAAAGTTACCTGTGAAAACCCCACGATATGAAGATTAGTGTGTTCAAAGACAGACAGATACGACAGTTTTACAGAGTTATTACTATTAGGGATGTAGAAGATATATCCGCTGTATTTTTATGTCACTTTACGGAATATCTGTGCTGTAGTACCCCATTTATGTTCGTTTTAGTAGTTAATGGTTCTGAGGGTGGCGTAAAAAGTTGTCAAAACCGGATGTATAGTAAAATAAATAACTGATCTAGATGGTCTTCACTTAAAACTTCCGGGCTGATAGGCCGTGGTCGAAGTATGAAACTCTCTCCCGCAGTCGGAGACGAAACGTCAGGAGAGAGTTTTATACTTCGACCACGGCCTATCAGCCCGGAAGTTTTAAGTGAAGGCAATACCGGCCGTGAAAGCTTACATTGTATGATCTAGATGGTGTTTACCTTTCACTGGAAGTGTTTACAGTGTCCTATGAATATTGTGTGTTCCATTATGAGGTACCATGGAACACTTTTACCCATTTTTAAAGCATCTAAACCGTTTGTACGACGTTTGTGTGTAACGGAACGTCCGCGTGCCAAATCGTAGCTGGGCCTGTGAGGAGCGCCAGCAGCTCCACGTCCGGCTAGGAGCGCACTGCTCCTGAGTTATGGGCCGTTAAGATTGCGGACTGCAGCCACTTACAACTCGTTGTGTGCGAATTACCGGCTAATATATGGAGGCTGGCGTTTGGCATGCCCCGCCCAGGTATGCGGGGCCGTTGGCGGCGGGCGGCTTCTGCGCCAGTAGGCGCACCTGTCGCCGGGCGCTCCTCCCCAGGTAGGACACCCACCTCCGTGTGCCAGCTGCGCTACGTGTACAGAATTCCGGGACACGTTATTAGCAGTCTCTGCGCGTCACGAAAAGTGTACAAACAACTCGCAGTGCATATCAGCCACAACTTGAATCTTCGTCGATTTAAATGAGTTTGCTAGCTTTTTGTCATCAGCTTCGCCCATGTACGCCAATGTCATACGCAGGGTGTTCCCGTAAGAGGGTGAAAAAGTATCACAGGACATAGAGAAGGCTCCACTGAACAATTTGAGGTAGGGAACCTGGGGTCGAGGAAGCCAGTTAAGGAGATATGAAAGTAAATTTGTCTACCGCTTTGTCTAGCATTACTGCTTTCCAGCTTATTTACAACGAATATGCGTACAAGTTTACACGTTCTGTGCTGTTTATTTACATGTACATTATTCCTGCAACGGAACAAGGAGGAAGAGTCTGATAATCAGGAAGTCATGATGCAGATATTGTTTACTTACTTATCGATAAAGTGGCTCTCATGTATCGTATTTAGCTTGTTCCATGACAAAACCTGTCGTGAATCAACGACAGACCCATTCATAACTCAGTGCTATTCAGAGGCGTACAATACAATAAGGTGTAGCACTACTGGTACAGTATTTTCCGGTCGCTGGACTGGAAGGGAAGGTCCTGTTCCATGGCCTGCGAGGTCGCATGACGTGAATCCCCTTGATTATTTCCTATGAGGATATCTAAAGTCACTTGTGTATGAGACCCCAGCGGATACGGACATTAAACTAGTTACCAGAATTGTAGCTGCGTGTTTTGATCCGCCGATGTCATACTTACATTGAGTTTCAACACTTTTGTAAGATACAATACAAATGGTACGTTCATTGTGTCAACGATGGCATTTGCAGTTAACTAATGTAAATTAAAAAATACGCAGTAATGTGATTTTATTCCTATTATCTCCGTAAGCTGGTTTCTCTGACCCCAGGTTCCCTATATACAGGGTGTCCCATTTATCTTGACCACCCTAAATAACTGTTTGTCCAGATGCAAATTACAAAACGTTTCAAGCAAATGTCTTTAGCCGTCAGGGGGCATCAATCAGCATGATTTCCTTCGTTGTAGCTTTGTTTTTTACAAGGATATGAACAGCAGTATGACTTTTTTATATGGCACCCCGAATTTTTTATTCAGTAATTCATTTCCTCTCCTAAAGACCTATTCAAAAATGTATGCCAGTGTACCATTCACTGAAACACAACGTTATTAATTGCATAACATCACACTGACTTTGAGCCCGGGATCACAAACTCGTCCACTTGCTGGAGTTGTCGTAAAACAAATGAAAACCAAGTAAAAACATAACACAAAACTGACTTTGACTCTCCTGTGCTATTGTCCAGGAGTAGAAAATTCAAACGTGCTCAAAGTGGTGACCCTGGACACTGATACACTGGCGCACTCGTTGAAAGAAAGAATTATTTACTGCTTCCAGTGTTGCCTGCTGAAGAGAATTAAAAGCAAGCACGATACGCTCCTGCATGTTCTCTGGAGTTGTTGGAACATCGCGATAGACAACATCTTTAATGCATCCCCAAAGAAAAGAAGTCCAGGGGATTTAAATCAGGAGACCTAGCATTCTGTTCCTCCTCGACCAATCCATCTGGCAGGATACCTTCAGTTCAGAACACGACGTGCATGCAAGATATGATGTGCTGGACATCCATCGTGTTGATACCACATAAGCATTCTGGTTCTTAGCGGCATTTCTTCCAGAAGCGGAGGAAGAATTCGTCTTAGGAAGTTGGCATACGGTGAGCCGTTTAGACTACCACTGACGAAATAAGGGCCAATAGTTGTATTAGCAAGTATCCCGCACCAAACTTTAACTCCCCATCGACGCTCATGTTCCACCTGTCTAAGCCATCGTGGGTTGTCGCTGGACCAATAATACATGTTCCTTGTATTTACCTGTCCCTTGTTTGAGAAGGAACATTCGTCGATAAATAGAACATTGGAGAAGAAGTTCAGTTTGGCGAGGATCTGCTGCTGTGCTCACTGACAGAACTGTACACGATTCTGGCAATCATTCCCATGCAATTCTTGATGTAGGTGTACATGGTATGGATGGAACCGGTGACGTGTAAAAATACGAATGCCAATCTCGTTTTCAAGCTGTCGTGTGCTCCCATGTTGATTCATAGCAACGGAAGCGAGAACAGTAACTTCGGCAGCTTCGTTTGTGACAATGCTACTACGATTGCGCTGTCGTGGGTTGAAACTTCCCGTTTTCTGAAGCGTCGTAACAAGACGTGAAAACATCCGACGGGAAGGTGGGTTCTTGTCGGGATATCGCTCTCTGTACAGTTCCGCTTCCTGCGTAGCTTTCGCCTACCTTCAACAACAACAACAACAACAATAAAAGAAACGTTATATCGATGCAGTTTGTAGGAAGGACAGCTTTTAGTGTATGCCCTCTCTACACAACAGTATTTAAAAGGACTAAACTACTGTACTAAATGTACCCGTACATAAGAAAACCGTATTACTGTTACTGTTCTGCTAACTTACATTCCCCATAGATGAGTAGCATTTCTACCTTCTCTTCGTTGGTGTACATTCTACGCACACAACCCTTCAACTGACGATGGTCGACGGAATGACGGGTGTGCATTCTACTTATGTTTACATTTCTCCTCTGTCACAGACAGCACGTGGATGTGTTCCATTACCCCAAGTACCTACACTAAGAGCTGGGAGCGTCAACGTCAGTGTTGTGTTATGTAATTAATAATCTTGTGTTTCAGTGAATGGTACACTATGATAAATTTTTGAATAGGTCTTTAGGAGAGGAAATGAATTACCGAATAAAAAGTACAGGATGCCATTTGCATCTGGACAAACAGATATTTAGGGTGGTCAAGTTAAATGGGACACCCTATATATATGTGTGTGTGTAAGATGTTTGCTTTAATCTGAGACAACAAAACATCTCGAAAACGACGCATAGAAGGAAATAAATGTTCTGGGTGAAATGTTAATATTGGTAAAGGGGACATCCGTCTATTTTACAACCGCCCACATTCTTTACCTCCCCTGATGCGTGGGCGGCGTCAGCTTTGTATTTTAAATGCTACCTCCTTCTCCCCTGCCGAGCCCTCCCCCCACCACACTCCCCCACCACCACCTCTTTATTGCATATTCGGATTCTACGCAAAGAATTCGTATGGTTTACTCAAATCATTGTTTTACTTTCGTGGTAGATTGCTTTGTAATTGACAAATAACAGTTAAAACGAAAATCAAAGACCTTGTAGCTACAGCGACAGTCATAAAGAATTTAACATATAATCTGTAGTATATTCATATTGTGGTGTCACCGCCAGACACCACACTTGCTAGGTGGTAGTTTTAAATCGGCCGCGGTCCATTAGTACATGTCGGACCCGCGTGTCGCCACTGTGTGATCGCAGACCGAGCGCCACCACAAGGCAGGTCTCGAGATACGGGATAGCACTCGCCCCAGTTGTACGGACGACGTTGCTAGCGACTACACTGACGAAGCCTCGCTCCTTTGCCGAGCAGATAGTTAGAATAGCCTTCAGCTAAGTCAATGGCTACGACCTAGCAAGGCGCCATTAGTAACATTTCATGTATCTAAAGAGTCTCACTTGTATCGCCACAATCTCCAGATGTACCAAAAGGATGGATTAAAGTTAAGTATTTCAGAAGCTACGTACTTTTCTTTATAGCATTCATAACGTATCCTGTTTCAGACCTCACGCACCCTGCTTTGGCTTAGCGCGTGCCTTTCGGCTTCCTCTTATTGTGTCTAGGCTGTCTTGTCTAGACACAACACATATGGTCTGTCATACATCAATAATATCAATAAAACAGCAGGCGGCAAAGAGATGGCTGGTTCACCACGGAACTAATAGGATGAGCCAGCCAACAGAGAACACAATTAAACCTTCGACGGTTTAAATGGGGAAAGATTCTGATACCACAGAAAATGACAAGTGGGGTGAACTCGGCCCTTGTGAGGCCAACTGAGGAGCTACTTGACTGAGAAGTAGCGATACCGATCACAAAAACTGACAACGGCCGAGAGAGCGGTGTGCTGACCACACGACCCTTCCTATCCGCATCGAATGACGTCTGTGGGCTGAGGATGACGCGGCGGCTGCTCGTTAGTGTTGGCCCATCAAGGCGTGTTTGGACGGTGTCTGTTTCTATATAGTAACTGCTATGGGGGTTAATACTCCGTACAGTGAACTACACAGTGGTTTTCAGGGTACAGATGTAGATGGAAGCCTGACAATATCATCGCGTGGTGACAGTATTAGCGCAATCTGATGGCCGCACTAGCCATCACATATCAGTTGCAATTATTGACGCGCCCGATGACGATACACTCGAAATTGCATTTACATCAGACCATTCTTTCCAGGTACTTCACTTTTTCGTCAGGGAAGATATTCTCCCTCTCTCTGTTTTGATGGTTTTAGGAAAGAACAGCCGATCTGTGACCTGGTGGTCAAGGGAAGGCAGGATTCGGTTAGGATTGTGGACGGGGCCGTAATCAGTTACTATTGGTTGCCTTTTACAGTTACACACATTTATTTTTAAAACAGTAATTCCAGACTCAACAATAATTAAAAAATACCACACGTTATTAATGAAGGTATAAACAAATGTGTAAATAATGGTGTTTTCAGTGCGTTACAATTTAGCAAATCACCGTAAAATACAGATACAGATAATGTTAAAAGAGAAGCCACTGTGATCACGGCTGAAGGCCTTACACGCCAAGAATGCCAATAAATTAAGAACGTTTAAGAACTCGCTGCAATTACAACTTACCGGTATTGAAATACATGGCCTGCAACAGAGAGCGGATAGCTACAAACAGTACCAACGCGAGCCGCAGCACGGCTCACGATCTTATTTATATCTGCAACAAAGCAATGAGAAACTAGGTTATTTTGTAAGGTGCTATAGCAGTAATGTAAACGGTGTTTCTAAGAATTTCATTTAATTTCACTGGACTGTATCCTCTACATGAGCTAAGATGGAAACGTGGGACGCCGAAACCCAATTTTCCTTGTTGACAGCCGGCCGGAGTGGCCGAACGGTTCTAGGCGCTACAGTCTGGAACCGCGCGACCGCTACGGTCGCAGATTCGAATCCTGCCTCGGGGATGGATGTGTGTGATGTCCTTAGGTTAGTTAGGTTTAAGTAGTTCTAAGTTCTAGGGGACTGATGACCACAGCAGTTAAGTCCCATAGTGCTCAGACCCATCTGAACCCTTTGAACCTTGTCGACAGATGTAAGCTGCAGGTTCGTGTTGATGCCAGTATAGATCACCATCGTGCAGCATGCTGGCTCGCTCTCTCCCTCATTCTGTAGGCAATATGCATCGAGTGCAGATGGCCACGACAAGCCCACATAGGCGTTTTACGTTCACAACCATGCGGTGTAGTTATCGTACGGCACTGCACGCCCTGCAGCTCGAAGGATTCGACGATCCAGTAGTTTTAAGTCATTAGTTATATAGATACCTATGAACTCATTCTTGTCGTAGAGATGCAAGATAAAGATATTCTTTGCCATTTACTGTTTACCGATGATACTACACTCCATTCTGCTGCAAAAGTGAACGCCATAACGTAAAAATATGGGGGACTCAGCAGACCTACACCATAGTCCAGCACCTGAAGGTCTCTCCGTAGCTTCGTGTGTTTTGCACCATTTTCCGAGAGATGATGTACGGCACGTTATTTTTTGAGTTGAAGGTGGTTTCGGGAACCACGTCCCTGGTTATGCTGCAGATCTGACATTTTCCACAATTACGAGAGGAAACCGAAAGTCTCATTTTTCAACAGAAAGGATCACCACCGCATTAGTGCCTTGCCGTAGGAGTATTTTTTAACAATGACCTGCCTTAATGATCGTTTGCAGATTGCACCACTGGCGTCCATTATAACCGGATCATTCGTTACGTGATTATTTTGAGGCAGTTTTGTGGTAGTTCCGGGTAGTGCAGTGTAGAGGTATACATCTACATATAAGTACTCCGCAAGCCTCCCAACGGTGTGTGGCGGAGAGCACTTTACGTGCCACTGTCATTACCTCCCTTTCCTGTTCCACTCGCGTATGGTTCGCGGGAAGAACGACTGCCGGAAAGCCTCCGTGCGGGCTCGAATCTCTCTAATTTTACATTCGTGATCTCCTCGGGAGGTATAAGTAGGGGGAAGCAATATATTCGATACCTCATCCAGAAACGCACCCTTTCGAAACCTGGACAGCAAGTTACACCGCGATGCAGAGCGCCTCTCTTGCAAAGTCTGACACTTGAGTTTGCTGAACATCTCCGTAACGCTATTACGCTTACCAAATAACCCAGTGACGAAACGCGCCGCTCTTCTTTGGATCTTCTCTATCTCCTCTGTCAACCCGACCTGGTACGGATCCCACACTGATGAGCAATACTCAAGTATAGGTCGAACGAGTGTTTTGTAAGCCACCTCCTTTGCTGATGGACTACATTTTCTAAGGACTTTCCCAATGAATCTCAGCCTGGCACCCGCCTTACCAACAATTAATTTTATATGATCATTCCACTTCAAATCGTTCCGTACGCATACTCCCAGATATTTTACAGAAGTAACTGCTGCCAGTGTTTGTTCCGCTATCATATAATCATACAATAAAGGAGCCATCTTTCTATGTATTCGCAATACATTACATTTATGTTAAGGGTCAGTTGCCATTCCCTGCACCAAGTGCGTATCCGCTGCAGATCTTCCTGCATTTCGCTGCAATTTTCTAATGCTGCAACTTCTCTGTATACTACAGCACCATCCGCGGAAAGCGGCATGGAATTTCTTACACTATCTACTAGGTCATTTATATACATTGTGAGGAGCTACCCGTGCCGGACAAACCTTACGTGAAGGCCGCCACAGTCCTCGCGACGGTCAACGAACGACAGAGTGCGTTGTCTGGCATCGATCCCCAGGCGCCGGAGGACAACCGATACACTCAGCTGCCACAGCCGGGCCGCCGCCGCTGCCGCGTTCTAACACCAGCCACGTCCGCCGAGATAGCATCTCTGCCTGCCGGAGATGCCGCGCAGATACCGGGCATTTTCTTTTCTATCTCCTGATGCATGTAAAGCGATAAAGTAACTCAGGTGTCGCAATATCAGCCGTGTATCTTCGTTTATAGAACTTTTGAATGTAGTAAAGATATTGTGTTTCATTCAGCAGGATAGATTGGAATTTAATACCGCCATAAAACCTTATCAGCAAGCTGTTTCTCCATTTTCAGAAACTGAAGTATAGGCGGATGAACTTTCCTTGGAAATGATACACCTGAAGATTGTCTCTTAAATGCAGGGGAAATACGCGATATGATTTGGGAATATTTACATTTAACGATCTCTGAAGTAACTGATGTCATAGATTTATAAGATGAAAGAGTTCCGCAGAATTGTACTTGAAGACATAATGTCAGAAAATTTTGCGCCTCATTTGTCCAATAAAGGAGATTTGAAACTGATTTTCTCAACAGTTTCTGGATCGTTTTAATACACTACTGGCCATTAAAAATGCTACACCAAGAAGAAATGCAGATGATAAACGGGTATTCATTGGACAAATATATTATACTAGAACTGACATGTGATTACAATTTCACGTAATTTGGGTGCATAGATCCTCAGAAATCAGTACCCAGAACAACCACCTCTGGCCGTAATAACGGCCTTGATACGCCTGGGCATTGAGTCAAACAGAGCTTGGATGGTGTGTGCAGTTACAGCTGCCCATGCAGCTTCAACACCATACCACAGTCCATCAAAAGTAGGGACTGGCGTATTGTGACGAGCCAGTTGCTCGGCCACCATTGACCAGACGTTTTCAGTTGGTGAGAGATCATGGAGAATGTGCTGGCCAGGGCAGCAGTCGAACATTTTCTCTATCCACAAGGGCCTGTGCAGGACCTGCAACATGCGGTCTTGCATTATCCTGCTGAAATGTAGGGTTTCGCAGGGATCGAATGAAGAGTAGAGCCACGGGTCGTAACACATCTGAAATGTAACTTCCACTGTTCAAATTGCCGTCAATGCGAACAAGAGGTGACCGAGACGTGTAACCAATGGCACCCCATACCATCACGCCGGGTGATACGCCAGTATCGCGATGACGAATACACGTTTCCAATGTGCGTTCACCGCGATGTCGCTACACACGGATGCGACCATCATGGTGCTGTAAACAGAACCTGGATTCATGCGAAAAAAACACGTTTTGCCATTCGTGCACCCAGGTTCGTCGTTGAGTACACCATCGCAGGCGCTCCTGTCTGTGATGCAGCGTCAAGGGTAACCGCAGCCATGGTCTCCGAACTAATAGTCCATGCTGCTGCAAACGTCGTCGAACTGTTCGTGCAGATGGTTGTTGTCTTGCAAACGTCCCCATCTGTTGACTCAGGGATAGAGACGTGGCTGCACGATCCGTTACAGCCATGCGGATAAGATGCCTGTCATATCAACTGCTAGTGATACGAGGCCGTTGGGATTCAACCCAACGATTCCATATTCTGCCAACAGTCATTGGATCTCGACCAACGCGAGCAGCAATGTCGCGATACGATAAACCGCAATCGCGATAAGCTACAATCCGACCTTTATCGAAGTCCGAAACGTGATGGTACGCATTTCTCCTCCTTACAACGTTTTACCAGAAAACTCCGGTCAACTGCTGTTTGTGTATGAGAAATCGGTTGGAAACTTTCCTCATGTCAGCACGTTGTAGGTGTCGCCACCGGCGCCAACCTTGTGTGAATGCTCTGAAAACCTAATCATTTGTATATCACAGCATCTTCTTCCTGTTGGTTAAATTTCGCGTCTGTAGCACGTCATCTTCGTGGTGTAGCAATTTTATTGGGCAGTACTGTAACAATCCATCTTAATTTGTGTGCTAGTTTGCTACAGTAGTTTGGACGCGAAGAACGTTACACCAGCAATGAAACAGCAGTCTTTGCGTTCTTCACAAACCTGTGGTCCTATGAATACTTACGTGGCGTTTTCCGGAAAATGAGGTAGGTTGTTGTGGTATGTGAAATAGCAGGAATTTAGCCGTACCCACACTTTGTTATCTGATTACTTTACGACTGTAAACCATTGAAGCATCTGTGGAACGAGACGTGAGGATGCTATAGCTCTTCCGTCCAGCTTATAAACAGGTAGGGTGAACCAGTTGCGCATGCCTGCACGGATAAACGCGGTGGAACAAATACTATACGTGCGGCAGAGATATATGTTACTTTGACGTCCTCTGTGAAGGATGTTGTGAGACAAAATCTGCTGAACAAAGGAGCAGCACCATTGTCTATGAGAGCTAACTATTGCCAGCGTTGTATTCCACATGCTGTGGAGGTTTAAATCATCATAACAATTAAGTAAATCACTCGCCAAACCAGTGATACGGATGTTAAAATCTAGACTTCCTCGTAGTCCACAGCCTGGCCTGTCGGACTACAATTCTCAGCCACGGCAGATATACCAGGCTGTAGCAAGAGGGGGTAGCGTCGATTCTGCACGCAATGCTCGTGAACCGTACGTAAAGTACGTCCGACACATGATGAACTGCAATAACTTTGATTTTCTGTTTAGAGAGAATACGACCTATTTCAGAAGGTATATTCCATATGAACGGTAAGCCATGGATTTCAGCCTTTCCTTTTTAGCTTTCTGAGGTGGGGCGCTCACCTTCGATTCGAACAGAAAAGCCTTGGAGATCTTCTATAGTGCACAGCCATTGTCTTTAAAAACTTTGAGAAGTATACGAGATATTCTTTTTGGTTACCGAGCAAGGTACTAAACAACAAATGACAAAAAATATCCAAATCTGCTGAACAAACTAGGTTCAAAAGTACATGAGAATACGACAGGCATAATAAAGTAGTAACACGTTTTACGCCAGTATAATGTACGTGCCTACGAATCTACATTCGCACACTAAAAACAAGAGATCAGAAGTATGAATTATTGGAAGATCTAAGACTTTTAGTAGTTTTTCTTATATTCCCACATCTAAGTAAAACTGTATCCACGGGATGCTTTAAGTCCAATGTAGTTATTATGGCGGCCGTATACGCGTATACTGCAGTAATTTCGCGGTGGTACATTAAGGGTTGAATCCGCTCACTGGAAAACTGATAGACAAACTTCACCGCAGGAGACCATCATATTTTACCGGAGTGCTGATAAACTTTATCCTTATTCTGTTTAAGCTACCATCTGGGGTTTTCTACTACTTTTATTGCCACCGACAAACAAGGGAATTCCAGCAGCGGCGTTCACCTCGATTTGATTCAATCAACATGTGCCTTGACTGTGTCCATTGGTGCTGGGACAGTATCTTAGAAGATTTAAACTATTGCAAGTTTAAATATCGACAGTTTACCGTGTTTAATAGTTACCTGGTAAACGTACACACAATACTGTGCGAGGTTATGGTATTGCTGCCAGATAGCGTTGGCGTCTTGTCACGATATTTCGGCTGGCAACCAGCCATCGATCTTCAGAGGTGGTTTCCAGCCGAAATAGCTTGGCTAGACATCGACGTCGACCAGCTGGAATGACGAAACCTCGTGGAATACACATTACACTAGAAAACTTCAGTATTCACAAACATATTAATACAATTCAAAGCAAAAGAAAAAGAAGAAAGAACGCCATTAGGAATTATCCCAATGGGACAAAAATCAAGATACACATGTGCAGATAAAAAAATTATTACTGTTTGAGAAAAAAATTCAATGGTTTATTCAAGAGGAAGAGCTTAACGAGTTGAGTTGGACAATAACGCGTTGCGCTGCTTCTAGCCCAGGTGCAAGTAGTTATTTAGCTTGGCATTGATTGATAGAGTTTCTGGATGTCCTCATCACGGATATCGTGCCGAATTCTGTCCAATTCACGTCTCGTTGGACTTTCAAAATCCGAGATGGTTGGAGAACCCTTCCCATAATGCCCCAAATGTTCTGAACTGGGGAGACGTCCGGCGACCTTACTGGTGAAGGTAGGGTTTGGCAAGCCACGAAGGCAAACAGAAGAAATCTCTCGCCGTATACTGGATGGAAATTGGGTGTTTTATTGCTGAAATGTACGCTCGGGATAGATTGCCATGAAGGGCAACAACACGGATAGTAGAATATAGTCGACGTACGGCTGTGTTGTAAGGGCGCCACGAATGACAACCAAAGGGGTCCTGCTACGAAAAGATATGGCACCCCAGACCATCATTCCTGTTTGTAGAACTGTATGGCATACGACAATCTGGTTGGCATTCCAATGGTGTCCGGGGCGTTTCCAGACATGTCATCGTCCTGGAAACCCATTGACTGGAGCTGAATCGTCGTTAGTGATGGATCCCACTCCGAACAGAGCGCCGTTGGCCAACTCTATCAATCTGTGCTAAGCCGAATAACTGCCTGCATAAGGGCCCGAGGTGGACCAACGCTTTGACAATACATCTACATTACATCTACCGATTCCCGTCCTATGCGGATAACTCCTTCGTGGCGCGTTTTTTTTTAGTGTACATTCCAGTACTATAAGAACTTACTTGAAACTGAATTTTTTGGAGAGCAGCTGTGCTTTCAAAATGACAGCCCCCGATTCGCAACTGAAGCGCCGGGGCATGCTCGGTCGATGCAAATTCTTAGTTTTGTAAACCCTCATCGCCAGTTTTGTAAAGACCTCGTCGCTACTGCTGTGGAGGCCGAGTTGCTACGGTTATTACGGTAGGCCGAGTCTGTGAGTTCGTGAAACGGCTTCTACTGCAGTACACCGCAAAGACAGTTTTTCTCTGCCACTATTACACAGCTACGCTCCAGGGTCAGCTATCAGGATAGGAGAACGAAGGTTCTACAACACACCAACAAATTCGTAACAAAGTCACATAAATGAGATAAAAACGTTTAGTTATCTTTGTGACTTGTCTAATAATGAAATCTGCTACACTGCTTGAATAAAAGGCCCTCAAGGGCTAATTACAAATAATGGTAGGTAAACTTCACAGTACATAGCAAATTCTGTTTACAACGTCTGTCTGTCAATTTCTAGAAGTTCCCTGTCAAAGTCAGCTCCGGACGATGATCTACAGGGTAAGACAGTAAGTATTACCACCTAGAATAACTCCGAAAGTACGATGGGAGTTGAAAAGTTTGTGGGACAAATGTTGCATGGCACAACGGAGGCCATAATATGACGATGGTTTTTTGTTGCTATGTCTTCATATCAGAGATATGAATGTCAACTTCTTTTTTAATGGGACGCTATAGTTTGATACTTATTTGCTGATAGCGGCTATCGAGACGAATCCAATGATGTGTGACAGTAAGCTCTTTGAAGGTCAGCGAAGGTCAGAAAGGTGGCAAGAACGTCCATTTGCAGAAGGTCTTCGAAGACATGACCATTGGTATCAATGCAGTGCTTCACTCTCCTTATCATAGATTGAATTGTATTCCTTATCACTTTGAAGCACATGCTCTGACAATTATCTCTCGTGCAAGTAGTAAACATTCGCCGAATACGGCGTATCCATGTAATGTGCCATTGACATGTAAACACCATTCGACGGTTTCACAACACTAATAGGAATGGTAAGACTAGTATCGTCGAATCAAGCGAATTTGAATGATGTATTCCATCGAAAAACAAGTCGATATGCTTCTCATTTACGGAGAATGCCAACACAATTCTGTGAGAGCTAGAGATCTATACTCTGAAAGATATCCTCAACGTACTCACCCTATAGCTCGTACATTTAAATATCTGTATGATAAATTGAGAACAATTGGATCTTTAACGCATCGGAAACATATGCGGCAAAGGAAAGTTACTAACGAGGAAACGGAAATTGGTACTCTTGCCACGGTGGTTCGAGATCCTTGTGTGAGTTCTCGTCAAATCGCAAGGGAATCTGGCACGAGCCAAAGTAGCGTTGTTCGTGTTCTGCATCGCCATAAATGTCATTCTTACCATATCAGTCTCCACCAAGAATTAACTGGTACTGATTGTATGCGTCGCATTGAATTCTTCCGATGGGCTCAACTTCAGATTCAGAGAGATGACACGATAATTAAATTGATTTTATTTACTGACGAGGCTACATTCACGAACCACGTAAATGTTAATTTGCATAACATGCATTATTGGACAACTGAAAATGCATGTTGACTGCGGCAAGTTGCACACCAAAAACCGTTGTCGGTGAATGTATGTTGTGTGATACTGGAAGACAGAATTATAGACCCCTATTTCATCGAAGGAAATCTTAATGGTAGAAAGTACACCATATTCCTGCAAGAAACATTAATTCTGTTATTGGAAGAAATACCTTTAGGAACAAGAAACAGAATGTGATATCAACACGATGCGTGTCCGGCACATTTTTCACTAAGGACTAGAAATAGGTTGCATAAACAATTCCCAAATCGTTGGATTGAACGCGGAGGACATGTGTCATGGCCGGCCTGTTCGCCATACTTGGCGCCTCTGGATTTTTTCTTGTGGGGATTCATAAAAGACATTGTTTATAAGACGTTTTAGCTACACCTGGAGATGTGCGAGAGAGAATTGTCAGAGCACGTGCTTCGATAAGTTCTGATGTGATAAGGAATACCACTCAGTTCATGATAAGAATATGGCAGCACTGCCATGATAACAATGGTTACCCTTTCGAACACTATCTGTAAATAGACGTTGATACCACCTTTGTGACCTTCGTTGACCTTAAAAGACATTATTGGTACACATCATTGGGTTCGTCTCGATAGACGCTATCATAAAATAAGTACCAAACTATAGCATCGCATTTAAAAAAAAAAAAAAAAAAGTTGACCTTCATAATTCTGAAGCGACCCCACCTGGCAACGAAAAAATCAACGTCATATTATGGTCCCCGTTGTTCCATGCAACTTTTGTTCCACGAACATTCCAGCATCTACCATACTTTCGGAGTTATTTTTGGCGGCAGTTGTTAGTGACTCACCTTGTATAACCAAGTCGGTAAAGGGCTGCTATTCTACATTCCGAGTAGGCTTCTGTCCGTTGTCGTCCGGTCACTGGCGGATTGTACTCGGCCAGCAATTGGCCGAGGCGAAATAGACACCTTCAGCCTCAGAGCCGCCCGTGGTGCTGGTGGAACTCACGCAAGTGGCGAGCCTCTACAGCACTGGCACCAGTTCGCATCTTAAATGCACGTTTGGTGCTTTTGCCTGGGCTGTGTCTTGTTCGGACGACACAGCACTTAGCCCATCCTTAAATCATTTATGCCTCGTTACCGAACGCTGTGCGTTTAAATTTCGATTTGCATAGTCAAAGCATCTATCGGACATAATACAGAGTATCCATTTCTTACATCAAAAGCTTATGTGTTATGTGGCAGTCCTACCTGCCATGGTTCATTAGCGACTAACGGTTGGGTTGGTGTTGTTTGGGGGAAGAGACCAAACAGCGAGGTCATCGATCTCATCGGATTAGGGAAGGATGAGGAAGGAAATCGGCCGTGCCCTTTCAAAGGAACCATCCCAGCATTTGCCTGGAGCGATTTAGGGAAATCACGGAAAACCTAAATTAGGATGGCCGGACGCGGGACTGAACCGTCGTCCTCCCGAATGCAAGTCCAGTGTGCTACCACTGCGCCACCTCGCTCGGTAGCGACTAAGGACGGATGTCCAGAACGTGGCTGGAGTGTATACCACGTCTGAATAAGTTAACGTTAAATTTATCAGTACTCTCATTTCTAGTATTTTCTAAATAATTGAAGCATAGAATTTGACGTTTCAGTGATCATAAGAATAGCTTTAAACGTACAGATGATAGAAACCATGAAATACATCTAAAAGCCTTGACATAAAATTCAGTTTCTGTTACTAATATAAACAGTTTATTCTTCGTATCAATTGGCCAAACTGTCTCAATGCAAGCATTTGATAAATTATTGCTGCAATAGCTCAAATCTCATTGCTGTATGTTGTAGAATGAGAGCTAAGACCCTACTAATCAGCAGTTCTTCAGCTTCTGCTGGGGTTTCACACACCAACAGCATTATGTAATTCTCTTAAAAGAACTCATTAGGAATTATATCCACGGCTGAGCTGGTAATGGGACAAACACTCACGGCCAAATTGCACGCGGGCTTTCTCAACCACCCGACTTACATGCAGGTCGACTGCAGTCGCAGTTCTACAGACGCATCCTATAATAATGATGGCGAAAGCTGCCATCAGTTCGTCAGAAACCAGCAACACTGCGTTCTGTTTCTGATGGCGCGTAAAGTTGTAAAACCATCATAGGCTGCCATAGGATGCCATAAGTAAGCGTCGACTAAGGTACGGTAGTTTTCTGAGTAGCTTTGGTTAGTTAAAGCCGTACCTGCATTACCTATGCGTTATGTGTGCTGCATACCTATCGGGCGTTACCTCATAACCTCTTTGCTTATGCGATCAGTGTCTTATTACGTTCCCCTAAAATCTGGAAGCGGTAAACATTCTAGAAACTGAGAATACGTAAAGGGCCAGGTAAGTTACAGAAGATTTTGGTTCCACGTAGTTATCAACGTTTCTGTTACTTAAAAGGAAGCAGTATTTATAGCAAAACTGAAATTATCAATGTTTAATCCAGATTTTATTCGAAAACTGTTAATTTATACTGTAAAATAGAGGGATGTTGTAGTAACAAATTAATAGACCTACACAGATTTGCCATATAGCTTCAGAAAACTCAATTTCCTCAACAAAAAGGGTGATATGTTTAAAAAAACTATAAAACAAAATTATATGAAATATCGCTTTCATACTCTGTTTAACTTACGTAAAACATGCGCGAGGGGCAAATGCCTTTTCTAATGGGTTACATGGACCACTAGTGAAATGCACAGCCATAAGGAAGGCATACCTATGAAACAAAACTTAATGGGTAAGTAACACGGATTTTTTTTAAAAAAAAACGGACGGCAAATAAAGAAGTAAAAGTAACCTTCTTACCCAGGTTTAGTTCCTGTGTGACAGAATGTGGATGCACACACTATTGTTGAGTGGACCATTGGCGTCCGGGCAATAGGTGGCTTTATGAGGGTAGTATGTACTGTCATTATGTAATTGCGACTTAGGAACTGCTTTGTACAGCACTTATAAAAGTGGCGGCGTCTTACGCATTCCACATAGTATAGGTTTATAAATTTCATCACGCAGATCCAGTCAGATGTATAAATCCGGAATTTTATGCCTCAGTGAGTAATCCTAAAAAACCAAATAGGTCTATCTTCAAAACTGCCTTAATAGCGACATATTTTCAAAACAAAAACATTCATCCCCTCCTCCACATCCAAGAGTGTTAAATATAGGATGAAAGTTTTTTTAAAAAAATCGGTTTTAAGGAAGTTTTGAAGCTATACCTGTTTGGTTTCTCGGACAGAAATAAAAAAAATGTGTTTTTGGAAATTTATCCCCTATGGTGGCGAAATTGTGAGTAAAGATTTTTTAAATAAATTAATATTAAAGAAATATACATGTATTATTTATGTACGAATATTGGTGTCTGACTTTTCGGCTACAAATGAAAATATTGTTTCACTGTTTTTGGAAATTTTAATCCCTAATGGGGTGAAATAGAGTCTGAAATATTTGATTAAATACATGATTATGAAAGCATTTCTGAAGCAAAATCGATGGAAAATTTCTGTCTGCGTTGTCTGTTAGAAATAAAAGAATAAGCATTTCACTGTTTTTGGAAGTTCAGCCTCTAAGGTGGTGAAATAGCGAGTGAAATGTTTTATGAAATTGTTTCATTTTCGGAGCTCTTTTAAAGCTAAATATATGACTTCTAGGTCAGAAATGAAACAATATGTGTTTCACTGTTTTTGGAAATTCCACCCCTAAGTGAGTGGAATAGAAGATGAGAATTTTTAACAAAATACTTCGTTATACTGCAAACTTTTAGAAGAGAAATCTATGAAAGATTAATATTTCACTTCTCAGTTAGATATAAAAGAAATACGTGTTTGGGAATGAAAGATTCTGTGGAAGTATCACCACAAGAACGCAGATGGAGTGATTAACAAAAACCTAGGACTTCAGGTAAAAGAACCTCTCTTTGGTCTGAAGTACACTCGGAGAAGACTATGCTTATCCAACACAAAATTTTGGGGAAACAGCGATCTTGTAATCTATATAAAAATCAACATAAAATCAGTCTTGATCGCGATGGTTATTTTATTAAAATGACCGGTTTCGGCCTAGTCTTACGCCATCTTCAGACAGCAGAAACTTAGCAGTTTCAGCGACTGAGGTCAACAGACTATTTTATAGAACGAGATTTTCACTCTGCAGTGGAGTGTGCGCTGATACGAAACTTCCTGGCAGATGAAAATTGCGTGCCAGACCGAGACTCGAACTCGGGACCTTTACCTTTCGCGGGCAAGTGATCTACCATCTGAGCTATCCAAGAACGACTCACGTCCCGTCCTCACAGCTATACTTCTGCCAGTACTTCGTCTCCTACCTTCCAAACTTTACAGAAGCTCTCCTGCGAACGTTGCAGAACTAGAACTCCTGAAAGAAAGGATATTGAGGAGACATGGCTTAGCCACAGCCTAAGGGATGTTTCCAGAATGAGATTTTCACTCTGCAGCGGAGTGTGCGCTGATATGAAACTTCCTGGCAGATTAAAACTGTGTGCCCGACCGAGACTCGAACTCGGGAACTTTGCCTTTCGCGGGCAAGTGCTCTACCAACTGAGCTACCGAAGCACGACTGACGCCCGGTACTCACAGCTTTACTTCTGCCAGTACCTCGTCTCCCACCTTCCAAACTTTACAGAAGCTCTCCTGCGAACGTTGCAGAACTAGAACTCCTGAAAGAAAGAATATTGAGGAGACATGGCTGAGCCACAGCCTAAGTGATGTTTCCAGAATGAGATACTCACTCTGCAGCGGAGTGTGGGCTGATATGAAATTTCTTGGCAGAATTAAACTGTGTGTCGGACTGATACTCGAACTCGGGACCTTTGCCTTTCGCGGGCAAGTACTCCACCATCTGAGCTACCCAAGCACGACTCACGCCCCGTCCTCACAGTTTTACTTCTGCCAGTACCTCGTCTCCTCAAAAAAATGGTTCAACTGGCTCTGAGCGCTATGGATCTTAACATCTATGGTCATCAGTCCCCTAGAATGTAGAACTATATAAACCTAACTAACCTAAGGACATCACGCAACACCCAGTCATCACGAGGCAGAGAAAAATCCTTGACCCCGCCGGGAATCGAACCCGGGAACTCGGGCGCGGAAACTCGTCTCCTCGTGCGTGGGTAGCTCAGACGGTAGAGTACTTGCACGCGAAAGGCAAAGGTCTCGGGTTCGAGTCTCGGTCCGGCACACAGTTTTAATCTGCCAGGAAGTTTCAGACTATTTTATACATCGCCAACTTTAGCTGATGGTGCTGTCTGAAGATGGCCTAAGCCTAGGCCGAAACCGCTCATTTTAATAAAATAACCACCGCGATCAAGACTGATTTTTCACTGATTTTAAATCCAGCGCAATGTGGTAGACGAAGAAGTGTAAAGTAACTTGTCACTGGCTGACGATGCTTAACCTAGCTTCAACAGACAGCCGGCCAGAGTGGCCGTGCGGTTCTAGGCGCTGCAGTCTGCAGCCGAGCGACCGCTACGGTCGCAGGTTCGAATCCTGCCTCTGGCATGGATATGTGTGATGTCCTTAGGTTAGATAGGTTTAATTAGTTCTAAATTCTAGGGGACTGATGACCTCAGAAGTTAAGTCGCATAGTGCTCAGTCATTTGAACGATTTCAACACACACACACACACACACACACACACACACACACACACACACTCTTCAGTAGTTACTCTTCTATTAGGATTTAACATTTTTCTTTCCTCGATGAACCTGACGATATTACAAGATGGAAACAGAATTGACCAGTAAGTAAAAGATGTGGCTGTTTGCTCCGGCCACACCGGTCTCCCTGAAGGGCGAGAAGACTGCCGACAGTTTCCCGGAAGCTTTGTGCAGTTACCAGAGGGGGAGAATGTTTTCCCTCCGACCGTCCGGAGAAGAAAGAAGCGACCGACGACGCGCCGGCCGCGATGTGTGTTTCCCTTTCGGGGCGCAATCCCGCGACCGGCCGTGTTATCACGGCGAATAAAATATGCACGCGCCGCGGCCGGTGCGCGGCGTGCGTTTGTTTATCCCGGCGGCTGTCTCCGCAGCATCGGCGATTTATGTGCTAGCATAAAACATGGGCCGGGGAGGAGCGGATTTATGCTGCCGTCGCCTGGCCGGCTACTCTCCGCGCTGGTGCTCTTCTGCCTCGGCCAGATTACTGCGGGCCGCCCGCCTTCCTTTCGCGGCGAGCCGCAATCTTAATGCGAGAATCTATAAATATTTCTGCCGCGCCGGAGTATTTTATGGCCCGCACAAGCCGAGACCTGCTGGTCCTTTTAATATCGTCTGCGAACAGGAGGGGGAGGTGGAGGGTGAAGGGGACGAAGAGACAACTGCGGCCCAAGTATTCGGCGATAAGGGCACACTGTTCGGCCGGCCGTTTTGGCCGAGTGGTTCTAGGCGCTACAGTCTGGAACCGCGCGACCGCTGCGGTCGGAGGTTCGAATCCTGCCTCGGGCATGGATGTGTGTACGTCCTTAGGTTAGTTAGGTTTAAGTAGTTCTAAGTTCTAGGGGACTGATGACCTTAGCAGCTATGTCCCATAGTGCTCAGAGCCATTTGACCCATACTATTCGACAACGAGGAAATAGTGGATAGCGGTAGTATCACGTACACAAGGTTTGTAAAACGACAGTGCACTTACGTAGCTGTTATCTGTACTCAGCTGGTTCGTGTGAAAAAGTGTCCGACGTGATTATGGCCGCACGACGAAAATGAACATACTTTGAACTCGGAATGGTAGAGCCAGAAGCATGCAACATTCCATTTCAGAAATCGTTAGGGAATTCAATATTCCAAGACCTACAGTGTCAAGGCTGTCTGGAGAATGCCAGTTCCGAGACTACACCTGTCATCGCGGACGATGGCTTGTATCCTTCACTTAACGTTCGAGAGCAGCGGGGTTTGCATAGAGTTGTCAATGTTAACAGACAAGCAGCTCCGAGTGAAATAACCGCAGAAATCAATGTGGGACGTACGACGAACGTGTGCGTTAGGGCAGTGCGGCGAAATTTGGCGTTGATAAACTATGGCAGCAGACGACGGACGCGAGTGCCTTTGCTAACAACGCGACATCGCCTGTAGCGCTTGTCTGGGGTCGTGATCATATCGGTTGAATCCAAGTCAACTAGATAACCGTAACCTGATCAAATCAGTCCCGATTTCCATTGGTAAGTGCTGATGGTAAGGTTCGAGTGCAACGCAGGCTCCCCTAGGCCATGGAGCTAAGTTGTCAACAAGGCACTGTGGAAGCTGGGCCGGCCGGAGTGGCCGTGCGGTCCTAGGCGCTACAGTCTGGAGCCGAGCGACCGCTACGGTCGCAGGCTCAAGTCCTGCCTCGGGCATGGATGTGTGTGATGTCCTTAGGGTAGTTTGGTTTAATTAGTTCTAAGTTCTAGGCGACTGATGACCTCAGAAGTTAAGTCGCATAGTGCTCAGAGCCATTCGAACCATTTGGAAGCTGGTGGTTGCTCCTTAATGACCTGGGCTGTTTTTACATGGAACTGAACCTATCATCGACTGGAAGTGGTTATGATAGGCTACTTGGGAACCATTCGCACCCATTCATGGACGTCAAGTTTCCAAGCAAAATTTTTGTGGATGACAGTGCGTCATGTCACCGGACCACAACTGTTGGCGTTTTGTTTGAAGAACATTCTGGAAAATACGAGCGAAAGATCTGGCTACCGAGATCGCTCGACATGAATCCCATCGAACATTTAAGAAACTCAATTGAGAGCTCATGTCGTCGAAAAATCTTGCACCGGCAACACGTTCACAGCTATGGATTGCTACAGAGGCAGCATGGCTGAATATTTCCGCAGTGGACTTCCAGCGACTTTTTGAGTCCATGTCACGTCGAGTTTCTGCATTACGCTGGGCAAAAGGTCCAACATGATATAAGGTGGTATACCGTGATTTTTGTCACCTCAGCAGGCAGCAGCTGTGTTACGTAACGGACTTAGAGTTTTCACACTCTCGCGTTCAGTGTTATTATATTATAATGTTGATTGAATCTTGTTTTTAATTGTTTATCTTTATATATGTCTATTACTCATTGCTTATATATACAGATCGCTTAAATAAGTGTGAGCTGTGCAACACACGGTCTCTAGTTAGACCCTTGGAGAAAAGTCGGCTGGGGGCTGATGTGTTGAATCGCGAAGCAATTTGTGTGTTCCATGGTCATTAAGAGGATGGGAGGGTTACAATTAACTGTCAGTTTTCCGTCGCAAACAAGATACTTGAATTACAGAAGATCGTCCATCCGGTGACCGTGGCTGCGTTAGTCGCTTGGAGAGAAGTCGGCTGGAGACTGATTTATTCAATCGCGACGAAATTTGTGTGATACATCGTCAATACGATGGTGGGACGGTAACAACTGACTGTCAGTTTTTCGTCGGACAAAATGAAGTTTACTCCCAGGAGAACGTCCATCCGGTGACCGTGGCAGCGTTAGACCCTTGGAGAAAAGTCGGCTAGAGACTGCTGTAATGAATCGCGACGCAATTTGTGTGTTCCATCCTCATTACGACGGTGCGATGGTTACACTTATCTGTCAGTTTTGCGTCCGATACAAGAAACATAACTCCTAAGAGAACGACCATCTGGTGACCGAGGCAGCGTTAGACCCTTGGAGATGGGTTGGCTGGAGGTTTGATGTATTGAATCGCGACACAGTTTGTGTGTTCCATCGTCAATACGAGGATGGGACGGTAAGAATTAACTGTCAGTTTTGGGTCGGAAACAAGAAACTTTACTTACAGGAGAACGTCCATCAGGTGATCGAGACAGCGTTAGACCCTCATCGAAAAGTCGGTTGGAGGCTGATGTGTTGAATCGCGACGCAATTTGTGCGTTCCATGGTCATTAAGAGGGTGGGAGGGTTATAATTAACTGTCAGTTTTCCGTCGGAAAAAAGATGATTCTGACAGGGGAAACTCCTCACCACAGCCCCTTCAGATTTAGTGGTAATATGGCCCAGTGGATAGCCCGTCAAAAATTGAACACACATCAAGCATGAAAGCAGGAAGAACGTGTACTGAACTGTGAAAAAAGAAGCAAAATAGAAACACTGAACGATCCAAGCTCAAGATATACTACATCAAGCGATTCGGAAGAGGCCACGGCGTCGGTGTTATATGGTCACCGCGATCGACTCCAAAGCAAGAGACCCGTGTTCAAATCTGCCTCTCGCCAGTCTTATTTTTCCACAAAATTATTAACTGTCCGTCAGGTCACTGACGTGTCTGTACTCTTTCTATAATGTTGGCAATTGTCCACACTGAGGCGCCTAGAACCGCACGGCCACACCAGCCGGCAAGTGAATATGATGAACCCTGAGAGCAGGCGAGATGCCGCATAGACCATTCACAGAAATGAAAATAATAAATGGACAGGTATGAACTTATATTACAACAAAGGAATTCAAGAGTCAAAACTTCCAAAAAGCAACGCAGGAGTCATAACATTTAGTATTTGTGTAGAACAAGTAGGAGGGATGTAATTCTGGAGGCTCATCGTCTTTTGATCACGGGATCCCACTGTCGAGACCGGTGAAAGCACACAAGACCTTGGAAAATAATGAAATTCATTATAGATCCCTTCCTTACACCTCGCTGTTGCAAACGGACGTTGAATACAGCGAACAGACACATCTATGACCGGACGGACAGTTCATAACTTAAAAAAGAATGGACCAGAAGGAAGTTTTAACACGGATCTCCCGCTTTGCAGCCCATCACCATGACCACATAACCACAACGCCGTTGCGCTTTCCGAATTGCTCGATGTAGTACATCTCGAAGTTGGACTGTTCGCTGTTTCTATTTTTTACTTTCAAAGTTCAGTACATCTTCTTCCTGTTTTCATGCATAATCTGTGTTCAGTTTATGACAGGCTCTCCGCTGGGCTATCTTATTAGTAAATCTAAGGGTGGTGCGACGTGGAGTTCCCCTTGTGAGGAAATTACGTAAGGAAATTAAACACTAAAGGGAGCAGATGTGGTTTGCTATTTGGGTAGTAGAACAAGTGATGCTGTCCGAAAAAGAGAGGACTGAAAATGCTGAATGGCAATGGAAAAGACGAATATATTAACACTGCGAAGACCAAGCCCGAACACAGCTCGGGCCGCGACTGCGTTACGAAGACCGCGCTCGAGTACAGGTCGGGCAGCGATTTTCTCGACGCGCGAGCCACCAGTCGCTCTGAAACTGTACTCATTTCATATAACAACACTGTATGGAAGTCTCTCAACCCGCCTCTTGACTGGTATTGCCTCGTTTTGTCCATTACTAGAATTATTTCGAAAGAAACAGTGAACGTAATAGTTACTGCCATTAATGTCTGAGCCAATATGATCACTGACGTAAGTTTTTACGTGTACTCGATGGGTTCCGCAGTTTTCTGTAATTCTGCTACAAATATGTCACATTTGTTGAGTGAGCAAGTAATTTAGGAAGCTTAAGAGGAAGAAATTTGCTCAGTAACTCTCCTCGCATTTTCGTCTTGGGAAAGTAATTATACTTTCTGTCACTGTGATCTATCGAAGAACTAAATTAAACATGAAAAATAAATCTTGAGGCTTTACTCTTTTTATTATTATTCTTTAAGATCCATCAAATACACGTGCGCCAGAAACGCTTTAAGTAACGGCATAAATCACTAGTTTTTCAATATTCCTGCAAGTGTTTGGTCTGCGAAGTGTTAATATATGCTACGAGGTATTTCACAATTCCTGTTACAAGCTACTAGAGGTTGTAGAGAAAACTTCAAGGGGACACCACGAGATTGGGATCACGGATTTACTTCAAACTTTGTACACCTTTAGCAGGCCATTAAAACAACATAATGTGTGAATGATAATGTGGATTTCCGAGACAATCTCAAGGCAAGTTTTACGCATCTACTATGTAACTGATGTATCTGTGCGAAGGGGTTGGCAGTAATAAGTGATTTTGATCAAGTGGTTATCTCTCGTGCGTTGCAAGATGGTCGGGGCGAGACGACGATTCGACTCCTGAAGTTATTATTTTTTACTCTATATTTTTTTCATCAATGATCACATTATTTAACTTACATGAAATTTGAGACGTACTATGACGGAAAAAACACGCACATTTTCATGAAGTTGTAGTGAATTTCGTATATTATTTGACTATTTACTATTTATGATTAAATTTTCAAGGACGAGGCACACTCTTGGAAAGCCCAAGTAAGATCTCGATAAATAGTGATACGAATGACGTTATTCATTAATATAAAAAGTCACAATGTGCAGGACCACAATAGTAACGTACAATTACTCATCGGATGTACTTTCGACAGCACACGTTGCAGGATGGTATTTGTCATGCAGACATAGAAAAAATACATTGAAACGCATCTGCTACATCGAATGAATGCCGTTTTCCCTCATTTATAAGGAGTGTTCAGAGTTTATAAGAGAAAACACACCTCGTTGACATATTTTTAAATTTCTCTCTCTTCTGACAGTATAGATTAAAAATTAAGTTTGAGCGGGAGCCGAGTCCTGTAGGTTCGTTTTACGAAGCTCGAACGCTATCCTCTTGTCCACCATGCACCCTAACATCCGGCACCTACGCACATACAGATAAGCTTCAAAATGACGCGTAAATCTTCTCTTGCGGTTTTCTAGGAATTGCCAGAGTAGTGCACATTATTACTTACATATTATGATGTTTTAATGGCTACTAACGGTGTACAAAGTTTGAAGTAAATCTGTGATCCCAAATTTGTGCCTCTCCTAGTTGGTAGATGGAGTTTCGATAAGGAAGCCATGTTCAGAAATGTACCGTTGGGATGTAAAATAAATCTGAAGATAGGATAATTTTAAAACCCCGCTCTTCAAGGTACTCACGCAGCAGAGACAATCAGCTCTGACCTGTGTGCTCTGCAGGAGACCGTAGCATCGGCAATACTTCGATTACTCACCATTGGGTTCTTGTTAGGTTATCGGGGATGTACTTCTCAAAGCAACGCAGCGAACTCTCCTATCCTCGGACATCCCAGTTTCTAGCAGCCATTGTTGGGGTCGGACCAAAACGATTTGTAACGTCATAATTACTACATGGAACGACGACGGCGCCCTCTTCTCAGTTTACGTGCGTACAGCAAAGCTGAAGATTTGAAAATAATCCAATCGTCATAGTTATTTTATATGGAAACGGTACATTTCCGGTCGTGGGTTTGTTACCAAACTTTGTATGCCCAGTCCCCTTTACAACCTCTAGAAGTCTGTAATACGAACTGTCAAACACTCTGAATAAATTAAACTGTTAAGTCTTTTCTGAAAGTAAATGTCTGTGGTGTTGCTTATAGTGAATCGAAACGTCGACGATAAATATATAATACAAAAAGAGAATAGAAGCTTTTCAAATCTGATGCTACAGGAGAAAGCTGAGGATTATCCGGTTGAGGCGAACAAGTAATTAGGAGGCACTGAATCGAACTGGTCAGATGCCATACCTTGAGTAAAAGAAGGATTGTTGAATACTATACATTCTGAGCCACCAAGGAGTATTCAGTTTAGGTAAGGAGGGAAGTGTGTTGAGAGAGGGGGGGGGGGATGTAGGGTAGAGATGAAGGAGGAATGGGAAATTGGCAGAGAGTCATCGATGCATTACCACAGTTAGCAGGTTCAAACGGAATTAGGTTGCTATAGCTATGCAGATTGTCGCACAGGAGTCATAAAACCAGTATTTGCAATGAAGACTACAAGAACTTCATCAACAAGAACCTCAACAACAACAATATGGCACTGCATGTCGTGATCCATACAGTTGTGCGGGAAAAACACCTTGCAGTGTCGAGTCTTAAAAGAGTGTAACAAATCATAGTAAGTGTGAACACATAACAGCCACATATGTGAATTTCTGTATGACTGTGTTGAATTTTTATTAGGGGTGGCATTACATATTGTTTTTTGAACATTGTTGTGTAGATAATGCCGTGCTATATAGATAAAACATAACTCTTGTCCGATTTCGTCAGATAATACCAAAAAGAACTAAATGAAACGAAATGGAATAAAGTTCATTCTGCAGAGAAATAGCCTCAAGCTTTGATGAAATTTAATGCAACTGTGGACAATCTGTGAAAAACTCAATTTCTATTAAGTTGACTTGTGACACTTTTAAAATAGCTTCTCTTCATCCCTGCTCTTTCAGTTATAATGTAAAACATTTATATTCAATACAATTTTATAAAATGAATAAAATAAATGTCGATTACTCGATTGCTACTATGCGTTGATGATTCTCTTCGAACTTTGGTAACGAATGCCACCCTCTTCACAAATAAATGTTTATTAAGATTCGCAAATCATTTTGTTACTGATTGATCTAGATTAATTACATTGTTCCTGGATGATGTTTCACTATCAAAGGTTTTTGTGATTATTGTTGTGATCGGTATGTCGATCCCCACTTGTCTTGGCAAGCACTGAAAAACATACCTTTCCCACTGAGCGAATAGTCTGGTAACAGCTGCGCGGCTGTCGAACACGGAGAAAAAAGCGCTGTGCTCTCTAAGAGCGGTTCCCAGAGACAAAAAAAGCTGCGTACTATCTCCTACGTATTTCAGTGACCGCAGTAAGCTAAGTTGAGAAAACACCACACACACTTCCCATGAATAAATATTTAATTAACCTATTATTTTCGCCCACCCGAAAAGGAGTTATGTCATCATTGCGTCAACGAATAAGAAATTTCAGCAAGCAATTTGCATGTTCATGAGCAGGTTGCACGCTCGTACGTCAGGTAGTCAATTACGCTCGGGAAAGATAGTTATGACACACTTATTAGCAGGCTACTTAATACTGAACACTGGTGATATGGGTCAGTTTCATTATCTGTTTGAAAACTTAAATTGATGATTATCCCACTCACGGAAGTACTTCCTTCAAAAGATCTTCTCTGAAGCAAACGCCGGAAATGAAACGCATTACTTCTATTTCCGTTTCGCTGTTGCCTGCTTAGATCCCTATATTGGTGCCAAGTGCCTGGACATTAATTACTGTGCCACTCATTGACGCTACATCCAACCAAAATGTCTATTGTAGCCGGCCGGGGTGGACGAGCGATTCTAGGCGCTACAGTCTGGAACCGCCGACCGCTACGGACGCAGGTTCGAATCCTGCCTCGGCATGGATGTGTGTGATGTCCTTAGGTTAGTTAGTTTTAAGTAGTTCTAAGTTCTAGGGGACTGATGACCTCAGATGTTAAGTCCCATAGTGCTCAGAGCCATTGTCTATTGTATCAGCGATGATACTATTTTTTTATCCAGTCACAATATTTGCTACAATCGAGTGATATGAAATTTGGAAATGATATCCTCTTTGCCTCTAGACCAGCCACCTCACGATATATTGACTATGCAGCATTTTAACGGAACAGATATGTCAAAAGTAAAACCCTAGATATTTGACATCAAAGCTACCATTGTTTTCGTTACAATATTCCTCGTTTTAGTAAATCTGGATAACGCCGACTGAATCAACCAGTGCGAGTGCACCTGTTTGTACACAAGCAAGAAGTCTGAATTTGCTGCTCTAACTCGTTTAAACCAGAGAAAGCATAACACCTCATAACTGATAGTGAAAGGTATGGGACATGAAGGTTGGGCACGGACAAAAGAGGTCACAGTGAGTAGAGAAATCACGATTATAAACGTTGCATGCAAGGAAGGCAGCAAATTATGAAAGTATGTGTTGAAATACGAGTACTTGAGAAGTGCATTCTAAACTTTAAAAGTCGGTGTTTTTCTCAGGTAAAAAAGTGAAAGATATTTCTTTTGTATATCAGAAAATGTGTTCAACAATGGCACAGTTCCAACCAAATTTGCCGGCCGGTGTGGCCGAGCAGTTCTAGGCGCTTCAGTCTGGAACCGCGGGGACCCTACGGTCGCAGGTTCGAATCTTGCTTCGGGCATAGATGTGTGTGATGTCCTTAGGTTAGTTAGGTTTAAGTAGTTCTAAGTTCTAGGGGACTGATGACCTCAGATGTTACCTCCCATAGTGCTCAGAGCCATTTGAACCATGTTTTCCAACCAAATTTAATATCGACTGTGTGATATTCCCATATGACAGTTTAATGTGGTCCATTTTGTTCGTCAATAACATGCTAGAGAAAACCAAAAGAGGAAGTATCCGAATGACGAACAGAGAGCAGAAACTGTGGCGCAGAAATTGCCAGGCTTTAAACGACAAGAGATTGAAAGTTTTCAGATATTATGAACTGTGAGTTTGCTTATATATAAATAAATCTTCTGCTACCAGTCACGATTTTTCTTTATTTTACTATTCGCACTACGCGTTTCGAGAAATAATTCCCATTTACACATCGAAAATATCTTATATAAACAAAACAGTTACAAAGATCTTCTTACAGGTAGTCCACAGAGATAACATTATAGGTCTTCCTCAGATTACGATATGCTTTTGTACAGAGATTATTTATCTTAACAATTTGGCTCATGAATTACTTATATTGATTTTACAATTGTTAAGATAAATAGCCTCTGTACAAAAGCATATCATAATCTGTGGAAGACCCATAATGTTATTTCTGTGGAATACCTGTAAGAAGATCTTTGTAACTGTTTTGTTTATATAAGATATTTTCGATGTGTAAAGTATACAAGAAGTGTGTGATGTGAAGTGTGTGTGAGACTACACAAATGAACCATTAGAAAACTGTAAGTACAAATTCTTCTAAATTTTAGCCGCTAACCTCACAAAAAGAATTGATACCCAACTAAAAAATCGCATGTTTCTTATGTATTACAGTAAAAGTCAACAAAATGAAGCAGACTGACACACACTGACAATATCAAAAGAAATTGCTTAATACACAAAAAAAACGCACTTGAAAATGGGAATTATTTCTAGAAACGCGTCGTGCGAATAGTAAAATAAAGAAAAATCGTGACTGGTAGCAGAAGATTTACTTATTTATAAACAAACCCATTGTTTCTACAGTCGCAGGCTTTCAAAAACCATTTGTAATGGATCAAATCAGATTATAAACTGTAGTGTAATAGAAGAAAAGAATTGTAAGTGGATGTATAAATGCGCGTCGCGATAGGAGATGGGAAATGTGGGACCCTGCAGCGAAACTTGCAAGAAAATCGATGTAAGCACACTGGCTTTATTCATATGATCGTCTACCAGCTGGAAAGCATTAGGTTATGTATGCATTTATGCATGTATTTATGCATATATGTATGTATTATGAAGACATGCATTCATGGATGAAAGAATGGTTTGAAAGCGCTTCTAGCGTGTCTGCAATGTTGCAACTGCAACGGAGTTGCGTGTTACTCAGGAAAAATGTATAGGAAGTACCAGGTTGCTGTCGCCCCGTCCGTCACTGTGATTTGCGAAGAATAAGTGCGGGCGCAGCAGCACGATAAGGAATTTGAAAATCTGTTTCTCGCTTGGACGCACGGCTGTTGGAAATGCCGAAAGGGGTGAGTGCGCACCCTATGGCGGCTGTGACGTAATGGGGCCGACGGCTGATGGGAAGAAAATGGGAGCGGTTCCGCTTTAACTCGGCTGAGACGGGAGTTGAGGTGGAAAGCTCTTACCGGCAGGAATGGGACGAGGTCTGGCGGTGGCGAATCCAGGGCGTAGAGGCGTGTGCGGGCGGTTTAATTCCCCCGAGCAAGTGGCGACGAGCGGTGGCTCAGACACATGGTCGGCCGCAGAAATGCATCCAGAGAGCACAAGAATCTAAAAATGCCATTTCTTTAGGTAACTGATTCGATGAATCTGAGAACATTTCCTATTTCATGAATGAAATATAATAACAAATTCACGTAAGTTACTGTACCTCAAACGACTGATCGGTATACACTCAATATCAATAAAGCACACCAAAAAAAAAAAAAATAAATAAATAACGCAAAGGTTTTTGGGTCCGCATTATTACAAAATACATTATTTCTTTCTTTCTTTATCAAATAAGTTTCAGCGAAAATATCGCCACCGTCACCTACAATTTGCTGACATGAGGAAAGTTTCCAGCCGATTTCTCATACACAAACAGCAGTCGACCAGCGTTGCCTGGTGAAACGTTGTTGTGATGCCTCGTGTAAGGAGGAGAAATGCGAACCGTCACGTTTCCGTCTTTGGTAAATGTCGGATTGTAGCCTATCGCGATTGCGGTTTATCGTATCGCGACATTGCTGCTCGCGTTGGTCGAGATCCAAAGACTGTTAGCAGAGTATGGAATCGGTGTGTTCAGGAGGGTAATACGGAGCGCCGTGCTGGATCCCAACGGCCTCGTATCACTAGCAGTCGAGATGACAGGCATCTTATCCGCATGGCTGTAACGGATCGTGCAGCCACGTCTCGATCCATGAGTGAACAGATGGGGACATTTGCAAGACAACAACCATCTGCATGAACAATTCGACGACGTTTGCAGCAGCATGGACTATGAGCTCGGAGACTGTGGCTGCGGTTACCCTTGACGCTGTATCACAGACAGGAGCGCCTGCGATGGTGTACTCAACGACGAAACTGAGTCCACGAATGGCAAAACGTCATTTTTCGGATGAATCCAGGTTCTGTTCATGATGGTTGCATCCGTGTTAGGCGACACCGTGGTGAACGCACATTGGAAACGTGTATTCGTCATCGCCATACCGGCGTATCACCCGGCGTGATGGTATGGGGAGCCATTGGTTACACGTCAAGGTCACCTATCGTTCGCATTGACGGCTCTTTGAACAGTGGACGTTACATTCAGATGTGTTACGATCCGTGACTCTACCCTTCATTCGATCCCTGCAAAACCCTATATTTCAGCAGGATAATGCGAGACCGCATGTTGCAGGTCCTGTACGGGAATTTCTGGATACAGAAAATGTTCGACTGCTGCCCTGGCCAGCACATTCTCCAGATCTCTCACCATTTGAAAACGTCTGGTCAATGGTGGCCGAGCAACTGGCTCGTCACAATACGCCAGTCACTACTCTTGATGAACTGTGGTATCGTGTTGAAGCTGCATGGGCATTTGTACCTGTACACGCCATCCAAGCTCTGTTTGACTCAATCCGAGGCGTACCAAGGCCGTTATTACGGCCACAGATTGTTGTTCTGGGTACTGATTTCTCAGGATCTATGCACCCAAATTGCGTGAAAATGTAATCACATGTCAGTTCTAGTATAATATATTTGTCCAATGAATACCCGTTTATCATCTGCATTTTTTCTGGGTGTAGCAATTTTAATGGCCAGTAGTGTAATTCCTTGTTTGCTTTAAGTCACAGCATGGTTTCTACCTTCGTTGTCGTTATTGCCGGCATATTTTCTGTGTTTCTGTTGCCGTCCCTTCGGCTTACAGCATGTCATCTGCAACTGAGTCCGCCTGCTTTGCTGGGTGGTAACGTGCTCGCTTCCCATGCAAGCGGGCCCGGGTTCGATTCCCGGCCGGGTTGGAGATTTTCTCCGCTCGGGGTCTGGGTGTTGTGTTGACCCCATCATCATTTGATCCTCATCATCGGCGCGTAAGTCGCCCAATGTGTCGTCGACTGAAATAAGACTTGCACTTGGCGGCCGAACTTCCCCGGATAGGGCCTCCCGGTCAATGATGGCGTGCGCTCATTTCATTTCATCTGCAACTGAATGAGCAGCTGTTAGCAACACATCTGAAAAAGTGAACTTACATACTATTTGGAAGTGTGGTAATGTTGTGGATACAGTTTTGGAGTGCAATATGTTGTTACATAATTTGTCATGTACTGACGTTCGTTGGTCGGCTTGGAGTTACTTTCGCAGAAAAACATAGCTTTACCACTTGGTTGTAATTAAAACCACGTAATCTTCTTGTTCGCATGTGTTACGAGAGGGTTTTGAAAACTGTAGCTGAAGTTTGGCGACTTCTGTTCCTTATTTGTGTTTCTCTGTGTGATGGGGGTGCGATTATGTAGCCGACTGTGATGGCCGAGAGGTTCTATGCGCTTCAGTCCGGAACCACGCATCTGCTGCGGTCGCAGATTCGAATCCTGCGACGGGCATGGATGTGTGTGATGTCCTTAGGTTAGTTACAGTAGTTCTGAGTCTATGGGACTGATGACCTCAGATGTTAAGTCCCATAGTGCTTCAGCCATTTGAACCATTTTTCTTTTATGATTATGTGTGTGCGCATGTGTGTTGTTCCCATCCCGTGTCATGTGTCTGTTCTCTCAAAGCCGTAAAGAATGTGTTGTTTCAAAGGTTTGTATTTTCATTTATTACTTTTTCTCTGCCATTGTAGCCATTTTTATGTAATAACTTTCTTCTGTTGTTAGTTTTCGGTGTAAGCTGTGGCTGTGTTTCAGGATGTGTAGATTAGTTTCCATATTAATGTGGTGTTGGTGTTTTATTCATTAGTTGTTCTACGGAAGTTAAACGCGTGCTGACACACCTAAGAACTCTCATCTGCTCTGTGTACCTTCTGCGGAAGTTCCTGCTTGTTTGTCCTATGTATTGAGTTTCACAGGAGTTGAATGTGAGTTGCAGTGCTCAATTTGTTTCAGATTCTTTCGCCTGTATCTATAAGGCAGACTTCTTGGTACATAAACAATAACCATATTTCGTCAGTATATGCAAAGTCTGTCTTTTCATACTATTAATTTGAGTATTAACGACAAATTTTTGACTCAACGATACGGAATTATATCCTGCTTTCACACGAGAAGAGCACGCGATTTCAAGCCTCGTTGGTCCAGGTTCAATGCTCTATGTGCGGGCGTCAACGGAACGCAGGTTACTGGTCGTCGAGCAAAGAGACGGCGCCCAGGCAGTAACCGCGCCACAGCGGAACGCGACTTTTCGAACCTTGCAAACTTGTTAAATGTGGCTGTAACTGCATCTGCTGTTTGACGTGGTTAGTTCTTGTCTGTTGCCCAGTTTAGCGGTCATCTGCTGCTGTAGTGGGCCGTGGCCGACCTCCGACCTCGTCGTTTCCTTCGGGCGGCCTATGATACGGAGGGCTCTCCATGCACGTTAGACAGTGCTGTGAACATATCCAAACTTCTCCTCACGGTTTCCTGATGATTCTTCCCCGTGCAAAGTCATGCTAATGTTGTCTCCGGGCCATTTAGTAATGAAGAGTGTGCCGTAACTGCTCACTGATTGACACGAGCTATCTTTTTCCGTTCCTTCAAGTGCCCTGTGTTGCAGGGCAGTCCCATTTGTGGGCACAGACACGCTGACGTCATGTGAGTAGAGTTTGCTGAGCAAGATTTTTTTTTTTTTAATTTCTGCATTTTGGCTATGTTTTACAAGGGCCATACAGCCAACGACGGTTATAAAGTGCCAAAGAAACATAACTGCAGAAAAGCACAATACAACAAAACTACGAAGTTGGCACACAAACACACTCATAAAATAAAATAAAAGCGCAATTATACAGAAACCAGACAGCCGGCAGCTGTGATAACAATGACACTGGAGCAGAATTACAAACAGCACTATACGACAACATTATGACAAACATGCGTATGCTCTTGAGGCAAAAGACAAAACGTGAAAGGGCAAACACCGTTCACTACATAGTGAACACAACAATACCTGAAAAAAACTGCAACCAACGTAGCATACAGACAGACGTACTTAACATAAAAGAAAAACTCAAAATGACAGACACAATACAACCAATGGCACGTACATTATAGCCAGTAGAACAGGTAAGTAATATGCACAAGTGGGCAATAACGAAAATTTAATTCACAAATAGAGGTCTGTACGCAAAGTAAAACACGAATTTACGCACTCGATTACGAACAGGACAGATGCCATGTGAAAATGAAGACCTCGGCACCTCATAAATTAAATTTGGATGCCGGTGGCTTTCAGATTGTGAGCAAGTTATATTTATCAAAACGGTGCAGTAAAACAGAAACGCTGGTCGGGAGGGGGTAACCTCTCGCAACCAGTCTCTTATACGAGATTGACTGTGCAGTCGTGTACATGGAACATGCCAATATGCTGCGGTTAAGATTCGCCACTGCCGTTGAGTCCTTATCACACTGTCCAGAACTGCTAATGTTTAACCGATACAGGTGCGCGGAGTAACATCCGTCTCCTAGACGCAAGCGGATAGTGGAAGTCACATGACGTCTACCAAGATGACGAGAATAGACTTTCGATTTTATGGCCGCCATGTGGCCGCCCTTAAGTGCTGAGAGACAGGCCATTCACAGCTCCAAGTGTGAAAACAGCCTTCCGTCCCGACAGCCTTCCGTATAACGGATCGGCTTTGGGCGTAACTGTCCTTCCATAATACTCCTCTTTGAAAGGCGGTACCAGTGTTTAATTATGGAGAATGTCATTGTGTCTTTTGATCCAGATTAATTGGACGGCAATGGCCAAGGTATGCATGTCTCTTAAGGCCGCCGAGACGTCCAGAACATTTATGGTGGTCTGTCTGTCAAACGCGGGTTGTTGCAATTTCTGCAGCACACTTTGAGAGTCAGCAAGTATCACGAAGAACGTGAATGTCTGGGTACCATTATGAATGGCTTCCCGGATGACCAGTAACTCCGCTATGTAGATAGGAGTTTCAGAGCGATACGCAGACATTTGGTACGCGCCACTAGAAGGGCTAAAGAAGGAGCATCACACAAGCGCCTCCGATTTAGAACTGTCCGTATAGATGTGAGCGAACTGTGGTCATCGTATGATGAGAAAATGCTCCCGGTGGGTTCAAAATGGTTCAAATGGCTCTAAGCACTATGGAACTTAACATCTGAGGTCATCAGTCCCATAGACTCAGAACTACTTTAACTAACCTAAGGACATCACACAGATCCATGCCCGAGGCAGGATTCGAACTTGCGACCGTAGCAGCAGCGCGGTTTCGTACTGAAGCACCTACAACCAGTCGGCCACAGCGGCCAGCTGCTCCAGGTTGCGAGTGATGTTGGTCTCAGTACGGAAACCGGACGGCAGATATGACACGGGGCCTGGGGTGAAGAATAGGCTAAACCAAAAACGAAAACAGGGGCGCCATTTCTGGTAGCTCTGAAATAGTAAAGAAGTTCTGATCATTCGTCGTCTCCAGAACTGGGCCACCGCTTTAAAAGAGACACAATCAAATATCGAAGATCGACTGAAAAGAAAAATATCAGACACCATCTGCCATCTTACAGACAACGTCATTAAAGATGCTTGCACTAGCAAGTCATTGGTGGGCATTGATTTCATGGTACTGAGGACAAGCTGTGCACGATTGGGAGAGTATCAACATGTTCCACACTTTCATTCATTTCCTCCGAGTTGTTAAATGTGTTATGTCACTTTACATATCTCGTCCTCAGATTTTGCAAAACAGTCTACGTTGCTGGTAAATATGTTCTGTAGATATATTCTGTATCCTTCGTGGCTTAGTTTAGGTTCAGCTCACGACTAAATTGGTTTAATAGACTATTCCGTAACATAGGGGCTCATCTGTCCATCAAAGTGTTGGATTCGACAAATGTGGTGCCACAGCGTCACTCTGATCCAAGGAGAAGCGGGAGTATCCAGGGCGTCCCAAGCTTTTTTTATGTAAGGAGTTTTAATATTTATGTAAGAGCAATGCTGTTTTCCTGCTCGCCTCGTAGCTCATGCTCATATGGTGTGTGGAAGTGAGACTATACTTAACTTTGTAGAGAAGGCTTTAATAACACATAAGTACAACTAATGTTTTGAGTTTTAACGTCTGTTACTTTATTTTTAATGCCAGCACATGTCATTTGCCGGTAATGATTGCACTTCGTGTGCTTGAAAATGACTCAATGTCAAAATTCCATTCGCAATAAATATTTTTGAGAGCTACAAGCGGGCTAGTTATATTCAGCTTCCCTAATTCATTCATGACAAATGAGGAGGAGTAGTCTCCGCATAGAACACAGCTAATTTCCTTTCCCAACCGTCTACATTGAAAACTTGTGCTCCGTCGCTGTTGACCATGTAGTTGACGGAACGTTAAACGCTGACCTTTCATGCTTCGGTGAGGATGTGGTTCATTTGTAAGCAGCTGAACAGTCTTGCACCTCTACAGAGATGGAGGCTTCTAGTACAAGGCGATCATGCTCGATTTCGCGCACTTATCTGTTTTACAGCAAACACTTACCCCAAGGCGTTGTCAGTTCGATTTGACACTTGATTTTCGTTGAGAACATTTCGGGCCTTCTTAGGAAAGGAGCTGCATCTTGCAGTTCTCTGCATGAGAGCTTGGTCACGCCGGTTGCAGATTGGTAAGGAGAATGTCATTCACTTCCGAAGGAGCTCGAGGTAGTCTCTGGTTGGTTTGACGTTACCTGTACCACAACGTACTGACAAGTACGTACATTTGAAGAACTTTAAGAATTTGAACTTAAATTCTGGAGAGTGTTTTATTCAGAACTCGTGATGTATCCTAGAAAGCGACAAAATTTCGTGTTAATACACACACAGTTACTTGTGTTCTCTTTATCTTTATAATTCTTTTCCTTGATATATACCAAAGAATTATTTTCTGACGAGAGTATGACATTTGCTGGTGATAAGAAAAATCAAGTAGATACATAGTGCAATAAACGAGTCTATAATAACCGCTGTTCATGATCTGACTCTTTGTTCTTTATGAAGAACTCTTTCAGAAAATATCGTTGTTACGAGATTGAACTGTGTTCCCTTTAAACGTTATCGCTGTCTCATTGGAGGTTGAAAGCCCTGTGGAGTGGAGAGTAAATCGTTGCAGTGTAATTTATATTAATGAAGCAGCAATCATTACACGAATTACTTTGTTTCTTCGTAGACGGCCTCGCGATTCCATTGTAGAAAGACACCGTTCCAGCAGGCCGTATGAGGAAATACTAATTTCTAGTGCTGTTCATTCCTAGGTGCGTACACAATAGATGTGCATAGAACATCCACGTCAAACAGAAATTGTGCGCCGTGCGTGGTTGTGAACATTGACGATCGTGCTATTATTTTCTTTATTATTATCGTGTGGGTGATACAGGGCCAGACGATGTACATCAAAAAGAATTTCATAAATTCCTTTCAGCCCTTCATTATGCTTATATTACTTCAATTTTCTCAAAATGGTTTGTTTTCTTATCCTCAAACCTAACAGTTTCGTTCCTCATGCTGTTTTCCGTTTGGCAAACCGTCAAGGTGAATTTTCTGCCAAAAATGTTATTCTTCTTGTATTTCATTTTGTATTAGCTCATCGTCTTTCAAATATTCGTTTATAGTCGCAATTTCTGATTTAGAAGTTTCGTAGACTTCCACAACTTGGTTGTTTGTCCCATTCCTTCAATATGCACACAGAATTGTAGCCTGCAATCTATAATTTTCGAATAAATTTGGTATGTTTTTGAATTTCGTAATTAGCGCGTAGATGGTGTTTCCTGTTCATTGTATTTCGACCTAATATTTGTGTGATTACCTTTGGATTGCTTCAGTGTTCCCTCTTCTAGGGGAAGACATAATGTCTATTCAACGGTACAATAGCCGTTGGGAAACGATAACTAATTGTTTATTGTAGTTGGTTGGTTGGTTTTGGGGAAGGAGACCAGACAGCGTGGTCATCGGTCTCATCGGATTAGGGAAGGATTGGGAAGGAAGTCGGCCGTGCCCTTTCAGAGGAACCATCCCGGCATTTGCCTGGAGTGATTTAGGGAAATCACGGAAAACCTAAATCAGGATGGCCGGACGCGGGATTGAACCGTCGTCCTCCCGAATGCGAGTCCAGTGTCTAACCACTGCGCCACCCCGCTCGGTCATTTATTGTAGTCATAGGTGCCATTTAAGATAGGTGATTAGCGGTTTTGGCTGTTGTTTTCAGCTTGATTCAAGTGAAAAAGTCAACTTTGTAACCTAGTATGAATGCCACAAAGTTAAAGTAGTTTGGTTTGACACCGAAGTGCTACACAGTAACAGTTAAAAATGTCAGAACAGTCGAAAATGGTATATACCCTTTCATACCGCATTTCTGACTGTGAACTATATTAAATGTACAAATATACTCCGCAACCTACAAATGTGCATGGTGGAAGGCACTTTGCATCACTACTGCTCGTTTCCTTTTCTTTTCCTCTCGCAAATAGATCGAGGGGAATACGACTATCTTTATGCTTCTGTACGATCTCTCATTTCTGTTACATTCGCGTCCCTAGCCGAAATGTACGTTGGTGGCAGTATAATAGTTCAAAATGGCTCTGAGCGCTATGGACTTAACTTCTAAGGTCATCAGTCCCCTAGAACTTAGAACTACTTAAACCTAACTAACCTAACGACATCACACACATCCATGCCCGGGGCAGGATTCGAACCTGCGACCGTAGCGGTCGTGCGGTTCCACACTGTAGCGCTAGAACCGCTCGGCCACCTCGGCCGGCCTTCCCTATTACTGTTCTTACGTGCTCATTTCATCTCGCATCACTATGCCTAGACACAGCACACGACTAAACCTTTCACTGCTACCGACGAGCTCTCTGCATTGTTGAGGCTGTACTGCTCGCCAAATGTTGAGACTTGTGACGAGAAACAATGTTCTGGCGGCTTTAAAATGCTTCTCATCCGATTTTAAGAAAACTATTTTGCGCATCTTACAATCTGTTATTTTCGCTCGGTAGGACCGAATTTCTTTTCGTTGTACATTTGCGATGCATCAAATGAAGTAAAACATTACACGACGTTTTCAATAGTCTGCAGAGGTAAAAACGCATTTCATAAACATTGCGCATGGTTGGTTTTAGCTTATACATTGCAGTATATGAAATTTAGAAAAACGTATAGGAATTTTAATTACAAACTGCGAGGAAATGATATGTCACATAGTTCTCGAGTTATAGATTTTTATATCGGACAGCGGGCGCGCGCAAACGTGCCCATTCCCTTCCTAGTGTATCAGGAATTATGTGGTCATATCAATCGGCATATTTCATAAACGGTTCAAGATATCTAATTGATGTTCTTTTGCAAACGCTATCACTCAGAGAGTCACGTATGTTGTACGATAAATACTCGAAACATACAAATGCGGTATTTGAACATTGTGAGAATATTTAACCTACTACTCTCCAGTAACTTACATTTTTCTACATGAAGAACTAGCTGCAATTCATCACACCATCTACAAATGTTTTTTAAGTCCCTCAACGAGGGCAGCTTCCCGTACACTACTTCATCATCAGCAAACAGCCGTACATTGCTCTTAAGAGTTGTCTATCGCACTTTCCTGGGACACTCCCGACGATACCCCTTTGTTGAACTCTCGCCATTAAAGACAACGTACTGGGTTCTACCGCTTAAGAAATCTTCGAACCACTTACGTATCTAGTAACCTATTATGTATTCTCGTGGCTTTGTTAACAATCTGCTGTGGGGCTCCGTGTGCAGAGATTTCTGGAAATCTAGGAATATGGAATCTGCGTGCTGCCTTCATCCGTCTTTCACGGATGTCATGTGAAAAGAGAGCAAGGTGAATTTTTCACGAGCGATGCTTTTCTGTGTCAAGGAAATTTATTCTAACTGAGAATATATTCCCGAATTCTGCAGTAAGCCAGTGTTACAGATATAGGTGTGTAATTCTGCGAGTGCGTCTTTTACGCATCTTATACAGGGTGAAAAGTATTTAAACCGACAAACTCTGGGAGGTTGTAGGGGACATCAAAACAAATATTTTTCCTTGATATCATTTTTTCCTATGAGGATTATTTAAACCGTTGGAGTCCGTATTACGATCTTCAGTTGTTAGAGGCCGTATTACGATCTTCAGTTGTTAGAGGGCGTATTGCGCTCTTCAGTTGTAGGCAACCGCTGTCCACCAGTGTAGTAGTGCATTGTCTGTGTTTACTAATGGAGCGATACACCTGCAGTGATTACACTGATATGGTTGGTGCGTACTACGTAGCTCACCGCATATTGGTTGAAATTTACAAACGAGGAAGGATAAATACGAAGAGCCATGCCCAGGAGGCGCAGGTGTCTGGACTCAGGGCACTATTTATTCAGGCAGCAAACTGTGGTACAACGCAGTTGTCGAAAATATCAAATACATGTCCTTTTTTACGATAAAGGTGTGAAAGCATTTTAAAGTACTGTAACCGGTTTTGACAACTCGGTGATAGTCAGATAGTCAACAGAAACAAGAGGAAAGACAAAGGATCATATTGTATGGAAGCTTATCAAGTACCCATATATGTAATAATAAAACAAGAACAAAATTTTGCCTAAAAGGGCATGTTGCGAGTGTTCACGCAATGTTTTGCACTCCGCTGGTACCATAACTAAAAAGAACACCAAGTAGAGGTCTAGGTTTATGAGCAGAGTGAAATTTCTTTGTCTGTTCGTAAACTCTGATGGGCGAAAACAATACGATCATTGCCCACCGCTAGATTTAATGTCGCATAGTCGTGTTGCAGGCATGTACATTATAGTTTACAAACGCAGAAGAGAATAGTAGTCCAGGCGACAAAGGAAAAATAGTGGGGGAAATTGTGTACTCGCGAAATTTTTCCACAGTTCTAAGAAAGAAACAGAAAAAATCCTGAAAGAGGGGTGTGTAGACAAAATCACTTCACTGAGTTCATATTTATAGAGGGGAGTTCTTTTCAGTTAATTGAGTACTTATTTGCAATTCGTAAAGGAGCTATCATGTAAATACGTTCTGGCGTGTTTAATTTGTTGGTGTGATGTTGTCAGTAACATACGTAGAAAGGACTGGTAAATGTGGCACCTTGGTGCTCTCTGTCGTTCACCTGCTTATTGTAAACCCATGTAACAGTGTTTGTCACTCCGTGGTGAATCAATGAATGATCAAAAACTCACTGCATTTGTCTCATCATTAATTGTGTTACTAGTAGATTGCATAAATCTTTTCCATTCTGGAATTGCTGGCACTTGAAGTGTTGACTACAGTAAGTCGAACCAATTACCACACATCCACCGTAAATCTTCCAAGATAAGGATGTCCAGTGTGATGCGATTGAACTTGTTGAAGTCTAGAAGAGTAATCTGCTTGAGCTATGTTGAAATATCTGATTTTCTTCTGTAACACCTAGGTGACCAACTGCAATGGGAAAAAGTTAAGCCTCTGAGCCTCTTCAGATTTTGGGAGAGCTGAGACTGAGACGAGGCATTTAATGCCCCTCATGCTGTAAAAAGTATTCCAGACAGTGACAGAGCAGGCTACGAAATCGACATTGTCGAATGTTTATTGACAGTGTGTTACACTTGGAAAAGGCTCTTCAGTGTAGTACACAGTTGGAAGCTCCTGATGTTGAGCTTTATTACATAACAACTTCTTCTTCTTGTTCTTCTTGCGTTACGGCCTCTGTAGGGCCATGGGTAGCCCCTTCGTGGACTGCATTTTCCTCTTCTTCTCCCAGAACCTCTTCATTCTTTCTCTTCTTCCGAGATCTTCAGTTTCCGTTTCTCCAGGCGGCTCCACTGTTGACATTATAATCTTTTCCTGCATTCTTCTCTGTCATTGATCTCCGGCGTATTTGTCGGTGTATATTTGTTCCTCCAATTTTCCTTACCTTCGACCTTGTTCCCCAATTCCAACCAGTCCTTCCGAAGTTCAACAATCCACTTGGTTCCTGTCTTTCCCCTTGTCCTCCCTGTTGTTTCCCACACTCTCTTCGCCATTCTGTCCATACTCATTTTAACTACATCCCCAGCAACCCTCGCCCTTTTGAGTCTGATTTCCCCGGATATTGTTCTCATGTTCCGGTACAATTCTTCCCTAGGTCTTCGCATCCACCTCTCTCCACCTCTTTTGGGACCTAGTATTTTTCTCAGTATTTTCCTCTCTTCTTTCTCTAGTTGCTATGCCCCATTTCTTCCTAGTGTCATCGTCTCAGCAGCATATAATACTGCATTCCTCACTGTTGCCTTGTAGTGGCTTATCTTTGCATCTGTGGATATATTCTTTTTATTGTATATCTCTCTCGTCATGCAGAAGGCTGACCTCATCTTCTTTATCCTCTCTGTTATTCCCTCCTTGCTCCGGTTCCTTCCTGTTATAAATTCTCCCAGGTATTTAAATTTGTCCACCATTTGCACAGTTACATAACAACTGCAAATAATAAACGGACTTTTCTCGTTTTGAGAATACTGAAGGGCGATCTGTTTGATTGTAAAAAAAAAAAAAAAAAAATCAAGGACCCAAGGCCGCATAAAACATTTCTTTATTTAAGGCAACCTGTTTCAACAGACTATGGTGTCATCTTCAGGTCTTAAAATCTTTTGTTGTAAGACGTGTTCATTTTGCAATGAATCTCACGCATAGGGTGTCAAATGGATAAAAATCAGCACATTATAAACGGTCTGTCATTCCTAAAACATTTAAAAACATAAAGCATATTATCCAAATAATAAACTGAATAACTCCGCTGTACATAAACTAGCTTACTGAAGTTGTTTTGTCTACTCACATAAAACAAATGGACAGGAAATATTGGAGAGCTACACAGAAGAACACTGCAGCTGCTGTACGAGATCACTCAGAATCAGTCCTCTAGCAGTGTAAAACAGTGTGCACACATTTATGTAGATTCTGTCCACATTCATTACCTCCGTTGGTGTTATTAGTAACCCCAATCTTCATTGCACGTAGTGCTAACTCATTTTTTGAAGACTAGACACTCTCCGAGCATGTCTGCCCCTGCTTCACCAATGTTTCATAAGCCGCTGTGTGGGGCCCGTATATCTTTGAACACGTCCACTAACGGGTCAACGTTATTGTGATACAATACTCCTTCCCCATGTTCGTCTTTTCAGAAGGACACTCTGTCCTGATTTAGTTTTTGTGGGCGATAATGCGCGACCGCACCGAACAGCTCGCAGTTGCTAGCTATGACGTTTTGGAGTAGATAGAGTATGGAATCATCTTTTTGGGCTTCAGTTTGTAGATCTATGAAGGAGGGACGTGCATGAACACAATCCGAAGACCCGCCTTCCCTCGAATTTCGACCTCACATCTCCCTCTTCACCATGTTAGATCCCAGGAACACAATTTATCACCTAATACAGCTGTATTGCACTTAGATGTGGTATACACTGTAAGTAGGCTGTTTAGGTTTTTATATTGGTAACGCCACGAAGCACTCTGTATGAAAATCATTGACTGTGCTGTGTGCAGTCTGTGGCTGGTTTGCGTTGTTGGATATTTGCTATTGTAGCGTTGGGCAGTTCGACGTGAACCGCGCGTAGTGTTGTGCAGTTGGAGGTGAGCCGCCAGCAGTGGTGGATGTGGGGAGAGAGATGGCAGAGTTTTGAGAGCGAACGATCTGGACGTGTGTCCTTCAGAAAAAGGAAATTTGTAAGACTGGATGTCATATATATATATATATATATGACATCCAGTCTTACAAATTTCCTTTATATATATATATATATATATATATATATATATATATATATATATATATATAATGACTTTTGAACACTATTAAGGTAAATACATTGTTTGGTCTCTATCAAAATCTTTCATTTGCTAACTATGCCTATCAGTAGTTAGTGCCTTCGGTAGCTAGAATCTTTCATTTAGCTGGCAGTATTGGCGCTCGCTGTGTTGCATTAGTTCGAGTAAAGAAGATTTTTGTGAGGTAAGTGATTCATGAAACGTATAGGTTATTGTTAGTCTGGGCTATTCTTTTGTAGGGATTATTGAAAGTCAGATTGCGTTGCGCTAAAAATATTGTGTGTCACTTTAGTGATGATCAGAATAAGTAATGAGAGAACTGTTTGAGTTCATTGGGATTTGTTCAGCTGCTTGAAAATCAAATAACATACGAGGTTCACCAGCACAGACATTTATAAATTTTTCCAAGGGAATGTTTCAACACATTTAATATTTGTTTTTTACCACTTCATTTAAACATAAACATTAATTTTATACCATTAGAACAACAAATTTACTAACCTGCGATTTTTCCATCCTCTAAATCCAGAAATTATTAAACCAGAGAAATTATGAGCAGGACATTTTTTGTAGGAAAATTAACGTAGTGTAATTTTGTACTTCATAATATTTTCGCTAGAAGCTGTAGCTTTTTAGTTATCCGAGAAAAACCTAAAAAAATGTAGCATTTAAACCTATTTCACCCCCTCCCCCCCCCCCACATAAGATCTCACGCTCCAGCGGATAGAATTTTTACTATTTTCTTCCTGACACTCCCAAATAATATGCAAAAATTGGTGACTACATGATTCTTCCTCCTAACCGACCTTTGTTGGTCTTCGTTGACCGGGGTAGGGTGGGGGAGCATCAAATCTGGAAATATGCTGGCATAAACGACTTTGACGAAGGACAGGTTGTTAGTGTGTCTGGGAATGAGCATCTCGCAGACGAAGAAACTGGTCGGCTGTTCGCTTGTTACTGCCGCGATCATTATGAAAAGACGTTAAAGGACGATAAAACCACGACTAGGTGACAAGGTGTTGCACTACCATGCCTCGTGTGTGGAGGACGGAGGCTTGCCCTCTCTCTATAGCTAGATGGGGGGGAGGGGGGCAATCTGTGGCAGATATGACGACAGAATACAGTGCTGTTGCAAGGCAAGTGATTCGAAACATACTGTTCGAGGCACATTGTTGAACTTCTGCATCTGCCCCAATGACCCTTACTGGTATCGACGTTGGCCCAGTTATATCGTCAGTTATGATTGCAGTGGACACGGTATCATCGAGTATCATCGAGTCTGGGCCGTGGGTCAACGAAAACATGTTGCCCGGTCGGATGAACCACGGTCCTTGTTCCAGCAGGTCGATGGTCGCGTTCACATACGCCGTCATTCAGGCGAACATCTGCTTGGAACAAGTGCCGCGGCACAGTCGGGGGTCGTTGGGGCCGTTTCATCTGTGTTTCAACGGGGCCTGGGGTAGTAAGCTAAGGCACAATGACAGTAATGAACAACTTCAACATTACTGTGGACAATGTGCACCTCTTCATGCTTGATGATTTTCCGGACGGAAATGATATCTACCATCAGATAAATGTTTGCGTGCTACAGTATTCTGAGAACATTGATACTGAACTCACGTTGATCCCCTGCCCACCGAATTCGCCTGATCTGAACGCGAGTGAACGTGTCTTGGACGCTATCGCACAAGCCACCCGCCAGTAATTTACGGGAATTGCCTGATCTGTACGTAGACAGCTGATGCCACCTATCTCCGGAAACCTAAGGGGAGTTGTCGAATCCATGACACGGAAAATCGCTGCTGTGTTGCGTTCCAAAGCTGAACCAATACATAAAGGGCTCCGTCTTCAGGCCACAAGTGGCCCATCAGGACCATCCTACCGCCTTCTCATCCTCAGGTGAGAATGCGGATAGCAGGGGCGTGTGGTCAGCACACCACTCTCCCGGTCGTTATGATGGTTTTCTGTGACCGGAGCCACTACTATTCGGTCGCGTAGCTCCTCAATTGGCATCAGGAGGATGAGTGCACCCTGAAAAATGGCAACAGCGCATGGTAGCCTGGATGGTCACCCATCCAAGTGCCGGCCACGCCCGACAGCGCTTAACTTCGGTGATCTCACGGGAACCTCTGTATCCTCTGCGGAAAGGCCGTTGTCTACAAATACATAAGGATGAGGTCATATTGTTTTGACTTAACAATGTATATCTACAATCCTGAAACTAAGAAGCATCCATTAAAGTATCCGACTTTAATTTAAAAAAAATTAAGATAGATTTCAAATTTGTGTAGCGGATAAGATGGGTGTTGGAGTGTGGGGAGTGGTTCGTAAACAGATGACGGGCAACAATTAAGGATGAAAGTGGCTTTCTCATGTGTCACTACCAAGCAACATAGCTCGATGGAACTGGTACTATACCTAGAAAGGAACAGCTACAATATAGTGTGGAAGGTAACTGAACTAAACATGCAGTGAGACGAACAGAAATTGTGCTTTCATTCAAAGACAATAGCTACACTAAATTCATCGCGATTCATGATGTTTCCCTGATCATTATATTGCTATTAAATGGGTGTGTGATCACTACGGACGGCAGTACGTACTCTGAAGCGTGCTTACATTCTGGCAAGAAGGTTGATAAGGAGTTCTTGTGGTAGGGCATTCAATTTATTCACCAGTGCGCTTGACAACTGTTGAATGATCTTTGGTGGACGTGGGCGTGCTGCAACTCGTCTCCCCAAAGGATCCCACAAGCGCTCTTTGGGGTCAGAGTAGAGCAACGGGTAGGCCAGTCTCTTCTTCTTTTGCTTGAGCCTTTGTCCAGCAGTTTTCACGGGGTTATGGTCTTGTTTGGCATGGTTAATTTAAGTGGTGGCCTGATGCCCTTCCTGCCGCCATCTCTTTGCCGACGACACAAATACCCAGTCCGTGAGAAGAGAAAATCTCCGGCGCTGCTGGGAATCGAACCCGGGCCATCTTGGCATGACAGTCCCTGACCAACCAGCTATGGGAGCGGACAACGGATAGGCCTAAATGAAGATGGTATCTAATTACTATTAAAAACAGTCTTGATCACGATTTATTTAACAAGGTGACCGGTTTCGACCACTACTGTGGTCATCTTCAGACCATTGAGTAGGAACCTCTTTCTGTTGGAGAATCCGTTTCTCCAGTAGTGATTCTCCAACAGAAAGAGGTTTCTACTCAATGGTCTGAAGATGACCACAGTAGTGGTCGAAACCGGTCACCTTGTTAAATAAATCGTGATCAAGACTGTTTTTAATAGTAATTATTTATAAGACATTGATCACTGCTGTTCCCATAATGCACTCAAAAGATGGTATGTCTTCTTTCGGACATTAAATCAACACCCTAAGCTGTCGACAGGCGTTGATATACATCAACGGAGACAGTTGAAAATGTGTGCCCCGACCGGGACTCGAACCCGGGATCTCCTGCTTACATGGCAGACGCTCTATCCATCTGAACCACCGAGGGCACAGAAGACGTGCGACTGCAAGGATTTATCTCTTGCACGCTCCCCGTGGGACCCACATTCCCAACTTAATGTCCACACACTACATTCGTAGTGCCCTTGCCCATTACGCTCATTACTTGCGGCAAACAATCTTACCAAGTCCCGTATGAGTTCGAGCAATGCGTGTGCATCCAGCACATATTTTCAACTGTCCCCGTTGATGTATATCAACGCCTGTCTACAGCTTAGGGTGTTGATTTAATTATCATTTCATTCTAAGAGAGCTGCATGGTCACCGATGTCTGAAAGAACAGATACCATCTTCATATAGTGAGGCTAACCGGCCGTTGACCTTCTGTGCTGGATGCACACGCATTGCCCGAACTCTTACGGGACTCGGTAAGTTTGTCTGCCGCGAGTAATGAGTGAATGGGCAGGGGCACCACAAATGTAGTGTGTGGACATTAAGCTGAGAATGTAGGTCTCGCGGGAGGCGTGCGCAAGATTGTCCCTGCAGTCGCACTATCCTCTGTGCCCTCGGTGGCTCAGATGGATAGAGCGTCTGCCATGTAAGCAGGAGATGTATATCAACGTCTGTTGACAGCTTAGGGTGTTGATTAAATTGTCATTTCAACGAGTAGGCCAGTGTAAGCGTATTTGCCGTAAATTCTCTCATTCAAAGAGTTTCCTCAACATGCGATGTTCTATGCGATCGCGCACTCCCATCCATAAACGTGTCGTCAGTCGAATGCACGGCTGGAAAGATGCACATGGGCAGAGTGTAGAGAGTCGCGATAATGTTGACCAGTTTGTGTACCGTGGTCGAATATTTGGAGATCTCTACAACCATGCAACATTATGCCTCCCCACGCCAAAGCTCCTGCAACACCAAAACGATCATGTTCGGCAGTGCTGGACGTACCCTGGTGACAGGCGGGAACACGTAATGCAACCAGGGACATCATCGAACATTATCGGTTCCGAGGTCCAAATATTTGGGTGCGCAGTGGCTTAATGTAGCATGGGTGTAATGACCTCCAAATCTTTGAACAGGTAAGCTAACTGGTCAGCGTTACTGAGACCTGGTAGTCAAGTGAAGGCAGGATTCGGTTACGATTGTGGACGGGGCCGTAATCAGTCACTATTGGTTGTCTTTTACAATTACACACATTTATTTTTAAATCAGTAATTCCAGACTCAACAATAAATAAAAGAAGTACACCACGTTATTAACGAAGGAATAAACCACTGTGTAAATGAGTGTTTTCAGTGCGCTACAATTTAGCAAATCACCATAAAATACAAATACAGATAATCTTCATAAAAACAAGCCACTGTGATCACGGCTGAAGGCCTTACACGCCAAAACTGGCAATCTATTAAGAATGTTTAGGCACTCGCTGCAGTTAAAACTTACAGGTATTCAATTACTAAAAAGTAAGTGGCTACAAACACAGCAGCAGGTATCCGACGCCAGGAATGGCAGTAAATAAGGTTTTAAAGCTTACTGCTAAAATACAAATATCGAATTTTTTTTAAGCAAATGACCACAATCACGGCTGAAGGCCTTACACGCAAGGAACGGCAATTATATTAAAAATTTAGAAACCTGCTGTAAAACAGTAAATACAAGCAAAGGTTAATTAAAAGAAACAAGCAACTGACCACCAAACGGGTGAAATAAGATTGTGGTAACCTTGTAACACAACCCTTACACTGCTAAATTTATTCCCGAAGGTGACTGTAACTATTAACTAGACATACATAAACTTTAATGTAGGCATTACAAGGTATGGTAATAAATAATACAATAATAACACACAAGGACCAGTCACAACGGTGCTCCAGGAATCGACCTCTGAGAATTTCCGGTAACAAACACTTTCGCGAGCGATGCGATAGGCAGCCGAGAGTTGCATTCACTTCACAAGGTGGTAACTCAGGCTAGTGGCAGTCGAACGAATGACTATTGATAATCTTGCTGAAGCTACATGACTTCCAGCAAACCAAATTCATGAATGGAATAACATGCGAAAGCCGGAACCGTCGATCTGCACTACCCCCTGAGAATATTGTGCTTAGAGCGCCCGGGACGAGAAAGGAATCACTACCACCAAAGTAGAAGAATCACAAACGGCCTACAATCAAGAAAGCTGTCAAAACTACACGCCTCACTGGACAGCAGTGGCAATACGAGGAAATGTACACCGCCGTTACATACACTAACCCCCACGCAAGATAACTGGGGCATTAGCAACGACCAGGAATGAAAAATACCGCTTGTTGAACTTAACAAATTGTAACAAGCTGAACGCAGAAAATAGTAATAAGAAGTCGAGGAAAGCTAATCAGATCCGCTTTTCCCAAGCACTCCGCTCGCTGCTCTTCGCCTCGGCGACACTACGAGCAGCAAAACGAACCCAAGTCACTGGAGAATAGCGAGATCGGCCGGCCGGAGTGGCCGTGCGGTTCTAGGCGCTACACTCTGGAACCGCGAGACCGCTACGGTCGCAGTTTCGAACCCTGCCTCGGGCATGGATGTGTGTGATGTCCTTAGGTTAGTTTAAGTAGTTCTAAGTTCTAGGGGACTGATGACCTCAGAAGTTGAGTCCCATAGTGCTCAGAGCCATTTAAACCAATAGCGAGATCTCACAATGGCGGAGGTTTTAATTGAAGTGCACTCATCTTAAAGACTGCAGGATCTAGTTTACGACGAGGTCGTGCACCCTCGTGACCACAGCCCCTCCATTTGGCAGTCCATGCGTGCCGCCAGCGGTCCCGGCGTGTTCGCGCACTGTGCAGACCTGGCTCCTCCTGAGTCCCTGGCAGAACTGGCCCACTCACACGACCCGGAAAAACAACGACGTCGCCCCAAAGATAGGGCAACAGTTACTACATATCGATAACCGCCGCTGCTACCACTGGCGGACAGGCAACGCTTGCGAAACGAGTGGCGCCAGTCAAGACGGGAAGAAGACAAACCACCACAACCATGCCAACTGAAGGATACGCTCCGGCCTCCAACAGAGGGCGGAAACCTACGAATAGCACCAACGCGAGCCGCAGCACGGCTCAGTTACTGTAACGTTACACTCCTTCCCCACGTGCTTCTTTTCAGAGATGCATTCGGCTCTGACTTCGTTTTTGTGGACGGAAATGCGCGACCGCATTGAATAGCGAAGATGGAAGAGCTCTCGGATCTACAGATTATTCGGCGAGTGGACTGGCCTACCAGTTTCCCCAATTTCAGGTCGAGCACATGTTGATCGTCGGGGGAAATTATTACAGCACGTCCACGTGCGCTAACGGCCATCAAGCAATTGCCAACCGTGCTAGTGGATGAATGGCACGCCCCACTATAAAAACTCCTTACCAGTCATTTGGCTTGTGTTGGAGCACGTTGCATGCATCCATTGCCATCCGGCGTTACCACACACCTTATTAAGAACCATACCCTGGCTGTTGAAATGTACAGAAAATTATCATGTATCGCAGTCACTTCACTGTAATTGTTGCCTTTGTATGAAAGTATTATTTCTGTTTGTCTCATTGCGTATTTCCTTCAGTCACCTTCTGTGCTAAACTGTAGCAGCTCCTCTTTATTTTTGGTTTAAGTGTCATCGAGCTACGATAACTGCGACACATCACGCGAAAGTTTTCCTCACCAGTGCGCTAAACAGAAATACTGTTGGATACATGATGTCTGCGACAACTAGCTCTGATGCAGCTAGTGTCAAGTGACTTTAGCGTGTCGGAATATTGGAACAGATGTGAGGGGCGGAAAGAAGATGAGATGGTGCCATCTGGCAAATTAGGGGCTGCCGGCGTTCTTGTGGCCTGACGTCAGCTGCCGGCCTCGCTTCTTGTCGCACTTCTGCCACCCACTCTCCCTGACACCCCCACCCTAACGACCAGCCCACTGCCGGCTTCATCCACATCCCTCGAAGACAAGAGAACCGCTGTCAGGTTTTTTTTTTTTTTCCAGCCAGAGTGCCTCCATCTTCAGCAAACGCGAAGAACAGCCAGCAGCGCAGCACAGTGGACCGTATCTGCACGTCGTACTGGCAAAGGGCGTCATACTACGACGAGGAATGACGTTTCGCCCGAGGCATATTATTACCTCCACGTCATTACCCCACTTCGATGAGAAAAATCTACGAGAGAAAACTTCAGATTAGTAGAGCCTGTTTTATATTCACATACAGTTCAAATGTTTCAAATGGCTCTGAGAACTATGGTGCTTAACATCGGAGGTCATCAGTCCCATAGACTTAGAACTACGTAAACCTGACTAACCTACATACATCACACACATCCATGCCTTAAGCAGGATTCGAACGGTAGACCATAGCACCAGTGCTGTTCCAGACTGAAGCGCCTATAACCGCTCGGCCACAAGGGCCGGCTTCATATACAGTGGCTGAGGCATTCATTGGGGTGATGACAGATTGATCTAATTAGATATTTTTGTGACAGAAGCGTAATTCCCGACGAGAAGTTAACACACCTATCCACACTGTCAGAAAAAATGCTCAAGGACAAGGTCAGAGCATATGACGACAAATATACACCAAATGAAACACACACGTCACAGTAATAGGTGCCCAAACTATCTCTTCAGTACACAGTGCTGTCCCCTCTGGCAAAACAGGCGTGTATTCTCGCATGCAAACAATCAGAAAGGTGCCGAATGACATTGTGCGATAAATTGTCCCAAACATCTTGCGCCTGTTGTTACAACTTGGCAATGGTTCCTCAGGCCCTGGAGAACGAATAAGTTCCCCTTTCATCACACTCCATACGTGTTCAACTTTGGAGAGCTCTCGTGATCGTTCTGGCCAGGCAGTAGTTGTACGCCACTAAGAGGACGTCAGGTCGCAGCAGCCGTTTGTGCACGTGAATGTCACCACTGGAAAATCACATAACTTCCCTTTCGAAGAAATGATAGCAGCACGTGTTAACCACCTGTTGACCATAGCGGTCACTGCTTGCTTTTAGCCTGCAGAAACACCAAATGTGATCACGAGTTGCCAATGGCTTCCTACAGCATGAAGCCTGGGACGGGACCTGTCCGTTATGGACGAAAGCACTGTAGAATATGCAGCTCACCAGGTCTACGCGTTACACGTGTATGTCCATCACTCGCATATGGAGAGAAATTACTCACGTCAGCCAAGACAGAAAGCAGTCGTTCCACTCTCTAATCAACTCTTTCAGGACACCAGAATAGCCATGCTTGGCAGTATCGTTGTGTGGGGGTAGCCCGGCCAGGGGCACACGTGATCTTAATTCTGCTGCAGGCAGACGGTTCCCAATGGTCTCTGATGACACAACAGGTACAATATGTGCCCAGGTTTCGTCCCTTGATGATAAACATTTGGCCACCATTGCTGACATAACGTGTTGAGCTTATTATAGATGCGTCCAGCGCCTGGTCTATAGGTACGGGAGTCTTTCACAAACCACTATTAATACACTCCTGGAAATGGAAAAAAGAACACATTGACACCGGTGTGTCAGACCCACCATACTTGCTCCGGACACTGCGAGAGGGCTGTACAACCAATGATCACACGCACGGCACAGCGGACACACCAGGAACCGCAGTGTTGGCCGTCGAATGGCGCTAGCTGCGCAGCATTTGTGCACCGCCGCCGTCAGTGTCAGCCAGTTTGCCGTGGCATACGGAGCTCCATCGCAGTCTTTAACACTGGTAGCATGCCGCGACAGCGTGGACGTGAACCGTATGTGCAGTTGACGGACTTTGAGCGAGGCCATATAGTGGGCATGCGGGAGGCCGGGTGGACGTACTGCCGAATTGCTCAACACGTGGGGCGTGAGGTCTCCACAGTACATCGATGTTGTCGCCAGTGGTCGGCGGAAGGTGCACGTGCCCGTCGACCTGGGACCGGACCGCAGCGACGCACGGATGCACGCCAAGACCGTAGGATCCTACGCAGTGCCGTAGGGGACCGCACCGCCATTTCCCAGCAAATTAGGGACACTGTTGCTCCTGGGGTATCGGCGAGGACCATTCGCAACCGTCTCCATGAAGCTGGGCTACGGTCCCGCACACCGTTAGGCCGTCTTCCGCTCACGCCCCAACATCGTGCAGCCCGCCTCCAGTGGTGTCGCGACAGGCGTGAATGGAGGGACGAATGGAGACGTGTCGTCTTCAGCGATGAGAGTCGCTTCTGCCTTGGTGCCAATGATGGTCGTATGCGTGTTTGGCGCCGTGCAGGTGAGCGCCACAATCAGGACTGCATACGACCGAGGCACACAGGGCCAACACCCGGCATCATGGTGTGGGGAGCGATCTCCTACACTGGCCGTACACCACTGGTGATCGTCGAGGGGACACTGAATAGTGCACGGTACATCCAAACCGTCATCGAACCCATCGTTCTACCATTCCTAGACCGGCAAGGGAACTTGCTGTTCCAACAGGACAATGCACGTCCGCATGTATCCCGTGCCACCCAACGTGCTCTAGAAGGTGTAAGTCAACTACCCTGGCCAGCAAGATCTCCGGATCTGTCCCCCATTGAGCATGTTTGGGACTGGATGAAGCGTCGTCTCACGCGGTCTGCACGTCCAGCACGAACGCTGGTCCAACTGAGGCGCCAGGTGGAAATGGCATGGCAAGCCGTTCCACAGGACTACATCCAGCATCTCTACGATCGTCTCCATGGGAGAATAGCAGCCTGCATTGCTGCGAAAGGTGGATATACACTGTATTAGTGCCGACATTGTGCATGCTCTGTTGCCTGTGCCTATGTGCCTGTGGTTCTGTCAGTGTGATCATGTGATGTATCTGACCCCAGGAATGTGTCAATAAAGTTTCCCCTTCCTGGGACAATGAATTCACGGTGTTCTTATTTCAATTTCCAGGAGTGTAGAAACTACACGCCACCGATGCATTGCGCCCAACTCTTGCTGCACTACCTCAATAGGTCCATCCAGCTTCCCGCGGGCTTACAGTGCGATCTCTTTCAAATGGCTGACGCTGTTCAACCGGAGCACTTAATCGTTATTGGGGAATGATTGTACCTTAGCATGAACGTTGCAAACTCTGTTCATCACTAAACCGACGACAGTTACTGCCTGCTGAGCTAAAATAGCGAGTGGACAAACAGACCTCCTGAGCGCCACCTGACCGCTGATGAGCGGGACAAGTGAACCAGTGACACTACAACTCTTCACTGTACTCATATTACGCACTACTGCCACTGAAAACAGTCATTGTGGGTGTTACATTTTTGCCCAGCAGTGCATAAGACAGCTAGTTCAGTGATTTAGGCCGCAGAATTCGGCTTCATATTGTCTACGTACTTGCAGCGTCCACCCTAATCAGTTCGTTAAACAAATCAGTTCGTTAAACAAATATATCACATTGTGTTGTGCGTAATACATTAAACTCCCATTTAGGAGGTTCGGGGATTTAGCCATCATTATTTGGATTTTCCATGGTGCAATTGCAACGATTACTGGGATGTTTCCTTCCAAATGGCGCCATCGACTTTTTCCTCGCCGAGTTCGCGCAAAATAACGTTGCACCGGTGCAGAAACTCATTCTCGTCGTAAGTTCCATCCCGCCGCTCCGAAGGAGTGCGCGCCTCAGTCGACAGACGCCCCCCTGACCCGGACACTTCGAGTTACTGATACTGCTACTTCTTCGCATCTGCAGTGGTAAGCAATTTCGGATGTGTAAGTGGTTTGCCGTATTTTGGATGTCTAGTGACAACCGTTAGACTTTGAAATCTGAAGGGCTCCTTCATCTTCAACGAACCTCCTTGATATAGAAAATAACCTCCTTTGCGTCGATTAGCGCTGGGTAGGATGACAAACCTGAGAGTAACCAACGCGTTATCTGCTTTCTGTGCCACAAAAGGCAGAACTCGGCAGTGGTTTTTTACAACTGGCAGGAGACTTATTTTTCTACGCCAGGGACGTACTCAGGACTGCCGGCCAGAGTGGCCGAGCGGTTAAAGGCACTACAGTCTGGAATCGCACAACCGCTACGGTCGCAGGTTCGAATCCTGCCTCGGGCATGGATGTGTGTGATGTCCTTAGGTTAGTTAGGTTTAAGTAGTTCTAAGTTCTAGGGGACTTATGACCACAGCAGTTGAGTCCCATAGTGCTCAGAGCCATTTTTCGTACTCAGGACTGCTCACTCCGATCTCATAAAACTTCTTGGACGTGACCACCTCGCCCATTCTCTTCCATCGAACATCCGCGCTTGCACTTACATGGTATGCTCGAGAGACGTCACCGGTTACCGAATTCGGCTGCGGGTACTTGGCCCCTATAATTTCGTAACACAAAACAATCGATAAGTTACGCACATGAAAATATGAGTTGCACTGAATTCGCTCGACCAGCCGCCGCAAGATAGCACTACAGGTATTACTTACAACAAACGAAGTTACAGAAGTAACGGCTTCAGATCTCATGACCTCTCTAGTACTGCGCAGCTCATTGCTCAGTAAGCATGTCTTTCCCAAAGTGCAACGACTCCCTGTTGTCCAACAGCATTCTGCCAACTGTTGTAGATGCATTCAGTAGGAAATATCCAGTTACTGCAGTGGCGAAGAGTACAACGATAGCAAGATTAATCGCCCATATCCGGTTATGAGGATCAGTTGTTGACATAAAATAACCAGGAGACAGTTCATTTTGATATACTCTAAACTTGATGAAATGACGAATGTTATGTTGCGTTCGCCTTCAAGAGGATTGAGGAGGCTGTCTGTCCAGCCTCATATTTCGCAGCGTAGTGCTCAGAAATCGCCACAGAAGTTAAAATGTCGTGCTGTGTAGGAACTGAAGGCACCGGATAAAGAAACGCATCTAATGTACTGCATGGTTTCCGTCACTTCTTGCAGTCGCAGAACCGGATCGTGGTTTCTTCGCTGATAATGCACGGTTTCTCCTTGGTTAACCGAAAATCCACATGTCTTTCATTAAAACACCTTGCTTTGTCAGTAAATTGGAGTGTAGTGTGCCGAATCACGTCTTCGCATAGTGAACCCTGTTTTCTTTGAATGGTCAATGAACACTATGTATCATCCCTCCCTCTTTTCATTGTGTCGATAATTTTCCGTATGGATTTTCGTACTTTCGGATGAACAGCTAGTTTTTTCGTGCTAATAGCAATGAAATGCGCTACGTAGACCAAAACTGATGAAATTAGTTCTTTGCGGAATTTCGCTTCCCAGTACAAACACGCTCCCAGCGTATACTATGCACGTGCCTTGTTAAAAAAATCGTATCAGTATTGCCAGGTGTAAAACAATACAGGGTTATTACAAATGACTGAAGCGATTTCACAGCTCTACAATAACTTTATTATTTGAGATATTTTCACAATGCTTTGCACACGCACACAAAAACTCAAAAAGTTTTTTTAGGCATTCACAAATGTTCGATATGTGCCCCATTAGTGATTCGGCAGACTTCAAGCCGATAATCAAGTTCCTCCCACACTCGGCGCAGCATGTCCCCTTCAATGAGTTCGAAAGCATCGTTGATGCGAGCTCGCAGTTCTGGCACATTTCTTGGTAGAGGAGGTTTAAACACTGAATCTTTCACATAACCCCACAGAAAGAAATTGCATGGGAAGTCGGGATAGCGTGGAGGCCATGACATGAATTGCTGATCATGATCTCCACCACGACCAATCCATCGGTTTTCCAATCTCCTGTTTAAGAAATACCGAACATCATGATGGAAGTGCGGTGGAGCACCATCCTGTGGTACGTTTAGCTCCATGCTTGCTTTATTCGTCGACTTCCGCGGGCTACGCGTGAAACTTGCCCGCACGCGTTCAACCGTTTCTTCGCTCACTGCAGGCCGACCCGTTGATTTCCCCTTACAGAGGCATCCAGAAGCTTTAAACTGCGCATACCATCGCCGAATGGAGTTAGCAGTTGGTGGATCTTTGTTGAACTTCGTCCTGAAGTGTCGTTGCACTGTTATGACTGACTGATGTGAGTACATTTCAAGCACGACATATGCTTTCTCGGCTCCTGTCGCCATTTTGTCTCACTGCGCTCTCGAGCGCTCTGGCGGCAGAAACCTGAAGTGCGGCTTCAGCCGAACAAAACTTTATGAGTTTTTCTACGTATCTGTAGTGTGTCGTGACCATATGTCAATGAATGGAGCTACAGTGAATTTATGAAATCGCTTCAATCATTTGTAATAGCCCTGTACTATGGAGAAAGACATTACAGCCAGCTACGTAGCTATATTGTGGCACCGATCATAATGATAATTTCCTGTTATGACCTGATTTTAAAGGTGAAATGCTGTTAAGTATTTTCTAGAAATTAAATCCATCTTTTTTTCAAATGGTTCAAATGGCTCTGTAGACTGTAGGACTTAACATCTGAGGTCATCAGTCCCCTATTAGAACTACTTAAACCTAAGGACATCACACACAACCATGCCCGAGGCAGAATTCGAATCTGCGACATTAGAACGCGGTTCCGGACTGAAGCGCCTAGAACCTCTCAGCCACAGCGGCCGGCGCGTCTTTTTTCCATTAATGGTATTGTCTCACTGTTAATGAGCAAAGATATTATTACTGATACGGGCTAGAGCTTTGTAATTTATTCTCAGTTAAATCCATATTGTAATCTGTCTGTCTTTGAAGTAATGTCATTCAAATATTACGCTAAACTGAAACTATTTCATACCGTTATCTTGTTGTGTGAAGCCCGTAAATAAATAACGTTTGCAAGTTTAACGCAATGGGCGCCTGTGCGCCATTGCGGCAGACGAAAGCGGATGACCAAAAGAATCTCTCTACCAGGTTCTTATATTATTACCTTCTCCACGTGGCGGGGATGAAATGAAGGAACATAGTTTCATTTAGTACACATATTGCGGAAAGACACTTACACACCTCTGTAAGAGAAACGTTCGAAGCTGTTCGCTTCTAGAACAATATTAAAAGCCTCCTTCTTTTACGTTAGAGACATAGTTCATTATCAAGGACTTTCTAGAATATGGCTTCTTTGTAGTACATGTGTAGATAACAAAAATATATTTATTTATCCATACGCAACATTAACTAAATTTCAGCGTTCTATCTTTTTCTGCAACTACATATTTACTTACAACGGTGGGCAGTCGATGTTTTTAGATAAACGCGCCGTTTTTCTCTTTTCTTTCGTTCTTACACTTCTTTCATTGTACACAGAATTTTTCCAGGTGACTTTTGTGTAGCAAGACGTCATTACTTCGTTTATTTTTCCTCTTGGTGCTGCGGTGTGCAACTTTTAGACTACCCTGTAGGTAGGTTTATTGTTACTGTACCGGGTAATGACGCCCGCGATGAAGGGCCGCTTTAACGCTTTGAAAGATCCTGCTTCGAACAGGAGCGTTGTGGCAGCAAAAATGGTTCAAATGGCTCTGAGCACTATGGGACTTAACTTCTGAGGTCATCAGTCTCCTAGCACTTAGAACTATTTAAACCTAACTAACCTAAGGACATCACACACATCCATGCCCGAGGCAGGATTCGAAACTGCGACCGTAGCGGTCGCGCAGTTCCAGGCTGTAGCGCCTAGAACCGCTCGGCAACCCCGGCCGGCGTTGTGGCAGCAAGCTAGGTGTTTCAAGGCAACTTCAACGTCACCGTCTGGTTTGTCCTGATAGGTTTCCAACAACTGTGTTTGCAATGTAGAGCATAAATTTAGCATTTAGAGTAACGACATGCTGTCCGTCACGCTGTAAACTCTACCTCTTTATTTCTTTATTAACGATAACTGTTTCTCTTTCTCAGTTTCTTGCCTATGACTAGAAATGCGTATAAGCATGAGAATACTTTTTAATAAGCACCTACCGAATGTGTCAGTGCATGTATTAAGACACAGACTTCACTTTTGCGAAGATGAAATTTGGTCTTACCGGCTATATTGACCTAAGGCATTTCAAGCAAATACCGGGATGATTCCATCACAAAATCTGCGGTCGACCACCTGTCGTATTTTCTCCTCGTCGTGGTTTCAGCGTGCTTCAACGACTTTCCGCAGGTACTGCTAAGGCCTTGTCAAAGAGGACGGAGCAGTGGACAGAGTTTCAGGACAACCTCTTGCCCTTTAAATGGGAAACTGCCCCCAACAGGCCGAAGACTCAGCAGTGATGAAGGCATGAAGATGCAGAAGCCAGTGGAAACTACTGCAGTTGAAAACGGGTCTTGATGATAGCTCCATTGGCAAAAGATTCTGTGTTGGTCCCCCTTTCGGGAGGGGACTGCCAATGGGGAGGTGGTCGTGAGAAGAAAGATGGAATAACCAGCGACAGAATGATACGAGTCGGAACATGAAATGTCAGACCTTTGAATGTAATAGGAAAGCTAGGAAATCTGAAAAGGGAAATACAGTGGCTCAGTCTAGGTATAGCGGAGATCAGTGAAATGAAATGGAAAGAAAATTACGATTTCTGATCAAACGAATGTGGAGTAATAACAAAATCGATAGAAAATAGTAAATGGGAGTGGGATTCGTTATGTATAGGAAAGTAGGGTAGAGACTTAGTTACTATGAACAGTTCAGTGATAGGGTTGTGCTCATCAGAAGCGACAATAAACCTAAGCCAAAAACAATAGTTTAGATTTATTGCAGATGTGAAATGCAGAAGATGGACAGATAGAGGAAGTATATGAGGCTGTTTAACAGGTAACTGAGTATGTAAAGTGAGATGATAATCTAATAGTCCTTGGGGGACTGTAATGCGGTAATAGGGGAAGAAATAGAAGAATGGGTCTCGGGCTTGGCCGTAGGAATGAGAGAGGAGGAAGACTAATAGAGTTCTTCAATAAATCTCAATTAGCAATAGTGAATACAGTGTTCAAAAATCACAAGAGGAGGAGCTACACTTGGAAAAGGCTTTGATACATGGGAAGATTCCAGTTGGATTATATCATGGTCAGACAGAGAGTCTAAAATCAGATATTGGATTGTAAGGCGATTCCAGAATCAGATATAAACAGTTAGGTCATGTTGAAGAGTAGACTGAAGTTTAAGACAACCATCCGGAAGACTCAGCATGAAAAGCAGCGGATATTGAACTGCTGAAAAATGATCAGGTGCACTTAAAGTTCACTAACGCTATGATTATGAATAGTACGACAGGTAGTTAGCTGCAAAGGAATACACGTTTCTGAAAAGGGCAAGCAGAGATGTTAAGCACACAAACATAACTCCTGCAAAGGTAACTGCGAATAAATCTTGTGTAACAGAAGAAATACGACAGTTTCTAGAACAAAGAGGAGATAAAAAAATGTTCAGAGACAGGCAGGAATACAGCAGTATAAATCACTTGAAAACGAAAATAAGAGAAAATACAGTGAAGGCGCGGTTAAATTGGTGCAGGAGAAATGTGGAGAAATCGAAATTGTTATCAGAAAAACTGTTCAGCATATGTAATCAAAAGTGTAAGGAATAGGATAGTGTCCTTAGGGACTGACTTTAGAATCATACATAGGAATGCGCACTGGACGAGCCATAAGCAGTTTCTGGCATTTTCTACTTCTTTTGTGACATACGCGGCTGTGTTTTGTGAAGCGTTTGTAAATACACATATTTAAGTGATTTATAATATATTAAAACTATTTGGAGGATATTGTTAATAATTAGTTACAGAATTTTAAGTTGAGTAAAACTCTCTATAATTTCAAATTAATTACATAACGTGTTGATTGTTAAGACATACTTCGTGGGTCATAGACCATGTCCTACTCTTCCATGGTAGAGTACTGAGGTCATTTAATGTATTAACGATTCTACCTATCTTTAAATTTGTGTTAGTTGCCAATAGCTCGTATTTCAAAATACTTTTCAAATTTGTAAATGATTTATGATAACGTTTCTTCTTAATTTGATTTCACTCACTGATTATTGGCGTGTAACAGAATAATAATGTAACACCCAGACTATTAAACAAAAATCGACACTATTTTATCCATTGCAACACTTTAAAATTGAGTAGAATGTTTGTTCCCAGGTATACACTTCATATATGACCATATTATACCCTGTAACAGTTCTTCACATTTCGAAAAATCTTACTTTTACGGGATAATGTTCGTAATTTCAGAAAAAGACGGCAGCAGACATAAAATATTGCTACCATTTCAAAACGGAAAAAGAAAATACATTAAACTTCTGTTAGAGGGCTGAGAAGAGACGACAGTCTGAAATGTTTTCCACAGTGCAATACTCTCCCCTGCAGAATATGGATTAAGAGTAAACTGAAGAAAGACAAAAGATGTGAAGATTGGCATAAATGAGATTAACGATAAACTTAGCATCAGAATTGGGGACCACGAAGTAGATGAAGTGGAGGAGTTTTGCTACCTTGGAACCAAACTAACAAACGACGGAAGAAGAAAGAAGGACATTAAAGGTAGACTAACACATGCAGAGAAGGCATTCCTGGCCAAAAGAAGTCTACAAGTATCAAATATCGAGCTTAATTTGAGGAGGACGTTTCTGAGAATGAATGGATCACAGCATTGAGTGGTAGTGAATCGCGCAATGTGGGAAAATCGGAAAAGTAGAGAATCAAAGCGTTTGAGACGTGACGTTTAAGATGAACGTTTAAATTTAGGTGGACTGATGAGAAATGAGAAACTTCTACACAGGATCAGCCAAGAAAATATATGTAAACCACTGACAAGAAGACGGAACAGAATAACACGACATGTGTCATGAGGGAATAACTTACATGGTACTAAAAGCAGCTGTAGAGGTTAAAATCTGCAGTGGACGACTGAGACTGGAATAAATCCAAAAAAAAAAGAAAAAAAAATTGAGGACCTCAGGTTCAAGTGCTAATCTGAGATGAGGGGATAGACACAACAGAACAACTCATGGCGGGTCGCATCGAACCAGTCAGAAGAATAATGATTAAGAACAATCGGCGCTATAGTAATACCCAATGCCTCCTCCGCTTCTACAGGGTGAACATTAACAAAACCGACACTCTGCAGAGACGGATTCCTGACTGGAAATCGTGGGAAAAGGTCACATGAACATGCGTGCGGAAATGCATCGTTGCCACGGTAGATGGCGCGGATGAATGGAAGTTTCTCTGATCATCTACCGAGTGTTACTTGTGTGTTGCGGCATGTGTGGTTGACGCAACATACTCTAAGCAACAGTAAAGTCTGGTTTTCAAGTCGGGAACAAGCCAAGACGGTGTTTGTGCACGGCTGAGCAGATGGAAACAGTCAATAGACAGCACGGTACTCCAAATCTGGTGTACACACAGTCCGCCGCCTCCCCGCACCTTCGTCTGTCTGAGAGGACACATGATCACACAAAAGGACTGGAAATGGTATGTGATGTGAGGGCTCTTGTTTTGGTATAGCCGTGCAGCCCCTCGACCGTTTCCGTCTTCTTGGCTGTGCACAGACACCATTCCGGCTTGTTCCCAACATGAATACCGGACAATTCTGCTATTTACAGCACTCTGCGTCACTCAAGCAAGCTGCAACACACAAGGAACACATGACACAAGGTCAAAAAATGGTTCAAATGGCTCTAAGCACTATGGGACTTAACATCTGAGGTCATCAGTTCCCTAGACATACAACTACACTACTGGCCATTAAAATTCCTACACCATGAAGATGACGTGCTACAGACGCGAAATTTAACCGACAGGAAGAAGATACTGTGATATGCAAATGATTAGCTTTTCAGAGCACTCACAGAAGGTTGGTGCCGGTGGCGACACCTACAACGTGCTGACATGAGGACAGTTTCCAATCGATTTCTCATACACAAATAGCAGTTGACCAGCGTTGCCTGGTGAAACGTTATTGTGATGCCTCGTGCAAGGAGGAGAAATGCGAACCATCACGTTTCCGACTTTGATAAAGGTCGGATTGTAGCCTATCGCGATTGCGGTTTATCGTATCGCGACATTGCTGCTCGCGATCCAATGACTGTTAGCAGAATAAGGAATCGGTGGGTTCAGGAGGGTAATACAGAACGGTAGCATTCGAGATGACAGGTATCTTATCCGCATGGCTGTAACGGATCGTGCAGCCCTGAGTCAAGAGATAGGGGCGTTTGCAAGACAACAAGCATCTGTACGAACAGTTCGAAGACGTTTGCAGCAGCACGGACTATCAGCTCGGAGACCATGGTTGCGGTTACACTTGACGCTGCATCACAGACAGGAGCGCCTGCGATGGTGTATTCAACGACGAACCTGGGTGCACGAATGGCAAAACGTCATTTCTTCGGACGAAACCGGTTCTGTTTACAGCATCATGATGGTTGCATCCGTGTTTGGCGACATCACGGTTTACGCACATTGGAAGCGTGTATTCGTCATCGCCATACTGGCGTATCACCCGGCGTGATGGAATGGGGTGCCATTGGTTACACGTCTCGGTCACCTCTTGTTCGCATTGACGTCACTTTGAGCAGTGGACGTTACATTTCAGATGTGTGGCTGTACAATTCATTCGATCCCTGCGAAACCCTACATTTCAGCAGGATAATGCACGACCGCATGTTGCAGGTCCTGTACGGGCCTTTCTGGATACAGAAAATGTCCGACTGCTGCCCTGGCCAGCACATTCCCCAGATCTCTCACTAATTGAAAACGTCTGGTCAATGGTGGCCGAGCAACTGGCTCGTCACAATACGCCAGTCACTACTCTTGATGAACTGTTATATCGTGTTGAAGTTGCATGGGCAGCTGTACCTGCACACGCCATCCAAGCTCTGTTTGACTCAAAGCCCAGGCGTATCAAGGTCGTTATTACGGCCAGAGGTGGTTGTTCTGGGTACTGATTTCTCAGGATCTATCCACCCAAATTGCGTGAAAATGTAATCACTTGTCAGTTCTAGTATAATATATTTGTCCAATGAATACCTGTTTATCATCTGCATTTCTTCTTGGTGTAGCAATTTTAATGGGCAGTAGTGTACTTAAAGACTAACCTAAGGACATCACACACATCCATGCCCGAGGTAGGATTCGAACATGCGACCGTAGCACCAGCTCGGGGCCGGACTGAAGCGCCTAGAACCGCTCGACCACAGCGATCGGTGACGCATGGTAAGAGGTCCTTATATTCGTCAGCGCCATCTACCGTGGCAATGATGCGTTTCCTGACACATGTTCATAGAATATTTTTTCCTCCACTTCCAGTCAGGAATTCGTCCTTGCTGCTTGTAAGTATTATTCATGTTCACACTGTGTTCCTCCCTCATCGCCTCCTGTGTCCTAGGGGTGTTCAGCTTTGCTAGGGTTAGTGGTGTCTATGTTCTGGCTCAACACTGTATAGTGTCTGTCTGTTTTCAGCGTATTATGTTGACAAATCCTATACAATTATCGTATGTTCTTCTGGATAAAAAATAACTAAATGAAAATCTCATCATCATCATCATCATCATCATCATTAGCCAATTCAATCATTAGATGATGTGGCCTCTTCGAGTCGTGGATTCAGGTAGGCTTTCAGAAGTCTTCTCCAAGTGGGACGGTCTTGGGCAGTTCTCTGCCAGGTGTTACCAGCGATCTTCTTGATGTCTTTGTCCCATCTGTCTGGTGGTCTTCCTCTAGGCCTCCGGTGCTCTCTCGGACTCCACTCCAGTACTAGCTTCGTCCATCTGTTGTCTTTTCTTCTCGCGACGTGGCTAGCCCACTGCCATTTAAAGGAACCTGCTCTCTCTAAGATGTCATTAACCTTCGTCACAGATCGGATGTCATCTGCCCTTTTCCTGTCCTTTCTTTTATAGCCCAGCATTGATCTCTCCATGGCTCTCTGTACTGTCCTAAGTTTCCCTTTTGTAAATGAGTTCAGTGTCCATGTGTCGCAGCCATACGTCATCACAGGAAGAATGCATTGATCAAATACTGCTTTCTTCAGATTTACTGGCATTTTTGATCTGAATACTTTTGAATTCTTCCCAAATGCTTGCCAGCCAAGCTTGATGAGTCGATAGATTTCTGGCCTTATGTCTCCCTTCATATTTATAATTTGGCCAAGGTAGACATATTCACTGACCTCTTCTAGTAGACTGTCTTTGACTTTCACATCTACAGCTCGGACCCATTTGTTGGATATTACTTTTGTTTTGGAAAGGTTCATGTTCAAGCCAACCATGTTCATGAAAATCTAGTTTGGTAAATTTCTGTCGCTGAATGGTTTATCGGTACCTCCTTGCGATGCTTCAAACCATTTGAGTGTCTTTTCGAGTACACTGCTAGCGCTTTGTACTGCCTACAGCGCTACGTCACAGACCGCCAATGCCAAATGTTTCCTGTCGACAATACACCAGCACGGTACGGCGGACAGAAGCCAGTGGGTCGAGGTGCCGACACTAGTGTATAAAATAAGACATTGTCGGCAAGGCCGCAGCTTCCGGCGGAGAGCGCCATCGACCGCGCCAGAGTGGTTGCCCTCTAGTATTTCTCGGGTCTTCCGGCCCGGCCCGGCCCTGCACGTATCGCGGCCACTGGCTGCTATTGACGGCTGGCCGCCCTTTCAGTGGCCGTGGACCTCCCGGACGATCGAGTTTCCAAAGAGGCGCTGCCTTGACTCTTCCACCCTCCACAAACCCCCTCCCGGCCCCTCCAACCCAGCCGCAGTTCGGGTTACGGCCGGAGCCGCACAAACAAGTGCCGAATATTCCACCCGCCTGTGTCTGCGCGATAACCTCCCGTTATTTGTACTCCCACCGAGGAAAATAGATTCTTTTTCCTCCTGTCTGGCTCCGGCACAGCGGTCCGACTCGGGGCAAAAAGATAGTTTTCTCTCTCTCTCACTCTCTCCTTCCTTCCCAATAACCCCCTTCCTTGGTCACAACATACAGACGGAGGCAGCAGATAAGGCATGAAGGTCTGCAAGGTCCTGTCTTGGCGTCACCTACATTCTTATTTGCAGATCGCCGGAATTCGGTTCAGCGTTTTCCTCGTGCTGCCGTAGAGGGAAGGTAGGATTTCTTTGTTCCTGAATTCTATTTAGCCCCGAACGAGTCTGAAATACCTACCTACGTGTCTGTTGATGCTATGTACGCTTCTCAGCCTCCAGAATAAACAGAAAGACATGGAACGCAAGCAGCAACTGATACTCGGTTATTCTGACTGCGTCAAACCAATCCCATTTCATTGGTATCCATCCATTATTACACATACAGCAGCATTTCGATGTTTATTCTTCTACTTGACCGAACGATGTTCATCCATCTGACGGACCCATGGAAACGTAATGTTTATCGGTTTTAATTCCACACGCTATACCTATGCTGGCTCCACATAATGATGGCACATTTAAATTCCACACCTATGCTGTGACTCGAACACAGTATCTCCAATTTACAAAGAAGAGATGCTACCATAACACACAGTGGCCGATATTATCTGTACAGCTGCATGATAGATCAGATACTTCATAGTATATTAATTGTCATGTGATGTACTGTAGATGCCTCATGGGCAAATCTAGTTACTGAAACTGCCAGTTACATCTGATGTTCAGAGTACGAAGTAATGATTGAACAACAAGTACTGTGTGTAGGCAGCACACAGCACTTATGTTCACATGCATAGTTTGTCCTATTTCCATTAGGATTGTGGCTATGAAAAATGAAAGTTGTGGATTATGGAACTTCCTGGCAGATTAAAACTGTGTGCCGGGCCGAGACTCGAATTCGGGACCTTTGCCTTTTGTGAGCAAGTTCTCTACCAACTGAGCTACCAAAGCACGATTCATGGCCCGTCCTCACAAATTTACTTCCGCCAGTACCTCGTCTCCTACCTTCCAAACTTCACAGAAGCTCTCCTGCGAACCATGCAGGACTAGCACTCCTGAAAGAAACGATATTGCGGAGACATGGCTTAGCCACGGGCTAGGGGATGTTTCCAGAATGAGTTTTCCATTCTGCAGCGGAGTGTGTGCTGATATGAAACTTCCTGGAAGATTAAAACTGTGTACCGACCGAGACTCGAACTCGGGACCTTTGCCTTTCGTGGGCAGGAGTGCTAATCCTGCATGGTTCGCAGGAAAGCTTCTGTAAAGTTTGGAAGGTAGGAGACGATGTACTGGCGGAAGTAAATCTGTGAGGACGGGGTGTGAGTCGTGCTTGGGCAGCTCAGTTGGTAGAGCACTTGCCCGCGAAAGGCAAATGTCCCGAGTTCGAGTCTCGGTACGGTACACAGTTTTAATCTGTCAGGAAGTTTCATATCAGGGCACACTCCGCTGCAGAGTGAAAATCTCGTTCTCATGGATTATGTTTACAAACTCAATGCATTTCTTCAAAATAGTCCCCTCGTCAATCAGTACAGAGCTGAAACTAATTTAAATGGTTTTGAAACAATCATTGTAGTCATCTTTTGGAACTGCATTTAGCAGTGGCGTAGAATTTCCTTGGATGTCCTTAATTGCGTCATAACACTGTCCTTTCATTGCCAACCTCACTTTGAGGAACAATTAGAAGTCGCCTGTGGCGAAATCAGGTGACTATGCTGGGAAATCCAGAACTTTGATCCATCTGCTGGCAAAAAACTGGCGCGTGATCTTTGCATTGTGGGCTGGGGCGTAGTTGTGGAAGAGCAACCAGGAATTTCACGCTCGATGTTCCACTCGAATTCGACGAATTCTCGCCCACAAACGATGGAGGACTGACAATAGTTGATGTTTCCTCGCTGTTCCACCGCCATTTTCCGACGAGTGTCAGACGCGTGCTGCTACATTTACGGCCAGAAAGCCTGTTGCAGCAATGCTAGCGCTTTGACTTTCTACATGGCTGTTGTTGAAACTTCGAGGATTGTTACACTCAGTAGACGGTCGAATGATTAAAGCGATTAAGTTAGTTAAAGGGAGGAGTTTTACAGTAATGAAGTTAGTTAAAATATGAAGGAATATTGAGAGCCGGAAGCCATATTTCTGTTACATTCTGCTGCACAGCGCAGTGGTATGCAGGTAGGTTGGTGGAGCGCCAAGTTACGAAACACAAAGGAGAACACTCTTTCACTTTCGCTTGTGCCTTTGTCCCGCAGGTACGCAGGGTCGGCATGGGTAATCGGATTTGGCAATATTAGATTAAGGGGTGGCCGGATGGCCCTCCTGCCGCCACCCCGTTACCCCCCCCCCCCCCCCCCCCCAGGACGGAATTAGTGTACCCCAACTGTCTGCGACTAGTGTAATCCACAGAATAATGTGAAATTGTTCAGATGTCTGCGAGCCATGTAACTGAGGCGGGACGTGGGGACCAGCCCAGTATTCACCTAGGGGGATGTGGAAAACCGCCTAAAAACCACATCCAGGCTGGCCGGCACACCGACGGTCGTCGTTAATCCGCCGGGCGGATTCAATCCGGGGCCGGCGCGCCTACCCGAGTCCACGAAGCAGCGCATTAGCGCTCTCGGCTAACGTGGCGGGTCAACACGAAGGAGAACACTGTCACTGGCCAATGGAGGATGCGACAAGAAGCAGCTCGCCTCACGCCACGATGTCAACATCGAGGGCTGTAATCTGGTCAGTTATGCCAGCCCAGCAACACCAGAATATTCCACCATCTACTGGGGAGGAAAAACTGTAAAGATAAGCGACAGGAAGCCTTATTTAAGGAGATGCTGGAGTGACACAGAGCTTGTGTATCGTCAAATGTCGTCTGCCTGTAATTGGAGTCATGGCCTCCTGGGGTGCTTTATGGTAAGGTACAGTCGCCATCGTCCTGGGACGCTGCCCTCACGAACACCATGGCCGGGGCTAGAGACGGGGACCCTGGCACACCGATGCCAGACAGCCGCCAGCAGGGATGGTCATTGACACAGATCACTGGCCAGTCCCACTTCCACCGCCGTCACGCACCCCATCCGCGATCGCAAAACAGGCCCGCAGCGCGTCGTTTGAGCCACTGCGGCACGACCCACCGAGGCTATGGCGCCACTGCGGACGCAACTGATTCCATTTACAGCAGCGCAGCTACAGTCGCAGCAGGGGGCGCACGTGTGAGCAGCCACCGGCCACCTCCGTCGCCGCCGAGGAAGAATACCTCATCAGAGTGTCAAAAACCAATACACTGCAGTTGATCAATAAATGCTGTTATTCTGTGATCATCCGTGGACACACCGTCGCCATCCTCATCCTCACGCCCATCAGAGAACCCATCTTCGAATCCCGCGACGGTCATTGGAGTCCTGTCACTCTTTACAACTGCAACTCGCCATGAGATAGCGTTGCAGTTTGGAATTTCAAACGAGCAGTCCTAACAGAACTGGGATACACACAAAGTGTTGCCAAGTGGACATACATTCACCAAACATGGATACAAGCAAACACAAAGCTCCAATCACTACTTAGTTAGTTAGATAGAGAATAATGAGTCATCTGCACTCGCTGCCAAAGGCGAGACAGACTGGAAACTATTAGATGTTAATCGTCGTTCAGTGGGTCTAGATCTATGCCAGTGTCTAAAAGCAAATCATTGCAACTGAACTTTGACCTATATTTCCACGCACAAACTTCATACTCCAGTTAAGTACTGTACATTTCTAATAATATTAGGGGCGATCAAAAAGTTTCCCTTTGTGGGCGTTGCTGAAGCATACGTGCAACGTGGCGCGACTACGAAGCAGATTCAGACGCCCGCTAAACCCACTGGGCAGAACAGGTGATTAGGATTGTGGAAAGGGCTTAATAAGATGTCGGTCAGTTTCACTTCAAAATTGTAATTTATTGTAAATTAATAACATCTTTAGACCAAATCAGCACATAGCCGAAGCTTTACAACTAAGAGTTTCAAAATCCAATTCTTTCACGGCTGAAGGCCTCCAAACAAGAAATCTTAAAAGCAACAAGATAAATTTCAAGTGACTGAAGACATGCAGTTAAAATTGCAAATAAAATAATTAGAGCTAGGTGGAAAGCCTCACAGCAAAAGTGGATAGAACAAACATATACAAGGTGCAATATAAAGGGCTCAAGGCCACAATTAAACTTCAAAGGCAGAAGGCGGCAGTGTTTTCGCTTAAGGGGAAATTTTTAGAATAAGGCTTTAAGTGACTGAAGGCCAACGGTTGTTTTTCCAAAAATTCAAAAATACCTTAACCTTTAATTTTCAATGGCCGAACGCACACTACATGAAAAAGCAACGCAACGACAATAACTAAATCTAAGAATAAGATTTTACGCGACTGAACGCCCACAATGATTTACATAAATTGATTTACATAAAACACAATTAAATTTTTTTTCTTTTAAAGCATTGGCTATAACAGATTACCAACAGACCATTAAACACCCATGAAAAGGACAGTATTGACAACGGCACTCCGACGCCTCCGGGGGGGAGGGGGGGGGGGCTGCCCTAGAAACATTAACGTTCACTTAGGTGAAACAGATGGTGGGCCCAGCTACACTTGATCCGTTGGTAACCCAACAATGAGACAGTCACGGACGGACCGACCAAACGACTTGCCAGCCACCAGTCGGTACATAAAAACTCATAATCAAACTGTTACGGACGTGATTATCCACAATGAAATATATATTAAGTTCTCAAAACTACGCGCCATGTTGGACAGCGACAACAGGTGAGGAAAGGACACTGCCTGAAATTACGTTAGTGGCCAGGGCAGGTAACTGGAATACTAACGGCCACAAGGCAGAAAATTCCTCTGGTGCACTTGAATTGTAGCGAACCAATATAGTTGATTCCACCGCACTGCGGCTCGATTTCACCACTACAAACACTCGGTGTTACTCACAGGAAAAGTTCCCCAACACTGAACCACCGAAACGAACGACACAACATGAACGGACGTGGCTTGGGTACTTAAGACACCACTCAACTTTGACGTCCTGGGTCGGTGAGCCGCGAAGCTCGTAGCGATCGAACAGCTCCACACACGCTCCGACACAGCACAGGGACCGCCATCGAACCCAGCCGACCGCTCCGCACGAAGATATTCTGCCTGGTCCGCACCAACCGACCGACTACCCTCAGAGTGCCGACAACATCTAAAATAGTCGCCAGTGGAAATAACGCCAACTACACACACAACCTGATATATACTTGCACGAAGACCTGAACGATACCCTGTAGTAACTAAGGACGCACGAAGACAAATCGGGAGTCGATGCACACACGCACAGCCGACTCATGAACGATCGGCGAGCCAAAACGCGTCGTACGGTAGTACGACCGACCGACGATCCACCAAGACCGTGGCCCGGCTCAAGTTATGCGTGGCAGCAATGGTCGGGCGAGCCATGTAGACGCAGACCTCACAGCTCCAACCCAACTGCTCTAGTGCAGCATTGCATTGCAACTCCCCGACTGTCAGGTCCGGACTGCGCTCCAGACGCGTTCCAACTGACTGGCAGCACGAACTCGCGAGCCGAACTGAAAACGACTGGGAAGTAATAGCAGTCGAGCAAAGATACTACGAGAGGGGATATATTGATACGCGCTGCTAGCGCCGCTCACGGTCAGGCAAAGCAGCAACTCGGTGACAGTAGTAATTTAAATTAACGTAGTGAGGTGGAAGTACGTTAAAAACAGGGTGTAAAATACATGATGGCGGGAACACGAGCAACCCACAGAACACAGGTATATGAGTATCTACATTTAGGATTAGGATTAATGTGGCATTCGTGTCTTTCCAACATGGTGCGTCGGTGGGTGGTGGTGGTGGTGGTGGTGGCGGTAACTTCCTGTGGGACCAAACTGCTGAGGTCATCGGTCCCTAGGCGCACACACTACTTAACCCAACTAAAACTAACACTCTAAGGACAACACACACACCCACACACACACACACACACACACACACACACATGCCCGAGGGAGGACTCTAACCTCCGACAGACGTAGCCGCGCGAACCGTGACAGAGGCGCCTCAGAGCGCGCGGCTGCGTCTGTGGGATGATTGCCTCAATGCTCAACGCTCTTTTGCCTGATTGACATACGGATTCTGAACTGTATGCCCTTTGATCAGAAACGTTTTGATCGCCCCTTACAAATCATTGTAAATTGTTGGTAATCTGTGTCGCCATCTGTTTTTGCCATAGCAGTTGCCTTACACTATTTGGTCTATTGATAAGGCTGTATACATGCCGCATGCAATCAAGCCACCTCAGTTGTAAGGGGTTCCCTCCCTGAACCAGCTACATCTTTGAACCGAAATTCATTTAGTGAATGCAACAGGAGAAAATAAATTTGTGATACAGCTTGTCTAAATAAGGGGTTGGTTGGTAGCAGACGTCCTGAGACATCAAGGTGTCGTCAGTTTGGTAGTGGAAGGAGACCAATGATTGAGGACAGCTGCAAGGTGGCAAGATTTTGCCACCATATATTCGATATTCTTTTAGATGTATATTTATATTACATCACTGTTTACGATGTGTAGTCATACTATTAAACATTTCATTGGCTGATAACTGGCTAGCACCACGTACTACAATACCTGTAGTACTACGAGTGTCGAGGAGTTAATTAGAGTAGTGACAGAAATAGCGAAGTTGGCCACACATTCCGCTATTGGCGAAAGAGGGGTTGGTGGTGGTGATTGTGATGGAGGAGACCAGACAGCGAGGTCATCGGTCTCATCGGATTAGGGAAGGACTGGGAAGGAAATCGGCCGTGCCCGTTTCAAAGGAACCATCCCGGCATTTGCCTGGAGCGATTTAGGGAAATCACGGAAAACCTAAATCAGGATGGCCGGACGCGGGATTGAACCGTCGTCCTCCCGAATGCGAGTCCAGTGTGCTAACCACTGCGCCACCTCGCTCGGTGAAAGAGGGATTGGAAAGAGACTTGTGTTCTGCAGGGATGATCATTTACTGCACTGAGAGAGAGCAGAGTGTGGAGGTGGGAGTGTTACAAGTCGATGGGTACTATGTTGTAAAAGTTCAAATGCATAAAATCTAATGATGAGAGCATAGCTCTCACTAAAATGCGGTTTTAGAGATCTTTGCTTTTGAAACTTTCCCTGGTTACCATACATCGCAGATCGCCCACAGACTGACCATGTCATGGATACTTCCCTATAAAATGATTGGTTTGATGTGCTAAACAGAAGTGAAACCGCAACGCAAAACTTCGATTTATGGAAATCCCTAGATGTGGGTTGTCAACAGCAGGGTCATCTTAATCGTTTGGAGGCGTAATAATTCCAATGTGGAGACAACATTAGACATTCCCACATTAACAAGATATATGTTACATACAGCGCTGGTGTTTCCATAAAACATTAAGCAGGAACAAACGGATGTAGGCTGAAGTAGTTGCGAAGAGATGAAGAGACTTTCGTGGAGGTCTGCATCAAACCAGTCGTCAGGCAGTAGAACTGAACAATCGATGATGCGTATTGTCGGATTCGTAACAAGTTGTTCTGGAAAGTAAGGACCAGGTCAGCGACCCGAGAGGAGCGGCCTCCGTCTCGTGAACAAATAGAGCGTCTGGTTTCAGCTGAGAGAGCTTTTCCGCTCCGGCGCTGGGGGGTGTGGGAGACGCCGCCCCCCGCAGTTTTGGCCGCGTCTACGTCCGCGTCTCCGTCTCCGGCGCCGCCACGAGCAGGGCGCCCGCGGCCTCATTACGGCTTATCGCGAGTCGCCGCCAGACGGACGCCGGATGATGGATGACTACTCCTGCGGCGGCCGCGTCGCCATGGCGACCTGTGACGTCACGCTCCTTGGTCTGCGTCTCGGCGCTGCCGCCTCAGCCTCCGGGAGCCGGGAGACGGCAGCCAGCGGCAGGCCAATTACCGTAGACTGCTCCGGCTGCGCTAGAGTTCTCCCTCCATGGGGCGCTGTAGAGGGAGGCGAGTGCTAGGCGCCACGTATAGACGCTATACTCCGTACGCTCTATTCTGTATTGTCTTTCAGATACTGGATATTGAGGAGGGTGATTGGGGGAGGGGGAGGAGACGTGACTCATTAGGCTTCTGAATGATTTAATACGGATCGCCACGAATTACTCTCCTTGGCCAAACTCTTCATCGCCGAGTAGCACATCAACAGCGTCCACAATTATTTGTTCGATGTGTTCCAATCTCTGTTTTCTCCTACAGATATTATCGTCTGCAGCGAAATTGATCAAAGTCATTTGCAATTTGTTGGCATCAGATAGCTGTGTACCATGTTAGATATATTGTCTCCGATTTTCAGAGTTTAATTCGCTACAAATGATTAAAAGCCATTTTGTTGTAACCAATGCGCAATGCCACGCGCACTTTTGTAAACTAAATGATAAAGCTTCGCTAACCTTGGAAGGAAATTAGCACATGATGTATGAGGCAACGGAGACACAGAAAGCTGACTAGTGCTGCGGAAGGGAGCATCACTGCCCAAAAGAACCATGGTCCGTAATTTGGAAAAGAAACTGCTGAGAATGTTAGTCTGGAGCACAGCATTGTGTGTAAATGAATCAGGGACTGTGGGAAAACCGTTTACTACTTATTATAAATATCTTGTGCCAGATGCACACAAAATCTTTCCATTAAATCTCCAGACGCACAACATGTGACGTGAATGACGTGTGAGCATGTGGATGCAATGTTGTGGCGATTTGTGTACATAGTAATTTTAACTTTTACTTTTGACACGCCAACACATCATTCACGTCGTATGTTGTGCATCTGAAGATTTAATGGAAAGATTTTGCATGCATCTGGCACAAGATGTTTATAAAAACTTGTACGAAGATTTGATGATGGTAACATGGTTTTACTGAAACCGGTCATACAAAATACATCGTTTATTGCGATCTTGGCTAAGAAGTTTTTCTACTCCTAAGGAAGTAAATACAGATCGCCCCGTCATACTCAGTATGAGTAAACTAATCGTCTCTCTCTCCCTCTCTCACTTTCTCTCCCTCTCTCTCTATCTTTTCTTTTTTTTTCTCTCTTTATACGAGGTTTCGAGTTGTTACGTTTTCAGTCATGGATGAAATTGTTTGTAAGTTCTGACGTCGCGTATATTTCGCACACTCGCCGTAACGGCTAAAATGTACACTAACAATCATCAATGTTTCTGCGTATGTAAATAACTCAAAGTAAAGGTACTAGGTTAGCTTGAAACAATTTACTTATGTTGTCAACACAAACGTTTAGCTCAAAAATACGGGTGGTCTGTATGAAACTGTAATAGTTAATGTCCGATAAATAAATACTGTTACAGGCACGATATAATCACCCATGTACTTGCGTTATTATGCTCAATGTTACATAAATTCTTCGTTGAACACTGACCTTTTATACTGTTAATTGTGATCTCAATAATATTTATGACAGTGAAAACAAGATTTTTACCAGTCAGCGAATTATTATAAGCAAAAATGAACCACAAATAATTATTTATTACATTTATCGCGTGTATTCAATGAAAACTTTTCTGGAAAAAATATTTTCTTTTCCTGATAGCAAGATACAATTTTCCTTTTTTTTCTTGTGGGTGAAGCCCTGAAAATCATGTGATTAATTATATTTCACGTAACGGCTGCCAATGCGCTATTATGAGAAAAGAATGCCAGATGGCCAGCATAAAACTTGAATTCTATCGATGATTAATTATTTCCACTTAATTATATTCACATTGAGGGAGAGGTGTGGAATTAGAATAAAAGGACAAATACTTTTTATACATGTATTGTGAAGAAAGTTACATACAATTAACGAAATCATGCCTTCAGAAGCAACGTCAGACAAAAGCATCTAATAGGTCCGAGAGCTAAAGCAAGAGTGATCATATTACTCATCCATGCCTTTATCCCACATTTATACAGAAATTCCATGACCTGATATACTCATAGTCTTTGTTATTCTTAGTATTTGTAACACAGAAATATACGAGGGTTGGAACTTAGGTAATAGCAACTATTTATTCACAACCGATACTGTCCTTCAAAATAGTCACCAGCGTTGTGTAGAACCCGTTGCCAGCGATGTGGAAGGCGTAGGTCGTAGGTTGTGCTCCAAGAATGAAAAAAGCACTATGGGACTTAACTTCTAAGGTCATTAGTCCCCTAGAACTTAGAACTACTTAAACCTAACTAACCTAAGGACACCACACACATCCATGCCCGAGGCAGGATTCGAACCTGCGACCGTAGCGGTCGCGCGGTTCCAGACTGTAGCGCCTAGAACCGCTCGGCCAAGAATGAACAGCATAGAGACATAATGTGATGACACTTTCTGCAGGACCTGACCATCATTTGCAAGACAACGCTCAAGCAAGTACAGTGCAAGCTGTTACTGATATGTTTGACTGATGGGGCTGCTAAGTGCTATACCACTCCCCTGAATTATGCGCTCGTGAGTTAAACTCGATTTCTAAACTGAAGAAAACACTTCGCGGCATTCGCTTCAGAACTGCTACAAATTCGTCGGCAATAGACGGCACCACTTGAACTATCAACACAACTGGCACCGTAAAGAGTAACCTACGACATCCACGTCGTAGGTTGTACACAATGCTGGTAACTGCTTTGAAGGTCAGTAAAACTTTGAAACACGTTTCTATTTTGTACGAGCTGTAAATAAATAGTTGCCACTATTAAAGTCCCAACCCTCGTATAAAACGCGTTGCTGTTATTGATAAGCAAATTTCACATTTATCAATAATAATGGGGAACTCTTACCTTTGATCATGATGAAGAACGTTCTGTTGAGCACAAGACAACAACGAGCTCATGTTTATTAACGTAAATTGTTCTTGCATCAAAATTAATGACTTTGGCTAACAAAAGCGCAGAATTTAAGTGATCAACTAATTTTATTACTTACAAAATGCGATTTATATTCTGTAAGGATGTGAAATACACTATGGATTGACATTGAACGCTGTGCGATTCTAATTATGTGCAAAACAAACAACCAAACAAAAAAAACAAAAAAAGAAATTACGTCGGCTCCTAGTTTCCGTAGTCAGCTGCTGTGGCCGAGCAGTTCTAGGCGCTTCAGTCCGGAACCGCGCTGCTGCTGCGGTCTCAGGTTCGAATCCTGCCTCGGGCATGGATGTGTGTTATGTCCTTCGGTTGGTTAGGTTTAAGTAGTTCTAAGTCTAGGGGACTGATAACCTCAACTCCCATAGTGCTCAGAACCATTTGAACCATTCCGTCTTTCCGTCTTACACATTCATTCATGTTTCTCCCACTACCAATGCTACAAATGCTACCAACTAACCCTACAATTTACTATGTCATTTATGTATATGGTAAAGCGCAACTGAGTCATTGGTACCTGAGTGAATAACCTTGCCTGTGTTTACATGTTTCGATTCGGATCGCTCCTGGACTGTTTTGACGACATTCACTTTACTCTGGCCTGGACTTATGGCTAACAATTCACTTCGTGAACTCCGCCTTATCGACATAGAAGGCGCCTCTTTGTTCCACCCGTCTCTGCGTCTCAGGCAGTGCTAGTGTATCCTACCTACGACGAGTAGAACGGAATAGTCTTAACGGAGAGAAAACTTCCGTATACAAAAGTAACTTCTAATGCACCTTAAGGAGTGATATAGAATCATTACTGTTCACAGAATTTGGTAAATGACATAGTGGATAACATTCAGAGGTCGAAGAACTGATCAGTTAATGTTGTGGTCTTAGACGTCACAACGCTAGAAAATTTTAGCGACATGGTGGGAGACCTGCACAGGATATGTGCTTGGTGCACGGATCGACGATTATACCAAAGTAAAGTGTTGTGCATAAATGCCCAAAAATCTCCATTGTTGTTTGGTTACACGACTGCCGAAAAGTTGCTGGAAGCATTAACATCCATTAATCATCATAGAGGATGCATACACAGTGATTTAAAGAGGAACAATCGAATAAAATTAATCCCAGAAAACGCACATGCCAGGTTGAGATTCATTGAAAGCACCCTCAGAAAGTGTGGTCAGCCTACGACGGAGGTAGCCTACAGTACAGTTATGCAACTGTTTCTTAAGCATTGATTTTGAAATTAATTCGATGAATCCGAATACTTTGACATCAGCTGTATTAGGCATAAATCTTCTACCTAATAACGACCTATAAAAATTTGTGCCGAACGGAAACTAGAACCTCGATTTCCCGTTGGTCCTGAGCGGTGGCCCTACCCATATTTTTGGTGATAACGTTGTATTTCATTATCAAACAATATAAAACTGAATACAACCAACCTGAGGATACCCTTCCATTAGTACAACATAAGAACGAAGTCACTCGGAAACATCAAAAAATAAATGCTGTTTGGTCCCAAATCTCCATAGCGGGGAGATGGATACGTCTTCTCGTAATGTAGTCTTTTTCAACGGCCCATTTCGAGATTCAAATCAGTTTCCACCAGACGCAACTTCTCTTACCCGGTACTGCCCACCTGCAGGGGCGGGGGGAAATGGGAGAGGGGGTCAGAGGATATTTGAATACACTGTTTAAGTAGTAAACAGAAGTCTAATATCTGGAATTGCAGAGCAATTGATCTTGTTGTTACTATGGGACAGTCCAAAATCGACCGTATCATCTTCATCTTTGCCTAGGTGCGGTGTGTCGTCTTCCGGAGCCTTCGCTTTGCTTCGCCGCAACTGGTCCGTTTGCTTTTAAATTTCGGAGGGCGTTGCGTTCTGGGGAGAGACCTGCTGACGACGAGAGTATCGAGTGCTGCTGCCGGAGTGAGACGGGGAGTTTAGTTTCCGGTTGTGTGGCAACGCAGTGTTGCGGGAAAAGTGGTATAACTTCCTGTGAACGCATGTGATTTCTACGAGCGTGTGTACTCGGGACGACGGCACTCGCTCTGGACGGGCTGTGTGATAAGGAAGCTCGGCGTGGCAACTGTTGACGCGGCGTGTCCGCGTTGCTATGGCGGAACTGGGGCGATTGACATAACTCGAGTTGGTGCTGGTTGCAACCTGTCGCCGAATGCTTGTCTGCCTTCTGGACTAACGGTGAGGATTTCTTGACTTGATGTGTCTCACTCAATTTCTGCCCGTATCGTCGTGTGTGTTTTGCTCTAAGGTCGTGTGCCGTGGTGTTTCGCAATTTTAGTAGGCTCAGGCGTGCCCAGAATCCCGATTCAATGATTTGCTGTTATATTGTCATGTGTAACAATCACTAGAAAAGAGTGTTAACTCTCTGTGCCTTAATAACTGAACCTAAAATATTATCTGTGGTTGAAATTTTATTCTGACCCAAGTGCAATAACGATCTTGTATTTTACAATTTGTTGAGTGCTATTATTATTTAGTACTGGCCGTCACATTTACTAAGTCGAAGATTTACGAAGGCCAGTGGGCGTCATTAACAGTTCCTAGATAGGCGTTATATTTAGATCCATGTGCTTTAGTAATTTTTATGTGTTATAGAGAGTTGCTGTCATGCCCTATGTGGACGACTCGTCACGTTGGTGAAGTTTCTAGTTGTTCTGCTGCTAAAGCAGGCAGTCCTAGCACAGCTGATTGTGAATTTTTCCTAGTGGTGAGGAGCACGGGCTGGTTTTAAGTGCTAACTCACTAACTTCAACCATTCTCAAATATTTATTACTACTGATATTCAGGCCCTTCAGGCCGAGTGGCGACGTCACTACCCCTTTTTGGTTATTAATTTTATCTTGTTACCTTGTTTCATTAAAAAAAAAACCTTTGGTATTTCAATTTGTCTTTTGGTCTTTACTGTTCCTTTGGACGAAGTAAATTAGCTGTTGGTTTTGCATTCTTGTAGCATTATCAAAACAGCATTTATGGTTATATTTGATTGGCCCTTCTGGCAGAATGATTAAAGTCATTCCTTTCAGTAACTTATTACACTGGTCAATAATTAATCAAAAGTGTTGGGTCCTTCAGACCGTGATTATCTTCTTATGTTGAATCTTAAGGTTGATCTTTCTCACTGCCTGCAGGCTTTAAGCTCTGCTTACCTTACGTTTTGGTTAAGTTTTCCCATAGCACGACGTATCACAGAAGTCAAGCACATCTTTGAGAATGTACCACGAAAGGTAGTACACAGGATGTCCTTCGATCCAGTTCATCGCAACTGTTTTTGATTGAGGAAATTAGGTATTAATAAGACGAAGGAGCATTGCGGGCGCGATAGTGTAGTGGGGCGGTACTCTAAGTATAAGGCATCCGTCTTCTGAATTAGAAGTCACACATTCGCAAAAGATCCACATTCCAGGTGATTTCCATCCATGTCCATGGCAGGACGCCGCATGCACATTGGTGAGTCAGCTAGAGCACTGTTGTGCAATCTACGTCTTGTCGGAAAACTTTGTTGACCACTAGGTATCAGGTGACGCGGCTCTCTCGTCAAATATTTTTGGCGAATCGCTCGCCACGCCGCAGGCCACGCCACTTCTGGGTAGCGTCTTTCAACCACATTCCCAGGGTGATTCGTCATCAATAGGCCGCACACATCTTGCGATGTAGGTGCCCTGGTACGAGCAAGATTCGTGTGCATTATAGCTATGATCGAGGAAGAATGTTTTGACGTGTGGGGGCGCAGGCTCGGTGTGAGCGATAGCAACAGGGGGCAGACAATACGGAGGCGCCAGTTCATCAGTGAGGGGACCGGTGAAGTTGCGTCTTGACCGTGGTGTTGATGTAAAGGCCGCCGCACGCGCTCGAACGTTGGTCAGTCCCAGTCCTCCGCTGCGAGGGGAGAGATTGAGGGCATCATATACTATCCTAAAGACAAATGGTCTCCTGAATGCGCTGTAAAATCATTCGAGTCATCGGTAGGATCTGCGCCAAATGTGAGTTCCGGGACGCCATGTGCCTATTAATGAAGGCGACCCTTTGGACCATATCTAAAGATCGGAGCAGGTGACATCAAACACCCATGCAGTGAGCTTGTAAAAGGCGTTTATAGTTCAGCGCTATCTTACGGTGCACGTCTTTCATAAATATGATGCCCGAACACCAAAGTGTATGCATCGTCTGCAGAGGGTCCACACTCGCTTTCCGGAGCCCTCTATCGATTCTGTGGCACGTGACCTGACCAGGATCACGTTGCTGCGTGCCAAATCCCCACGGTGCCCGACCCATCCTATCACCATCTGGATCTCCTCTTCAGAACGAGCGAAAAATACCAGATCATTCGCATAAGCTCGGCACCGGAAACTGTGTGCCTTCACCCTGATCTCCAGAAGCTGTTGTTTTAGCCCATATAGAAGCGGCTCTGTCGGTATTGCATAGAGGATCATTGACAGTGGACACCCCTGCTGGACCGCGCATAATTAATTACCATCCTCGACGAGGCACCATGGAGAATACGCATGACTACGCAAGTAAAGGCGGCAAGGAAGGCCATATGATTCCCCACGACAGACAGGAAAGGATGACTCGCTTTATCAGATCACTTCGGCTATTCGTGCATGCTTGGGTAGTACATCAATACCTAATACACCTGACACCACGGAATTTGCACTCGTTGATTTCATTTGTAATATATCGCACAGCTGTGGTTCGTCAACAATGTCTGTTCTTTCAGACACGCGTGTAAGTATTAGAAGTCTAGGCGATCATTCTCCCTTTTAAGTAATGTTGTGAGCACCAGGTGATGAATTTAGTGGACGACAATGTAAAGATGTAGATTGTGTGACATATGGAAGTTTGGGTCGGCTCGGAGAGCGTGCGTGGATGGTCTACTTGGTTGCGACTGCTCGCTATAAACAGAAGATACGGATTCTCATCCCAGTCCGACACATCATGCGGATCGCCGTCGGTATCTAATGCGCGTAAATCAAGTCATTTAATGTATGTAAAATATGGGGTTAGATTCTCGCTTACTCAGAAGTTAAGTTTAAAATGTAGTTTTTTCATGTTTTTACTAAAAATAGTCATTACCATCTTTGTGAAGAGACATTTTAATGCAAAATTTGTACACTACGTAATTTAGAACAAAAAACACACAACGATACACTAAAATCACTATTCCGTCTATAGTGAACTCCCAGCCTGCTCTTCTCACAATCCTTTAACGCCCTAGGGTTCTCCTGACATTTTGATATTGTGAAAGCCAAAACGATACCTGAAGCGATAAAACCAACCTGAACTAGCCGATAAACGTGCTGGATCGTCCTCTTCTTTAGATAAATCTCCATACAAGCTGTTAGCTTTATCTTGGATAGCAGCTCCAGAGAGAGGCATATGCTGTTAGTTGTGATACCCAACCCAATATCTTAACTTTTTTTTTCATTCTTTCCATCGTCTCAGGGGGATATTTGGTCACTCTACTCACACTTAAGTTACCTGAAGTGTTAGCAGTTTTTTGAATTGCTTCCGCACTGTCACGAACAGTTCTCACAGTGGATTCACTAAGCACACTGAATGTCAACAATACGCTCAACTTTCCCCACAACGATTCTAAACTTCTATCTTTATTTCTAATGAATACGGCCTTTGCACACTCTCCTTCCTCAACGTGCATGCTTTCTTTCTTTTTCCCCGACGTTTTACGTAAAGACCCTGCGAAGTGCATTTTCACAGTTCTACTGACATGAACTGATGGTTCACGTCTCGACAAAAACGACGGAAGATGCGTGTTGAGATGCGCTAATGCAGTACTGGTTCAGTGTGCTGCTAACAGATGGCAACACTGGACTTACAACTAAAATACCATGCATGCAAAAATGCAGATAACGAATCCGTATATAACGGGCTCCACCTGCATGTTACTATTGAGTAGAAGACCTGTATCTAACACGGCTGCTCTCAAGTATTTCGTACAGTTTTGGGTCGTCAACAGTGTCTATCCTTTCAGACATACATGTGAGTATTTAAGGATTCTTCTCAGACTGGCTGCGCTAGCGCTATAGGTGTAGCGTCTCAGACCAGTAGGAAAAATGTTTTGAATCGCGGATTCGGACCCAGCGGCGGCTTCAACCCTGTACTTCCGAAGGCGGTTTTACATTTTTTGTTTTTGTCCTGTAAAGAACGGAGTGTTGCGTTCCATCTACGAGGAAGGCAGTGACATACCCGGTCCATTGATAAACACCCATCAGCGACAGTGCAGAACGATTTAATGGCTTCCCTAGATCAAAGAATACGGCATCAACTTGGGCGCCCTTGCCCACGTTGCTCTTGAGCTAAGTTTCACAATATCTCCGTTTGCTGAATCCATGTTTATTCAAACGAAACTATACGATTCCAGAGACCTTTCCAAGTTAAAGAATATTTGATGTATATATGCAAACTGAAGCGACGAATGAAAATTTGTATCGCTGCTCGGATCCGAAGCCCGGTCTCCTGATCACTAGCAGATGCGTTGATCACTACGGAACCCTGGTGCAGTGGCTTTGCGCAACAACACGGACTACCTTAACATGCGTGCCTCCTCAACCCGAATTCCCTTTAGCGCCTCAGCCCATTTCGCATTCCCCCTAAACTCACACTGCAGTGCCTATTGCGCAGGAAACCGGATTTGAAACCTGGCCTGGGTAAAAATTTCCATTCATCGTTTCAGTCTGAAAGCCAGGATCCCCCGTTTCGTTCGATGCTGAGGTACTATTCCAACAAACTTGGAGAGACTCTGCAATGCTCTTTGAATGTAGGGGGAATACGAAGTGTGCTGAGGCCTGAATGGGAATTTGTATTGGGGACAGAGGCATACTAGGGTAATCCGTGCAGCTGTGCAAAGCCACTGCGCCAGGGTGAAGCAGTGGTTACCGTATCTGCCTACTTAGAAGGAGATCCACGTTTGAATCCTGACCTTAGTGTAAATTTTCATTCGTCGCTTCAGTCTGCATACACCGACCATGGATATTTGTTCTCCTGAACGACCATAATATGTGAACATAAAATGTTTCGGATAATCCGGAAGTATATTTAATGTACAATTATGTGTATTTGTCTGTCGAGGCTTTTGGAAAACTGGAAAGACTGACACTTCTTCCAGTCGACTGGTATTCGTTTTCGATACAGCTACCTACTGTTATGATGCTTCTTTACTGGGAGCAAGTTCTTTCGTATAATCTGTATAGGAATCGCAGGTATCTCACCAAGTCCGGATGAATTTCCACTATTGAGTGGTTTTTGATGGATTTCCCGTTCCGCGACCACTTATCTCAATACTTGTCATTCAGGCTTTTACGCTATGTTCGGAAGGAAGAATCGTATGATGATCTTTCGCCGTGAAATAAATTCGGGAGAATTAGTACTGACATTCATAGAACAAAAAAGCTGCAGTATTAATCATTGCATTAGTATCAAGAAGGACCCATTAATGTGTTAGGTAGTGGGTTGCTTATGTATCATGTATTGAAGAATAAAGAATTCTTTTAAAAAGATCTGGAATATGGAGACAGCAATTCGGCTTTCTGTCTGTCACCTGCCATTTCAGTGTTAGAAGGATCGCTGAGTGACTGAATAGATTATTTTGACGCTTTTACCAGCATTCGTAAGGTACCACCTAAACTTGTTATGATTTTTGGTCGCTTTGGTTAGCTAAATTTTACTTTCTAAGTGAAGTCTCTTTGCTTATTATCCTTACAGTGTTATGCTACATTTCTACATATTTCTTTTTTTGCTTCACTGAGGCTCAGACTTCGCTTAAATATGCGGTAACTTTCATAGTCCTCTTCTAAGATGGCTATTGAACCACAACGGTTCTTGCGTTAACGTAAATGTAAATGTAGTCGCAGTTGCGAATGTACAACCTTCAGCTATGGAATGGAATTACGACAATGAAAACTTGTGCTGGACCGAGACTCGAACCAAGATTTCCAGCTTATTGCGAGCGGTGGCAATACCATTAGGCTATCCGAGCACGACTCAAAGCCAGACACAAACTTCCAAATGTCGTCAACCATTTGTCTGCAGCCTGTACTCGTACGTCCATCATCGAATGAGGTGGCGCAGTGGTTAGCACACTCGACTCGCTTTCGGAAGGACAACGGTTCAAACTTGGGTCTGTCGATTCTGATTTAGGTTTTCCTTGATTTCCATAAATCACTTCAGGTAAATGCCGGGACGGTTCCTATGAACGGGCACGGCCGACTTTCTTCCCCATCCTTCCCTAATATGATGGGACCGATGACCCCTCTATTTGGTCGCCTCCCACGAATCAACAAACCAACGAGCCGTACCTCCATTATGTACATTCCCGAACAGAGGGGACATTTTACTTGAAAGCCACTTGACCGCAGTCGGCGGATAAATATTCCTTCGGACATGCATCGTATCTATCTGCCGTAACCGGACAAGTGACTTTCTAGTAAAATGTTCCACCTGTACGGCAGTATACATAATTGTTGTAGGAGCATAGGTTGTAGACGCATGGTTGACATATGAATCTATGGGTCTGTCCGAGCGTCGTGCTCAGGTAGCCAAATCGTTAGGCAACCACGGGAAATCCGCTTAAGAGTCTCGGTCTGACACAAATTTTCACTATCGGCATTCCATTCTACAGCTGATTGTTCTCCATAGTCGCAATTTCGAATACATTTAATGTATTTCATAATGGCTGTCGTTGCCACAGTGCCTGTTCATTTAGACATGCACGCATGTCCAAAGGAACTTTGCATCGTAATTCGTAACACAGGAACTGCAATATCGTACAACGGTTCTTTGTTGGTCCCAGCAGCAATGCTCGGCTCACAAATGTCAGAGGTGATTGCACAAAGCTTCTGAATTTTATCCATTTGCGCTCCACATCTTCGCCTTCGGAACTGAATATCTGATGTTGACTACTCACTCTGTAATACGTTTCCTGTCATTCTTGCTTATCAAAAATATTTTTCTGTGTTTATTAACATTCCTTTTATCACCTATGGTCACTTATTTCCTCCCCTGCATTAACTGATTCCAAAGCGTCTCCATTACTTTTATATCTTGAATGGTGGTGAAAAGTAACGTACGATCCGACCATTCTTTCTCCGGGCGGTGGGAGAAAATGTTTAAAAGCCAAGACTTAGCTAATGGTTGATCCTAACATTTCTGGAACCACGCCTGCGTGTAAACCGACCTGACAAAGATCGCCGCAACTCAAGACACGAGAATTTTTTATCGCCCGCTTTATTTGCACGGAAGCGTTTGATGCTGAAAATAGGAACAGATTCAGCGCTTCCCAAGAAGTGGGACTCTCCCCAGATCAAAGACTCCACTTCGGAACTGTTAGCGGCTCCTGTACGGACACCAAACAGCAACTCCTGTTCTAGGACGTGGACGCGTAGAAACAAATAAACATAGTTCTTCTCAATAATCATTCCATAAATTTTCTTACAGTTAGTCATATGCAACGTCTCCCTCTAAATCAAACTGTTTACTGCTAGATGCTAAACTACACTCCTGGAAATTGAAATAAGAACACCGTGAATTCATTGTCCCAGGAAGGGGAAACTTTATTGACACATTCCTGGGGTCAGATACATCACATGATCACACTGACAGAACCACAGGCACATAGACACAGGCAACAGAGCATGCACAATGTCGGCACTAGTACAGTGTATATCCACCTTTCGCAGCAATGCAGGCTGCTATTCTCCCATGGAGACGATCGTAGAGATGCTGGATGTAGTCCTGTGGAACGGCTTGCCATGCCATTTCCACCTGGCGCCTCAGTTGGACCAGCGTTCGTGCTGGACGTGCAGACCGCGTGAGACGACGCTTCATCCAGTCCCAAACATGCTCAATGGGGGACGGATCCGGAGATCTTGTTGGCCAGGGTAGTTGACTTACACCTTCTAGAGCACGTTGGGTGGCACGGGATACATGCGGACGTGCATTGTCCTGTTGGAACAGCAAGTTCCCTTGCCGGTCTAGGAATGGTAGAACGATGGGTTCGATGACGGTTTGGATGTACCGTGCACTATTCAGTGTCCCCTCGACGGTCACCAGTGGTGTACGGCCAGTGTAGGAGATCGCTCCCCACACCATGATGCCGGGTGTTGGCCCTGTGTGCCTCGGTCGTATGCAGTCCTGATTGTGGCGCTCACCTGCACGGCACCAAACACGCATACGACCATCATTGGCACCAAGGCAGAAGCGACTCTCATCGCTGAAGACGACACGTCTCCATTCGTCCCTCCATTCACGCCTGTCGCGACACCACTGGAGGCGGGCTGCACGATGTTGGGGCGTGAGCGGAAGACGGCGTAACGGTGTGCGGGACCGTAGCCCAGCTTCATGGAGACGATTGCGAATGGTCCTCGCCGATACCCCAGGAGCAACTGTGTCCCTAATTTGCTGGGAAGTGGGGGTGCGGTCCCCTACGGCACTGCGTAGGATCCTACGGTCTTGGCGTGCATCCGTGCGTCGCTGCGGTCCGGTCCCAGGTCGACGGGCACGTGCACCTTCCGCCGACCACTGGCGACAACATCGATGTACTGTGGAGACCTCACGCCCCACGTGTTGAGCAATTCGGCGGTACGTCCACCCGGCCTCCCGCATGCCCACTATACGCCCTCGCTCAAAGTCCGTCAACTGCACATACGGTTCACGTCCACGCTGTCGCGGCATGCTACCAGTGTTAAAGACTGCGATGGAGCTCCGTATGCCACGGCAAACTGGCTGACACTGACGGCGGCGGTGCACAAATGCTGCGCAGCTAGCGCCATTCGACGGCCAACGCCGCGGTTCCTGGTGTGTCCGCTGTGCCGTGCGTGTGATCATTGCTTGTACAGCCCTCTCGCAGTGTCCGGAGCAAGTATGGTGGGTCTGACACACCGGTGTCAATGTGTTCTTTTTTCCATTTCCAGGAGTGTAAAAATGTAACATTATGTGTTCAGTAGTCGCCATAATGTGCAACGTGGTTGCAGTACAGTTACAAGGTTTATAATTTAACCAGCAGCCAGCCACAAGTATGGTTTAAAAATGTTTATTTGTTAGTCATGTGACGTTTGGTCACCTTTTGCAATAGTAAAGCGTATGTGCTGCCATAAAATATTAAGCGGTGTGTATTATAACATTTTACAGGGAATTAAACAGTCCTTACAAGGTGCATGTGCAAAATGTGTTAACTTTATAACGCAAAACAAAAACCCGGAAAGAATTCCTCACACAGAAACACGCACCACGCATGTTTTTTGCCATATTTCCTGTTCTATCAACTTAATATTATTTCATATACCTTCCTGTGACAATCTAGTAGGTCCATTTCGATACCACTGAGCTGTGTCATTGAACTGGTGCTTTTTGGCCGCATGTGAAATGGGGTTGCAATGGGTTTGCACATCCACGATGTCCTTAGAGGACGGTTGAATCGTCTGGGGGGGGGGGGGGGGGGGGGGAGGGAGGGAGGGAGGAAGGGAAGTGTTAGCAGTTGAAATTTAATACTCCTAAAACTTCTTAGTACTCTCTCTGCTCATGTAACAAAATATATTTTTTTCTCTTCATCGTCACAGTCATCATTTATTGCGGTAATGGTCCTTTACGCCTACAGCAAAAAGCAAAAGAAAAAAAGCTCACTACAGATGGGGGAAAAACAGCACACTACAAAACACCTGTGGACCTGCCTGCAATACCATGGAAGGTAAATGGGAAAGGAGGCCGTCCTCTACCAGCGGTTTCAAAAGTCGCACGTTGGCCGAATATTGTGGAAGAAGATGCTACATCATGAGCACAATACATTACAAACAGTGCAATAAAAAAAAGAAGTCCGTCGGTGACAATGGAGAAGATACCTGAGCCGTGCGCTCTCCCAACTATGCGTTTTCGTGAACTTCGCTGTCTATCTGCGTCTGGTTTCTCGCCCTCGTCGCCTTTACATCGTAGTTCTTCTTCCTTCTACGTGTCGCAACAGTGATGTGTATCGATATTTGCGCCGTGTACCATCTTCGGTTTGGTGCATATAGTTTCCGGCAAGGGGGTCTGGGGGGAGTCGGTCGGTTGTTGCGGACCAGGGAAGTTATCTCCACGCAGTGCAGTCGGCTGGGGCCGCTGGCAGTCCCTGCGCAGTGTCTGAGAGTGTGTAGAGGTGTCCGATCGCTACGAGCTTCGTGATTCACCGACTGAAGACGTCAAAGTTGAGTAGTGGTTTCAACTACACAGTCCACGTCTATTCATGTTGTGGTGGTTCGCTTCGGTGGTCTGCTGTTGGAAAGGTTTTCCGGTGAGCAATACCGAGTGGTTCTACTGCTGAGATGTAGCCGCCATGCGGAGCAATTAACTATTTTGGTCGACTACGATTTGAGTGCACAAGTGGAATTTTCTGTCTTGTGGCCGTTAATGTTCTGGTTACCTGCCCTGGGTACTGGCGTAAATTCAGGCAGCGTTCTTTTAAGCGAATTAACTATTACCGTGTTTCAAATTCAAGTGTACCAGCGGAATTTTCTGCCTAGTGGCCGTTAGTGTTCCGGTTACCTGCCCTGGCCACTAACGTAATTTCAAGCAGCGTCCTTTCCTCACCTGTTGTCGCTGTCCAACATGGTGTGTAATTTTGACAGCTAATTATTGAAATTTAATTGTGGCCCTCAGCTATTCCTGTTGCACCTTGTATTTTTTTGCCTTTTGGGTTTTAAATTATTTTGTTGGTATCTTAATTGAATTTTTGACTTTTTTTATTTCTTGTTGGCCTTCTCCCTTTAAAGGTCTATGGTAAAGTAATCAGAAATTTTGGGAATTAATTCTGGCCCTCAGCCATTTGTATTGCACTCTGCGTATGTTATTTTTGAATTATTTTATTGCTATCTTAATTGGATTTTATGTTGTTAATATTTATTGTTGGAGGCCTTCAGCCGTGAAAGAGTTGCTAAATTACAACAAATGACAATTAGAAGCAAAAACTGACTTCAACCCTTGGCCCTTTCCACAATCTTATTACCTGTTCTGCCCAGCGGGTTTAGTGGGCGTTTCAATACCTACTGCAGATGATAGTCCTTCGTTGCCGGTCTCTAGTTTCGTCTTTCACCGCTGTCGGCTCCACTAGTTTAAGGATTGTTAACACTCGATCATTTCATTGCTTCCACGGACGTCCCATGGAGCGCTTGCATTATGAGAATGGAGGACTCGGTTAGGAACGGCTCCATCAGCTGGGAACATGTGGCCAAACCACTGTAGCATCTTCAGCAATAGTATTCGGCCAATGTGTGCCTTTCGAAACCGCTGGTACAGGGCGGCCTCCGCTCCCATTTACCTTCCGTGGTATTATAGGCAGGTCCACAGATCCTTTCGAAAGGAAGCGTAGTTTCTCTTTTTGGAAACTAACAACAAATATATTATTAGGCTAATACTGCACAGATGCACTCAAGACATATTTATGGAAACAACAATGGAAAAAAAATCACGTGAACCAGACTTATTCAGAATGCGAAACCACACAGTATAATAGTTTTTTAACACAACAGATACGATGCATTGCACGTGTGTGATAGAGAGCTTGGAGATAATAACGAGTAGTGACGTAGCCGCGGCGCCAAATTGGAACGTCTTGCAACCTTCCCATTTCCCTCTCTCCACCTCCTTTTCTCTCTCTCTCTCTCTCTCTCTCTCTCTCTCTCTCTCTCTCTCTCTCTCTCTGGCGCAGGCTGTGGGCGCTGGAAAGCTGAGCGCCATTGTCTTCTGGGTGGGCGAGCCAGCGCGCAATTTGTGTTCAATGGGCGGCAGACAGGCAGCGGCTACGGTGCGCTCCAGCGACCAGCGCGGCTCTCTGCGGCCAGGTCGCGCCCTTCCTCTACTCTCTACCCCCCCCCCCCTCCCGTCCCCTCCCGTCCCCTCCCCCCCTCCCACCATCGCCAGTGCCCATTACCTGCCACGCCCAGATCCTGACGCTCTACAGCATTATCTGGCTGCTGGGACGACAAACAGTAACAACGTTTATGTTGTATTCTCCAACAGTTTATTGAACGTAACTTCTTCTACAACACAATAGCTAGCTGTACAATAGATGTAGACGTCCGTCGATCTAGCCGGAGATGTGGTTCCTCTCGGCCGGCTGGCGGTGCAGTACAGCGGCTTCGGTGATATCTTCTCGGAGACTCTGCTATAGCGGTTGCCATTAGCAGCGGACGAAGACCGGCCGGGCCTATATAGTGAGTTGGAGCCAATAGAGTGCAAGAAAAGGTTCCTATTAATCGACTGGAATCTTCGGCGTGTTTACTTGATGTCTTCGCCTGTTTGGCTGTTGGTTCGTTTCCCTCATAGCGTGGCTGTTATGCGGTGCTGCCTGCCATTTAGGGGAACCCGATGGCAGACAGTACAGTTTACCTTCGAAAGCAAGTACCATTTCATGACGGATCGACTCGATCTTCTGTATAGTAACTACTTTTCTTCCGATCTTTGGTGAAGGCTGCGATGCCGATTTTCAGCTTCGGCTTTATCGATAACTGCCGCTCTAGTGTAATGTCTTTGGCCCGTTGCCTGTTAACTGTGGCTCGGTCATCCCGCTAGGAGGCAACGATGTGATGCTTCGCGATGGTGAAAGCTCGCTCACGAGCTACAGTATGCTGTTGCTGGTTGAGCATCGATTGCAGTACTGCCACTAGTGATAGTTTGCTGACGGCTCTGTGTAACGACCGACGGACTGGCTTCAGCAGTTCGTCCATTTGGAGTATCTACGCGAACGAGTTGATCGATCCACACTGTTGGAAAAGGATGTCTGCTTCCTGCTTGGGCAGCTGCTAGTTGCGAGTTGGAGTCAAGTCCCTGGATACGCTCCCCAGCCTGGCAGATGGGAAGCTTGTGGTGGTTTTAATGTCATCCGAGAACTACTTGGAAACTACGGCGAGCATCTGCTTTACAGCCATCGAGTGCCGGGGAAGGCAGTTCTGAAAAATCTCTGTGTTCTGCCGTAAGGTTCCCCATCATGGTTATCGAAACACATTATGCTACAATACTGTGTGGTCCCGACACTTGTAGATGCATTGTTACCCTCTGTTATCGTACTAAGTAAGCGTGTTACTTCTTGTTCACATTTCATAAAGTTCTGCTTCACGCTATACAGCAGGCAAGCGGTATGCTTGCTAGTGGACATTGTCTGTATGTAATCAATTTTAATGGTAATTTCCAAGAATGATTGCCTATCGAAGTTGGAGATGATTGCTTATCGAAGTTGGAGGGGTCCAAACGATACATATCGAACGTACGATGGTAAATCGGTTATGGAAGTCTCCTGGCTCGCGTTATGAGTATGTTTCAAGTTGTCACTACAGTAACGACAAAAAAAAGCGTTAGAGAAGCACTTGTGAATTCAAAGGAGACGACTTACCTTACTCGTCGTCTGTGTTATCGTCTTGTGAAAGTCCGTGTGATGTATAAGTGACAGGGGCAATTCCTTTTTTCCCGTTGCCAGAGTAAACTCTGCCAATATCGCGCAGGAATATCGGCAGAGTGTCGCATGCGTCGACCTTCCCCTGCAAACGCAAGTTGTGGAAGTATGGGTACAGGAAAAAGTACAGTTCGTCCCTCTGTCCTGGACGCCCTTCTTTTTTTATGGTACACTTGACAGACTTCCACAGCCGTTCTATATTCTGGGTGTGGTCACTGGAGTCACCCGAAGAGACGAACTCCATTGAGTGGTTCACGAATTCGTGGTCGAACCCTTTAGCTTTCAGTGTCTGGTACGACTGAAACCTGTCTGTGATGACTTTTGTTCGAGGCTATATGAAGTGTTTTATGTGACCCACTAAAGTCACCTCTAGGGACAATACCCTCACAACGAAACACTTGCTGAACTCTCTTTCTATCCCACCGAAAACCCAAATATGATCTACCTCACATTTATAAGGTCGTCCTCTCTGGTTCTTTCGTCTAGCAATATGAGATTCGTCTACTTCTACTATTTTATTTGGTCCACCAATTAGCACACTGTTATTTGTCACTACCACGTAACACACTTCTCGGCAAAACCTGAAATATTCACACACGGTATTTGCCGATAACTCAGTTTCTGATGCTGTGGTTTGCAGCGTGTAATCTCGAACCCAACACTACACAAGAATTACGCTCGTCTGAATCGATAATTTGGAGGACTCAAACCACGTATTTTTCCTGATGCTGGTTCGCTTTCCGCAAAGTACGCAATGAAATTGCAACGGTATCTCAGTGTCCACACTCCTCTTACGAAGTTCTACAGACTTCGCAACACCACAATCAAAACAGTCTCTCCTTTCCTCGCCCGGCAGAAGTCCATATTTGCGGAAAAAATTTAAACATTTGTCTATGCTGGATATGCATGGAATTAGAGTTTTCCGCGTCAGACAATCCGCAGAAGAAACGTGAGAAACAGCAGACATTACACTCGCTATCAACAGAAACCGTGTGGGTTGCCCAATCAAATCACAAATAATTATGGCGGAAATGTAATGTACACGAACTGAAGGAACAACGGAAAACTAATAAAAATGACGATCACAAATAATTGATCATAACGCGCGCCTCGGGGCTTCCATAATCGATGTACTATTGCACGTTCGATGTGTGTCGTTTGGACCCCTCCAACTTTAATAGACAATCATTCTAGGAAATTACCATTTTATTTATGTTTACAATGTATATAAAACTGGGTGACGCTGGTGGCACTGACAGAAGTACTGCTTACGTTTGTCATTACTTGGCTTTCGATTTGTTCTGTGATACTTCGCCGATAGATGGTGTTTGTATTTCGATTCTTGCGGCCTCTCACGCTGATGGCAGTTTGGCGATTGCGCTTGGGCGTATTCTTTATTTTTTGTTTGACTGTTTCAAGACTTAAGTATTTGATTTGATTCGTGTATTTTAAATTTATGTTTAATTCTTTGTGCTTGTCGAAGCAACATTTAAAAATCTTAAAGACTTTGGTGTGTTTCGGACCTTCACATTGTAAGGAATTTAAAATCTTAAATGATAGCCCATTAGAGGACCTAGTTTGCTAATGGTTGAGCTGTTTCCTAAGTTTTAGTAACTCATTTGGAAAGTAGTTAGCCACCTTTGCTTTGCTAGTTTAATCTGACTGCTGCCATGGCTAGTTGTCAAATGCTGTTTTTTTTTTTTTTTTCACCTCATCTTGGTTGCCTACTATGTCGAGTTGCTTGAAACTGTTTTAAAATGTTATTTAAACTTATCAGTTTCCGTGAAGGCACTAATTTAATTACTCTGTTACTTTTAAGGTGGTTGAAGTTGCAATTGCTTTTGACATTTTATTCCTTCCATTCCCATTGACCCGAGTGTTAGCCAGAGCGAAAAAGACAATATCGTATAATCCACTTTTCTAAATTGTCCGCCAGGAGAAACATTAAGAGAACTGAAACTTCTTGTTGTTTTTTTTCGTTTGATCTTATTGTTACGTAAACTTATAGAAACTGTATCAACCTATTAGATCCAGCGCCTCACCACTCACCATCTTAGCTCCCTACCATTTCAGATTTCATTCCTCCTTTTCTTCTTTGATGGTTTATTCTGGTTTCTGTCTAGAACAAACAAAAATCTACATTAGTATGACACAGGAACATTTAACCCAGTCAATAAATGTGACTACCTGGTGGCATTGTGGCACTGCACCCTGGTGCCCAGGTTGTCACTTCTATGGCGTTCTTCATTCATAGAAGAAGTCACCGGGTTACATACCAAACCTCCTCTAGAGGTATGGCAGATGCAGTTGCGCCGTCGAGGAATCCGGAGGGTGATACTAAGCTAGTTCCCCAGACGACAGCTGTGTATGCTAAAACTGGACCCAATATCATTCTCTACAGAACAACTCCAAAAGCATGTGGAAGTGTGGACGTCGGAATCTGCATCCACTTTTACATACATACTGCGCAACCCGTCATACGGCGCATGGAGTCATTCCCTTTGCTGGCCCACTCGCAGATGGAGCAAGGAAAAAACGACTCTCTATACGCCTCTGCAAAGGACCTACTTCCTTATCGTGTCCTCGTGGTCCTCGGGTGAAATGTACGTTAACGGTAGTAGAATCGTTATGCAGCCAACCGCAAATGCCGATCGTCTGATTTTTCTCAAAAGTGTTTCGCGAAAAGAACGTCTCCTTTCCTCCAGAAATTTCCACTTGAGTTCACAGACTATTTCCTTAATAGTCGTAGACCGAACCTCCCTGTAACTAGTCCAGGATCACGCCTCTCAATTACTTCGATGTCTTCCTTTAATACTGCCTGGTGGCGATCCCATACACTCGAACAGTACTCAAGATTGGATCGCTTTAGTTTTCTAATCGTGATCTCCTTTACGGATGACCTATGCTCTCTCCAATAAACCGAAGTCAACAGTTCGCCTGCCTTACTGCCGATGTTATGTGTTCGTTCCGTTCATACAGCTTTGCAAAGTTACGCTTAGATATTTAATCTACGTGACTGTGTCAACCAGCACACTACTAATGCTGTGTCCGAATATTGTGTGATTGATTTTCCTACTCATCTAATTGATTTTAGCAGCAAGTTTCATCAGGACACACATTTCGCTACAAATACAAGTACAAAATCAGGCTGCACACCCCACCAATGCTGTCGAAGTGCATTACACAGATAACTCGCTGAGACGATTGGCCAGTGCGAGGGAGTTGGTTGCATTGATTTGAATCCCTGACAGGTCGTAGGCGTAGCACCTATGTCGGATCTCTTGAGCCCAACTTCCTAAGAGCGGTCCACATACTACCGAGCTTCCGCTGACAACTAGTGAAGTATCACTGATTGTGTATGTAATATACGAGATGAACATTAACAAAGCCGACAAACTGCAGGGACGGATTCCCGAGGAGAAGTGGAGAAAAAAGGTTCTATGGAGATGTGTCCGGAAATGCATCATCGCCGGCCGTTGTGGCCGAGCGGTTCTCGGCGCTCCAGTCCGGAACCGTGCTGCTGTTACGGTCGCATGTTCGAATCCTGCCTCGGGCATGGATGTGTGTGATGTCCTTATGTTAGTTAGGTTTAAGTTGTCTTTGTGTACGGCCAAGCACATGGAAACGATTGAGAGACATCAGAGCGATATCAAAACAAGTACCCTCACAGACACCAATCGGATCACACAATATTTCGATCCCTTTTTGGGCCTTTGTGTAATCATACGCCCTTTTGGACAGACAACGTGCAGGGAGGCACACACACACACACATACACACTAGATATGGAGCACCGTGCTGCCTCTTGACCATTTCCATCTGTTTGGCCATACACAAACACCAATTCGGGTTGTTCCTGACATGAATGCTGGACCATTTTGCTGCCTACAGTACGCTGCGTCAATCACACAGCCTGCAACACACAAGTTACAAACGGCAAGTCGTCAGAGGAACTCATTCGTCAGCGCCGCCTACCGTGGCAGCAACTCGTTTCCTGACACATGTTCATAGGACCTTTTTATCCTCGATTTCCAGTCAGCAATCCCTCCCTGCAGTTTGTCGCTTTTGTTAATGTTCACCCTGTATATATAGGAATGGATGTTGGTGTATCAGTGTATTTCCACACTGTTTGACCGATCGCCATTAAAGTTGCCACATATTCGTATTTTTTCTTGGAGAATGTTTTTATGCTATCCATTTTGTTGAAATTCCCAGAGAGGCGGGGATGAAAAAGAAGCGTAGTGCACCGAAAGTAAATACCCAGACTATATTAATCCAGTAGTTGCAAGTGCCGGAGTGCCAGACTCTGGGAAAACAGCAAACTGATGTTTACGATGACAGATCTGGGGAACAAGCTGCACAGGGCGTCGAGAACCCTTTATATCGAGGTGGGGCAAGACAGCACGGGCAACAGGCGGTTTTTCCTTATTTTGTTGAAAGATATCAAGGAGACCTCGACTAAGGGGTGCAGACGCCGTCCTTAATGTGTTACAAGTGTAACACCTGGCCAAATTACCGTCTATGGAAGGTTACTGAGGTGATTGTGCTGTGTACCCTATGGTACAATTATACCACAGCCCCTTGTGCTGAATCCTTGTGATGAGTTGAGAAAAGCTTTCTGCCAAAACGTCCAGAGTACCGTCAAGCCGTGGCCAAAGGAGGTGGCAGGCGAAGAGATTAGAATTCTCATCCCTCCAATCACTAAGTGCATCGAGAACGAAGGCGACGACATCGAGAAATAGTATCTGATGTACGTCCGTGAATATTTCATAAATATATAGCCTTTCCCATTTTTAAACAACTGTCTATTCTTAATTTTGTGGATGGGTCCCGTACATCACTTACTGTCGCTTGAGCCTCCATTTCATAACTGACCGCGCATCGGTGCGTGTAAAAAGCCTTGCGCTGCTAGTATGTTATTACTGGAACTTTGTATAAGTTTGTTGATGAGCAATGAAGAACTCCATTGGTGTTTATCCCACTAATGAAAATACTCCCTGCGCACTGGAAACTTCTAATGATGGATAAACGCGATTGTTCTGCTGTAAGCCCTTCAGCATTTTCTACAATTGACAGTTGTATGTTTTGGGTACGCGGTTGATTTATTGTAGTAATACAACAAATATCTTTCTCCAGTCGTATCGAGATCACTAATATCCTGCTATCCAACGGCAAACAAACCTCTTGTCTCTTTCCCAATGGCGCTAATTTTTTTCAATCATCATTCATCACACGATCTATTCAGTGAATATAGTATGCTTCCAGTAAATGAAAAGAGCGACTTCATTGACTATTGGCAAGAAGAATTCTATTGCAAAGTGTACCACAACTTTACGATGTGTGTACACTTATTCTCACTGATGATCTTCTTCGCTATATTCACGGGACAAATAATTATTACAACAGTAATCTTGACGTAATAGTTAAATACTGTAGCTCACGACATTTCATTGTCAGTTGCACCAACAGGCTTCTAGGCTGTTATGTACGATGGTGTTGCTGTTCGGTACTACACTCATACTCATATATTAAGGATAATTGCAGAATGTGGCAGAACGTGGCACTACACAAAACTGGCCCTAATAGCATAGGCACATAGGGAACACACACGACACAGATCTGCAAGTCCACGGCATTGGTGATAAGTTGAGAAAAGCGTCCCGAAAAACACATGTGCTACAAAATGCCACTGTTTCCTGAGAATGAAGCCCTACATCAATAAGGGATATAATTATCATGCACACGTACACAGGCCGCACAACGGGTTGGCATACTCTGGATCAGGTGGTCGAGCAGCTGCTGGGGTATAGCCTCCCATTCTTGCACCAGTGCCTGCGGAGCGCCTGAAGTGTCCTAGGGGTTTGAAGACGTGCAGCGATACGTCGACCGACAGCATCCCAGACGTAGTCGATGGGGTTTAGGTCTGGAGAACAGGCAGGCCACTCCATTCACCTGGTATCTTCTCTTTCAAGGTACTCCTCCACGATGGCAGCTCGGTGGGGCTGTGTGTTATCATCCATCAGGAGGAAGGTGGGACCCACTGCACCCCGGAAAAGGGGGACATACTGGTCCAAAATGACGTCCCGATACATCTGACCTGTTACAGTTCCTTTGTCAAAGACATGCAGGGGCGTACGTGCACCATCACCCCACACCATCGAACCACGACCTCCATACAGGTCCTTTTCAAGGACATTAAGGGGTTGCTATAGAGTTCCTGGTAAACGCCAGATGAAAACCCGGCGAGAATCATCTTTCAGACTAAACCTGGACACGTTCGTGAACATAACCTGGGACCATTGTTCCAATGACCATTTACTGTATTCTTGACACCTGGCTTTACGTGCTCTCCTGTTACCAGGGGTCAGTGGAATGCACCTTGCAGGTCTCCGGGCGAATAAACCGTGTCTGTTCAGTCGTCTGTAGACTGTGTGTCTGGAAATAACTGTTCCAGTGGCTGCGGTAAGGTCCCAAGCAAGGCTACCGGCAGTACTCCGTGGCCGTCTGCGGGCACTGATGGTGAGATATCGGTCTTCTTGTGGCGTTGTACATTGTGTACGTCTCGTACTGTAGCGCCTGGACACGTTTCCTGTCTGCTGGAATCGTTTCCATAATCTTGAGATCACACTTTGTGGCACACGGAGGGCCCGTGCTACGACCTGCTGTATTTGACCAGCCTCCAGTCGCCCTAGTATTCCCCCCCCCCCTGATAACGTCATCAATATGTGTTCTTTTAGTTATTTTCAACACACCATTGGCACGTCTGAAAACGTCTGCACACTTACTCGCTGCACCGTACTCTGACATGCACCAACACACCTCTGCGTATGTGGACTGCTGCCAGCACCACCGTCAGTTGCACCGCATGGTCACACCCCGAGGTGATTAAAACAGCAAACCTGCCACCAGAGCGTTGTTTCACCAAGTATCAGCATTATCTTTAATTTATGAGCATTAGTGTAGATAGCGTGTTCTGTAAATTATGACACCCAGTTAAAATAGTTCAGCTCAGCCTCTACAAAACATCATTAGTATTGAGAGGTGGCATGAGCCCCCTCTCATATTTCTATCTTACGATTTTCCTCTCTAATTGCATGCAGTGAAAAGTCGCTATTCCTTCACACGCGGACTTCCCACGCAGCGTCTCTCGTCACCTGGGTGGTCCGGTGACAGGCGGGCTCTGCTGATCTGGAAAGGGTTAAGCCGACGGGTGTGAGGAAGTCGAGTGAATGCTTCGCAGACGCCGACATTGTCAAAAGACACGCCCGGAGGGGTCTGAAGTGGCGGCTGGGCTAGAGGTTCCGTTACTTCGCAGAAACTTAGCGAAAACACTTTCTGGCGGGCTACCAGCGAGGCGTGGGAATGACTTGTGTACCCAGGCAGTTGTGGCGGGAAAATTCACGCGCTTTCTGCAAAATAGTAACTGTGATTGGCTTGCTCAGGTCATAGCTCTGTGACGTAGCAAAATCAGCGCAGAAATTGGCGCCAAGAATCTCCATTGGTGGAATGGTAGTACTCCGGCAATGGAGTGGAATTTTCCACCGGTTTTCGAGTTGCTGATTGGAACGTTTAACCACGGCCACTGTCGTGGGGGCGGGAATGTTGTGTGTTCAGCCTGTACGGGTGCTCTTGTGAGTAGTCATCTCTCGCCTTTCGGTGGAAGTAGGTTACAAGACTGAGTGAGCTCTTGCTGCTCGGGTCAGCCTGCCTTCCGTGGGCTGTATAATATACTTTTATTTAATTGTAACTGTTTGACGAAGTTGCTGAAGTTTTGACTTCAATGTAACTTTCCGAGTACAGTTGGCAATTGAGCGTTCTGTGTACAAGAGGCCTATGTTGTCTGTCTTGAGCAGTTTTGGCTAATGTTGACTGTATCGGAGTTACTGGGTGACTTCGCATGTTAAAATCAATCACTGTACCGTCAGTGATTGTGTGGTGAGCTTTCTTCGTCTCCCTCAGAGGCGCATTTGTATTGCGAGGAAGTCTTTAGTCTGGAACAACCAGGCCAGGATAATTTGATTCGGGCTATACTCGCGACATTATCATCACCACGACGGGCCGTCGAAGCAAACAGCCATCGCCTCCGGTACGCCAAATCGTGTTCTTGCAGTTAAGAAGACAGATTGGTAATGTATGTCCGCAGCACCGGCAGACAGGGATTTTCCTAGGTGATAATCAGAGCTCAGCAGAGCGCGCCTGTTCGTCTTTTTCTAACTTTGTTCTGTCTTGGGTAGCAGCAATTAATGTTGGGTTGGCTGTGTGTTCTCTCTTAAGATTTGAGTTGCAAGGAATTGGCTCCACATACCACTTCGTCATAATCCTCACAACTTCACATTCACAGCGTTTGTTTGATTATCCAATTTGAGCCAATTTGATGTATTGTAAATGTTTCATGTGTTTTTGTTCATTATTTTGTGTTTAGTCTTAATAAATCATATTGTTATTTTGGACAGAACTTTCATTCTGTGAATCGGTAGAGCAACCCTATGATTTCTCACTATGTTAATGAAACCTTCGTTTATTTAACTTATTTATCAAATTAAATTATTGCAGGTGCCAAACTCTCTTCTACTCTACTGGCAGGGTCGATTAGAGTCAGTTCGCGTATTTTTTTTATCCTTGTGCAACAGTAAAAGTCGGAGTTAGAATGGGGGGGGGGGGCTTAGAGCATCATTTACATGTGTAGATTCTAGAAGAATTTAGTGTTAAATACACTGCTAGCCCTGGCACCTCGCAGTATGCAGCATATTATCTTGACTGTGGTCCTGTAAACAAAAACGGAACAAACTTAACAGTTAAACGAATATCGTACAACGGTCACAGTTTGTTGTTCACGTGATTGAAGCAACACCTTTGTACGAATCAGTAACTATAGTACCCACCGCAATGGAAATATTGACATGACACAGTGTCCACTGAGGACTGTTTTCCTTGAAGTCGTGACTATATTGATCTCAGTTAACTGCAAAAGACAGCACATGTATAAGTTAAAGGTTCAATGGTACTGTGTCTCAATAAGGCCAGAAGAAAGAGAGTTGGGCAGAAAAAGGTTTTACGCTGGAACACAGTACGCAGCGCTATAAAGGCAGCATTATTATTGAGATAGTTAACTTTTGTTCCCTTTAACGACTGTCATTCTGTTATTTCTTTGTTATGTATGGTCAGTTTCCCTGTACTGTGAACGTTATAAACAAAACGTGAGAAATGAATTTATTACAATAGAATCCTATTCTGAAGCATTAAATTAAAAAAAACTGTAGCATCGGTACAGAAGACACAATAGCAATGTTACGGACTTTTGTATTACATCGACTCAGTGAAACTGAGCTGCGGAACAAAGTCTTTGCACTGTAGAAGGTCTCTGACAACTGCAGCGGGCCGTAAAAAGACCTGGTGTAGTTGCGAGTGAGGAAGAACACATATCTGTGTGAACCTGGTGCAGTGAATGCTTGTGCAGCAGTTCCTTGTAGTTTCTAGAGGCAATGCAAGTTCCAAGGGCCACTGTGTATGCTTCAAGACGAATAAAAGGAATTCTATTGTTTGGCCACAGCAAATATGAGGAATATTCGCTCCTGGAGACGAGACATTACAAGTGTTGCCGCACAGCTACGACTTCGCTCTTGCAGTGTCTAAAATTGTATTACTGAACTACTTCACGCCCTTAGCTTCGTAAAAAGTTGCCAGAGTTTTAAGCGATCTGGACACTAAAATTTTAATGTGAACTTTAATAACAATCTCATAGTTGTCATTACTGCAAGTCATTATTATCTGAACATGATCCACGTCCCATTCTCGTATGTTTTGAGAGTCACATTAAGAATAAAAATTTGATTATGTTGAGGACAATATACTTTCCAGAAACTGAAACCAAATTTTTGTTGAGTTGAAAGTTCATATTGTTACTTATTAGATAAAATCATATTTAACGTTTGACCTACAACAATGATTACTTTCAAAGTTAATATGTAAAAAAACTGTTGAGCCATGGAACCTGACAGATCGTTGTAAATTTTACTTCCCGCTTAACTACACTAATTAATTTGATGTGCATTTGGTAAGTTTATATACTCACAAGCTGACAAATCCGGCATTGTCCGGTTATTCACTTTGCCAATATTCTATTAGAAAACAAAAAACAAAAAAAAGTTTTTGTTGAGTAATAACGAAAAAATTTCGTTTAAATGTATTCGTGAAAACGCATTTGAAGGTATGAAACAGTCTTACAAAGAAATATACATAATGTACGGATGTATAAGTACAGTTGCTTTGGGTGTCTACAACTGTTTTCTAAACACCTTTATGGCAACGCTTCTTCATAGCTCTATAGGCAGATACTGTTTTCACGACAGCCGTTGGTGCTTTGCAGTTGGAAGTTGTCAAAAGTGCTGCCAGGTGTCAGGAATTTCTTTTCTGTGGAAGAATCGGCATTTTTCACACATCTCAGTGTTCATGGCGCATGTCTCTTGAACAATGTGTCGTACAATAATATATTTATGTAGATACGTCCAGCGGCATACTGTCTTTAAAAAAACGTTTTGATTAGAGTCAGTGGCAAAGACTTAATAAATTTAAACGTCATCCATGATGCGGCAGTTCTTTTACGCAAGTTATTGTTTAGGACGTCGTATCTCCTGAACTACATTAGGTGTTTCATACCCCCACAGAGATTGTTGTCTGACAACAAGGGACATGTGTAGCAAGTTTGGTTCAAATCGGTCCACTGGTTTAGGACGAGATGTGGAGCATACACACATAAATACATCTTTATATGGATATGGTGTCTGTTACTTCGGACAGTAGGTGCACGTTATCGTGATTGGTTATGGCGTATACCGAACGAATGTGAAAGTTACAAAGGAAGGGGAAATGTTTTTATTAAATTAGTCGCATTTAGGTGGATCCCATGGAGTGTGGTCTCTGGGATACGGAAAAAAATCGAACATGTGCATTTGATTTAAGTGCAAGACAAAGAAATGACACTACATTACCCTTTTGCAGTGCTTATTCTAATTGTAAATTATTTTAAAACAATAAATTTAAGAGTTTCTATGAAGATACTCTTTTCAATGTAGTACAAGCAGCTGCCAAAAAGATATTTCATTAACAACTTGTGAAAACATTGCTGGAAATTAACAATAATCTGATAGATAATTAAAATACTCTTCAGTCTTTATTGCACGAGTTAATAAAAAACATAAATCACGCGTCAAAATAATAACCGGTTTCGATTGTATCAGAAATCATCTTCAGATCATGTCTAATCAGGTGAGCGGGGACGACGGGGCAACACAGGTAAGGCCGGCTTCTGGCTGGCCGAGCGGTTCTAGGCGCTTCAGTCTGGAACCGCGCGACCGCAACGGGCGCAGGTTCGAATCCTGCCTCGGGCATGGATGTGTGTGATGTCCTTAGGCTAGGTAGGTTTAAGTAGTTCTTAGTTCTAGGGGACTGATGACCTGAGATGTTAAGTCCCATAGTGCTCAGAGCCATTTGAACCATTTGAACACAGGTAAGTGTCTGGGAACACCACTGGTCGTCTCACCTTACCTCCTGATGAGACGTGCTCTAAAGACGATTTTTGATAAAATCGAAACTGATTATCATTTTGACGTGTGATTTTTATTTTTATTTTTATTAACTCTGCAGCTCCTAATGAAACATGGTCTTAAAATTGTTTTCGATAAAATTGAATCGTTGCAACCAAAACTGATTAGCATTTTAATTATAAATTTCATTAATTCACCACATCATATACGTGACATTTAATGTACTCTGCTTGATTGTTAAATGCATCTGTATCCACATATTTAACTCTTTTCTGTACGATACGGATGTTAACTGCTTCATGTCTTGTTGTTGTTAGATTCATGCTTTTCTCTATTTATTTATTTATTTATTTTTTTTGTGAGAAGGGGAAGGTTGGTAAAGACAAAGAACATTAATAAGTACAGTCATTTATATTAGGCAAAGGGCAGGAGAGAGTGGTATAGATTCAACTGGAACAACGTCATATATAGAAATACCACATAGCTGTACCGTAGTTGGTTTCTTTATAGTTATATAAAGCTGTCAGTATGCTCAAAATGGTTCAAATGTCTCTAAGCAATATGGAACTTAATATCTAAGGTCATCAGTCCCCTGGACTTAGAACTACCTAAACCTAACTAACCTAAGGACATCACACACATCCATGCCCGAGGCAGGATTCGAACCTGCGACCGTAGTAGTCGCGCGGTTCCGGACTGAGCGCCTGAACCGCTAGACCACCGCGGCCGGCAAAATTTGAGGGCGCAAGATCAGCTGAATAAGGTGGGTGCGGAATAACTTCGCAGCGCAACTCCTGTATAGAGTATTTTTGTCAATCTTGCAGAATTCAGACGGGTGTTACCGTGGAGTAGGATTACTTCACGCAATCTTCCTGGCCGTTGTTCTCGGACTGCGCCTGCAAGACGCCTCAGTTGTTGACAATAAATCTCAGCAGTGATGGCTACATCTCGGGGCAAACACCTTCGTAGTACATCACACCGTCTCTGTTCCACCGGATGCATAATATTACCTTTTGTGGACGCGCTCTGGACGTTGTACGGGCAGCTGCCGCTTTGATTGGGCTCAACCATTCCTTTCTTTTCCTTATGGCAGCATGAAAATGACTCTGCTTGATTGTTGACTGCATCTGTATCCACATATTTAACTCTTTTCTGTACGATACGGATGTTAACTGCTTCACGTCTTGTTGTTGTTAGATTCATGACTTTCTCTATTAACGACAGAGGAAAGGGATGGTCGGTGTTGTTCACGAGCCAGTTGATGACGAGCAAGCAGAGATGCACATATGGCATGTTGGATTAGAGCAGGGCTTAACAACTGGCCGGTTTTGCGCGAGAGTACTCGCGTCTGCTCAGGCACTTGCTCGCGAGCAGGTGCGAGGTCGCGGAGTAGGAAGGGAAGGGAGGGGAGGGAGGGGAAATGCGCGCGCACGTTTGAACAGGGCCGCAGCGTGCCTGTTGAATTCGCGCCGACTGTGTAACGTTTAAAGTACTACGATCAGCTCTTAACAGTCACTTCGCTGGTTAAGAATCATGTGAAGTCACCGTTGTGTAACCCTAACCATGCTTTCGCAGTTCAACCCCCATTAGGAGGAATTGCATCTGTTGACAGAAAAAGATGGTGTTGCAAAATGTTTAGTATGTCACAAAACGCTGAATTCTTTTACGAAATTTAATTTGCAGCGACATTATATGTCGTACCACGCGAAAGACTACGGACGTGGAAAATGTGATTGACCAGATCGTGCACAGGAAGTTATTAAACTTAAAAGGAAGCTATCCGAAGAAGATCTGGACGACGAAGAAAAATCAACTGAGGCAGCTCTCAGAGTGGGTTACAAAATTGCTTTGCTTTTAGCAAAATTCCTGCGCCCCTTAACTGATGGCGATTTAATAAAGGAATGTTTGGTAGTTGCAGTGGAACATTTGTGTCCATCTCAAGTTGAACAGTTTCGTATTGTGCCATTATCTAACATGACCATTATGCGTCGCATACAGAACATGGCAGACGACGTCCAGAGCCAGCTTGCAAATATCTGTAAAGATTTTATGGCGTATTCTCTAGCTCTGGACGAAAGTGTTGATATCACTGGAACAGCGCAGCTTGCCATATTTATTAGAGGTGTTAATAGAGATCTTCAGGTGAGGGAGGAGCTCCTCGATGTAGTAGCCATGAAGAACACTACAACCGGAGGTGATATTTTAAGTAGTGTTGAAGAAAGTGTTGAAAATATATGATGGTCGTGGAATTCTTTAGTTTCAGTGTCTACAGATGGTAGAGGCATACACTAAGCTAATAAAATTATGTGGCACGTGTACATTCTCCTTTATTTGTTTCATTTGTCGCAGTAATAATTCGTGAGTGATATCCCTGCAGGTGGCCGCGGATTTACATCGACTGGCGGCAGCTGTTGTGTACCCCACGTGACTCTCCCCACTCTCCGCTCTGGTCCGGTAGTGGGGGTAGCGTGCTCGTGCTGCTCCGTGCTCGCGCCTTGCTGCTCACAGCTTGCTCCGCGAGCACGTATGTTGTGAAGCCCTGGATTAGAGCATACACCTGTTTTTTGAACTTGCCTCATTGCATATTGCATGCAAATGTTGCACGAGGATGGAATGGTCACAGTTTCTCTCATTTGCCAGTTCTCGAGTACAATGACGTGTATCATAGTGGACTGACGCGTTTAAACAATCTTCACCAAATCCGTAAGGTCTTCCTGAACATGGAGAGTCAGTAATGTCGAAAAGATCCTCCGAACGAGAAAACCATTTTCTTGTCCTGCTCTGTTGAGTAGTGTTATCCTCTTTCACGGCGAAAATGTCTTTGGCTGCCTCTCCTGCTATCGCCCATCTATTGATCTCAGACAGAAGAATATGTCAAAACATTCCGATTTCTCGACTTGGCGCTCCATTTCCTAGCTTCCACAGTTCCACTCAATATCTCGAAATAATGAAATCACAATATGTAAGCTCAGACAGCAACAATGATAACAAATAAGGAATGAAAATCCATAAATAAACTCATTGTAACCAGAATATAAATAAGCAAAACAAAAATCTTACGAGCTCATCCACCAATCTAATATACAGGGTGAAGCAAAATTCGAGCACTCGGACTTCGCAGCGCGACTCCTCACATGCCAGCGATAAAAAGAAATGTCTGTCACAAAATTTCGTCCGACGAGTACATCCGGCAGAAAAAGGACGTTAAAGAGTGGCAGTCTGGCAACACTGTTAACCACATGTATAGTAACTTGCTCTGTCAACACGTTGTAGTTGTGCTGTACAGTTGGTGCATTGTAGTTCAGCGTGTTCGGTCAGAGCGTTAGCTACCCTCTGCAACAAAAAACTGAGTGAATAGATCAATGGAGAACCTAAATGGGTGGCATCCGACGTCCGCCCCGAACAAATTCAACGAACTAAATGAGATCAACAAAAAAATAGTACAGTGGATAGAGTTTTGGGTTAGCATGCAGGAGGTCGAGGGTTCGAGCCTGGGTTCAAGCATATGTTTCTTATTTGGTAAATGTACTCCAAGTGATACGGTATCTGACATCTTAAGCGTCAACAGCTATTGCAGCAGGTCCTCTGGAAAACATTTGCACTTACATACGACAATCGTAGAAATGGAACAGTGGTCAGTTTTGAAAGATATGCTTTCCACGTCATGGACTCGAATTTATTCGAACCACTTCCTCTACTAGAAGCGAAACCTGTTTTCTTTGTACCCTCCTCTAATGGTCACATAGATTAGTACCAACTATTATTCTTGCCTCGTTCAGGTCCATTGTATTTCGTTAGGGCCTTACGTTACCAGTAGGACTAGCAACGTACTTTGCAAATGATGTCCAGACATGGTTACTATTTGTATGTGTTATCACCATGGTCCCATTAATTGTTCCAAATGTCTATTTCTTATTTGTCCAACCACGTATTTGTGTGTTCAGCATTACTAAATGTTGTAAATTTAGGGTACATGTGACATAAGAAACGGTGTACATTAACTATTTGTCAGACTGAAATTAGCAAATAAAAAAAATGCACCCCAACCAAGGATAGTACCCTCGACCTCTTGCATGGTAACCCAAAACACTATCCACTGAGCCAACTGTGCAGGAGGATTAAAATTTCCTGTCAAATGTAGTTACCATACGTGTTGTTACAGTGTTGCCATATTGCCACTCTTTGACGTCCTTTTTCTGCCAAATATACTCGCCAGACGAAATTTTGGGACAGGCATTTTTTTATCGCTGGCATGTGAGGAGTCGCCCTGCGAAGCGCGAGTGCGCGAATTTCACTTCACCCTGTATAATATGGCTGCCAGACAAGGTGCTCAGAAGTCATTTGAGACAGACAGCAGATACATTCAGAATACGGCTCGCGACAGTACCACAAGGTGCGCTCGCAATCTTCCTCACAGATTACATCCTGTGCACAAGAGCTTTCCCAATTCCAAGTCACACAACATAACGGGTGGGCGAGTGAATTTAAAAGTCGTCGGAAAAGTAAACAGCTGGAAGATTTCAGTTAACTGAAAGTGATTTGCAACTAAATGGAAACTGAGACAAAAAAAAAAAAAAAACACCACCAACATGTTAGCATTGGGCAAATACCGACAGAAACGATGACATGGCTCTGCTATGTCGTGGGCCTCATTTAAGAAAAGTCGTCCAACCTCTCCGCAGCTTTTGAGTGCGCCCGTAACGTGTAGAACGACACGTTTAACACGATTCGAGGACAGCCACACCCTGCTTAATGCATCGCGTCGGATGAATTACGAACGCCTCGGAGTCAGGTCTATAATTAGAACGTTTTCGTATGCCGAGAAAGCTTAATTGTAGGGAAAATTGCGGTATCATGTTAACGTAAACATTCTCAATGCGCCTGTGGGGAAAACAAGACCGTACATTTTCTATTTGTGAAATAACTTTGTAACAGACGACATGGTTACGGAAAATTTGCGACGACTCCGTTCGTGTCTACCGGTTACCGAGTAATCGTGAATCACCCAACGGTCTCTTGGACTACACTGACCTCTAGGACAGAATTCTCCCGTAAAGTTTGCAAAGCCATGTAAACCGCAAATCAAGTGCTCCAGGTTGATCGGTGATATTTCTGTATTTGAGATACAATTAAGTCTTTACACAGGCTGCGGGTAATATGAAATTTACTCGGTCGGAAACACCCACGAGATGCGATCTTTGAAGTGCTGATGTGAATTGAAAGACGGCTGGTTTTAATCAAGTTCTCATCAGTTTCATGGTTTCCATCTTCACGATTTGTCTCAATCTTCTTAGGTCTTCCTAGATGCCTCCTTTATTAGGGTTCTTTGTTATCTAATGCTGATTTGAGAAGTCGTATGTTGCCTATTCTCTCTAAGTGCTTTGAAGTATTTATAAACTCATTTGATTGTACTTCTGCTTACTGCCGCACTGATCCGTATTGTTATGTAGTACACTACTAAACAGCTTTTTTTATTAGTGTCTCCATGTTTGAAGAGCACTGCTGCTCCCCAACCGAATTCATGAACAACCGTTGTAGTTGCTAAACATTCTTTATTTTAGTTTAACCGGATCAGGTTTTATATTGCAGCCATTTTGTAGCGGAATCTAAAACTGACGTTGTAAATGCACTCAAACCGGGTGTGAACTACGTTCCCTCAAAGGAATTGAAGAGTCAAGACTTCCAACACGGAACGCAACTTCACAAACTATAAAAACATATGTTTTGACAGAGCACAGAGAAACTGTGCGATTGTGAAACTCTTGCGTTCATTTGTTGCACTTACATGACAAACTATTATGTTTTTATCATTTCCTTGGGAGTGATCACATTCACATTCATACCATCACCTATATCGAGCAAGGAAGCATATCTTACTCACTTACCAGTGTACAGATTAGATGAGTCGATAAGAGATTCCTATCATATGACACACGTACTGTCAGTAATGGCATGTATAACACACCCGACGTGTTTACTGGTCGACTATTCGGTTGACTTGTCATCACACGTTGACGGTTCCCATTCGAAATCCGCTTCCTTTTGGCTGCTAATAGAGTAGTTGTGCAGAATCAACTCTCATTATATCCGCAGCTCGTCGTCTTGCGATAGCGTTCTCGCTTTCCGCGCACGGGGTCCCGGGTTTGATTCCCGGCGGGGTCAGGGACTTTCCCTGCCTCGAGATGACTGGGTATTGTGTGTCCTTCATCATTACTTCATCATTATTGACTCGCAAGTCGCCGAAGTGGCGTCAATTGGAAAGGACTTGCAGTACAGTGGCCGAACTCCCCCGGCCAACAATGCCATACGATCAACATTTTTTCAACTTTCATTATAGGTCCGTACCTTATACCTCGCTGTTACTCTACGACACTGACACAAATTTGAATAAAGCGAACGGCTGTCCAATGGGCTCGCTTATCGCTTACCACAAAATATGAGGGGGGGGGGTTGCGATTGAGAGTTCCCCTCTTGTAAGGAAAGTAAGTTTCCTGAATCTATGGCACCCCGTTATTAATTCCTTCCCGTAAAGGCACTTCGTAGCTGCCTTCAGATGTTAGTGAACATATTCTTAATCTTGCAAGTATTCCACGTTGCGCCCATGAAGGGCCAACGTCAGCAACAGTTCCTTGGGTTCTAACTTTTGCCGTTCACATTAGAAGATGTAACTTGAAATTTGACCCTTGACCTGGACGCAACGTCCACTGCAACTATTTTATAATTTCCTTAAAACATAACAACTGCCTTTAGCTTCTGTCAGTTTTTCCATTCTGTAAGTAATTCGTGTAAATACGAGGGACATTCAATAAGTACTGCAACACATTTTCTTCTGCAAATTTCGATTGAAAACTTGCGGAATTTGTTGTGAGACATCGTGCAATATTCCCGTTTCAGCCCCTATGATTTCTTGAATTTTAGATGGGTGGAGGCGCTATAGTCTACGTAGCCTTCAGAATGTAACAGAAGTGCGTTCCAAGTAGAGAGTTGTCATTCAGTTTCTTTTGGCGGAAAACCAGAGCATCGCAGCTATTCTCAGTTCTCAGGCGCTTGCAGAATGTCTACAGAGACCTGTCAGTGAACAAAAGAACGGTGGGCCGTTGGGCGAGGTGTCTGTCATGATCGCAACAATCTCGCACAAACCTGTCCGAGCCCCCGTGTTCCAGTCGGTGGCCCACAGCAGTGACTCCTGCAATGTTGGTACGACTTCAGAGTTTTCGTCACCACAAAATGCAAACGAAATTCTTCTTCTCCATGACAGCGGAAGGCCACACACAAGTATCTGCAACCGATTGGAACTCACGAAACTTCATTGACATTTTCTTCCTTATCCACCAAACAATCCGGATCTTCCACCTTCCACCTTCCGACTTCCATCTGTTTGGCCCAATGAAAGATACACTCCACAGGGACCAGTATGTGGATGATTGGGAGATACTGATGCAGCAGACGTTGGTTCCGACGGTACCGTGCGGGCATATTGACCCTCCCAGTACGGTGGTGTAAGGCCGTCGCATTCAACGCAGACTGTTTTGAAAAATAGGGTTTGGCAGCCAAATGATTGGGGAATAATGTAGTGCATTGGAATCCTGAACAGAATCAACCTGCTTTCAGAAAAAAGTGTTGCGTTACTTACTGAACACCCCTCCTATTTTTCAACTGTCAGTCATTAAACATGTCCGCACCTGTCGTCTTTAGATCTGGAATTATTACATTATTCTCGTATATCTTACGCACCATGTGGAATAGTTTTGTCATGGATGGCTCTCCCAAGGATATCAATTATTCTGAAGGAATTTCCTCTGTCCGAGAGGAATAATTTGTATTAAATACTCCTTTTCATTTCTTCTTAGACACAATTACAAACCGTGTTTTAATAGCGACCGTTTTCAGCCATACAGTGGCCATCTTCAAACCCCGTATGTCACTTAACATTTATGAGTGGCCAGTTTAAAGCGAAATCGGTAATTATTAAAAGCATTTTCTATGATTCGCTTTAAAACATTGAACAGTTTGGTGCAAGACGGGGGACAATTCAAAAATTCACGAAAAACTGTTTATCGCGCATATTTGTGCAGTAAAATTGCTTGGTTCAAAATGGTTCTGAGCACTATGGGACTTAACTTCTGAGGTCATCAGTCCCCTAGGACTTAGAACTACTTAAACCTAACTAACCTAAGGACATCACACGCATCCATGGCCGAGGTAGGATTCTAACCTGCGACCGTAGCGGTCGCGCGGTTCCAGACTGTAGCGCCTAGAGCCGCTCGGCTACTCCATCCCGCAAAATTTCTTGCATCTTTGATGCAATTGCAAGGTAGATCCGCTGGAAACTGACGATAATACATGTGATTAAAGCTTTAATCCCTCTTGCATTTGAGGTAATACAGAGGTACTTCCAGGATGTACCTCTCTCTTGTCCTAAGGTGGTTGAGCAATCACTCGGTAGGGAGAAGCACATTCCGATTCTTGCGCATGTTCCTTTGCTTTCTCCAGCTGTTAATTGAAGAAACGGCGGACGAGAGTAATGAGAGTGAACCTTGTGCAGATTCCGACAGCGAATTTAATCCCAATAATGGTACAGGAAGTGAATCTTCAGGGAAAAATATGTCAGTCATCAAAGCGGTCGAAAGCAATTTAGAAATCCAATGAAGTGAGAAAGGAATCTGAGGAAATTGAAACGTGCTAAGGGTGAAGAATATGCTGGTGTTACTGGAAACGTTTTACCAATCAGGAAGCCTACTAAAGACTGCGAACGCAAAGATAACTGCTTGTCGATACATACAGACGATGAGAAAAGTTATATCTTTACTTATTTCTGTGTAATAGAAAATCAAGAGCACCAAAATATGTATTTGACTGATTTAATATCGGTACATACCGTCGTGTGACGCAGGTCAACAACAGGGACAAGGACTTGTCGACCTTGCAGTTTCGAGTTAAGGTACGTTTTGGAAGGAAACACATTCCGAAATGTATGTCTCTTCACATGTTGGTCTCTTCACATGTTGCTATGTAGAGCAGTGGAGTTTCATACTATAATGGTTTTTTTATTTTAGAATGGAACCAAAGGAATTTAAGCTATGCAAGACGGGATTCAGTCTAATACTGTATATGGGATCAGTAAAAAGAGCGCACTGCAATTTACATAGCAGCAATCATTATACCTACGCAGGACAAAATAGGAAAACATGAAATCATGCCCAGTGGCATTCCAGAAACCATTATCTAACAGATAGACTGTCATATTAACACTTTTCCATTACGTTCATCCCACTACTGCAGAAAGAGTTAAATGTGAACAAGATGTGTGACATACACTCGAGACCAGGATATTTAGAAGGTAGAGGGTAAAACTTATAAACCTATTGTCTCGTATCATTTCTACTAAAGACACTTTTAATAAAACTTTAATTATGCGTTTGGGAGTTCTCGAACGGACATCTGCAGAACCTGTGACACAATAGCAAATCGAATGAAAAGTACTATCTCTGAGGAAGAAAAGAAGAAACTTGAAACTGAGAAAGAGTTGCATCATAGAAAAGTTGAATGTTTCTACAATGAACAGAGAGATAAATGTGCAGAGGCACGGGTGGAGGCTTCTGTTGAAACACTGTGTATTGACCACCAGCAGAACACACTACTGCCCAAGGATCGTCTACTGATACATTTTACAGTCGTCAGCTTTGAGTGTATAACTTCTGCATCTATGGAGCCAAGAATAAGACAACACACTTTTATATGTATAATGAATCGACTGGAAAGAAAAGTGCAACTGAGGTAGTCACCTTTATGCTCACTACCTTGAGAATATTCTGAGTAGAGATGTTAAACATCTAGGCCTATACATATTCTCAGCCACCTCGTCACTAGTTCAGTTTCCATTTACGTACGGTAATATTGGCAGACTGGAAATCATTACCCCCACCCCCGGGTTCCAGGACCAGATCTTAGTTATATGCTCTGCGACTGGTATTTCGGTCTAATAGAGAAGAACACGCGCAGAACAGCGAGTATTTTTCTGCCACAGGAAGATGAGAAAATAGTGAAAAAGACGTCACAATAGAGGTTCCATGTAATCAGCTTGAACACTACTATGTTAAGAGACTATGGGAGTCATCTTCCTAAAAACCTTTAGAAGTGATATCAAAGACAGACGTCTAGTGTCTGTTTATCGAGTGTTTCGTTACATTCGCAATAGTGATGTGGTAAAATGTAATGTATCTGCAAGTACGCCTATCTTCTGCAAGTTCAGGCTGCTGAAGCAATCTCAGAATATTACCCTCACTGCTCCATGTGAATACCAAAGAAAGCTGCCATTAGAACTTGCAAAACCAAAAAGACGCGATGGTATTGGCGTAGCAGTATGTACCACGTCATGGCATGTGGCACTACAAAGCACTGAAGTGTACCTTACGTCAGTGATGTGAAGACTTTACTAACTTTCTTACAGGAGACGAAGACAACGCTTACATATTGAACATTCCACTTTCTATGGTGGCTATTTTCGTTTTATTTTGTTTGTATGTTTGGATTCAAAGAGTAAAAGTCTTTGTTATACATTCGCTTTGATATCTTTCACATTGATGATTAAAATAAGGAGACATTCTCAAATATTTTAACGTATTTTTAATATTTTGGTGCAAGACAGATGTATCTCCATTTTAAATTTGTGTTAATATAAATAATACTAATCAGCTTGAACCTTCAAATTGTACCCACGCATGGCCTTCTTAAAACAGGTGCTTCGAGACTACATCTCTTTGAACTAGTCAAACTGTTTGAAATACGTTAGTCAGTTTTATGTCTCTCATGAAGAAAATGCTGAAATGGAGTTACTCCCCTCTTGCACCAGACCCTTCAGTTACAAGAATGTGGTTTTGGTCTTATGTTTAAGCAGTGCGAAAACACGACTCCGTATAAGTTACACAATATGTTTTTGTATGCGTTTTCGTAGTCAAACGAAGAATGTGAGACCGGCCGAGATGGCCAAGCGGTTCTAGGCGCTACAATCTGGAACCGGGCGACCGCTAGGTCGCAGGTTCGGATCCTGCCTCGAGCATGGATGTGTGTGATGTCTTTGGCTTAAGTAGTTCGAAGTTCTAGGGGACTGATGACCTCAGAAGTTAAGTCCCATAGTGCTCAGAGCCATTTGAACCATTTGAAGAATGGGAAATGGACACATGGGGCATCAAATTGACCAGCGTGAGGTCCAACCTTACGAAAAGATACTTAATTGCTTGAAAGTAATAAGGGTAATTAAGAATTACCTAATAACAGATTTGAGAGAAAATTGAAATATTTCACGAATAGCTGCTACTAGCTATGTACGAGGCTTATTCGGAAAGTAAGGAGCGATCGGTTGCGAAATGGAAACCACAGTGAAATCCGATGAAGTTTTGCACAGATGTGTTGGGCAGTGTCTCTAGTATTCCAGTCGATCGCGTTACGTCGTTCTTTTTAGTTCTGAGCACACAGGGAGCACATAAATATACCTAGAACAATAGTGTCTACCACCAAGTACGAGGGCGTGGTGAGAAATTTTGCCTGAAGCTATGCAGGCAACATTACATAACTGTCGTGCGTTTTATTCTTCAAGACAATTCTCAGCCGCATTCTGCAGGGTCAATGAAGATGCTCCTGCATAGTTTTCAATTGGAAATGTTTGATTACCCGTAATACAGCCCGTAATTGTCTCCCACTGAAATTCATCTCTGCTCAAATGATCCGCTGGCTATGAAGACAAGATTCTGGCACAGACAACGAGCTGTAGGCCAGCGTAGAGAATTGGCGGAAAGCACTGGCGGCTCCCTTCTATAACGAGGGTATTGGATAGTTGGTGCAACGCTACGACAAACGTCTAAGTCGTATCGGCAACTCTGGACATAAGTAGCTGGAAGTTGTAGCTAACTGTTGCAAATAAAACAGTTTTGATTTTCACTGTGGTTTCCATTTCGCGACCTATCGTTCCTTACCTTCCGAATAGCCTTCGTAAATAAGTGTCAAAATGTTCATCTCTTCAAGGCCTAGGTATTTTACGCGTGAAAGATTAATTAGTAAGATATTAAATTATCGAGCAGCTTTCCTTTAAGTCAAGTACTAAATTTTGGATATTTCAAGATCGTACTAACACGCTGGAAAAGCAAATGAGTTGTCAATAAGAATATGCTCTCCGAACAAAACTTGAAAATTAAAAAAAATGTAAAAAATCTGTCGGAAACTTTGAAAAATGATTTGTGTAAAAGTTAAGTAGTAAAATAGAGTAGAGAAACAATTGCCGCGTCTTTGTATGATGATCGGAATCGTGTACAGCAAATGCGGTGCGTCAAATGTTCCTCTGTTTCTTTTCTTACTTTTAGACAAATAATTTCCCGAAGTATGTGACCAAAATTGTTGTAGTTTTTTTTGTTTTACAAAAACCTTATATTAAAGATTAGACACAGCGAAAATTACTGAACCATACGCCCAGTTCATGAGGAGTTCCCAGCTGTGTTCACTTACTCTCGACGTTGACCATTGCTCATCAGTTTCCATAGTTGCCTTCGTTAATGTTGTCAAGAATTGGGAAAGCACATAGCGAGATATCTGCTACGTAGGGTACATGATTTTATTAAAACATTACTCGACCGTTACCGGACGTCGTCATCCATCGCCTGTTGACAAATTTCAAAACCGACGCACTTTTCTCAAGTCTCTTGAAATCTGCAAGAATCGAAGTGAAGGACGCTGTATGTGAGTTTCTCATCCATAAGGTGCAAATTTATTTAAATTTAAATGTTACGTCTGAGAGACACTCAAACGTCTGTCTACAGGCTGCATGCATTGCCCCTTTTTCGAATTTCTGGAGATTAGAATAATGATATCAAGGTAGTGGATGGATAGAATGTTGGTTTGCTTAGTATCTTAAGGAAGAGTTGAACTGTTAGGAGTTTTAACTGCGTGTAAATGTTCGAGCGTTAAGATTTACGTAAGGTACGTTTAGAGTATCATGTTATAGTCTTCAGCCTGAAGACTGCTTTGATACAGATTAGCCGCTAGTCTTTCCTGTGGAACTGTCTTCATCTGTACATAAGTAATGAAACATCCACTTTATTCATCTTACTGCATTTGAGCATTGGTCTCCCTCAACAGTGTTTACCCCTCAGACTGCCCTCCAATACAAATTTAACTATCCCTCGATGTTTCAGAATTTTTCTAATTAAGCTTTTATTTTATTCAAGATGCGCCAAAGAGCTATTTTCTCCCCGACTCAAATCAGTACCTCCGCATTACCCGAAGCATACATCTAATCTTCAGCATTCTCTTGTGACACCATGTTTCAGAATCTTCTATTTTCTTGTTATCTGTGATGTTTATTATCCAGTGCTTTACTTCTCGTAATGCTACTCCAGATAAATACTTTCAGAAAACACTCTGAACACTTTAATTTACATATCATTTAAGCTTTCTTCAAAATTGAGTAATATGTTATCCTGACACTGCCAGACAAGAATTATATCCTCTTTACTTCTGCATCGTCGGTTATTTTGCTTTTAAAGTAGCAAAACTTGTCTACCATTAATTCATTTTCATTGCATAATCTATTTTTGTTGGCATTTGGTTGGATTGCATTCGCCTTGTTTTGCTTTCATTAATGTTCATAACCTATTTTCAAAACAGGTTTATTCCATTCAGATGATATTCCACATCTTATTGCCTATTCTGACAGAATTAGAATATTATCGCAGACCGACACCGAAATACCAAAAATTTTCATTATCAGACTCAATTAGACAAAGATTACGATGCCATAATTAGAGCGGAATTTGGAACTTGTTTATGAGAAAACTCGCCGCTGTGCTCAGAACCAGGGAGGCGCAACTAAACGTAGTTTAAATAGTAAGACTAGACTGCAGAAGGTTTCGAAATACCAAAAGCTTCACATTGCCTTTAGGGAAATAGATGAACTTTCGATGAATAACATTCCTGCCTTACTGTATTTTTAACGAACTGCAAATACTGTGCCCGCATCTCGTGGTCGTGCGGTAGCGTTCTCGCTTCCCACGCCCGGGTTCCCGGGTTCGATTCCCGGCGGGGTTAGGGATTTTCTCTGCCTCGTGATGGCTGGGTGTTGTGTGATGTCCTTAGATTAATTAGGTTTAAGTAGTTCTAAGTTCTAGGGGACTGATGACCATAGATGTTAAGTCCCATAGTGCTCAGAGCCATTTGAACCATTTGCTAAGACTGTGCCCGCTAGATTAGTATCAGACCCAAAATATAAATAACAGGTGGAGAAATATCTAATCTCGTCATTGAATAGTATGTGGTGTGAAACCACTTTTAATTCATAAACGTAGGATCATTCATTTAGCAGTATATTTTCTTTTGTTAAGTTTAGAAGTCTATTTCGTGAACTTGTTAATTAAACACGAAATAATGGCAAAACCAGGTTTGAGGCGCTACCTGAAAGAGATGAATTATATTTTACGCCTTTAGTGAATTTAATAGTTCTCCCTTCACTTTCTCATCTTCTGTGCTATCGACTCGACGAGCGCCGGCCGAAGTGGCCGAGCGGTTAAAGGCGCTACAGTCTGGAACCGCACGACCGCTACGGTCGCAGGTTCGAATCCTGCCTCGGGCATGGATGTGTGTGATGTCCTTAGGTTAGTTAGGTTTAAGTAGTTCTAAGTTCTAGGGGACTTATGACCACAGCAGTTGAGTCCCATGGTGCTCAGAGCCATTTGAACCATTTTTGACTCGACGAGCGTCTGTCCGTTTAAAATATATATTTTATGAGAATCGAAAAATTACGTTTGCTGCTTCTACTTCGGATTTGAAGCTTTTGTTTTCTATATCTGTTTCAGAACGAAACCTCCAAATTACGTATAGAAAATAAGGAAAACGAAGGTGGAACACACCGACGCCGCCATTTGCGTTGGTGCCAAGAGTGGTCCAACGTGAAGAGGGTCACGTGCTCTTCTCGGATGAGAGCAGACTCAGTCTGAATAGCTATTCTGGTCGTGTCCTCATATAGCGAGAGGTGGAAACATGAAATGCATCCAGGAACATCGTGTAACGTGATCGTTTTGCAGCTCCAAATGTTGTGGTGTTCGGAGGCATAATGTCGCGTGGCTGTACTACCTCCAGATCATTGAACACAATATTCCTGCCAGTCAACTACATTGTTATGCTGTACTACTCTCCCAGTGCATCTTTTCGGGGGTGCGTTCGAACCTTGCATTACTTTCATGGATAACAATGCACGACCGCATCGAACAGCACAGGTGGAGATGTTTTTGGTACAAGAGGATATTCGGCGAATGGAATGTATAAGGTTTCTAGCTTATTTTTAGCTTTTTGTTTTACATTCACTGAATTTGGGGAGGCCCCTTGCGGGGCAAGTACGGCCGCCTTGGTGCAGGTCTTCTTACATTCGAAGCCACATTGGATGACCTGCGATCCGGATGGGGATGAAATGATGATGAAGACAACACAATACCCAGTCCCTGAGCGGAGAAAATCCCCGACCCGACGGGAACCGAACCCGGGCCCGTGGGATGGCAATCCGTCACGCTGAACAGTCAGCTATCGGGGCGGACACTGAATTTGATGAGAGCTCTATATTTTCATGCGACGTGTCATACTTCATATTTGTACACTGGACATTTTTCGAACAGTAGTCTTCAATAGTCGATATATTACACCACAGAGGTTCTGAGTACATGCAATGTGATCCTTGGTTGGCAGTAACATTGTTGTTGTAGCATTCTGTGAGAAGTAAGTGGACGAGTTGGGTGTTGGTCAGGCTACCGAGCGGTCCGGGCATTACTGACGGAGCACACATATGAAGATGACGAGGATTCTTAATTTTGGAAATATGATTCGGTAAAGATTGATTTGAAAACTATAAAGACTTTCAAGTAGGTTGTTGCTGCACTGCTTGCTTGTGCCTATTTATGATGTATTTGGAAAACGTAATGTTGTAGTGGGACTTTTTCATTGGTTGAGGTTAGTTAGTTTTCATTGTTCAGACGCGAATAAGGAAACTTACTTGTTCACATGGCTCGCGTTCAGAAGTTATTTATATACCGCTCCATCACCATTACACTAATTCATTTCGTGGCACAGTCATACGTTTAAGATATAAAGGTGACTGTAATGATTCAATTACAATATAGTTCTTGAATGGTAGTTTCTTTATAATCATGCAGTAAATGCACTATCCTCCACCGTCGCCTGGTGAATTTCATTTTATGATTGTATGTGTCGCCGCATTGCACTGAGAGTATCGCAATTGCTTAAAAGTGAAGCGTCATCTGCTTAGCCTAGTAGCAAGTCCTCACACTGTGCTGCGCAAGACTTTCTTTTATTTAGCTGGTTTGCTCCTGTTCTGTACTTTGATGTTCATCACTATCGAGCAGCATCGACTTTCCGTTACTACAGGTGAGACATAAAAATTAGTTGGCACCAGTTTAAAATCACAATCAAAACATAGCAAGATCGTTTACAGTGAGCTTTGCATTTCAAAATTATTATCAGGTTCAGTTTAGCTAAAGTTCATTTCAGATTTCATTTCGTATGTCGATAGTCTCATTCTTATTGTACAGTGTTACATTCATGTGCGCATCATATAGTGTTCGGAATATTATTTAGTCAGTTTGCATACGTAGAATCACAGAGAATATTCACATAAATACTTTTGTTATTTAGTCTTTCAAAATTCAATTTGTAATTTTATGTAGCATTTGTGTTCTGTCAGTTATAAGTGCAGAAACTGCAGGTCACGTACTGTGACGACACACGCCGTAGCACTATTCATTGCGCTGCACAATACAGAATTTCACAGGACAGTTTCTTTAGTTTACAACTTCAGGTTTTATAATTAATTTGGCTGATGTTAACTGCAAGACATTTACACAGCTTCAGTTAGTTTGGTGACTCATTTATCAGATAGCGATTCGTAGGTACACCACTTTCGTTGTTAAGGATTACAACATCTACATCTACGTGATTACTCTGCTATTCACAATAAAGTGCCTGGCAGAGGGTTCAATGAACCACCTTCAAGCTGTCTCTCTACCGTTCCATTCTCGAAAAGCACACGGGAAGAACGAGCACTTAAATTTTTCTGTGCGAGCCCCGATTTCTCTTATTTTATCGTGATGATCATTTCTCCCTATGTAGGTGGGTGCCAACAGAATGTTTTCGCAATCGGAGGAGAAAACTGGTGATTGAAATTTCATGAGAAGATCCCGTCGCAACGAAAAACGCCTTTATTTTAATAATTGCCACTTCATTCACGTATCGTATCTGTGACACTATCTCCACTATTTCGCTATAATACAAAACGAGCTGCCCTTCTTTGTACTTTTTCGAGGCACACACACACACACACACACACACACACACACACACACACGCACGCGCGCGCGCGCGCGCGCGCGCGAAGTAAGACACGAAACTAGTTAAATTCAGTTTTTTTTTATTTCTAAATTATTCTTATTCAGGAAACTTACCGCCCCCCCCCCCCCCCCCCGTAATAAATCCCATTTAGCACTTGTGGGTTGCTTTGGGGAGGCATACTGCAGCACGATTACATGCACCAGCGACCATACAGCCTGTAACCGCCCTGTTAAATTGTTGGAAACTTAGTTAGCCGGTGTCGTAATTTTGAAATGAGAGTTGTTATGGTGGTCGCGTAGTAAGTATTTCGCGTGAAGTACCGTTGCGACATAGGCAAAGGTCGATTGTGGAAACTCAGCCACTGAATATTACAAGTAACATTATAGAACACGTCCGACTGACTCCACAAAATAAGAGGGCATGTACATTCGCGAGTAAATGGTTCAAAATAAGAACTGATATCGTAAAGGAAATGGGTCATAAATATAGTTCCGTCGGTACACACTCAGTTGTATGTGAACGTACGATCGGCATAGAGGCACGAACGCTCTAAGTACTATCATTCTCCGTAGCCTAGATAAAGAATTGTGATTAAATTGCATTTATTTATCTGAGAAGGAAAATTATCGGTCTTCCAAATTAAATGAAAAGAAAGACTGCAGGTTCTGAATGTCGCGGCAAATACATCGAAATCGACATTGGAGGCCACGAAGTGAAAGAGATGAACACATAATACCTTTATTGTTCAACAGCGCCGTCGTGAATATCGTCGCCTACATCTAAATTCTCCATATAAAATTAAAATAATAATAATCTCCCAGAGTTACAGGAGCTGGGATCCGTGGTATCTAAATCAGAAAATCATATTGACCATAAATTGCTTTTATTGTATAACTCCATTCCAATTTAAAACTACACCACACTTCTTATCACCAGGACAGGAGAACAACGAATGGCAACCAAAACTAAAACTCAATAACGAGGAGCCTAAAGCTTCTTTTGTCAATCAGTGTTAAATACTTTTCAAGTGGATCTTTGGTGTGAGAGTCGAATAACTGTCATTACATTTGGCAATAAGAAAAAATTATTAAGTTCCTTTATAAGCCGTTGTCAACGACGCTAGAGGAGTAATGGAACACCCTACTACAAAACTCCATACCAACCTTATGGTCACCATGGCAACACGTTGCCGAGTATGCATTACCACCAGAGTGATAACATACCCAAGTGAGAACCATGTCTCGCCTTTCGAAAAAATCCCAGGGACCATAATTCAATGTCCGTGATTTCATTGTAATTATTGCCTCAGAATAAAAGTCTCATTTCCGTTCGTCACAATGCGTACTTTTTCGTTTACCTTATGCACTCTACTGTAGCGATGTTTTCTATGCGTGGTCAAAATACACTCCTGGAAATTGAAATAAGAACACCGTGAATTCATTGTCCCAGGAAGGGGAAACTTTATTGACACATTCCTGGGGTCAGATACATCACATGATCACACTGACAGAACCACAGCCACATAGACACAGGCAACAGAGCATGCACAATGTCGGCACTAGTACAGTGTATATCCACCTTTCGCAGCAATGCAGGCTGCTATTCTCCCATGGAGACGATCGTAGAGATGCTGGATGTAGTCCTGTGGAACGGCTTGCCATGCCATTTCCACCTGGCGCCTCAGTTGGACCAGCGTTCGTGCTGGACGTGCAGACCGCGTGAGACGACGCTTCATCCAGCCCCAAACATGCTCAATGGGGGACAGATCCGGAGATCTTGCTGGCCAGGGTAGTTGACTTACACCTTCTAGAGCACGTTGGGTGGCACGGGATACATGCGGACGTGCATTGTCCTGTTGGAACAGCAAGTTCCCTTGCCGGTCTAGGAATGGTAGAACGATGGGTTCGATGACGGTGTGGATGTACCGTGCACTATTCAGTGTCCCCTCGACGATCACCAGTGGTGTACGGCCAGTGTAGGAGATCGCTCCCCACACCATGATGCCGGGTGTTGGCCCTGTGTGCCTCGGTCGTATGCAGTCCTGATTGTGGCGCTCACCTGCACGGCGCCAAACACGCATACGACCATCATTGGCACCAAGGCAGAAGCGACTCTCATCGCTGAAGACGACACGTCTCCATTCGTCCCTCCATTCACGCCTGTCGCGACACCACTGGAGGCGGGCTGCACGACGTTGGGGCGTGAGCGGAAGACGGCCTAACGGGGTGCGGGACCGTAGCTCAGTTTCATGGAGACGGTTGCGAATGGTCCTCGCCGATACCCCAGGAGCAACAGTGTCCCTAATTTGCTGGGAAGTGGCGGTGCGGTCCCCTACGGCACTGCACAGGATCCTACGGTCTTGGCGTGCATCCGTGCGTCGCTGCGGTCCGGTCCCAGGTCGACGGGCACGTGCACCTTCCGCCGACCACTGGCGACAACATCGATGTACTGTGGAGACCTCACGCCCCACGTGTTGAGCAATTCGGCGGTACGTCCACCCGGCCTCCCGCATGCCCACTATACGCCCTCGCTGAAAGTCCGTCAACTGCACATACGGTTCACGTCCACGCTGTCGCGGCATGCTACCAGTGTTAAAGACTGCGATGGAGCTCCGTATGCCACGGCAAACTGGCTGACACTGACGGCGGCGGTGCACAAATGCTGCGCAGCTAGTGCCATTCGACGGCCAACACCGCGGTTCCTGGTGTGTCCGCTGTGCCGTGCGTGTGATCATTGCTTGTACAGCCCTCTCGCAGTGTCCGGAGCAAGTATGGTGGGTCTGACACAAAGGTGTCAATGTGTTCTTTTTTCCATTTCCTGGAGTGTATTAATTACTATGTTACTTGGCAGTGACACACGAAGCGAAAGATGCTTGGGTCTTTAAGTTTTGCGGAGCAGTGCACATTTTTCATTACGTCGCAGGTAGTTCGAGCGTCAATGAAGACGACAGCCTCCCTCCCATACAGTGACGTACTAGAACGTTTATTACAGTACAATAAATCAAGTAGTGATAATGTACACTACTGGCCATTAAAACTGCTACACCAAGAAGAAATGCAGATGATAAACGGGTATTCATCAGACAAGTAAATTATAAAGGAACTGACATGTGCTTACATTTTCACGAAATTAGGATGAATAGATCCTGAGAAATCGGTACCCAGAACAACCACCTCTGGCCGTAATAACGGCCTTGATACGCCTGGGCATTGAGCCAAACAGAGCTTGGATGCAGTGTACAGGTACAGCTGCCCATGCAGCTTCAATACGATACCACAGTTCATCAAGAGCAGTGACTGGCGTGTTGTGACGAGCCAGTTGCTCGGTCACCATTGACCAGACGTTATCAATTGGTGAGACATCTGGAGAATGTGCTGGCCAGGGCAGCAGTCGAACATTTTCTGTATCCAAAAAGGCCCGTGCAGGACCTGCAACATACGGTTGTGCATTATCCTGCTGAAATGTAGGGTTTCGCAGGGATCGAATGAAGGGTAGAGCGACGGGTCGTAACGCATCTGAAATGTAACGTCCACCGTCCAAAGTGCCGTCAATGCGAACAAGAGGTGACCGAGACGTGTAACCAATGGCACCCCATACCATCACACCGGGTGATACGCCAGTATGGCGATGACGAATGCACGCTTCCAATGTGCGTTCACCGCGATGTCACCTGGATTCATCCGAAAAAAATGACGTTTTGCCATTCGTGCACTCAGGTTCGTCGTCGAGTACACCATCGCAGGCGCTCCTGTCTGTGATACAGCATCAAGGGTAACCGCAGCCGTGGTCTCAGAGCTTATAGCCCATGCTGCTGCAAACGTCGTCGAACTGTTCGTGCAGATGGTTGTTCTCTTGCAAACGTTCCCATCTGTTGACTCAGGGATCGAGACGTTTCTGCACGATCCGTTACAGCCATGCGGATAAGACGCCAGTCATCGCGACTGCTAGTGATACGAGGCCGTTGGGATCCAGCACGGCGTTCCGTATTACCCTCCTGACCCACCGATTCCATATTCCGCTAACAGTCATTGGATCTCGACCAACGCGAGCAGCAATGTCGCGATACGGTAAATCGCAATCGCGATAGGCTACAATCCGAACTTTATCAACGTCGGAAACGATATGGTACGCATTTCTCCTCCTTACACGACGCATCACAACAACGTTTCACCAGGCAACGCCGGTCAACTGATGTTTGTGTATGAGAAATCGGTTGGAAACTTTCCTCATGTCAGCACGTTGTAGGTGTCGCCACCAGCGCCAACCTTGTGTGAATGCTCCGAAAAGCTAATCATTTGCATATCACAGCGTCTTCTTCCTGTGGGTTAAATTTCGCGTCTGTAGCACGTCATCTTTGTGGTGTAGCAATTTTAATGGCCATAGTGTACCATTTGCCATTACATGCGTCAGTGCGACTCGTAAACCCGTCACGTGCTCTAGAATTTCCTTTTTTTTTATCATCACAACTGGTACGCAGTCGTACCGGTGCAAACGTGGCGTGGCAGGTGCAGAGAGCAGGTGCCCGTGGGGCCTCGGTGTGCCGCAGGAATTTGCCAAATCCGCGTTATGCGAGTGAGCGAGCGCCTATCGCCGGCGGCCATGAATATGCAGATGTCGACGCAGCGGACGCACTCGCTGGATTACGCGGCTGCCGTCGCCTCTCCATTTGCGGAATTGCTCGGCGACTTTGTTCGTCGACAGACGCAGCCCTGTCCCTGCTGTCGCGTCTTTTCCAAACCATACCCACCAGCCTCCCTGTGAGCCAACCGAGTGTCCTTGACTACGCGCTAGAGTCAAGGCACTGATTTACGACATTTTCAGTACGGACGAATATTGTCACGGTTTTACTGTGGTAGTATTTTCTTCCAAGTCACCATACTTTCGACTAGTGCTGGTCTCCATTTTTTTATAAGATCTCAGAACAAAACGTTAGTCATTTCCCTTAAAAGAGGACACTGGTTCCTTTGGATCGCTCTAGACGATATCGATCTGTTACCAGAGATGGAGTGTTGTATTTAGAACAACAAATAGTAGAGACATTTTTTTTTTTTTTAGTCATCAGTCTTCTGACTGGCTTAGTGTGGCACGTCATCAGTTCCACTCGTGTGACCCTTTCAACTGACAGTAGAAATTACAACCTACCTCAATTATCTGCTGGATGCAGTCAGATCTCTGTCCCCATCTACAGCGTTTAGTCTCTACAGCTCCCTCTGGTACCATGGAAGTTAGTCCGTTATGTCTTAACAGATGTCTTATCAGCCGTCAGCTATGACCGAGCGGTTCTAGGCGCTTCAGTCCGGACCCGCGCTGCTGCTATGGTCGCAGGTTCGAATCCTGCCTCGGGAATGGGTGTGTGTGATATCCCTAGGTTAGTTAGGTTTAAGTAGTTCCAATTCTAGGGGACTGATGACCTCAGATGTCGAGTCCCATAGTGCTTAGAGCCATTTGAACCATTTTTTGTCTTCATCCTGTCGCTTCATCTTGTCATTGTTTTACATATAATCCTTTTTCGTCGATTCCGTGGACACCTTCTCATTCCTTATCAGTCCACTTAAATTTCAACTCTCTTCTGTAGCACGACATCTCAAATGCATCGATTCTCTTCTGTTCCGGTTTTCCCACAGCCCATGTTTCACTTGCATACAGGGCTGCGCTTGAAACGAACATTTTCAGAAATTTCTTCCTCAGATTAAGGCTTGATACTAGTAAAACTCCCGTTTTCCCTGTGCCCCTCTTGTTCCGTATATAATAAGTTATTATGCTGCCTAGGAAGCAGAATTTCTTAATTTCATCTACTTTGTGATCTTAAATTTTGATGTTAAGTTTCTCGTTGTTCTCATTTCTGTTTCTTCTCATTACTTTAGTCGTTCTTCGATTTACTCTCAATCCATATTCTCCTCCCATTAGACTCTTCATTCCATCAATCAACATATCCGGTTATGCTCTTTAACTTTCACTGTGGATAGCAATGACATCAGCGCATGTTATCATTGATATCCTTCCAACTTTAATATTAATCCCAGTATTGATATTTCCTGTTATTTCCGTCATTGCCTCTTCGATGTATAGACTGAACAGCAGAGGTGAAAGAATACATCCCTGTCTTACACCCATTTTAATCCGGGCGCTTCGTTCTTGGGCTTTCATTCTTATTTTTCCATCTTGGTTTTTGTATGTATTGTATATTCCGTCCGCAGCTCGTGGTCTTGCGTTAGCGTTCTCACTTCCCGCGCAACGGGATCCACGGTTCGATTCCCGGCGGTGTCAGGGATTTTGCCTGCCTCGAGATGACTGGGTGTTGTGTCGTCATCATCATCATCATTCATACCCATTACGGTCGGAGGAAGGCAATGGCAAACCGCCTCCGCTACGACCTTGCCTAGTCGGCGGTGCGGGTCTCCCGCATCGTTCCCTACGCTCCTCGGAGTATGCGGCCTCATCATCATCATCGTATATTCCACCATAGCTTACACCTACTTCCCACAGAATTTCGAAAATCTTGCACCACTTTGCATTATCTAATTCTTTTCACAGGTCGACTAACCCTATGAACGTGTCTTGATTTTTCTTCAGCTTTGCTTCCATTATCAACCGCAACGCCAGACCTGCCCCTCTGGTGCTTTTATCTTTCCTAAAACGAGTCTGATTGTCATCTAATAGATCCTCAATTTTCTTTTCCATTCTCGTGTATATTATTAATGTCAGCAAAGTCGATGCAAGAGCTGACTGTACAATAATTTTTGCACATGTCAGCTCTTGCAATCTTCGCAACGTGTGGTTGATATTTTCCCGAAAGTCTGATCGTATACCCCCAGTCTCTTACATTCTACACACCATCGTGAATAGTCGTTTCATTGACACTTTCCACAACGATTTCAAAAAATGATGGAATGTTATCTATCTCTCTTGCATTTGATTTTAAGTCGTCCACACGTCTGACTCTAGTGCTGTACCCCCAATCTCTTCCCTGCCGACTCCGGTTTAGGGTTTAGGTCCGGGGAGTATGCAGGCCTTTCCATGCATTCAATATCTTCACTTTCCAGGGTGTCCGACAGCTCAGCGGCCCTGACTAGTTGGAGATTGTCGTCCATAAACAGAACGCCTGGACCTAACGCAACCCTAAATAGAGAAAATTATCAAGAATAATCTCCCTGCAACACCGCTCCGCTGTAATGGTTCCTCGCAGAAAGATATGCAGTGTCCGCAGCTCGTGGTCGTGCGGTAGCGTTCTCGCTTCCCACGCCCGGGTTCCCGGGTTCGATTCCCGGCGGGGTCAGGGATTTTCTCTGCCTCGTGATGACTTTGTGTGATGTCCTTAGATTAGTTAAGTTTAAGTAGTTCTAAGTTCTAGGGGACTGATGACCATAGATGTTAAGTCCCATAGTGCTCAGAACCATCTGAAAGATATGCAGTGGTTTTCGGCCATTGAGCATAATTCTTTCCCAAACCATAAAGCCTAGGCCATCCCGACAATGTTCATGAACATTCTGTGCTGACCAACGTGTTCTCCTCACTCTCCACATCCTAAGTGGTAGGCAGAATCACTTGCCAAGGTGAAGCGGGATTCGTCGGAGGACCTCACTCTGGAACACTGTCATTGACCCCAACCAACAAGCTCTCTACACTAAGGAATCGTTTTTCGGCGATGGCGTGGTTGAAGTGGGATGCATTTAACGGGCTTCTAGGCAAACAAACTAGCCTGATTTAATCGCCGTGAAATGGTTCTGGCAGACAGATGTGTACTGGTAGCTGTTGCAAGGTCTGCAGCGATCTGCCTAGGGGTGAGGTGTCTGTTCGTGTCGCCATTAAGGCTATGCATCGATCCTCCTGCAATGTGGTGATCCGTCTACTACCACCAGCATGCTTTCACCTAGTATATCCACCTTTAGCAGCTTGAAATGACACTTTTGAACACATCCATTACTGTGGCCACAGCAGTGATACTTTGACCAGCTTCGAGCCGTCGGTCTGCTGGTCAGCGATGGTAAGCACTCAAATTACGTGTTGCAGACATGTTGCCGTCCCCACGGAACGTTACACTAATCTCTTTCACAACAATATTTAATAAACGCCGTACACCATGAACTTTCGAATGCGTACAGAGCTTTCGTGCGCAGGCTTCACTGCAGTTATCACGTTCCGCCCTCTATATTTCGTTTAACTATCCTTAGCCGAGTGTTCCATAGCAATTGTCGGTCGTTCCGTTACGACTGGCAGTTGTTCCTTAGCAAGTGTCACTTGTTCCTTAGTAGATGTCAAGCAGTGTATTTTGACGTGCCTGTGAACGCAGTGTGAATGAAGCTGTCTGGATTGTTGATGTACCAATACCGACAGCTCTGCTTAGTTCAAATGGCTCTAAGCACTATTGGACTTAACCTCTGAGCTCATCAGTCCCCTAGACTTAGAACTACTTAAACCTACCTAACCTAAGGACATCACATACATTCATGCCCGAGGCAAGATTCGAACCTGTGACAGTAGCAGCAGCGCGGTTCCGGACTGAAGCGTCTAGAACCGCTCGGTCACAGCGGCCGGCCAGCCCTGCTTGTCTACAAGGGGAGTTCAACAAGTAATGCAGTACTTTTTTCTGAAAGCAGGTTGCTTTTATTCAGGATTCCTATACCACATATTATTCCCTAATTTTTTGGGTAGAAAACCATATTTTTCAACACAATCTTCGTCCAGTGTGACGTCCTTACACCCATTATTGCCAAGCCCTGTTTTCCCGCATGGTACCACTCTACAGGTCGACGTCGAATCCAACGTCTTAACTGCATCAGTAAGCTCCCCGTCATCTATATACTGCTTCCTGCGCAGTGCGTCCTTCATTGGGTCAAACGAAAGTTAGAAGGTAGGAGGTTCGGACTTAACAATTGACGTTGAAGAGCAGTCCACTAAAATCTGTGAGCTCCTCTCGGGCGCTCAGCTTTTTGCGAGACCTTGCTTTGTCGTTTAGAAGGACAAGTTGGATTTTATTTTTGTGCCGATGAACACGTTGAAGTACCCCAACTGGTGGACGAATATGTCAGCGCTACCAAAAAAGACGTCCAGTTGAGCAGCGAAGTGTTTGACGGTGATCCGTCGATCACCTCGAATGAGAGTGTCCGCATCTTTCTGTGTGCGGCCGGTAGGAGATTGGCAAAGTATGCATGGCCTTTTGCGACGATAACAGAAGCCTCGTCCAACGATTCACCGTGCTTTTGTTCACTGCCAAGTCTCCATAGACATTCTGCATGCACCTATGAATATCAGCGGTGATACGTATAGCGCCGCCATCACGCCACCTATCGCATCTTCATGAAAGTATAGGGGCTGAAGCGGAAATATTCCACGGTGTTGTACAATTTTTCAACAGAAATTGGCCGGAACCTAATTTGTTGAATTACTTAGTGAACGCCTCTCGTACAAGGAAGGGTGTACCATTCGCAGCCATGTAACAATCTAAATACAGTGATCGTAGAAAGATCCCATCCGACAAAGACGAAAGACGAGTGTCACGCATTGTCAATGGCAAACGGTTTCCAATGCAAAAGCAACTGCTGCTGCCATCGAATGCACGTCAATCTCAACATGTTACCTAGCGAATTTTGCGAACTGCCTTCAGCGAAGTTTAGAGTCTGCTACATCGCTTAATGCCGGCGCTCACAGCTGCGCATGAAGCTGGGTGTCTTCAGTGGGATAAATAACACGTACACTGGACGGTAACTGAATGGAGTCGTCTCATGCGTTCTGATGAGTCGTGATTTTGACTCGCTTAAATAATTCTGGATGTCCTGTGCAATGATAGCCCTTTGACGCGTTTATCCCGGAGCATCGGGAAGTTTTAGTTCAGGCTGGTAATGGTCCTGTTGTGTTTTTGGGTGTTTTACGTTCTATGTTTGGGTTCACACATTCAGGTTATCGTAAACACTAACCGCGATGTTTCTTTTTTTAAACATTACAGTCTACCAGCGTTGCCCTTTTCTTCCACATCGACATCATGACGATATCTTTCAAGAAGAGAACAGCCGTATTCAGACACATACACGCTTAATTTCTTCGTTTGACAGTCACGCAGTCACCCTATCACACATCGTCTGGCCCGCTAAACTTCGCGGTCTGACTCGCATAGAAAATGTCGGGTCTACATGGAGCCGCGAGTGAAACATAACAATCAGCATCTCGGTGATTTGTTAACTGTATTTACCCTACGAGCGATGAGTTGCTACAGGTGAATATGGTATCTTTTGTGTTAGCAGAAGAGCCAACACCGTGTTACGAGTGGAGGCCGAAATGCACGCGTTTTAGCTCACGCAGGCTGGTGTGAAGAGGGAAGAACTATAGTGACGTGACGTCTGGAACATGACAAGGAATGAGAATTCAGAAAGTAATTAGTTTGATAGTTAACTTTAATCTATTAATGATGAACGTCGCTCTTGACGGTACATAATTCACAATATTGTCTGTTCCAATTACTGAATATGGCGTCTTGCTAGGTCGTAGCAAATGACGTAGCTGAAGGCTATGCTAAACTGTAGTCTCTGCAAATGAGAGCGTATGTAGACAGTGAACCATCGCTAACAAAGTCGGCTGTACAACTGGGGCGAGTGCTAGGGAGTCTCTCTAGACTAGACCTGCCGTGTGGCGGCGCTCGGTCTGCAATCACTGATAGTAGCGACACGCGGGTCCGACGTATACTAACGGACCGCGGCCGATTTAAAGACTACCATCTAGCAAGTGTGGTGTCTGGCGGTGACACCACAGTATCCATCGATATTATAAAAACGGATGTATATATATGTATACGAGGTGTGTGAGAAAAGTCGTGAGACTGATAAGGGTCCGAGCAATCTGCCACGATGTGTTGTTCTGCTTGTATTGACAGGTGTGTTCATCCCTTCCAGATGTCAAGTTTCAGCTCCATACAACCATCACGTATGTATGTTTGTTCGACATCTCCTCTTAAACCACTGATTTCAACCAATATTCGTACACATATCCGTTACTGTCAGACAGCAATCTCTGTGGTGGTAAGAACCACCTACCTATCATAGTTCAGGAGATACGTCATAATCAATGAAAAACTACCGTGTCATGCATGACTTTTAAATTTTATTTCTTCTGTGCTACTAACACAGCGTATTTCGCAGACAGTATCCACATATCCCACTAAATGTACCTACACAAATATATCGTTGTACAACCTGTAATTCAAGAGATACAATGTCAAAAACACAGAGATACGTGAAAAAAAGCCGCATCATGCATGAACTTCTAATACATTTATTCTTTACTACTGTAGATATAATATAAGAAACTCCCTGAAATCTGCCAGCGCTTTAGACAGCTTTCAACTGCAAAGCGCAAGACGCTGTAGGCGGAAACAATAGCCGTCTATAGAAGTATCATGCGGTGTTGCTATAGAGTCGTTTACAAAATCACGGTGTAGGCACGCGAAGCAACAACGCCCAGCCTACGGAACGTACCCGGGATCATCCCACACTGAGTCTATTTCAAGAGTAAATGTTGTTGTTGTTGTGGTCTTCAATCCTAAGACTGGTATGATGAAGCTCCCCATGCTACTCCATCCTTCGCAAGCCTCTTCATCTCCGAATAACCACTGCTACATACATCCTTCCGATCTGCTTGCTATATTTATGTCTTTGTCTCCCTCTACGATTTTTACCCTCCACGCTGCCCTCCAATACTAAATTGGAGATCCATTGATGTCTTAGAATGTGTCCTATCAACCAGCCCCTTCTTCTAGTCACGCTGTGCCACAAAGTTCCTTTCGCCTCAGTTCTGTTCAGTACGTCCTCATTAGTTAGGTGATTAATCCGCCTAATCCTCAACATTTTTCTGCAGCACGACATTTCAACAGCTACTATTCTCTTCTTGTCTAAACTGTTTATCGTCCATGTTTTATCAGCATTTATGGCTACACTCCATATAAATACTTTCACAAAAGACTTCCTGATACTTAAATCAATATTCGATGTTAACAAATTTCTTTTCTTCAGAAACGCTTTTCTTGCCATTCCCACTCTACATTTTATATTCCGTCTACTTTGGCCATCACTAGTTATTTTGCTGCCCAAATAGCAAAACTAAAAAAAGTGTCTCGTTTCCTAATCTAACTACCTCAGCATCAACTAACGTATTTCGACCGCATTCAATTATTCTTGTTTTGCTTTCGTTGATGTTCACCTCTGTCCTCCTTCAAGTCATTGATTTTCGATATACCGGCTGTGGTTAATAAAGAAATGCCACAAGGCTCAATAAGATGGCGCCCATGCAACGTGGCCCGATACAGGGCTTCATGCAAAGAATCATAAGGCATATCTTGCAATAAATCCGAAAGGAGCGGATAGATAAACAACTATATTCCAAGTAAACTGAAGGAGAGGAGTTAACAGTCCCGCAGGAGTACTCAAACCTGCAGGTACTAGACTCAGTTTTACGACAAACAGTAGAATCATCCTGTTCTCTTATCACGATTTCTGAATAAGTAAAAACAATTTATACTGCAGGACAGGGTAACGCCATAAAAATTGCAATAAGACGAATTGAAAGTATAGTGTATAAAGGTGTAATCAGGTTCCATTCAACTAAGTGTAAGCTACATATAGATTTTACTACGTGGAAGCACATTACCTCTATCCTTAATCCAGGAGTGATCGCAAACAGCCAATGCTAACGTGACCCTCGATACGTAATGTAATAACAAATTCTCTGTCAAACAAGGAGGACTTCAAGGGTGCAGCCCACAAACGATCCCCATTGGTCGAAAGGAAACTGACTCCCAAAGGCGTAAAACGGTCTCAGCGACCAATAAAAGACGTTGTTACATTGCTTGTAAATATTAATTGAATCTATAGCAGACTCGCCGAAGGTATTGGATAGTTTAATATCGAACTTCCTTTATCATGTTCGTGGAAGACGAGCCGCTTCCAATAGTAGGCATTCTCTCCAAATCTTGAAGTATATCCATTCTGTTATTATCAGACAGTGGCAGTGTGAAAATGTAGGGAAATTCCCTTTGAAAATCACTATCAATCTTTTTACTCATTGTCTATCCTGCTAAATTTTGTACTTTCGTCGTTTCGATAAGTTATGACATAATTTTGTCTAAACCAGATTTCAATTTTTTGTGTTTCATTTTACTTCAAATTTTCTCATTATCTTGTTTCAGCTAGTGTATAGTGCTCCTCTCCCAAAATTTCCAGTGTTAAGAACTTCTTTCTGTATTGTGCTTCGTTTTATTCAATTGAAAATATGCATCTTGTACACATTGAACATAAAATGTACATTACATTTCTTTTCCGTTCCCTGTTAACTCAGTTTAACCTACGGCCTAGGTCTTGGGCAAACAACGGCAATGGAGTGTCGTAGAATTAATTCAGGTGATGCTACGGGAATTAGATTAAAAAGTGAGACAAAAAAAGTAGTGGAAGAGTTTTGTTAATTCAGCAAAAAAATAAAACACATGATAGAAATAAAGAGGGTATGTGGAGTGTACTCTTACGTGAAAGGGAAACATGGGCGATAAATGGAATCAACAACAAGAGGTAGAGTCTTTTCAGACTTGGTACTGGAGAAGAATTCTGAAGATAAATTGGTAGACCGAAAAAGTAATGAAGGGACACTGAATCGAATGGAGGATTAAAAAGAAGTTTTGCACAATTTCATTAAAAGAAGGTATACGTCAGCAGGATAAGCTTGAGATGTCAATGACTATTTAACTTGCTAATAAATGGAAGCGTGGAATCTAAAAATTGTAGTTCAAGGCCAGTCGAACTGAACACAACAACAACAACAACTACTACTACTACTACAAACTGAAAAAAAACAGATGCACATAATTTTTTGCATCTGAGGTCTAGGAGACTTGTCTTTGTGTGACTTTTGAATTACATGACAAATAGCGTTCTTACGAGATTGTGTGTCTGTTCAGCGACCTTGGTTTCGAGTGTTACGATACTACAGTGTCTGTGTTATTCTGGTTACGATGCAAAGTTCCTTTGGACATGCATGCATACAGTATCGTATTTCTCTATTTCTCTACCGATACTGGGCAAGCGACTTTCAAGTACAATATCTGACTTGTACGGGAATGTACATAATGGACGTACGAGTACGGATTGTTGACGCAGAGATATGGAAGTTTGGTTGCGGCTGTTGAGTCGTGCGCTGATAGCCAAATGGCACGCCGGCACGATAGCTCAGTGTGTTCGGTCGGAGGATTGGCTGCCCTCTGTAAAAAAATAAATAAATAAATAAATAAAAGCTGTGTGAATTTATCAACGACGAACCTGAAAGGGTGTCATAGGACGTCCGCCACGAACAAATGGAACGAACAAAATTACATTAAAAAAATGGTAAGGCGACCGCTTGCGATAACCGAGACATCCGGTTTCGAGTCCCAGCCCAGCACAGATTTTCATAGTCGTCATTCCATTCTACAACTGATGGAAGACCTTTTTACTGTTGCGAATACATTTAATGTATTAGTTTTTAACTTATGGGACCTAACTGCTAAGGTCATCAGTCCCTAAGCTTACACACTACTTAGTCTAAATTATCCTAAGGACAAACACACACACCCATACCCGAGGGAGGACTCGAACCCCCGCCGGGACCAGCCGCACAGTCCATGGCTGCAGCGCCTGAGACCGCTCGGCTAATCCCGTGCTGCGTGTTCCGCTTGATTTTAAAAGATAAGGTTGATATATCAGTTTATGTTCTGAGAAACACTGGAACCGACGTTTAAGAAATTCAGCTTGGGCCAACAGCGGTTCTTGCCGCCACTCCCGCTTCTGGGAAGCATAATCTCCTTGTCTCGCACCACCGAACGAGGAGAAAGGCTGTCCCGCAGTTTAGGCAGGAACACTTCTCTTATTCATTCTTTCTTTACTTTCTTGTCCTGGCGGCAGGACGGCAGGGTCTAGTTTCAAGCGAGGGACGGCGAAACTGAGAAGTCGGCGAGCGCCGTGAACTTCCAGTCCATAAAGTTGTGTCCGTGCCGGCGGGCAGCTGTCGTTGTCGGAGCCGAATCTGCGCTGCAGAGTGGAGCCCCTGCGCGAAAAGTACAGCGTCGGTGGGCGGCGCAGCAAAACAGCGAAGGGTAGCGGAACAAGTTGCCTGCAGTTGACTGCGACTTCTGGCAAAGTAATTCACCCGTCTTCGCGTTACACTAGACTTGAAAGAAAGCATGTCGCTTCTTATTCCAGTTATTTTAGACATCGCGTTTAATCTTATTATTTTCTCTTGCGGTTTAGTGACTAAATTATTTTCCTACTGGTGTTGTAATCTTAATCGACGTGGACGAGTTATTTGACTGGATGACAATATACACTACTCTGCATAACATAAGGGCTAGCTGGATAAAGAAACGTAAAAACTAACTACTGGGCGCTACCCTCTATTAACAAATTAAGTAGTCATTGGTACCTCAAGCTTGTCCTTTTGACGTATCTCTAGTGTTAATGAAACTGTACAATATTTTTTTATCCTCCATTCTTTTCAGTGTGCCTTCATTACTTTTTCGGTCTACCAATTTATCTTCAGAAGTCTTCTCCAACACCACGTTTCAAAAGTCTCTATTCTCTTGTTATCGATACCGTTTATCACCCACGTTTCACTTTCACGTAAGAGTACACTCCACAAAACCTCTTTACTTCTCACATGTGTTTTATTTTGGTGCCCAATTAACGAAACTCTTTCACTACTTTTTCTGTCTAGTTTTCTAATCTACTTTCCGCAGCATTACCTTTACCCTTGTTTTACTTGTATTAATGTTCAACTCTTGAAAACCTTGACCGTAGGCTAAACTGAATTAAAAGGCGAGAGAAAATCAATGTAATTTACACTCTATGTTAAATTTGTACAATATGCAAATTTTCGATTCAATAAAACAAGCCTAAATAAAGAAAGAACTTTTTGTCACAGGAGTTTTTGAGAGAGGAGCAAATACACTAGCTGAAACAAGACAGTGGGAAAATTTGAAGTAAAATGAAATAGAAAAATTTGAAATCTGGTTTAGACAAAATTAAGTCACAATTGATCGAAGCGAAAGAAGTACAAAATCTAGCAGTATAGGCACAATGAATGAAAAGTTTGATTACTAGTGATTTAGTGATTTTCAGTGAGAATTTACCTATAATTTCACACTGCGCGAACACCAGATGGCGCTGGCCCCGCAACAAGAGACAGTTGAACCAACGGAAAAAGTATGTATATATATATATATATGAGGGGCGTTTGAAAAGTTCGTGCAAAAATAAAACTACTTATGTGTTTGGAGTAAACCATGTTTATTTTTCGACATAGTCTCCTTTTAGACTTACACACTTCGTCCAACGCTATTCTAATTTGTTGATCCCTTCCGAATAATAGGAGTCGACCAAGTTTGCAAAATAGCTATTAGTTGCTGCAATCATTTCCTCGTTTGAATAAAATCTTTGTCCCCCCAGCCATTTCTTCCAATTGGGGAACAAATAGTAGTCCGAGGGAGCCACGTCTGGAGAATAAGGGGGCTGTGAAACGAGTTGAAATCACATTTCCATTAATTTTGCGACCACAACTTCTGATGTGTATGCTGGTGCATTGTCGTGATGGAAAAGACTTTTTTGCGGTCCAATCGACGGCGTTTTTCTTGCAGCTCGGTTTTCAAACGGTCCAATAACGGTGAATGATACGCACCTGTAATAGTTTTACCCTTTCCCAGACAGTCAACTAGGATTATCCCTTGCAAATCCCAAAAGACAGACACCATAACCGTTCGAGCCCAAGGACAGGTCATCGCCATTTCTGGTGCAGATTCTCCCTTGGTAACCCATTGTTTAGATTGTTGTTTGGTCTCAGGAGTATAGTAATGTATCCATGTTACATACACAATGACGAAACGACGCTTAAAGTCCTGCGGATTCTTCCTGAACAGCTGCAAACCATCCTTGCAACTCTTCACGCGATTCCGTTTTTGGTCAAGCGTGAGCAATCGTGGAACCCATCTTGCGGATAGCTTTCTCATGTCCAAATGTTTATGCAAAATATTACGCACCCGTTCATTCCAGATGCCCACAGCACTAGCAATCTTACGCACCTTAACTCTTCTGTCATCCATCACCATATCATGGATTTTATCAATGATTTCTGAAGTCGCAACCTCCACAGGGCGTCCAGAACGTTCAGCATCACTTGTGCTCATATGGCCACTCTGAAAGTTTCGAAACCACTTATAAACTGTTCTAATCGAAGGTGAAGAGTCGCCGTAATTTTTATCAAGCTTCTCTTTAGTCTCTGAGGCATTTTGTCTTTCATAAAGTAGTGTTTAATCACCACACGAAATTCTTTTTCCATTTTTTGACAATCACTCGACTTCCTTGATTCACACGAATGCCAAACAGAAAGAAACAGACGAATATGGCTGAAACTTGGTGTGCGTTCTTTCCAAAGATGCTACTAACTAAACATGACCTCGATACACGCCGGTGTTGCCATCTCTCGGACTTTGCGAGGACTTTTCAAACGGCCCTTGTATATATATATATAATCATCGAACTGTTCCGGTAGACTTTTATGGTGTTCATCATACAAGGCCCGAGAACAACATTTGGATTTCACACGGGGGAGAATCATCGGGGAAGGACGAAGTATGACGAGTGTAGCCCTGGAATTTGGTACTGCTCACAGGACTGTTTCACGTGCTTGTGGAGTGTCCCGAACCACAGGCAATGCTGCCCGAAGGAGAGGAGGTGGTCGACGATGGTCATCTATCACAGCAGATGACCGCTATACAGTGCACTCGTAAGCACATTTAACGGCACTGAAAGGCACGCAATCTGATGTTCCACGGATGCACGGCAACTGCATGGGGGTGATCTTTTTGTCGGACGACTATTACATCATGTTCCGTTGATACCTGCACATCGGCGGCACCGAGGAGTGGGGACGCGTTCTCTTCTCGAATGAGGGCAGAATCATTCTGAGTAGTGGTTCTGGACGTACCCTCATACAACGAGAGGCGGTAACACATAATGCACTCAAAAAACATTGTCGGTCATCATCGCTTTGGTCCCGATGTTACAGTGTGGAGAGCATAATGTTGCACAGGCGCACCGACCTCCAAACCTCAGTACACGGTAGACTCACTGCTCAACGTTATTGTGACTCTGTACTCCTTCCCCACTGATGTCTCTTTAGCACTGCTTTGGGTTCTGACTTCATTATTATGGATAGCAATGCGAGACTCCATCTAACAGCGTGGGTCGAGGAGCTCTTAGAACTAGAGCATATTTGCTGAATGGACTGGCCTGCCTATTCCCCTCGACTTAAAATCCATCGAGCACATGTGGGATGCGTTGGAGAGACGCATTACAGCACCTGCACAAACGCAAACGTCGATTCAGCAGCTGTCAATCGCGTTGGTGGGGAAATGGAATGTTCTACCACAAGCATCGTTCCTGTTAAACACAACTAACTCTTTATTCACACGAAGTGCTGAGTGCTATTGACAAGGCATTTCAGATCGATCCCGTATTTCTGGATTTCCAGAAGGCTTTTGACACTGTACCACACAAGCGGCTCGTAGTGAATTTGAATGCTTATGGAATATCGTCTCAGTTATGTGACTGGATTTGTGATTTCGTGTCAGAGAGGCCACAGTTCGTAGTAACTGACGGAAAGTCATCGAGTACAACAGAAGTGATTTCTGGCGTTCCCCAAGGTAGTATTATAGGCCCTTTGAAGTTCCTTATCTATTTAAACGATTTTGGAGACAATCTGAGCAGCCGTCTTCGGTTGTTCGCAGATGACGCTGTCGTTTATCGACTAATAAAGTCATCAGAAGATCAAAACAAACTGCAAAACGATTTAGAAAATATATCTGAATGGTGCGAAAAGTGGCAGTTAACCCTAAATAACGAAAAGTGTGAGGTCATCCACATGAGTGCTAAAATGAATTCGTTAAACTTCGGTTACACGATAAATCGGTCTCATCTGATAGCCGTAAATTCAACCAAATACCTAGGTATTACAATTACGAACAACTAAAATTGGAAGGAACACATAGAAAATGTTGTGGGGGAGGCTAACTAAAGACTGCGTTTTATTGGCATGACACTTAGAAAATGTGACAGACCTACTAAGGAGACTGCCTTCACTACGCTTGTCCGTCCTCTTTTAGAATAGTGCTGCGAGGTGTGAAGGTGGTTCAATGAACCCTCTGCCAGGCACTTGAATGTGATGTGCAGAGTATCCATGTAGATGTAGACGTAGAATAACTTCCTAACAACTGTGTGGTAAGCATGAGAGCACGCTGAAGAGCATGCACTGCTGCACGTGGTGATCACACTCCCTATTCAGAATAATGTCCCTCCTTCTTTAGTATTCACGAGATTATTATGAATCACGTGGATATCAGTGTAATTGTCCTCGAATAAAAACTGTCATTTCTGTCCGTGTCATTGCGTGTTTCTTCTATTTGCCCTCTGTGCTACACTGAGGTGACATAAGTCGTAGGATAGCGATACACACATACACAGACGGCGGTACTATCGCATACAAAAGGTATATGTGGGCAATGCACTGGCGGAGATATCATTTAACACAAGGTATTCATATGAAATGGTTCCCGACGTCGTTATGGGCACATGGCGGCAATTAACCGATTTCGATCGCGTAATGGTAGTTGGAGCTACGCACATGAGATGTTCCCTTCCGGAAATCGTTAGGAAATTCAGTATTTCGAAATCCACAATGTCAACACTATGCCGAGAATACCATATTTAAGACATCACGTCTCGCCACGGCAACGCAATGGCCGACGACCTTCACTTAACGGCCGACGGCAGCCGCCTTTTCGTACAGTTGTCAGTGCTAACATACAAGCAACACTGCATGAAATAACCGCAGAGGTCAATGTCGGGCGTACGACTAAGTATCCGCCAGGACAGTGCGGCGAAATTTGGCGTTAATGGCTATGGCAGCGGACGACAGACGTGAGTGTCCTTCCTGACAGCACATCATCACCAGCAGCGTCTCTCCTGGCTTCGTGACCATATCGTTCGTACCCTAGACGACTGGAAAATCTGGCGCTGGTCAGATAAGCCCCTAATTCTGTTGACAACAACTGATGGTAGGATTCGAGTGAGGCGCAAATCCCACGCAGCCTTGGACCCAAGTTGTCAACAAGACACTGTACAAGCCGGTGGTGGCTCCATAATTATGTGGGCTGCGTTTGCATGGAATAGATTTGGTCCTCTTGTCAAACTAAATTGGCACTTCAGTTCGGAACCGCGCTGCTGCTACGGTCGTAGATTCGAAACCTGCCTCCGGCATCGATGTGTGTGATGTCCTTAGGTTAAGTTAGGTTTAAGTAGTTCTACGTCTAGGGGACTGATGACCTCAGATGTTAAGTCACATAGTGCTTAGAGACATTTGAACCATTTTGAAACTAAATTGTTCATTGACTGGAATTTTTTTTTACTTTCAGCTGCTTGGAGACAATTTGCAAACATTCATCGACTTCATGTTCCCGTCACAACACGCCATGTCACCGGACCACAATGGTTCACGACTGGTTTGAGGAACATCCTGGACAATTCGAGCGAATGATTTGCCCACTGAGATCACCCGACATGAATCCCATCCAACATTTAAGGGGACATAATCGAGAGATCATTTCGTATACAGAATCCTGCATCGGTAACCCTTTCGCGATTATGAATGTCCATAGGGGAAACATGGTCCAGTATTTCTGCAGGGAACTTCCAAACACATGTTGAGTTCATGTCACGTCGAGTTACTAGACTACGCCAGGCAAAAGTAGGTCCGCCAGGATATTAGGAAGTGTAGAAAAATTTCCGTTGCCAGTCATAATAAAAAGTTACTTATTTGTCAGACGACCGGTTTCTCGCTTGTGGTGCTTATATATTCATTTACATGTTCATATACTGGAGATCGCTGTATAAATACAAAAAAATTATGTACTGGTGACTAAACATTTACAAGTGCGACAATTGTCTAAGTGGCAAGGCAGCATTTGTCGAAAATATATCTGTACTTACATAAAGATGAAGCATCATTATTTTAGTTACGCTGTAGTGGCAGTTTTTCCACTTAGTTACACACTTATCATCATTTTCACGTCTATATTTCAGTTTTATAAAGATTAGCTGCATATTGCACTATTATAATGTGTTCTCGTGAAATACACTGTGTTTACATACAAACATGTGAGCTGTGGTCAAAGAACTTAGACGTAGCTGGTGTAAAGATGTTTTTCACACAGAAACATTTAGGTAATGGTCAAAGAACTTAGCCACAGGAAGTGCAAGGGTGTTTCACATATAGAGACTTAAAAAGCTATTATAGACTGTGAAGTTTTTATGAATTTTTTGATCCACATTTTTGTCAGAGAACTTAAATCTAGAAATATGAAATTACTGAAAGATATCAACAGCACCCACTATGGATAAAATTCATCATATTAGCAAGTGTCCCATAACCTTTCGCTCCTCAGTGTACTGCAGCAGTTCTTTATATGTGCGGTCCAAGTTTCATCAGCTATGTTACATGGCATTTGCTCATCATGCGAAAGCTACTTCGGTCACTAAGTTTTGCACTCCAGCGTACTTTCCACACATCATGGAAGAAAAAATACCCAAAGTCATTTATCAACAGTATCCTTTCTTCAGAGAATGCTATCCCGCGAGGTATACGGGATAAATTCTGTGAAGTTTGAAAGATTGACGTATTGGTCAAAATAAAGCTGCGAGGGCCGTTCGGATAGTTCATTCAGTAAGAGGATTGTCCGTGAAAGAGTAGTGGAAGGGCTCGGTTCCCGTCTGGCACACAGTTTTAATCTGCTAGAAAGTTTCAAATCAGCGCACATCCGCTGCAGAAAGAAAGATTCAATCTGCAAAAGTACATCAGCATGGATTATGAGACTGGAAAGGGAGCGGCTGGCCTAATCTCAGCCAGGGAACTCAAGAGTTTAGGTCACGTGCTTCCTCTGCCTGAAGAACTCAGCTGTTACAGATAAAAAGGAAAAAGATACGTGTGGCGTGAGGGGGGCCGCATTGGTCTAGACCGAATCATCAGATCTGTGTAGGAAAAGCTCTAAACTCAGCATAATTCGATGGTCATGGATTTCTGTTTCACTCTTTGTTTCCGTGAAAATTTCCTAGATAGACATACAGATCTTGCCATATTATTCGTTCAAACAAGTTTTTACAAAAAGGTTAACTCATTATACAACAAAACGAACAAAGTAAATCAGTTCTGCGTGTAGTACGTACTACTTCATAGTGCTCTGAGGCTAAACACCACAAGAGAATGACAAAAGCACCACGGTTTGTCGACGGACATTCCATTGAAACCGACCGCCAGAGAAACCCCTATCTCCACATCGCTCTTACGTCAAGGAAGTTAGTCCAGCAGAGAAACCAATGACAGATGGGTTAATGCAGCTAAGCTGTTCATCCCAGATATTGCATAAACAGTTTCAATAATTGTAATTCTATTCTCGCCTCAATAACGAAATGTGAAAAAGTCCTCCTTGAATAGTGTACAGTTCCTTTTCATAGCTATACACAAACTGATACTCATTACACTTGGCTATATGTAGTTCGACTGACAAATCAATTGTAACGCGAAGTACGAGGAACATAAGGATGATTCACCAGTTAACTACGGCAACAGTTCTGCTCTTGTTTTAGCCCTAGCCTTGATATGAAGGCCAAAAATTGAATAGATTTGTAAAACATGAAACTAAGATACATATAGACTGTTGCATACACTGGTGTGCAAAACTAGAGGAAAGTAACTTTCCCATGATGTCACTGCTAAGCAGCACAGCTGGATGAAATCATAAATAAAAGGAACTGCTACAGCGTAGTACGTACATTATGTGATCAAAAGTATCCGGACACTCCCAAAAACATACGTTTTTTATATTAGGTGCATTGTGCTACCACCTACTGCCAGGTACTGCACGTCAGCGTCCTCAGTAGGCATTAGACATCGTGAGAGAGGAGAAAGCGGCGCTCCGCGGAACTCACGGACTTTGAGCATGGTGCGACTGGGTGTCACTTGTGTCATACGTCTGTAAGCGAGATTTCCACACTCCTAAACACCCCTAGGTCCACTGTTTCCGATGTGACAGTGAAGTGGCAACATTAAGGGACACGTATAGCACAAAAGCGTACAGGCCGACCTCGTCTGTTGACTGACAGAGACAGCCAACAGTTCAAGAGAGTCGAAATGTGTAACAGGCAAACATCTATCCAGACCATCACACAGGAATTCCAAACTGCATCAGGATCCACTGCAAGTACTATGACAGTTAGGCGGGATGTGAGAAAACTTGGAAAAAATTTGGAAATTTGTGGTAAGGACTATGGGACCAAACTGCTGAGGTCATCGGCCCTAGGCTTACGCACTACTTAATCGAACTTAAACTAACTTACACTAAGGACAACACACACACACATGCCCGAGGGAGAACTCGAACCTCCGACGGGGGGAGCCGCACAACCTGTGACAAGAGGGCTGAGATCGCACGGCTACCCCGCGCGGCTGAGAAAACTTGGATTTCATGGTCGAGCGACTGCTCTTAAGCTACACATCACACCGTTAAATGCTAAATGACGCCTCTCTTGGTATAAGGACTGGCGTAACGATTGAACAGTGTAAAAACGTTGTGTGGAGTGACGAATCACGGTACATAACGTAGCGGTCCGATGGCGGGGTGTGGATATGGCGAATGCCCGGTGAAAGTCATCTGCCAACGTGTGCAGTGCCAACAGTAAAATTCGGAGGCGACGGTGTTACGGTGTGGTCGTATTTCTCAAGGAGGAGGCATGCACCGCTTGTTGTTTTGGATGGCACTATCACAGCACAGGTCAACAATGATGGTGAAGAGAAATTCGGAGATGGCGTCTGCATCTTTCACACGATCGAGCACCTATTCATAATGCACGGCCTGTGGCGGAGTGGTTACACGACAATAACATCCCTGTAATGGACTGGCCTGCACAGAGTCCTGACATGAATCGTATACAACACCTGTGGCATGTTTTGGAACGCCGACTTCGTGCCAGACCTCATCGACCGACATCGATACCTCTCCTCAGTGCCGTACTCCGTGAAGAGTGGGCTGCCATTCCCCAAGAAACCTTCCAGCACTTGACTGAACGTATGCCTGCGAGAGTGGAAGCTGTTATCAAGGCTAAGGGTAGGCCAACACCATATTGAATGCCAGCATTACCGATGGAGGGCGCGACGAACTTGTAAGTCATTTTCAGCCACGTGTCGGAATGCTTTTGGTCACGAAGTGTGAAGTAAGTGAAAAGTGCCCAGTGACATTAATAGAAATGACACTTTTATTAAACGACTGTAATGTCACCCAGGCATTACTAAAGGCAGAACATGGTTCTCAATAAGGCTTATGTTCACCATGGACGGCAATGCATGCTCTGCGACGTGCTACCATCGAAGTTGAAGAGCAAAAGCAATGGGAAATCAGACAATATTGTGGTCGTAAACGTTTGCTTAACATCACAGGAAATGTTTTAAACACCACCGTCTACGGCAATACGCGTTTGCAGTCTCTAATGCAAGAACATCTGGACAGACTGAATAAATTGCTTCGATGTCAGCTCACATTCTGGAACAGTATGGCGTTTTGTATTCTCTGAGATTGCCGGAATATATATATATGGTTTAATCTTTTGAGTTTACTCCAGAGAAAAAAATTACAGCGGCGTTAAAGTAGGCGAACGTGCAGGCCAACACCTTTACATCCTCGCGAGTGACGAGGATATACCAGCATGAGTGCTTTCGTAGCCACAGCCGAGTAGTGAGCCTGGGAACGCATCGTGCTGGACCACGTACATCTACGTATTTCAAGTTGTGCCAGATTACATAGTCGTTTTTCTATGTCGACAGGTCCGATGAGCGTGCCTTGATTCTTTTTCCAGTATTAAGTGTAACGTCAGAAATGCTACCTTGGCGCCTTTGCCTTTCCTAAAACTAAAGTCATACTAAACAGATCCTAAATTTTCTTACGAAAAACGTACTGTAAAGAAGAACCTAGAACAATAATTCTCAAACGAAACAGAAACGTGCAATACACGAGAACAATCCTTTGAGGCGTTACGTCACTACTGACAGTGCCTATTTTTCTTCACTCAGCTATCATTAATCTTCTTTTAATTGAACAGGACAGTACTTAGCTGAGTGGTCAGCGCGCGGAGTGCCACGCCAAGGGGACCGGGTTCGATTCCCGGCTGGTGCAGGAGATTTTCTCCGCTCAGGGACTGAGCGCTGTGTTGTCCTCATCATCATTTCATCCCCATCTCTGACGCGCAAGTCGCCCAATGTGGCGTGGAATGGAATAAGCACTTGCCCTCGACGGCCGAACTTTCCCGAATGGGGGACTCCCGGACCACAGCGCCGTACGCTCGTTCCCAATTTTTTTGTTTTAGTACTTTAAGTTATCTACATAAAATAAATGTTGACAGTTCGTGCAAATGATTTTTTAATTATATGAAAATTTTTTGACTTGCTCGTGTTGCTTAAGCCGCAGCTCGCTAGCTTACGCTACAGAGAGATTAGCCAAACCTGGGTCGAATCCGCGAGGGCAGTTGACTATTGTTCTTCCGGTACAATCGGCAAACTGAGTGATTTTTAGGTCTTTTTCGACGCTCATATTGCCAAATACTGGGCTGGTCCTTCATCTGCGCATCAAAAAATGCTGTAGATTAACAGTTAAAATACAGTGAGAGACAACAAATGTTTCACGACTCGCAGATGAGGCACGGGTCAGACGGCTTCCCTCCCGTGAGCGAGGCGATAGGGAGGGTACTGGCCACTAAGCAGACGACGTTTTAGGCAATGTTCCACGTCGTGGAGGAATGAAACCCATATTCCAGAGTCCCAGCAGGATTCGAGATCTTTTGAGGCCCATTAAAGCTCCAATGGATGCTCTCCACACTGCGGGCGTCTACGAACTTCATCGTGAAAGCGGCCAATTCGATATATACTAGAGTGTCGGAGAATATAAAGTTATGTACGACTGGGACAGAACAACAAGACAACTGTGACTGAACACTACAACGAGTGTAGCCGGTCTATAAATTTTCTAGAACCTCAAATGGCACTGAGCACTATAGGACTTAACTTCTGAGGTCATCTGTCCCCTAGAGCTTAGAACTACTTAAACGTAACTAACCTAAGGACATCACACGCACCAATGCCCGAGGCAGGATTCAAACCTGCGACCGTAGTGGTCGCGCTGTTCCAGACTGTAGCGCCTAGAACCGCTCGGCCACCCCGGCCGGCTCTAGAACCTCACGTGCTTGGTAGACAGCCATGGATGCAGCTGCGTAAAACAAGAGGGCTATTGAAATACGAGAGGCGTTCAATAAGTAATGCAAAACATTTTTCCTTGGAGAATTGAAAACTGCAGAATTTGTTGTGGGAAATCATGGAGTATTCCTGCTTCAGCCCCTGCTGTTTCATAGAGTTCCAACAGCGTTATACGTAGCCTTCAAAATGGCCTCTGTAAAGGAGGTACGTTCCAAGGAGAGAGCTGTAATTGATTTTCTTTTGACGTAAATCCACAACATCGCAGATATTCGTAGGTGCTTGCACAATGTCTACGGAGACCTGGCAGTGAACAAAAGCACGGTGAGTCGCTTGGCGAGGTGTCTGTCATAGTCGCAACAAGGTCGCACAAACTTGTCCTTTCTCCAGCGTATCGGCCGGCCGCATACATCTGTAACTCCTCCAATGTTGGAACGTGCGAACGCAGTCATTCGAGGTGACCGATGGATCACAATCATATACCCGGGTGTACAGCTCGACGTCTCTGTCTCTGACACGCTCGTCCACCTGGTGTGTGCTCGTTGGTTTCCTCGCCGGCTAACAGAAGAGCATAAAGAATAACGAAGGACCACGTGTGTGGAATTGCTTCCGCCTTACGAAGATTATCGTGACAATTTTTGTCGAACATCGTCACAGGAAATGAAATATGGGTTCATCACTTAGAACCGGAAACAAAACGTTAATCCATGGAGTGGCGCTACACCACATCTCCTCCGAAGGAAAAGTTCAAAGCCGCACCTTCAGCCAAAAATGGAGACTGTCTTCTGGGACTTTAATGGGTTATTCTGTCTGATGTCCTCCCTCATGGTGCAACGGTTTAGTCTGAAGTTACCTCGGGTAACCGAAAAAACGACTTGAGCTTGTGCGTCGCCACGAAAATACAAACTAACCTTTCCTTCTCTGTGACAACGTAAGGTCTCACACAAATCCGTGCACCAGAGAGGAGCTCACAAAACGTCATGGGATTGTTCTTCCTCATCCACCCTACAGCCTAAATGTCACCCCTTCAACTTCCATTTTTTTGAAACCAATGAAGAATGCACTGAGAGGGAAGCAGTACATGCGCGATGGAGAGGTTACTGATGCGCCAAGATGTTGGCTGCGTCATTGACAAGTAGAGTGGTACCATACAGGCGTATACGCCCTCCCAGTAAGGTGGCATATGGCCGCCAATCTGAACGGAGATTGTTGAAAAATAGGTTTTCTGGCCAAAAGAATGTGGTATAATATGTTGTATTGGAATCCTCAATAAAACCAACATGCTTTCAGAAAGAAAAGTGTATAATACTTACTGAAAGCGCCTTAACAGCACGAGTACGAATAGGGAGGATGTTTACTAGATGCATACGGCCTCGTTGCCAGACATCTCTGCCCGGCGCACCACTTCTGTTCGCCATCCATCGGCAGCACTTGAGTCCGCTTGAGTGACATAAACAGAGAGAAATGCCGTGCGGCCTGAACGCTCCGGCATGGATACAAGCTGCCCATTTGTTATTGCCTGCTAGTCACCAACGAGAGTTGCCTCGAATCATTTATTAGAGGCATACTGTCAGAAACGAATCTGACACAGTTTGTGAGACTACGAACAGAACCTGCACGCCACATGAAGCTAAGGGGAGACAGGAAGAAAAAGACCCTCCCCCCCCCCCCCAAGGGGTAAAAGACCCAAGTATATTGCCGATGCGCTATTTCCTACCATTTGTCCGCAGCTCGTGGTCTGGCGGCTAGCGTTGCTACTCTGGGTCACGGGGTCCCGGGTTCGATTCCCGCCCGGGTTGGGGATTTTCTCTGCTCGTGGACTGGGTGTTTGTCTTGTCCTCATTTCATCGTCATCATCATTCGTGACAGTGGCTAGATTGTACTGTGTAAAAATTGGGCTCTGTAAACTTTGAGACTTTGTACGGTCGCTGATGACCGCCTAGTTGAGCGCCCCACAAACCAAACATCATCATCATACTACCATTCATCATCTACAGTCGCTTTCCAAATCATCCGCCATAGTTTCACAGGCGTAAACAGCCTTACAGCCATTCGCCTCCATAGCAACCTCTCTTCGCATTATTGTGCAACGACGTCCCAGACATGTGGCATCGGTAGCTACGAGATCCCACGAAATAGATCGGGTAAAGGGGAAGATATTCATCAGAACCCAGCAATTAACCGTTCTGAAGATGATCGCAAAAAGTCGGTCAAAACGACGGCAATTTAACTGCTTTAATGTTTTACAATGACGCCCCCTAACACTAAAAACTATTTTATTTAAAAGTAAGTTTCCGGAATCACAAAAACGGCAGACCCAGTACGACGGAACAAAAAGTATCAAAGAGAGACATGTGTTGTTTCGATAGTTTCACAAAGTATCCGTGATTTTATACAAAATGAGTTTTCATAGAGATGTTGCGGTCGATTGTCATCTTTTGCAGAGTAATCTTGGCTGCAAAGAACAAAGTTCTGCCATTCTGACTCCAGGCAGGCCATTCGAGACCGACCGACCAACCGCCGTGTCATCCTCAGCCAATGGCGTCTGTTGGATGCGGCACGGAGGGGCGTGACGTCAGCACACCGCTCTCAGGTGTTGTCGGTTTCTTCGGAGCCGCGACTTCTCATTCAAATAGCTCCTCTTTTGGCATCCCGAGGCTAAGTGGACCGCCATTCAGTCGTCCCACGAAGGAAAACCGACTGGCAATACCGAGAAATGAACCTGGGCCTCTGCATGACAGAGAGCTACGCTGATCACATTTTTTGCCTTCTTTTGACATTTTTCTTCGTCCTGATGCCGCCAGTGGTTTTTGACGGATGACACCTTTCAGAATCTGTCGATGAGATCTTCACTCAGTTTTGTTATTCCACAGGGTTTGCCAGTCCTCTGAACGAACCATTTGAGGTACTGTGCAGAAAAAATGTGTATCGGCCGGGACTTACCATGGGATACGGAGGCGAACGCAGTAGTAACTGAATTACAAATCTCGTACTTTTATTAAATACTTGGTGAGAGACGTTGTGTGGAAGAAGATATGAGAAATATTTCTAGGGCGTGGAGGATTGTCATCATCTATTCATGCCACTTATCATGAAATTGGAATTGTTTATAAATCACGTGTTTTAAAAGAAACTTATTAGCAAAAAGTATGAATGATAGGGTGAACAATAAGTGAGTTGATGTAATTTGTCACCAGTGGCAGTAAAAATACTTCCATATTTACACTTAGTGACAATATTCATAAGTTAACACCAACAGTGAAAAGTCATAGCCGCAGTTTTGCAACTGCTGATCCCTGTGGGGCTTCTGAAGGTCATGGCTGCGTTTATATGTTTACATTCATAAATTTCCGAATTTCTCCGCAAATTGTAGCAGAATAATATTGAATTGAAACTTCGAGTCTCGAAAACGTCAAGAAATTCTAGAAATAACACGCTACGTTTACTCAAAACACTTTATTCAGCTGTTTCCTTGAGGACCTGCCGACGTGAGCCTAACCTCGTACAGATAATACTCCAGGCAGGAGACACACACACACACACACACACACACACACACACACACACACACACACACACACACACAGTCACAGGCTGACTGTAAACGCTGTCAATAGCGAGTCCGACACAGCTCTTGAGTCCACATGGAGGCCCTGCAAAATGCTGGAAGCTGAGTAAAGGAAGACTCGATCAAAAAACCCTCTCAAAGGGGGGGAAATGTCACAAAGAATGACGTTCCTGACCGTCTGGTCGAAACGACTCAAAGAAACAACGTTACCCACATTTAGATGCTCACTAGTAGCGTCTACTGCACACCTGTTTTCGCAATCGCAGTGCTAAGTGAAATTCTGATGTCCGTAACTCCACACAACGATTTTATATTGTGTGAAATGTGACGCTATCGAAGTTTAAATAAATTGCATGACACATGTACTTATAAAATTTTTCGACAAATCATCTTCAAGTGTTGTGTACCTCTGAACTGTAGTTTCTGGGAAGTTATGCTAAAGAGATATACTGCGCACGGATGTAAACAAATTATTATGGTTTTATTATTACTATTATTATTATTATTATTATTATTACTGTAATTCTCGGATAGGTCAACTAAGGACCAAGGACCACGTGCCAATTTCAGTTCTTTATTTGCTGATCTTTTCTTTTCTTCCAGTAATCTTTCATCTATTCACATGCTTTTCCTCGTGTCATCTGGCCACTTCAGTCAGCTTCTTCTTCTTTTTTCACTCTTCTACCTTGCAATCCTTCAATATTCAATATTGTTCCCCTAAACACTTCTATCAGTTGTCTCTCCAGTTTTTACATGTTCTTCTAAATTCATTTTTATTTTTGTGAACTTTTTATTCCACAGATACATGAAGATACTTTGCATACTATGTAAATGACCAAAAATTGTCAATCTTCTCTTGCTGATTGCTTCTGGTATGTTTCCTGTTTCGATCAATTTTATGATTTCTTCGTAATTTCTAGCCTTCTTAGTTCTTCACTTATGTAATATTTTAAAATGGTACCACCTTCTAGTATTTCTAATTTATCTCAATTATAGTTTAGTAATTGATATTCTCTTACATGTATTCAGTACTGAATTGTGATGCCTTATTTTTACATTTCTAGACAGGAATAATTGTAACAGATCTTTAGTTATAAAATGTGCCCTTCCCTCTCCGTGTATCCTTCTCTCTATAATGGATTTTTGTAAACTATTTTCTTGGATTATCTCGACAAGATACTTAATTTTTTTTAAGCATCTCTGTTTGGCTAATATCTACTTTCACAAATTTCGGTGCATTTATAATGTATGTTAAACTGACTGGCTGTTCTGAAAGATTATTTTTTACTTCTTTGGGTATCACATTTTCAGAGAACGTGGGCAAGTCATTTGCAAATACGTGTCAATTTATTCCATTATTTTTGTTCCCTCCTCCCAACCTTATTTGTGAATTATTCACTTCCCACAATACTAATTCTTACTGATGTTTCTATAACACTATTAAAAAGAACTGAAGAAAGGCCACGCCGTTGACGTACACCTGTGTTTGTTTCGAAAGGTGGGCCATACATTTTATTTTATATATGTGTGTTTCACTAACTGGATTTACTAATTTAGACTTTCCACAATACCTCGGAATATTTCGTCTATAGTTTCTCTGTCGACAGGGTCAGAGGCCTTTTAGTTATCAATAAATGTTAATGCAATATCTTTAGAATTAAGTAACCTGGGGTGATTGATTGACTTCAGATAATTTATCCCTTCAAAACATGATCTGCCCTTCCCAAAATAACCTTGATATTTACCTAAATGTTGTCCAGTGTTCTTTCTATTCTATTTAGTATATTTCGTAAAATCTACGAAAATATTTTATATGCAGATGCTACCAAATAAATTCATCTGTGTTGTTAACCTCATGTAAGTATTATTATTACATTAATAATATCTTATAGTACTATTCTTATTATTGTTATAATTATAGAAACTTTAAAATATGAGGTGATGCCAAGTACTACTTGGGAGGTGGAAGGGGGAGAGAATAAAAAACCGTGTACTCTCCATAACCGAATACTGGATCCGCGTCTGCAGTTTCGCAGCTGAACCTATGTTCATGTATATTATCGTACTTTATTTGTTTCGTTGTCTCCTATAGCTACCGACATAAGGGGCGCCTTGTTTATAAGACTGGACTAGTCTGCGGTAGGAATAGAGCCTCAAAATATGATTTAGCCATCTACATTTGTTTTACTGAGGAGTTCCAGAATGACCAGTTCCCATTCCCATCCTTGTGCAGCTTAGCTAGTGTTCTGCCGATAAGGTCTTTGACACTGAAATGGAAGGGAACAAACAAATAAGGTTAGGTGGCGTGAGCGGTTTGAAAATTGGTGTTAGGGTGATGTTGGACGAAAACGACCTACCAGTTTCGCAAGGGCCTGGAGAGACACGATAGCCCTTTGTAAAAAGTTGGATGGGACGCGTCACGACGAATCTGGCCGACGGATTGGCGCCATCAAAAAAGCCGTTGGTCATCCACAGTGGCTGTCACGCTTGAATACTGCTGGAATCCGCCAGAAAACAGAGTCAACATATCACAGCCCTGCATTTGATGAGTTTGTCTATCTTGTTTACCATAAAGGGGTTACATTCAGGACATAGAGGCAAAGCAAAGAGTGAATGGATTCCAGCAAGTAATTTGCGGGGATTAATTACTTTTTCACAGCCGCAGTTACTATAAAATATACTAATAGCATAGAGGGTGGTACCAGCCTGTGATTGTTTGGGTCAAACAGTCATTGTCGGAGATACTCCGGAGACGATGCCGATCGAAAACGATAACTCTTCCTATGTCGTCGTGAGCAGCGGACGTGCAAGACTGCTGCCTCAACACTCGTCGGCTGGTGGATAGATTTAAGTAGCGTGATGCACAACATTGGTTACGTGTTGTATATTAATTACCTTGCTCCACTGTCGCCGGTCTTCCGTATCCCTGGACGGTTCGTGGCGTAGTCGTTTTAGCTAAACCAGTAAACCTCGATTCCTTACACAACCAAACTCCCATGTATAAAACAGTTTCAGACGTCTGACTACTTTAACCCAATTCTGTTAGCGTAACATATATGTCACGTAACATTTTGTAATTTTTTTCTCTTGCTGGAATCAATGCGTGCGTTTGGAATGCCTACTGCCGTATGTTTCTCAGACGAGAAAGCTCTAGTGTTGACATTTAGGCGGGTTTCTGCCAGCAGAAAGCAAAAAGAGGACAGTGTCTGGTGCTTCAAATACTGTAGACTTTCTCTGAATAAACTTTTGCCTTGGAATAAGAAGTAAGTAGTATTTTCTGTCGCAATATATCACACAGATTTAAAACTTTCGCTTGATTAAGATGTTAAGTGATTTAGGTTGGCCATAAAATGCAGTCAATTATTGCGGTTCCTAGTCCACTTTTTAATTGTGTGTTGCGTATGTAGTACGCTAGTCAGAGCAGTCAATATAATGATTCCTTCTCCCTCAGAGACCTGTCTGTACATTCAATCCTGGTTACTCTTGAGAAGAGGAAGAGGATGCATCGGATATATTTACTGAGCCTCCTGCGGCTAATATGGAGTCCGATCAAGATTTTTGTGAAGAAGACGGGGATGGAAAGATGGATAATCTTGGACCAGGGAACTTCATGCTGGTGAAGAAGCGGTTCTGACCAACAAAAACAGGTTAGTTGGTGAACATTGATTGTTCACAAGAGTGTAGAAAACGTCGAGTTAGACCAAACAGAAAAGCTATAAATCTTAAAATCTGTGATCTGAGATTGGATAAGGGAGTATCTGCAAAGTGATAACGTTCTATTTCCTGAGAGTGATCATAGTAAACAGAAACTTGTCTCCAGTTCAGTGATTCAGATTCTTTTGGAATGATGAAATAATTAAATTTCTCATCCCCGAACCGACAAAATACGCCTTATTCAAGAACTGACCAGATCCAAAAAAATAACACATAACGGGATAAAACGTTTTGTAGGTATTCTAATTCTCTGAATTATAATCCTCTACCTAGAAGAATTTGTTAATGGGATTCAGGGTTGTACATGAAAATGAGATGGTGCACAACATGACTAGAAGATACAGTTTTGAAGTAATTATGGGATCAATCCACTCTTGTGATAACGCACAAATCAACGTAAATGGTAAGACGTTGAAACTTCGCTAAGAAAAATGTTTTCTCTCAACCTCAACAAGATTTGGGTTACGATGAGAGCACGATAAAGTATTTTGTTAGGCATTGATGCAAACAATTTCTGAAAGGTAAATCCATTAGTGTTGGGTGCAAAGTACGGAGTCCAAACAACTATGGTTTATCTAGTAGATTTCTAAATGTACCAAGAAACTGATCCACGAAGGAACGAAGTGTACGAGAAAGCATGTAGAAAATGTGCTGCACCTCTGGTTCAAATTATCGATTCACTTCCTGAAAAAAGTAAAAATCTGCCCTACAGGTATTATTTTCACAACTTGTTTACATCACAACATTGCTGATTCGCCTAAAAGAACGAAGCTATGGTGTAACTGGCACTCTCCGTGAGAGTCGTCTGCTTCAAGAATGTCAGATTATACCCTGTAAGACAATTTACAAGAGGAGTAAGTGAGGTGATTTTGAGTACAAGAATAGCAACGAAGGCAGAATGATTACTATCCGATGGCTAGATAATTCTTCAGTGACAATTGATTCAACCAGCTGCGGGATAAATCCAGTGCGCTCTATGGACCGATATTCCAAACAACAGAATAAAAGAGTCGTTGTACCCTGACCACATGTTTTTGGAGAATACAATAAAAATATGGGGGGAAATTGACTGAACGGACGAAAGCATAGCGCTATATAGAGTATCAGAGGAAATAAATGGTGTCGACCAATTTTTACATGGCTTCTGGATGGGTCTGTACATAATGCGTGGCTTCTGCAGAGAAAGACAGCTGCAGTTTTGGCACTACATTGTGAAATATTATCTGAATGCCAATGCAACGATCCCTAGAGGTCCGGATCGCCCTGCAGGTAATTCAGATCAGGGTAGACTGCTGCATTACCTCTAATACGATGAGAAAATCGTCTGGTAGTTATGGTACCACAGAAAAAAAAGAAGACACTGCACCCAGTATACTGCAAAGGAACTCCAAGGAAGTGTGCTGCAAATCTGATGCTGGTTTATTGGTTTATGCATAAAGAGTTCTGTACCGTGTCACAGAAAATGAATGCCGTTGCCTAAAAATAATATAAATGACATACACTGATTTATTGTATTTACTGTCATGTATTTCACTTACATTGTATGTTCCGAATAGCGTGACACTCTCCTTTACTTAAATTATTATTTTACTTTATTGTTTAGCTTGTTGTAGCATATCTCTTCGATGACAATAAACAAATAAATGTGTAATTTCTAAATTCGGAAGTGAAAATTAATTCAGTCATAAATGGGTTAAAATAGGTTAAGTACAGCAACAGCTTTTGAAATCTTTAATGCCGCAAAAACTTTGTATTACCGCAGAATCCACATCGCCTTTCTTCCTTTCTATGCGCTAGACGTGACTGGTAGGCATGAAGTGCGCTGCAATTGAGCTGTTTACACCGAGAGTTCTGGAAATTACAGTCAAGTTTCGAGGAATGTCTGGAAAGTTCTTGGCCTCGTCCAGAAACCGCAGCACTACCCTCGTGATTCGTTTCTCCCTTACGTTCGTACACGCTTAGTAAACGCCACGTTAACTTGCAAGTCATTCCAGAAATGAGTTGACTGTAGGCATTCGTTTGAAGCAGTTGTGGTGCGCGTGATGTTGGAAATGGAAACAATCGATTATCGTGCAGTGATTAAATTCTTCGTAAAAGAAGGTTTAACGTGGATTGAAATTCATTCGCGGCTTCTGATGGGTATGGTGGCTCTTCACCTTAAATTTCCACTGCGAAAAAATGGGAGGGCCAATTTAAACGTGGCCGTGAACGGATCCAAGGTAATCCATGTGCCAGGCGTCCAGAAAGTGCAAGCACACCGGGAATCACCGACAAAGCGCATGATATGATTTTGGAATATCGGCGTAAAAAAGTGCGTGAAATTGCCAAAGGAAGGCACTGGTCACACTTTCCACCATATATTGAACATGAGAAAGCTCTGTGCTAGATGTGTGCCACGCTTTCCCACGACGCTTCCCGGAAAGTGCTTGGTGCGTTTGAAGAAAAACGGATGCGACGACTTCTTGCGCCGATACGTGACACAGATTCAACATTAAACGCCCGAATACAAACGGCAGTTTATGGAGCTCATAGAAGCCGGTTCTTTGGTTCCAACGAAGGAAATGGCGGTGCCATCGACAGGAAAGTTGATGGTGTCCGTGTTTTAGAATGCGATAGGAATTTTGTTGATTGACTATCTTGAAAAAGATAAAACGTTAAAACCATGCCAGAGAACACTACTCTCAGCTTCTAACGAAACTGGACGCAAGCATTCGTAAAAACAGACCCGGCTTAAAGAGGAAAAAAAATCATCTTCCATCAGGACAATGTACCTCCCTAAAAAGTGTCTTGGCAATGGGGAAATTGAGGGATTTGCACTGTGAAGTGCTGGAACATTCACCCAAATCCCCTGATTTGGCTCCCTAGGACTTCTATCTATTCTCGAAACTGAAGAAATTCCTCGCTGGCCAGGGCTTCCCGTCCAGTCAGGAAGCAACTGCGGCTGTAGGTGAGTACCTTGCAGCAGAGGAACAGTGCAGAGAGGGGATAATGGCATTGCAATACTACTAGATGAAATGTATTTATATAAGAGGAGATTATACTGAAAAATAAGACGCCTTTGAAACCATAAACTGTCGTTTCCATTATCAGGCCGAGCCCTCATATTCTACTGGAAACGAAATTTAGCTGATTAACTAGGAGTGGGGAACGTAAACCAGGTGCCAGGGATGCAGCAGCTAGGTGCTCAGGTCGGCTCCGTGTCTCTCCGGGGATTCCAGGAGCTGCAGCGGCGACCCGGATGCAAATTCCAAAGTTATCAAGCGGCAGCATTGCTCCGTCCCTCCGGGTTCGAGCCCCGCCTCCGCCCCGCCGACGCCACGCTTGCGCGCAGTATCTGCTTCCGCGCAAGCGAGCAGCGGCCGTGATTTATTCGGACGTAATGCGGTTAAAACTAAATCGCGGCGGCGCGCCGGGGGCTTGCGAGGCAATAAATTCCGCGCCATATATCCGGTGTGGGGAAGGGGGGGGGGATGGGGGGGGGGGGGGAAAGTGGGGAGAGGGAGCGGGTGGCGCCCCGGGGAAACACCGACCTGCCCTTCGGTGGCAAACTCGGCCCTTTCCTCCCTTAAAGAAGATGCGCCGCCAGAGCATAAAGGTGTCTGTTCCCGTTTGGAAGTTAATTTTCTTTTCGTGTACATTGCCTCTGTGCCCCGCCCTGTAGATACCAACTTCATACGTATTCTTCATTTGTGTGGCCATATTGTCCGTAGTTGTTTTACAGTTTCTGGGGATATTTTTGCTTTGTGGCTAAAACTACAAGAAGTTTGGCACCATAGTTGAGTGGTCAGCGCGTCTGATAGCCATGCAGCGGGCCCGGGTTCGATTCCCGGCCGGCTCGGAGGTTTTCTTCGCTCGGGGTCTGGGTGCTGTATTATCGTCATTTCATCATCATCGCTAGTCACCTATTGTGGCATCAACTGAAAAGACTTGCGACTCGGCGGCCGAAGCTCCCCAGATGGGGGACTTCCAGCTATCAGTGCCATACGATCACTTCAGCTACAAGAGATGCGTGCTTCTTTCACCAAACACGTTTCGCATTATTGACATAAAGCATCATCAGTGGTCTGTAATTAAAGATACTTAGAATCCGATTTGTTTTCTAGATAGAAAAGCAGTTCGTTAACAATTCGTTGGTTCTTCCTTACGATTTTATCTTTGCTTGGTTTTTCGCCGCCTGCTAGCTCGTTTATAGTTCCTTTCGTCGTTAGACACTGATAACTCGGTCTAATATTAAGCTGCTTTGCAGAACTATGAATTTTTTACGTTTAACACAGCACAATTTCGTACACTACTGTTCAGTGTTTATTTGTACACTTCTATGTGTGTATCGAGTTCTGTTTTGTTGCCAGCATTGCCATTAGCTTTTCTTTGATCTATATTCCTTACTATCCATTTATCTTTGCTTCTTCCCCCAAAAACCTTCAAACCTACTCAAAATTTAAACCCAATCACTATTCCTTCATTATTTCTCTTACACAGTGTATGATAGATAGGTAGATAGATAGATAATTTATTTGTGTTATTTAATTATGTACGTATCAAAGAAAACCTAGTGGCGATGTTGGCAACACTATGAAACACGATACACACTTAGAAGTATACAAATAAACGCTGAACAGTGGTGTGCGCATCAAAAATGCATGACTCTGCAAACCAGCGTAAAATTAGACATTTATCGACGGCATTTCGTACTGTAGGAGAGAAACCAGCAATTTATCAACGAAGTGTTTTCCGATCTAGAAAATAAACCAGATTGTAAATATCTTTAGTTAGAAACCACTAATGATGCTTTACTTTAATAAAGCGAAACGCTTCTGATGAGAAAAGCACGATTTTTCTTGTAGTCATAACGACAAAACAAAACTACCCGCAGAAATATATTCGTATTTTCATTCACGTTTACGAAATTTATTTTGGGAGCGAACCAAGCCTATGCCTGCGTGCTGCCGAAGGTTTTACGTTAATTTTTGAATCGGAAACATCAGTTTCAGGTTTACCAAATCTATTACTATTCTCTCTGCATATCTGAAAGTCATTAGTAGAATGGCTCACATAGTAGGATAATTAGCCCACTACTGTCCTTCCTCTGTTCTAAATGATCTACTATATTGTTCCAAACAGGAACCACTCCTCTTTGCAGGTAATACGAGCGTTGCGTAAAGCCGAGGAAAGAAACGTCAACAAAGAAAATAATAAATATATTTTTGTGGAAATTACTTAACTAGTTTTCCATAAATGGCCTAGCTATATAGTTTGAAAAAACACATCTCGTCCGATCTGGTACCGTACTGTCAAATGTATTCCTCTCCTCTGAAACTAGTACACCTACAAAGAATAGTGAACAGCGCAGAAAGTTCTAATTACTTAAGTGTGAATGTTGATGAAATGTTAATCTGGAAAAACCATATAGCAGACCTGCTAAAACGGTTAGGTTCGGCTACTTTTTGTCATAACTGCCAGCTTTGTGGATGAAGAAATGAACAAGCTAACATATATTGCGTATTTTCATTAGTTAGTTTGTTTGTTGCAAGTTCTATAGATCATTTGAACAACTCATTTTTCAAAATGATATGTAACAAGTCAGTTTACATGATAAATATACATTTTTATTGTTAACAGTAATGAAAACATTTTTTGTTGTGCACTTCAAATAAACTTTTCTATTTTTATTCATTTTTTACTGACTACCAGCTTTTAAGTATAAATTCGTCAATGGAATAGAGTTATCCATGTGAAATGATTTTAAATTAGATATGAAACTTGTTGCACTATCTTTCAGACGTTTTATGTTTTTCGGGAAATGATACGAACTTTTTGTTGATGCATATTGAACTCCTTACTGAACCAAATAACAGTTTTGACAATGAGTGATAAATGTCATTGTTCCCCTCTAGTATTGTAGGTATGGGCATCACTGTTATTCTCAAATTGTGATGGATTATGTACTACGAATTTCATTAGTGAATATATGTATTGTGACCACGTAGTTACAATGCCTAGCTCCTTCAAGAGGTACATACATAACATCCATGGATGAACACTACATATGATTCTTAGGGCTCGCTTTCGTGTAATCACTATTCTCTTTCTAAGTGACCAGTTACCCCAGAAAATTATTCCGAAAGACATTACTGAGTGGAAATATGCAAACTATGTCAGGAGGTTGATTGTTTCCAAATTTAACCGCTACACGAAGAGCAAAAGTAGCTAAATTTCATTGTTTGAAAAGCTCAGTAATATGCTTCTTCCAGTTTAGCTTTCATCAATATATACACCCAAAACTTGGGAGAATTTTACCCTGTTCACTGACTCCTCGTCGCGTGCTAAATCAATTGCTTTTATGACTATTTGTTGTACAGAACTGAATGTAGCGTCTTTCTTTCTAAATTTACGGGAAGTCCATTATCAGAAAACCATTCGCTGATGTGTCACGAATAATAATCGGGGATAACTCAGGCAAACAGTATTCATTGGACAAAAGAAATTATTTAGATTTATGCGTCGCCTTCACACGCTTCCATCCTGCAGGCATCACTTTGAGCAGCTAGGAATATTAACCACAGCCTCACAGTATGCTTATTCACTTATTATGTTTGTTATCAACAATCCATTTGTATTTAAGAGTGACAGAGATAGTCACAAACATAGCACTAATAGGAAACATGACCTGCGTTACCCGTTAATAAATCTAACTTCGGCATAGAAAGCAATGACACATGTAGATATAAAACTCTTTGATAGTTTCATCCAACCAATTAAAATGTCTGACGGATGGCACACACACACATACACATACACACACACACACACACACACACACACACACACACATATATATATATATATATATATATATATATATATATATATATATATAAGTAATTTTTTCTGTATATATATGGCTACATGCTGGTTATTTCCTGTTTTTTCTGTATAAATTACTCATTATTTTTGTTAAAGAATACTGTTATGTATATTTTCAGCTTTTAAATGTGTTCCACGTTTGTTCAGACAAACTTTCACATCTTCATGTTTATTGTGAATATGGCCTGTGGAACATAAAACTAACTAATTAATTAGGGTGAACTAACTCAATAACCGACGTGTATTGCAACTGTGTCCTTGGACAGAGACGTATTGCTGTACTGTCATCAACTCAAACGATGGTTCGATACACATCTGCATTCCTGTTGCTTGTAATCTTCACTTCAATATGCAAACTTCATTTCAACAAAGTCCTACAGCCCATATCCTCAACGTTCTTTACTTATATCTGCACTTGGTTAGCAATTCTCTCCTTCCAGCACCGCTTCACTAGCCATTTTCAGCACTGACACGTACAATAATGGAAAGGGGTCGGTGGAAAAAAGTGTTAATCCACGAGAGCGCCATTTTGTATATGCATTCGTGATTATAACTTCAGTACAGTATATCCTTGAATAAGTGTTTCAGTACAAAATTATGTTTATATGAAACAAAATATGATTTCATTTTTTGATTTCACACAAACAGTGTGAATGATGTGTTGCGTGTGCGTGGATTTCTGTACAATGAAGGAGTTACAGTATCTCAGTACCACAAAAAGACGACTGCAGGTCGAGAGAGGCAGAACATACACGCGAACATCACATAAAATACTACTGTAAATATTTTCACTTGATAATGACAAAAAATTCTCGAAACACGTCGTGATATGCATGAAAAATGTAAGTGTTCCAGTGTTTTATTAACTACATCGTGACTGACGCAGTTGCAGGCGTTCTAAAAGCGTCAGTTACGATGAATGAAATTACGTTTCTTTTGGACTGAAGAGTATGAACGCTTCCATGCGTCAACGTTGACGATAAATCACTGTCTGTCGGAGTCTTTTTGTCTTTTGTGTAGCTTCTCCTCTCAAACACAGCACACTAAATGTTCTGGGATCATGTGGCTTTCAGACAGGTTTGTAAATAGACTCATTTAACGTTACAGTAATCTGTTCAATTGTGTGCTACTACGAGGAATATTGATAAGGAAAATGAGACGAGCTTTTTGTGGTTTGTAACGTGTTTACTTTTTTTTAATTCGGATGCTGACATTCAGAGAAATGTCTGCATTGCTGTGGCGAACGAGCTCAACGGACTTTCACAAAAATAGCTAATTGACCTGTCAGTGCGGGGCGTTTATTCTGTATTGTGTTACTAACCGCGGGAACGTAGTTGCGCTGTCTTTCAGAGGAGAGCAGTGTATTGCCCGTTTGTTGTGGCTACGGACTGTTTGTTTGGGTTCGACATCTGTGGGAAGGGTATGGGTTTTGACGGCTGTCTGCTTGTATTTACGCAGCACTGGCTGAAAGTGGATTTGTTGACATTTCAGGCTCTCCTAGAAATATGATTTCCGCCATGACTGGCACACGTGATCTGACGTGAGAATACGAAAACGGCTACACTTTTAATAAACTGGGGACCGGCTTTGCAATGTAATGTGGAGAAAATTTAGTGTTGGCTAAAGTTTTAACAACTAATCTACTTTTCTGAATGAATATTCTCTCCGCAGGGGAGCGTGCGCTGATTTTAAACTTCCTGACAGATGAGAATTGTGCAGAGGACCTGGACACGAACCTTTATAGTGTTAAAGGTGCACCATTTACCAATCAATTAAGAGTTTTAGGCGTCTCTTACAGAAACTGAAAGAATAATGGAATTTTGTCAAAGATTTTTATCCATTGTTAACCTTTGTATGTACTGACCTTTCTGTGTGGTTGTAGGTGCTGATATTTTTGGAAATAGTTAACATCTACATTTCACCTATTCATTGTGCAGTCTTCCTGTCTCTGATAACAAATCGTGGTCAGCCAGAAACGAATCTTGCATTCTTCCTGTGTAGTCTGCATTCGCCGACTGGCGTACTTTCCCTTCTCGCCATACTGCTAGTTCTGTGCGCTAACAATCCTTTTCTCGTATCGTGTTGACAAAGCCGTCAGATAAACCACTTCTGTGTTCATAAACACTTGTTTATTTGTCCTTTAAAAGTGCAATTTTCATTACAGAACGTTAACTTGGCTGAGTAGCTCAACACAGTAAAGCAACGACTCATACAAACAGAAGCAGCTTGAGACGCCCGCTAATCGCGCTGGGCAGAACAGGTAATAGGATTGTGGAAAGCGCCAAGGGTTAAGGTCAGTTTCTGCTTCTAATTTTCGTTTATTGTAATTTAGCAACTCTTTCACGGCTGAAGGCCTCCAACAAGAAACCGTAACAAGACAAAAATCCAATTAAGATAGCAATAAAATAATTCAATAAGCAACATACGCAAAGTGCAATACAAATGACTGAGGGCCACAATTAAAAAATTTCCAAAATTTTAGTACATGTATTACCATAGACCTTTAAAGGCAGAAGGCCAACAAGAAATCTTAAAAAAAACTCAAAAATTCTGTTAAGATGGCAATAAAATAATTTAAAACGCAAAAGGCAACATATACAAGGTGTAATACAAATGGCTGAGGGCCACAATTAAATTTCAAAACTTCAGAATATATTACCATAGACCTTTAAAGGCAGAAGGCCAACATGTTTAACAACAAGAAATCTTAAAAATCAATAAGATAAAAATCCTCTTAAGATAGCAATAAAATAATTTAAAGAAACAACATATGGAAGGTGCAATACCAATGGCTGAAGGCCACAATCAAACTTCAAAATTTCAAAATATATTACCATAATCTTTAAAGTCAGAAGGCCGCAGTGTTTAAGCTTGAAAGATAAATTTAAAAATTAATTTTTCAAAATTTGAAGAAACAAACAATAACCACAAGCGCAAAATTTAAAATAGCTGATAACAGATAATTAAACACCGGTAGCACTCAGAAGCCTCGTTCACTTAGGCTAGACTGGTGGTGAGCCCAACTATACTTGATCCGTCGGAACCCAACCAGTGAACAGCCACGGATCAACTGACAAACGTCTTGCTTGCCACCAATCGGTACATGAGAAATCAAACTAAATCTCCCCGACAGCGAACCACCGAAACGAATCACATATGAATGGATGAGACACCACTCAACTTTGACGTCCTGGGTCGGTGAACCAAGAAGCTCGGAGCGATCGGACAGCTCCACACACGCTCCGACACTGAGCATGGAGCGGCAGCGGACCCAGCGACTGCACCGCTGGGAGATATCTTCCCTGGTCCGCAGCAACCGACCGACTGCCTGCTGGTCCGTCCGCAACTTCTGCTCCGTCGCGACTGCACTGCTGGTGCGTTTACCACTCACTTCCAGACACACGACGGCGGAAATACTGGCTCGGACCCAACCATGCCGAGGAAACACGCCCACTGGCTAAACGACATCCCTGCACCAGGAAAGGACCAACCCAAGTTCCACAAGATGGTAATTGAAGGGGCCCAGAAGCGCTAAGAGAACCAGTTACACGTCGCCCGTTGAGACGACCGACCTTTCAGAGCCAATACACCGATCACATTTAAAATAATTTGTCAATTGAAATAACGCCAATTACACACACAACCTGACAAACACTTGCACGAAGACCTGAATGATACCCAACAGCAACTAAATACACACACGAACACAAATCGGGAGTCGATGCACACATACACATCCGACTCATGAACGTCCGGTGAGCACAAACGCGGCGTCCGGTAGGACGACTGACGGACAGTCCACCAAGACCGTGGCGCGGCTCACGTAATGCATGGCGGCAATGGTCGGGCGAGCCATGTCGATGAAGACCTCACTGCTGCTCCAACCCCACCGCCCTAGTGCCACATTGCCATTCCGACTGGCAGGTTCGGACTGCACTCCAGACACGTTCCAACTGACTGGCACACCCGAACTCGAGACGAACTAACGACGCGAAGTGAACTAGCTTACGACAGACAACGACCGGGGAAGTAATAGCAGTTGAGCAAAGATTCTACGAGAGGGGATATATCGATATGCTCTGCTAACGCCGCTCACGGTCAGGCAAAGCAGCAACTCAGTGACTGCAGTAATTTAAATTAACGTGGTGAGGTGGAAGTACGTTAAAACCAGGATGTAAAATACATGATGGCGGGAACACCAGCCACGCACGGCTCAAAGTTAATCAAAAAAAAAGTGAATGTAGTCCTGTCTTCAAATTTCGTTTATAACATCAAAGATGTTATGTTTCCTTAGTTCCTATAGTTGTGTACAATTTACCGTAAGCGGTTAAAATATAATAAAGTTCATCGTCAAAAAAAGAAACGAAGTTTCTTCTATCAATCAATCTTCCTAGACACACTCCACCGCAACACTAGCCTGTCGTAGTCAGTTGCTCATCTGAATTTTTTTGTTTCCCGTCACGCTTTCTATCCCATCCTTTCCAAAAATGGTTTTTGTGGCTAGCTTCTCACGCTGTATTCTACTTTTTGTTAAGGCATAACGTAACCGACTGAGCTGTTGATGCACGACTTACGATACACATTCACAACTCCAGTTCCGCCATGAACTTTCTCCTACTTTCAAAATTCACGGAGGTTCTCCTACACACCTTGTACGAGTGGCACTCCTGAAAGGAAACATTCAGTGGATAAATCGCTTCATCACAGCATAGGAGATTGTTTCCAGAATGATTTTTCACTCTGTAGCAATATTCTTCGATGACTGTGGACCTTCAAGTGTTGACCGCTAGTACTAGTACTCTTGTAAATTATGTTTGTCTGTATACTGAATCTCATACTTGCAAGCAAAATTTTAATATGAACACTTGAAGAGATCAGAGTTCTCGTCTTTAATTTCACAGTACTCAGATTCCCCTGCCTTATCCAGTTCCCATGGTTTCTCAGTTCTCCATCATACAGCATTCGTTTGTACTTATAGATGTGTACGGCATATACATACAGTTCGGCTAATAGACAAGTGTACTGCAGCATAGTGAAGCAGCAGTTGCAGAGAACAGCAGCAGAGAGGTACAGACTGTCTCATGTTCAAGGTTCTAGGACAGGTATGGCGAACTATTGTACACCTATGTGCCATTTTTCTTCCAAAGAAATGTTTAATACGACCATGATGTGCTATCAAACTAATCGTAGAACTATATATCTTTTCTTTCTTGCTTATTTTGGGCATTTTTAGACATATGAACGAATGCATGGATATTTTAAGATTTGGTAGTGTATAGAAATATGGTCTCTACAGTATTGTGTTATGGGACCATTGCTTTTCACAATATATATAAATGACCTAGTATATAGTGTCGGAAGTTCCATGCGGCTTTTCGCGGATGATGCTGTAGTATACAGAGAAGTTGCAGCATTTGAAAATTGTAGCGAAATGCAGGAAGATCTGCAGCGGATAGGCACTTGGTGCAGGGAGTGGCAACTGACCCTTAACATAGACAAATGTAATGTATTGCGAATACATAGAAAGAAGGATCCTTTATTGTATGATTATATGATAGCGGAACAAACACTGGTAGCAGTTACGTCTGTAAAATATCTGGGAGTATGCGTGGGGAACGATTTGAAGTGGAATGATCATATAAAATTAATTGTTGGTAAGGCGGGTACCAGGTTGAGATTCATTGGGAGAGTGCTTAGAAAATGTAGTCCATCAACAAAGGAGGTGGCTTACAAAACACTCGTTCGACCTATACTTGAGTATTGCTCATCAGTGTGGGATCCGTACCAGGTCGGGTTGACGGAAGAGATAGAGAAGATCCAAAGAAGAGCGGCGCGTTTCGTTACCGGGTTATTTGGTAACCGTGATAGCGTTACGGAGATGTTTAATAAACTCAAGTGGCAGACTCTGCAAGAGAGGCGCTCTGTATCGCGGTGTAACTTGCTCGCCAGGTTTCGAGAGGGTGCGTTTCTGGATGAGGTATTGAATATATTGCTTCCCCCTACTTACACCTCCCGAGGAGATCACGAATGTAAAATTAGAGAGATTAGAGCGCGCACGGAGGCTTTCAGACAGTCGTTCTTCCCGCGAACCATACGCGACTGGAACAGGAAAGGGAGGTAATGACAGTGGCACGTAAAGTGCCCTCCGCCACACACCGTTGGGTGGCTTGCGGAGTATCAATGTAGATGTAGATGTAGATGTATAATGAAACAAATCTAAATACAGTGTGAGGCAAATAAAATTGGCCCGGACATTTTGAAACCACTTGTGGCGGCATTAAAGGAGGTGGATCAGATCTACAGTTATTTCCAGTAGGATGGAACAACTGTCCGTACCGCCGGCCGAACCATGAAGTACTTTTACGCAATATTTACGCTGACACAGTTATTAGCAGAAGTCAGTCTGGTTGCGGCCCTAGCTGGTCGCCCAGGCCATCTTATCCGTCATTGTGAGATTACTTTGTGTGCGGAGCGCTCAAGTCCAAGGCGTATCGCAACAGCTCTCAGTTTTCAGGAACTGCAGCAGAACACCTCGGATGAGGTTGCAGCAATTACAGCAGTCCAGCTTTGAACTGTCTTCAGAAACTTGCTGATCAGGGCCCAAATGTTCCAAGGGATGAATGGTGGTCACTTTCAGTATCTGTTACAGTCAGGTTAGTACCGTATTTACTTTCCTCTGCAGTGTATACTTGTACCCTGGAACTTGTTCTCCGGGCCACTTTTATTTGTCCCACCCTGTGCTTCAATATTAATAATCTTAATCTGCAATCAGAAATAGATCTTTTATGCAGCAATCATGAATACATTTTTAGTTTATCAAAATGAAAGAAAAATAGATGTGATTTCTGCTTTTGCAAATTCGATTTCAAATAATTTATATTAGGAGCTAACGTTGTAACATTTTTGCAGCGAGTCACTTGAAAACTTTCTTAGCGAGTCTTCAATGCTTTTCATTTCAGGCATAGATAGATGAAAACATTCTCAAGATAGCAAATAAGAGCTTCTTTAGACAGCTATATGTGGCTGGAATTGAATTCCACGTTACCACAATTTTAATCTCGGCGTTTTTATATTATCAATGGAAATAAAACTACCTTTTGCACACAAGGTTCAAATGGTTCAAATGGCTCTGAGCACTATGCGACTTAACTTCTGAGGTCATCAGTCGCCTAGAACTTAGATCTTATTAAACCTAACTAACCTAAGGACATCACACACATCTATGCCCGAGGCAGGATTCGAACCTGCGACCGTAGCGGTCGCTCGGCTCCAGATTGTAGCGCCTAGAACCGCACGGCCACTCCGGTCGGCTTTGCACACAAGGCTTGTTGATGTATGATGTGATGGAATTCAAGATCAGAATGTCCAATGTGTGCTTGGTATAAACCAATAAAATTACTTTTTTTCGCATCGTACTGGAAACATGATCAATCGTTATCGAAACAGTTTTTCGTGTCTCTATTTCTTTTCCAGCAACTGAATTTTTAACAGCCGTTCAAATATCTGTGCCCTGAGTAGTTGCTGGCAACGATATCATCGCAATCAGTTCTTTGATGTCACTTACGACATAATATGGAGCAATCACAGATAAATGGGCAAATTTAGTTACTGCCGTGTTTTCGTCAAGACAAAGCGAAATTTAAGGAGAGGATGTCATTTTTTGTTGTTTCTTTAAATTACCCGCTAGTTCTAGGATTCTGTGTTTAATAGTTTCTAGATGAAGGAGTATCTTTAATGCGCTTAGTTATTTTTATCTTACCCGTATTTCAAAATTTTCAAGAAGTGATGGGCGACGTGCTAAGCAGGATTCCTTCAAAATTCCTCATTCCGAAAGCTTTACGATGCCGATCAATACCGTTTGCAGCCAAGAAAACTGCGACAGTACTATGACAGCCCTTGCTAACATACTTAATCATAGGTGTCAATTTTATTCCTGTCTTTAGCAGCACATGCAGTTATGTGACTGCTTTTGCTCTTTTCACTTTTTTGACAAAGAGATGTGTGATTTGTATCGTAGTATCATTTTACCGTCTGTTTTCTACACACCATTTTCCGAACTAAATACACACAGCTTTATTACCTTTATTAATCATGCCATATTTCTAAGTACACCAAGAACGAAACTATCATACTTATCTTGCACGTTTTGTTCCTTTGCCAAACGAACCATACTGAATAATACAAGTTTAAAAATGGTACTATCTATGTGTCACTGCAGCACAAGACGTAAGTGCGCCACATACGAACACTAACAGGTGGACGCTGTTACGCCACGACAATTTGACAGTACGGTACCTGTCGGTAGTGGTCGGAAGTCGTCGTTGTTGGAACAGCTCCCATCCTATGTGCCTAACAGTGGACGAGATGTATTATTACAAATGCTTTTGAGTACAGCGTGACTAACAGAGCCGGCCGCGGTGGCCGAGCGGCTCTAGGCGCTTCAGTGCGGAACTGCGCGACTGCTACGGTCGCAGGTTCGAATCCTGCCTCGGGCATGAATGTGTGTCACGTCCTTAGGTTAGTTAGGTTTAAGTAGTTCTGAGTTCTAGGGGACTGATGACCTCCGATGTTAAGTCCCATAGTGCTCAGAGCCATTCGAACAGATCCATTTGACTAACAGTGAGCGAGTATGAGCGAAGATATGTCATGTACAACTTCTACGACGTCTCGGCATCGATAGACCATTCACGATAAACTTTCGTAATGTGACTTAAACGCAGACGAACAAACGAATTATTTCGATTAGGTATGCCTACCTAAATTCCACAAATTATTAGGCCCAGTGCCACTAATGGCACGCTTGCCATTGATTCTCCGTACCTGTTCTAGTCATGCATTACACATAACGAAGTCCTACGAGAACAAATTTCAGTGAAGGCAATAAGGGAGAAATCTGATTTCAGTTAGATCTATCCGTCAACTTACTGTAGTGTTTTGAGGCAAGTGTTTCCTGAGAAGGTCCGTGTTCTTAATTAGATTCAAGCTTTAAAAGAAACAGCATTTTTAAACATCTACTTTAAACGTCTACACATGTACATTTACTAAATTGGGCTTGGACTTTACCAATGGATCATTGCCTTATGTTTGCTTCCAGTAGACCAATACGATGTATAGGACGGGTGGGCATAACCATTGGTTGAATTTCATGCACAAGTACAGTGCACAGTTAACAACAAGCCGGCCGGTGTGGCCGAGCGGTTCTAGGCGCTTCAGTCTGGAACCGCGCTACCGCTACAATCGCAGGTTCGAATCCTGCCTCGGGCATGGGTGTGTGTGATGTCCTTAGGTTAGTTAGGTTTAAGTAGTTCTAAGTTCTAGGGGACTGATGACCTGAGATGTTAAGTCCCATAGTGCTCAGAGCCATTTGAACCAAGTTAACGACAAACAGATCACTTCAGCATGCGACATTGTCTCAAGCTTCGAGAAGGCTGTAACAATTCTTAAACAAAGGCAGCTTCTGACAGGTTTATTATCGAACCATGTCATTAATGAATCATGATTGCAAAATATCATGAATTATCCAATTGCAGGTAGGATGAGAACTCGGCGTGAATGGGTATTGTCGTTTCTTTAATTAGTGTTGACCGGCGCGCTCCGCGTGATTATTTCGTTACATTCCATGATATAGCTCGACATGAATGTATTTTTATGGACTGGTCCATTGACTATGCACTTGTCAATCAGACCACAATGCAGACTGATACTGAAATTAATTAAGAACGCAATTGATAACGCAAGAATGACAGGCTCCCAATAGAACACCACGTACAGTTGGCGGAACACGTACCTCTTTCTTTTATTATTATTAAATTATTGTATGCTTTTCTGCTCTCTTGGGCTGTCTAGTCAAAACATTAATTATCTTGGGCATAACGTATTCCCTCAATGGATCAATACGGAATAGGGATAACTGCATTGAAAAAGGAGCTCTTTTATAAAAATGCACATTTATATTTTAAATGGACAAGTAGAAAGGGTTTTAACTGACAAGTACATTCATGTCCACCAAAGGTGCCAATAGCTTTCACTAAATTTATATTGGTCTCTTAATACATAAAGGACATCACCACACAAGGTTTGAAAGTGAAATCAGGACGAGATCTGGTTACTACATTCATCATTCACAAACAATCATATGCGATTAGTGCGACACTGGGGATGCACTCAGAACTTCGTGATATCATGAGGAAATGATGATGTCAAGGCAAACATCGACGACTGGTTACCCGACAATAGCTTCTGACACCCAGCGTGCAGGTGTACGACATGTAACGAAAGAACTTTGTTTGTCAGTTACCGTTTAATCGTTCATTAATCAGCATCATTGAGTAAAGGGGGTGCATAATTCTTGGCCAGAATGGTACGTGACTGACGCTACCATACAAGGGATGGGGGGAATGGGGGAAATGGATTGCTGTCAAAACAAGTAATATTTGAAGAAATTATTTCCATCTGTACTTCAAGTTACCTTACAACGTGTCGGCGATCGCTGCGTAAACACTGTCCCCACGTACATGTACACCATAACTACTCTACCACACAAATATTTGGGGCTACACTCGTCTGGTATCAGACGTTCCCGGGAGGGTCCACTGGGGGCCGAACCGCACAATAACCTTGGGATGTGTGGGGCGGCGGTGGGGTGGGTGGACTGCTGTGGCCTGTTGTGGGGTTGTGAACCACTGAGGGCTACGGTGGGACGAAGTCTCTCCGTCGTTTCTAGGTCCCCAGTTCAATACACACACACACAATACATACACAATACCTTACAACAGGCAGACAGGGTGGGCAGCACTCTGCAGTTGTGGTGTACATGGAGTTCTCGAAGACAAGTGACTGTAGGTTGATACAAGATGATCTAGACAAAATTTCTGGTTGGTGTGATAAATGACAGCTGGCTCTTAATGTAGAAGAAACAAATGGTTCAAATGGCTCTGAGCACTATGGGACTCAACTGCTGAGGTCATTAGTCCCCTAGAACTTAGAACTAGTTAAACCTAACTAACCTAAGGACATCACAAACATCCATGCCCGAGGCAGGATTCGAACCTGCGACCGTAGCGGTCTTGCGGTTCCAGACTGCAGCGCCTTTAACCGCACGGCCACTTCGGCCGGCTAATGTAGAAGAATGTAAGTTACCGTGGAAGAGTAGGAAAAACAAACTCGTGATGTTCGGATAAAGCATTAGTAGTAGCATGTGAGGACTGTGGTAGGGAAGGCGAATGGTCGACTTCGGTTTATTGGGAGAATTTTATTAAAGTTTTATTCATCTGTAAAGAAGACCGCATATAAGACGCTGGTGCGACCTGTTCTTGAGTAGTGCTCGAGTGTTTGGGATCCGCACCAGGTTGGACTGAAAGAAGACATCGAAGCAATTCAGAGGCGAGCTGCTAGGTTTGTTACCGGTACGTTCGATAAGCTTACACGTATTACAGATACGCTTCGGGAGCTCAGGTGGGAATCCCTCGAGGAAAGAAGACATTCATTTCGAGGAACACTACTCATAAAGAACAGGCGTTTGAAGCTGACTGTAAAACGATGCTATTGCCTCCAGCATACATTTCAAGTAGGGACTACGAAGATAAGATACTAGAAATTAGCTCATACGGAGGCGTACAGACAGTCGTTTTCCCTCGCTCTATCTACATACGGAACAGAAAAGGAAACGACTAGTTGTGGTACAGGGCACTACATCTACATCTACATTTAGATGTAGATGAATTCTGGTTACAAAGAAATCACCGAAAAATCATTAACGCCACCAGACAGAATTACTCCAGCTTCTCTGATTGTACATGAACAAATTTTAAAGGCATGAAGGATCCCACGAAAATGTATTTTGAGACTGGTTAATCTAGGGCACAGCTAATCGTGCGAACATGTGGTTGAAGACCATTCACAAAGAAATCATCATTAAATTCATAAAATCCACAGACATAATTTATACAATCTCATCAAAATTCAATTAAACGATCTTTTAACATAAAAAAACACCCGAAATAATAATCTTTACATGTTTAAATTGGAATACCACAAATTATGGAGGCACATGACCAAGTTCCACGTACAAGGGAAGGGTCTTAATTTTCAGAGCAAGATGAGATTTTGCAGTTGATACTACACTTAACACCCGCATTTCAAATGAAATTAGAATGCAAACTCACGATTGATACTCGACCTCGACATGACTAACACCCTCCTTTACCATTAACCTTCCAAAACAGTAGCAATTAAACTCTAAAGTGATGCTGACAGATAACTTTATAGCATTTTCTGTCACCGAACATCATTTTCTCATACCTCTCTTTGTACCTTTAGCTGATGAGCCTCATCGCACGTCCGCAAACTTCGCTACCCAGTCCAACATGGCGGGCTGCAGAGACAACGGTTCCCCTTTCCAGCTCAGCGGATGTAGTGGGTTCTCATGAGCTGTGACCAAGATATCATCTAACGTACTGATTTCGTTATCTTTGGCTCAACATTCCCTTTGCAGAATATTCCCCCACAGGTTAGGTTGGTACTATATCAGTCTACTCACTGTGGTTAGCTCTAAGCTTTCCTATTCTCTAAATCTCATCTGCACACATTCCAGCACCAACACAAAGAAATTGAAATGGACGTAAGGAAAAAGGAGTACGTATTTAAAAAACACAAACACGTCCATCTTTCTGTCCATTACGCGTTATCTATAAAGCGGGAATAATATCATTCAGACACTATTTAACGATAAGAAACTAGGATCGTGTGAAAGTTGTAAATGAAACTAAACAACGTAAGAGTACCGATTCAGGGGGAGGTTACATTGGGGGCGGAAATACACGGAAAACGCCTATCAATAATAACACTACGATTTATCTTTGAAAACACCTTAAAGAAAGGCAAACCGACATTCATAGCATTTTTTGATTACAAAACGTATTTGAGTGTTGACTGAAATACGCTCTTTGCAATTATGGAATGATCGGGGTTAAAATATGAGGAGCGAATGGTTATCTACAATCTGTAGAGAAACCATACTCCATTTGTAAGAACTAAAGGACGTTATAGAAATGCATTAGTAGAGAAGGGAGTGAGACAAGGCTGTAGCCTATTCTCCACACTATTCACCTTTAATACGCTATTGGCCATTAAAATTGCTACACCAAGAAGAAATGCAGATGGTAAACGGGTATTCATTGGACAAATATATTATACTAGAACTGACATGTGATTACATTTTCACGCCACTTGGGTGCATAGACACTGAGAAATCAGTACCGAAAACAACCACCTCTGGCCATAATAACGGCCTTGATATGCCTGGGCATTGACTCAAACAGAGCTTGGATGGCGTGTACAGGTACAGCTGCCCATGCAGCTTCAACACGATACCACAGGTCATCAAGAGTAGTGACTGGCGTATTGTGACGAGTCAGTTGCTCGGCCACCATTGACCAGTCGTTTCAGTTGGTGAGAGATCTGGACAATGTACTGGCCAGGGCAGCAGTCGAACTTTTTCTGTATCCAGAAAGACCCGTACAGGATCTGCAACATGCGGTCGTGCATTATCCTGCTGAAATGTAGGGTTTCGCGGGCATCGAATGAAGGGTAGAGCCACGGGTCGTAACACATCTGAAACGTAACGTCCACTATTCAAAGTGCCGTCAATGCGAACAAGAGGTAACCGAGACGAGTAACCAATGGCACACCATACCATCACGCCAGGTGATACGCCAGTACGGCGATGACGATTACACGCTTCCAATGTGCGTTCACCACGGTGTCGCCAAACACGGATGCGACCATCATGATGCTGTAAACAGAACCTGGATTCATCCGAAAAAATGACGTTTTGCCATTCGTGCACCCAGGTTCGTCGTTGAGTACACCATCGCAGGTGCTCCTGTCTGTGATCCAGCGTCAGGGGTAACCGCAGCCCTGGTGTCTGAGCTAATAGTCCATGCTGCTGCGAACGTCGTCGAACTGTTCGTGCAGATGGTTGTTGTCTTGCAAACGTCCCCATCTATTGACTCAAGGATCGAGACGTGGCTACAGCCATTTGGATAAGATGCCTGTCATATCGACTGCTAGTGATACGAGGCCGTTGGGATCCAGCACGGCGTTCCGTATTACCCGCCTGAACCCACCGATTCCATATTCTGCTAAGTCATTGGACCTCGACCAACGCGAGCAACAATGTCGCGATACGATAAACCGCAATCGCGATAGTCTACAATCCGACCTTTATCAAAGCCGGAAACGTGATGGTACGCATTTCTCCTCCTTACACGAGGCATCACAACAACGTTTCACCAGGCAACGGCGGTCAACTGCTGTTTGTGTATGAGAAATCGGTTGGAAACTTTCCTCTTGTCAGCACGTTGTAGGTGTCAGCACCGGCGCCAACCTTGCGTGAATGCTCTGAGAAGCTAATCATTTGCATATCACAGCATCTTCTTCCTGTCGGTTAAATTTCGGGTCTGTAGCACGTCATCTTCGTGGTGTAGCAATTTTAATGGCCATTGGTGTAATATTCTGAAGCAACACATTCCAAAAGCTTTTGTTCTCTTCTTACCTTAACTGGTTATCGTTCACGTTGAATTTCAAAATGTGACTACATTCGAGCCATAATTAAGAAGAAATCTGTAAAAAGAATTATATTGCAGGAAGAATAAGAAAAACATTTGCCAATATCATTGTAAGTGTGTCACACACGGCAAAGGACTAGGAAGGGCATTTTAAAGGAATGTATTATGTCGCGGAGAAAGGTTATGGGATGAACATAAGTGAAGCATGAGTAACGAAGTGTGAATTTAGGTAAAGTTGAGAGAATTAATTCAGTAACTGGGAGCTAAAAGTAGTAGACGAGTTATGCTATTTGGGTCTAAGTTAATTGATGGTATAGAGAAGATATAAAGTATAGGCTGACAAAAGTAAGAAAAGCTTTTTTCTGGAAAAGAGAAAACTTTTTACACCTACCACGAGAGTGGTTTGGTTAGTCCGGTAAAAATTCAAAAAGAAATGTTTGTTTCGTAAACAATTCACCTTATTTCTTGACATAATCTCCTTTGAGGGATATACACTTGGTCCACCGATCCTTCAGGTTTTTCATCCCATCGACAAATTTGCCTAACTCTACAAAATACTCGTTGACTGCAAAACTCACTTCTTCATTTGGTGCAATTTTCTTCCCAGGAAGCCAAAGTTTCAAGTTAAGGGACAGGAAGAAGTCGCTTGGAGCTATGTCTAGGAACAAGATGGCTGTGGAACCAATTCAAAGCCCAGTTCATGCACTTTCGCCATCGCTATCGCTAGTGTATGGGATGATGCATTATCCTGGTGAAAGAACCATTTTTTGCGTGCCAACCTTGTTTTTTTCCAGCTAACGCAAGTTTCAAACGATCCAGTACTGAAGCTTAATAGGGTGCATTTATTGTTCTGCGTTTTCCCAACTAATCTATGATGATTATTCCTTGTGAATTCCAAAAAAGAGTGACCATCACCTTAGCAGATGACAAAACGGCCTTTGCTTCTTTTGGTTCACTTTCACCAGACTGTGTCAGTTCTTTTGTCAGCCTATTTGGCTCTGGTGTGTAATGATGGATACAGGTTTCATCAACAGTCACAAATCGGTGCACAAAGTCTTAAGGTTTGCAACTAAGCATCGCCAGACAGTTGTTGAAGTGTTGTGCCAGATGCACTTTTGGTCGACTGTGAGTAATCTCGATACCCACCTCACACACAGCTTCTTCATAGACAAATATTCAAATAAGTGTGAATTCCTAAAGAACGAAACTGCTGAGGTCATCATTCCGTAGACTTATACACTACGTAAATAACTTACACAAACTTACGCTAAGAACAACACACACACACACACACACACACACACACACACACACACACACACACACACACACACACACACACATGCCCGAGTGAGGACTCGAACCTCTGGCGTGAGGGGCCGCGCAATCAGTAACATGGTGTCTCTAACCAGGGGGCCACTGTGCGCGGCTATTCATACATAATTTCTGTGCGGGATATTATGCACTCGCTCACTTGACACCCTTACTGTCTAAGCAATCTTATGAATGTTTATTGGGCAGTCTTGCATTGCCATATAATGGATTTTGTCAGTGATTTCCTTTGTGGCTACCTCAGTTGTACGGTTGGCGCGCACTCCATTCTCAGCGCTCATCCAAGCACGTTTAAAGTCAGTGATATGATGATGTATGTTTGTGGGGCACTCGACATCCTGGTCATCAGCATCCATACAAATTCCACTCTTTCCACTTCCAGTCTCGCCACTACCTGAATGATGATGAGGTTATGAGGACAATACGAACACTGTCGCCGGGTGAAGGAAATCTCCGACCCGGCCGGGAATCGAACCCTGGACCCTATGATACAGAGGCAGGAACGCTAGCCACTACGAGCTGAGACATCAGTAATGCTGAGTCCAAGTGAACATCGTGCAGTTCTGTTTTGATTTGTGTGACAGTCCAACCTTTCAAATGACAATACTGAATAACAGCATGAAATTCGGTTTTCTCCATTATCAAACACAGTCAACACACTGATCAACTCAGACAGCTGTCAACAATGAACTGTACGCTTTACATTGTTGAGATTCCTCATACGATTCTTGGAATAATCAAAGTTACCAATCATCCAGGTGCAACAAAAATGTTCCATTCTTTCATGGAAATTCACCACACGTATCAAACCACCTTTGTAGAAATTTAACTGTCAGGAAATATTTTCTGAAATTATTTGTCTGCAGTGGAGCCATGTTTTGAAACTAAACGTTTCCGGTAAGTTGTTAAGACAAGAAGAGAGTAAAAGCTTTTGAAACGTGTTGCGAAAGAATATTGTAAAAGATTAAATGGGTTCCAGCAGATCACTAACAAAGAGGTATTGAATCAAACTGGTGAGAAGAGAACTTTATGATCACGTCTAGTGAATGAAGGCCTTGGTTGGGCATATACTGAATCATAAAAGAATAGCTACTTCGTTGATTTATTCTGGACTATGCGGTACAAGTTTTAAAGGTTACTAAGGAAAGAATACAATAATCTGCTTAAAATCAAATGGTTCAAATGGCTCTCAGCACTATGCGACTTAACTTCTGAGGTCATCAGTCGCCTAGAACTTAGAACTAATTAAACCTAACTAACCTAAGGACGTCAAACACATCCATGCCCGAGGCATGATTCGAACCTGCGACCGTAGCGGTCACGCGGTTCCAGACTGAAGCGCCTATAACCGCACAGCCACACCGGCCGGCTGCTTAAAATCGATACAGGTTGCAGTAGTTATACAGAAATGAAGGTACTTACAGGATAGGCTGGTGAGGATAAGTGCAACACTCTACAGGTTGTTTCAGATTTCATGTCACACACTTCTAGAGGTTGTAGAGGGGACTTAGTACATCAAGTTTTGCATATGAACCCATGTCCAGAAACGTCATCCAACGAAGCTACAGACCGTCATTGCTATAGGCGCCGGCAGTTGTAAATGTTTTCTACATGCGGGGTGATTCCGCAATGACGTTACAAACTTTCTGGCGTGATGGACAAGGGTAATTTCAATTTGAGTAAGGGTGCCTATACCGGAAACGAACGTGTCGAAAATTAGAAGCTAAAACCTTTCTGATACCTCTGACAGTTCCTGATAGTGTTGTTGCTAAGATTGTGTGGTAGGTGGTAGACAACTTTCAGAGGTGGTAGTATGGACCAAACCAAGGAAAAAGTGTCCAGTAAACAAGGTTCTAAAATGCATACCTGAGGAGCTATGAGCACTTGTTCAACTTCGCTACTGAGGAACACATTTCCTATATTGAACATGTATTCATAGCTTTTAAAGTATGCATTTTAGAGTCCATGTTTACTAGACGTTTCTTTCTTGTTTTGACCCGTACTATCTCCTCTGAAAATTCACTTCTTCCAGTTTCTAGGGGATTCTAGTAAGACACTGATCGCATGCGTGAACAGAACAATCTAAATTAGGTAACACACCTAATGTACAGGTAACGCGGCTACTATCGTCATTGGCCAAGGTTAGTTGGAGAACTGCCTTAGTCTACGCTTACTTATAATAGTCTAGCGTAGTCTACGGTATTTTACAAGCCTGCTTGTTGCATGTAATTAGCTCGTACTTACACATAGGCAATCCACTGTAGCTGCTTCTAATGTAGGCTGCTGTGGTGCCTTCAGTGACTCCAATAGACTGCATTTTATGGAGCTTTCCCGCGTGATCATTTCGAGAATCGGTAACATAATTAAGAACTTAGCGAGATGCTCCACCCACAAATATGTGTCTATTTTCTGTACGTCTTGTAGTTTTCTCACAGTCATCCTCTGAAACCCCAGACGTTGTTGTTGTTGTTGTTGTTGTTGTGGTCTTCAGTCCTGAGACTGGTTTGATGCAGCTCTCCATGCTAATCTATCCTGTGCAAGCTCCTTCATCTCCCAGTACCTACTTCAACCTACATCCTTCTGAATCTGCTTAGTGTATTCGTCTTTTGGTCTCCCTCTACGATTTTTACCCTCCACGCTGCCCTCCAATGCTAAATTTGTGACCCCTTGATGCCACAGGACATGTCCTACAAACCGATCCCTTCTTCTAGTCAAGTTGTGCCACAAACTTCTCTTCTCCCCAATCCTGTTCAATACCTCCTCATTAGTTACGTGATCTACCCACCTAATCTTCAACATTCTTCTGTAGCACCACATTTCGAAAGCTTCTATTCTCTTCTTGTCCAAACTATTTATTGTCCATGTTTCACTTCCATACATGGCTACACTCCATACAAATACTTTCAGAAACGACTTCCTGACACTTAAATCTATACTCGATGTTAACAAATTTCTCTTCTTCAGAAACGCTTTCCTTGCCATTGCCAGTCTACATTTTATATCCTCTCTACTTCGACCATCAGCAGTTATTTTGCTCCCCAAATAACAAAACTCCTTTACTACTTTAAGTGTCCCATTTCCTAACCTAATTCCCTCAGCATCACCCGACTTAATTCGACTACATTCCATTATCCTTGTTTTGCTTTTGTTGATGTTCATCTTATATCCTCCTTTCAAGACACTGTCCATTCCATTCAACTGCTCTTCCAAGTCATTTGCTGTCTCTGACAGAATTACAATGTCATCGGCGAACCTCAAAGTTTTTATTTCTTCCCCCTGGATTTTAATTCCTAATCCAAATTTTTCTTTTGTTTTCTTTACTGCTTGCTCAATATACAGACTGAATAACATCGGCGAGAGGCTACAGCCCCGTCTCACTCCCTTCCCAACCACTGCTTCCCTTTCATGCCCCTCGACTATTATAACTGCCATCTGCTTTCTGCACAAATTGTAAATAGCCTTTCGCTCCCTGTATTTTACCCCTGCCACCTTTAGAATTTGAAAGAGAGTATTCCAGTCAACATTGTCAAAAGCTTTCTCTAAGTCTACAAATGCTAGAAACGTAGGTTTGCCTTTCCTTAATCTTTCTTCTAAGATAAGTCGTAAGGTCAGTATTGCCTCACGTGTTCCAACATTTGTACGGAATCCAAACTGATCTTCGCCGAGGTCGGCTTCTACCAGTTTTTCCATTCGTCTGTAAATAATTCGTGTTAGTATTTTGCAGCTGTGACTTATTAAACTGATAGTTCGGGAATTTTCACATCTGCCAACACCTGCTTTCTTTGGGACTGGAATAATTATATTCTTCTTGAAGTCTGAGGGTATTTCGCCTGTCTCGTACATCTTGCTCACCAGGACTGGCTCTCCCAAGGCCGTCAGAAGTTCTAATGGAATGTTGTCTACTCCCGGGCCTTGTTTTGACTCAGGTCTTTCAGTGCTCTGACAAACTCTTCACGCAGTATCGTATCTCCCATTACATCTTCATCTACATCCTCTTCCATTTCCATAATATTGTCCTCAAGTACATCGCCCTTGTATAGACCCTCTATATACTCCTTCCACCTTTCTGCTTTCCCCTTTTTGCTTAGAACTGGGTTTCTATCTGAGCTCTTGATATTCATACAAGTGGCTCTCTTTTCTCCAAAGGTCTCTTTAATTTTCCTGTAGGCTGTATCTATCTTACCCCTAGTGAGATAAGCCTCTACATCCTTACATTTGTCATCTAGCCTGTGCAAAATTCTAACAGACGGCTTCCTCTTTCATTTCTTAGCCTCAATCCATATTCACCTACTATGTTTCCTTCTCTCCCTTTTCCTACTGTCGAATTCCAGTCACCCATGACTATCAAATTTTCGTCTCCCTTCACTACCTGAATAATTTCTTTTATTTCATCATACATTTCTTCAATTTCTTCGTCATCTGCAGACCTAGTTGGCATATAAGCTTGTAGTACTGTGGTAAGCGTGGGCTTCATGTCTATCTTGGCCACTATGGTACGTTCACTATGCTGTTTGTAGTAGGTTACCCGCAGTCCTATTTTTTTTTATTCATTATTAAACCTACTTCTGCATCTCGCCTATTTGACTTTGTATTTGTAACCCTGTATTCGCCTGACCAAAAGTCTTGTTCCTCCTGCCACCGAACTTCACTAATTCCCACTATATCTAACTTTAACCTATCCATTTCCCTTTTTAAATTTTCTAACCTACCTGCCCGATTAAGGGATCTGACATTCCACGCTCCGATCCGTAGAATGCCAGTTTTCTTTCTCCTGATAACGACGTCCTCCTGAGTAGTCCCCGCCCGGAGATCCGAATGGGGGATTATTTTACCTCCGGAATATTTTACCCAAGAAGACGCCATCATCATTTAACCATACAGTATAGCTGCATGCTGTAGGAAAAAATTACGGCTGTAGTTTCCCCTTGCTTTCAGCCGTTCGCAGTACCAGCACAGCAAGGCCGTTTTGGTTAATGTTACAAGGCCAGATCAGTCAATCATCCAGACTGTTGCCCCTGCAACTACTGAAAAGACTCTTCAGGAACCACACGTTTGTCTGGCCTCTCAACAGGTACCGCTCCGTTGTGGTTGCACCTACGGTACGGCTATCTGTATCGTTGAGGCACGCAAGCCTCCCCACCAACGGCAAGGTCTATGGCTCATAATCGCGTATGTGGGAGGAAAGAGGAAAGGGAAGACGACAGGAAAGGAATCGGAGAAAGGAAACAGCATTTAAAACTTCGGGGTGGACGAGCAAACTAGGGACATAACATTTTATGCCAATTATTGTTTTTAATTGTCCTGTTGTGAAGAACTAAGTCTGCCAGAGTATTCAACATCTGGAGAGTCATTCAAAGCAACGACAAAACTTGCAACGATACTTTCTCGGACGCCTTCCTTCAAAAAATCGTTTCCTTGCAAATTTAGGTTGCGTATGCACTTAATCCTGTCTTCCACAGTAAGATTATCAATGGCTTCCTCAAGTAAAGCGGGCCGGAGTGGCCGAGCGGTTCTAGGCGCTATAGTCTGGAACCGCGCGACCGCTACAGTCGCAGGTTCGAATCCTGCTTCGGGCATGGATGTGTGTGATGTCCTTAGTTTAGTTAGGTTTAAGTAGTTCTAAGTGCTAGGGGACTGATGACCTCAGAAGTTAAGTCCCATAGTGCTCAGAGCCATTTGAACCTCAAGTAAATTCTGGGCATCTTTTATTCTGAGCACTCATTTTCTGGATGCCACCTTTCTTTTCACTCGTGCCCATTCATTTCCCATAGGGTTTTATTGGCAATGATACGGTGGCAATCTGACAACCTCATGACGGCAGCAGGATGAATTAAGCCTAGTGTTGCGACATAAACTATGTCAACAATAAGTGTCTGTTTAGCAGTCCTTGTTTCCTATGCACAAGATTTGGTTGTTTAGGGGCAGTGACCAATTTTCGTCCAAAGCGCTAGGCGAGTTCATTCATTTGTTCGGAAGGGGAGGCAGTCACCCGACGGTGTCGGCCACCTTTAGGCCGATAGGCGATGACAGAATCGAGGATCAAGCTCTGCAGTCATTCTCTAAGGACTTCACAGAAACTACGAGGGTCACTCCAAAAGAAATGCACACTATTTTTTTAAACCATCTTTTATGCTATATGTTTGAAAGTTTTACAGTGTGTAGATACATCCTTTAGGAACAATATTTTCATTTCTCCACATAATTTCCATCCCTCTCAACTGCCTTACACCATCTTGGATCCAGCGCCTGTATACCCGCACGGTAAAATTCTGGACCAACCTCTTGGAGCCACTGTTTGGCGGCGTGCACAAGGGAGTCATCATCTTTAAACCTTGTTCCACGAAGAGAGTCTTTCAGTTTCCCAAAGAGATGATAGTCATATGGAGCCAGGTCAGGACTGTAGGGCGGGTGTTTCAGTGTTGTCCACCCGCGTTTTGTGATCGCTTCCATGGTTTTTTGACTGACATGTGGCTGTGCATTGTCGTGTAACAGCAAAACATCCTGCTTTCGCCGATGTGGTCGAACACGACTCAGTCGAGCTTGAAGTTTCTTCAGTGTCGTCACAAATGCATCAGAATTTATGGTGGTTCCACTTGGCGTGATGTCCACAAGCAAGAGTCCTTCGGAATCGAAAAACACTGTAGCCATAACTTTTCCAGCAGAAGGTATGGTTTTGAATTTTTTTTTTCTTGGGTGCATTTGCATGATGCCACTCCATTGATTGCCTCTTCGTCTCTGGTGAAAAATGAAGGAGACATGTTTCATCACCTGTCAAAATTCTTCCAAGAAATTCGTCTCCACCATTCTCGTACTGTTCCTAAAGTTCGCTGCATACCGTTTTCCTTGTTTCTTTGTGAGCAACTGTCAACATCCTGGGAACCCACCTGGCACAAACCTTTTTTAACGCCAACACTTTCATTATTCTGCAAACACTTCCTTCCCCTACCCCAACGTAGCGTGACAATTCGTCCACTGTGATGCGTCTGTCAGCAGTCACCAGTTCGTTAACTCTCTGCACATTGTCTGGAGTGTGTGCAGTACGAGGCCTGCCGCTTCGAGGATAATCCTCAATATTGCCGTGCCCGCTTTCATAACGTAACCTGCTTGCCCACCGACTAACTGTACTGCGATCGACAGCAGCGTCTCCATACATCTTTTTCAACCTCTTGTGGATGTTTCCCACTGTCTCGTTTTAACAGCACAGGAATTCTATGATAGCACGTTGCTTCTGACGAATGTCAAGTGTAGCAGCCATCTTGAATACATGCTGTGACGGCGTCACTCACGGGAACAGGTTGAACTAAGTTCGAAAACAAGTGGGAAAGATGTATCTACACACTGTAAGACTTCCACACATGCAGAATGAAAACTGTGTTTTTACAAAAATAGTGTGCATTTCTTTTGGAGTGGCCCTCATAATAGGTTAAAAATTTTCTCTTAATGCAGCTTTATATGTTAGGTCCATTATGATGTGCCCATCATTTCTTTAATTTTCATAGTTATTGTGATATTTACGTGAAAGTAACAAACTGCGTGAAATTCGAAAAAGTTTGCAATGTAAAACAGGAGTCGCTATGATTTTGCGTTTAGTGCATATTACATGATATGTTGATGTGTATGATATTTAGCTAACGTACTGAATTTTTGCAGGCCTCTGTCACTAATCTCGAGAAAGTTGATCTAATGTAGCACACTGATTTGCAGTCGCGCCACGCCAGCGATATGGCCCGACTGAAATACCCACAACAGTTCTCATATTTCATAAACAGTTTTGGGTATCTAAATGAGATTTTTGCAAATGATAGCACGCAAAGAGGAGAGCATTTTGCAGTATGGTCATGTAAAACTTCATTATCTACCTAGGTCTTCCACTAAATACAGACTTTTTCGATGAAAGAAATAGCCGGTGAAATGAGAAATGCTACTGGTTTTGGAACAAAATAAGTGAAGATATTACACGTTTATTTTGTACCAAATATGTGCTTTTTCATAAGATACTGACCTTTGTTTTCCTCAGTTAGTCACTTAATAAACTTAATAAACCACTGTTTCAGAATTCTCTTGCAATTGTGTCCGCAATTGCGTTTGTGAGGCGAGACTGTGTAAACTCCACTGTGTTTTGGCAAAAGAAGCAAATTTTAAAATGGCAACAAGAGAAATGTGTAGGTTTTACCCAAATTCGCCATTCGTGACACTTTTCTGGAAGTTACAAAAGGTTATCAAGCCAAGCGAAAATAAATAGAAGCATTTTCGGCTGAATTCGTTTTAGATACCAACAAAAGCAGAAGTGACAGCAGATCTGTTTGTATAGTCACCATGCAAGTGTGGACGTGGAGGGGTCCCTCGTAATATTCACAAAAAATATGAGCATAGGCTTCAGTTCAGGATGTCACTACCCCTCCAGCGCTCAGCATTTCCCCTACAGTGCCTACCCACAACAACCACCACCACTACCGCTCTCCCTAAGCAGGCCCTGCCATCTGTGCATCTTCTGGCCATGGTATTTTGTGCGAACTCTACCTGGATCCTGTCTGTGGCAGAAATGGCACTTTGGCAACACCATGTGCATAGTTCACACACCATGCCAGACTGGACCAACAGCTTGCACAAAAAAATGGAAGACAAGTGGTGGGACAACTAATGTTCCCCTCCCAGTTGTCAGTTTTGCTGTTCCCAAGTATTGTCTCTAGACTGAAGACTATTACTAAAATACCTTCATTTGTCATATGTGAAATTTATGTCATTAGCTTTGGCTCATCTCATCACACTATTCCACATTGCACAAAAGTTGAGTGTTATAGGTCACTATATTGGACTTTGGCTGGTATTATACTATCGAAATTTCTTTGACAAAAAAGTTATCATATATTCATCACCCTTTCTCTGACAACGGTATCTGATGTGGTGCAAATAGAGATACTACACTGTCATCAAGTTTTCTTTGACAAAGGAGTTTGACATCATAGTTGCTTCAGAATGGCTGATGAGGACTTACTGCTGTGCTCTGCAGTTGTGTGTACCAAAACTGCATTGTATTTACATTGGAGGAGGAGCATAAGAAGAGAAGAAACTTAAGTAGTGGGACAAAGAGAGCATCATCCCAAATTTAGTCAAGATGATGGCCATAGATGTGATAATGTCGCACTGATGTCATGGAGGATAATTCAGATTTTGGTGGGAAAATCAAAAGGGTGGGAAATTCAAATTCAATAGTGGGAATATCAGATTTTGTGCGTTCAACCTGAAGCCTGTAGACCAACTGACCTAGTTCCCAACACCACTAACAGCGGCCCTCCATCACTCCAGACTGGGAATGGGCATGCAGGAGGGCTATCAGTGTCGTCTGTTGATGGCGTTGTGAACTAGGCCAGTTGGTCTCCAGACCTCCACTCCCCATTCCATCTGGAAATTGGTCAGAAAATGACTCAATCTGTGATGGGCTGCTGCATAGGATGTGGTGCAGTATGGTGCTTATTAAAACAACTTTAGTTGCTATTGATCGATTACTAGATAGTAGCTCCATCCAGTTGCGTCAATAACTGCTGGATGTGGAGTGGATATTTTCGCAGTTGGTCTAGATCTGGAGAGATGCTCCAGCCAGGTTAGCCAGTAGCCATATATGGGGAGGATGGGTACTAATGATGGGACAGCAAGCTATCATTGAAGTATGGGGAAGTAGCTTCCAGCTGAACCAAAAGTCAATAGCTGTTGTTGGGAGGTAAAAATAATATTAGAACAGCAATTCCCTGTCCCACTGTGCCTTCCTTTTTTTATTTGTTGACACTCTGTAAATCGAAGTGCCATCGCCGATGACGATCAAGACTTCTTGGTGGAAGGTAAGTAGGTGCTTGAGTTCACATTATCATGAATAAACTTTAGGGTTCAACTTCTTAGGCCCTGTATGTAGGTCCATACAATACCGCCATTTGGAATTATAGTAGTCCGCATCTCGTGGTCGTGCGGTAGCGTTCTCGCTTCCCACGCCCGGGTTCCCGGGTTCGATTCCCGGCGGGGTCAGGGATTTTCTCTGCCTCGTGATGGCTGGGTATTGTGTGCTGTCCTTAGGTTAGTTAGGTTTAAGTAGTTCTAAGTTCTAGGGGACTGATGACCGTAGATGTTAAGTCCCATAGTGCTCAGAGCCATTTGAACCATTTGAATTATAGCACTCTTGAAAAAAGGGCGGAGTTTCTTGGCCATACCAAAAGCTTTGTTCCTGAGAGAGTCGAGAGTCAGTATGTTTATGGAGAAAGAAGTGTTTGTCCAAAGTGATCCCCAGGTCCTGACAGAGTCGAGAGTCAGTATGTTTATGGAGAAAGAAGTGTTTGTCCAAAGTGACCCCCAGGTAAGTCATTGTTGCCCCCCCTTCCAAGGGGATATCCCACCCAAGCAGTCTGGAGTTGGTAGGCATCAAGGGGCGTTTCTTGCTGAAATAGACGGCTGTCGTCTTGGCGGAATTTAGTTGCACTTTAATGGTGTTACACCAACCTACTGTGGCATCAAATAGATCCTGAAGGCGTCGAATGGTGGCGTGAATATGTCTTCCACTGATTAAAAAAGCCGTACCATCAGCAAACTGTGCAATTTTTACTCCTGTGGCTGTCGACATGTCATTTACATAGAGATTAAATAGTAATGGGGATAAAACGGATCCTTGAGGCATCCCTGCGTGTAGCTGTCAGGTATTAGACGATTGGCCCTCTACTGTAACTATCGCATTTGCTCTTCGCCTATAACAGCCTGACATATATATGTATAGGTTTCCTGCAGCAACATCATTTGAGAAGAAAACACACGTCTACCTATGTACGAATCGCAAGCAACATGGAAAATATATCATACGATATGTTTTTCGAATGTAGTGCTCCTTATCGTACCTGAAAACGGTGTACCAAGACGAAAAAGGAAACAGACTAGGAAGCTCCAGTCTAGTCAAGCGCCATCTACAGGGTTTATTATGTACCTGAAGAGCTATCCAGCCGAGAAACCACGGCAGGTCAGAGGCCAGGCTAATCCTCAACTTCCGGATGCCCAACCATTCCTGCCGCCAGCCGTGGCACAATGCAGCCCAACTCGAACTAAATGCAGACCCACCCCTGACGCAGACTCCTCAGTTTAAAAAATCCTGAGATATTTTTTGTCAATACATCTCGAATTTCCACATGAAATGTAGACTCCTCCCATTTATACAAGTTATTTTCGAAGACGGAAGAAATCAGACCATGCTTCTTTTGAGAATACCGTATGGCACTATTACATAGACTATATTTCCTCTAAGTATTTTCTGATTTCTGGCTTATGAAGGAGTTCTAAGAGCATGCTCTACCTCTGTCCCAGGATGCCTCCTCACTTTCGAACGCTCTCTTTAAGCAAGCAATGTTTCATCAAATACGAAGGTAATAGCACAGAGAAGTTCTAAATATCATGCTTATACTACGTATCAATTTATAAATTTGATAATATAGATGATTTTATTACGATGATCATCTCTCCGTTTGTGGGTGGAAGTTAGAAATTGTTAAAAGATGCCGCCGCAGAGGAAAAACGCCTGATTACCAATCCAACACTTGAATCATAGCCTTTGTACTCTCACCCTCGCTTCCACCCACCCGGTGGCATGTCATCGATACCGAATTGATAAGCTAATTAATTAAATTGATCATGAGAGTCCCTTTGCATGGTGAGTATTTTTTTTTCTGTAGGGTCGTATTATACCCGCCAGGTATCCGTTACAGATGTCTCCACGACGTCTCGGTAGGTTTCCCACAGACTAGGTAGTCACTTCCTCTGACGCCAAAATGGGTGGTGGCAGTCATTAAATAGCAACACTAATTGCGTTATGTCTCTCGGTTTTGTTGTCATGCTTGTGGAAGTAACACATTAGGTTAGGTTACGTTAGGTTAGCCAGTGTCGCAAAAGTTGTCCAATTATTCTCAGAAGGACTGGGCTCTCAAATTTCGTTGCGGTAAAAACTAGGGCGTTGGACAATATGCTTCCCCTCACCCCTCCTGCAGATCAAAAAGTTCTGAGGTGTGTTTTCACAATATCGCAGAAAGGCTAACACAGTGAGCAATAACAAAATTCGTGTCTACTGACGCCACATCCCAAACATATAGCTACGGTCGCAGGTTCGAATCCTGCCTCGGGCATGGATGTGTGTGATGTCCTTAGGTTAGTTAGGTTTAAGTAGTTCTAAGTTCTAGGGGACTGATGACCACAGAAGTTAAGTCCCATAGTGCTCAGAGCCATTTGAACCATTTGAGCCAAACATATATGAATCTGCAGACCTAGGATTCCCTCAGAATACAGCTCTATCGTAGCATTCCTATTGGCTCCCACCAAATTAGTGAACGGATGGTTCGAGAACTCTAATTGGAATTCCTGGAGGGAAGACAATGTTCTTTTCGAGGAGCACTATTGAGAACCGGCATTTGAAGCTGACTGCAGAAGGATTCTACTGGCGCCAACATAGATTTCGCTTGAGGACCATAAAGGTTAGATACGTGAATACGACAAACTAGCGCTTTTCGAGTGGACTAGGAAAGGGAATGACTAGTAGTGGTACAGGATACCCTCTGCCACACACTGTACGATGGCTTAAGATCCAGTCCATCCATTTATAGGTACAAAATACTCATGGAAGAGTGTTACTCTTATTTACCGAGGAAACAAAAGACGGAACATTCTGCTGCTGATTACTTTCTGTACAAACCTTCGTATTAGCCCATAATTTGCTCACAGCAGTCACTTCATGAGACATATATCAGAGGTTGTAATATGTTTGCCCGTAACACTTAGAAGAAACTTATAGAAATCATCTCAACTCCCCTTTCTCACGAATCTGCCAGTCTTCGATATATAGTATTTGAATCCGCCTGATTTCGATGATTAAGAAATGTCTCCCTCCAAGTTACAGATCCCTGCTAATTTTCTCAAAATCTCATCACGTTCCGATAGCACTGTTCCGTTAGTTAGAAGGCTTACACGTTGAGAGCTATCACAACAGCAAAATAGCACATTACCATAGATGAGGAAAATCACAACCGTGCAGAGTATACGGAGACCGCACAAAGAAATTCAGAAGCATAACACCTACAATTCATCAGTATCGGATGAGGATCTATAAATATCACTCTGTACTAGTCCTGATCTCCTTTATCGTGTTCCTATGTTTATCACACTAGAAATAAGACAGTGCAGTGGTGATCGAGTCTTCGTTGACAGCGCAGTGTCCCCTCGTTATTCTTGTAACTTCCAATTAAGTAAAACTATGAACTACAAAATAACTTCTGTAACTTCGCATGGTAGGGGACGCAATAAGATTTTACTGCATATTTCTCTTCCAATATTTCAGGAAACAAATCCTGTCTTCATGTTGACATCAAACATATGGTTCAAATGGCTCTGAGCACTATGGGACTTAACATCTGTGGTCATCAGTCCCCTAGAACTTAGAACTACTTAAACCTAACTAACCTAAGTGCATCACACACATCCATGCCCGAGGCAGGATTCGAACCTGCGACCGTAGCAGTCGCGCCGTTCCGGACTGAGCACCTAGAACCGCTAGACCACCGCGGCCGGCTCAAACATATGTGATGATATCATTAAGTATACAGGGAGGTCAGAAAATGTCTGAAACAATTCAATACGTTGCGATGTTTCCGAGTTATTTAGCATTGAAGTTAGCCAATCAGATCGTTGCGCGCGCAAATCCAAGTTTTATGTAACCAAACAAAGCACTCATTGGGCAACACCACTCCTGGCACGCCGCTTGAATGTGAGCGCGCGATGCCCCCATTGGCTAGTTTCAACGCTAAATAACTCTGAAACGGCACAACGTATTGAATTTGTTTCTTAACATTTATATCTCAGTACAACGTGCCCTGCAACTTCCCTAAAAGCGTTTCAGACATTTTGTGACCACCCTGTATATGTATTGGTCCACTGGAGAAGGCGACCAGTGATCAAAGTCACTTCCACAGACCTGTGTAAAGATTTGTTGCCTGTACTGGAGGATGACCATACTGACTATGTAAAATAAAGCTTTCTGGTAGCACCCACTGTTCACATCTGATCATGGCTCAGAAATTATACTACACATACATCAGTCCAATGAAATCATCATCAGCAACGGAGAATCCTCTTACAAGAACACAGACAAATGCATAACATTGGTGTTTTATGTGAGAAATTACATGCCATGCTGCGCTAATTCCATCAACAGCACAACTGTCAAGAAAATATATGTGTAGGGTTTGCAGAAATTGACAAACACCTGTCACTATCTTAGAACTATTTCAGTTATGAAACTGAAGACTCGATTTATGTCAAATCTGTGGCAGAGAATTGGAATACTTCACATGCATATTCATTCGTCCAGAAGAGAGAGTTGAAAAAGGTTTTCCATCGATGGAAATGATTTATCACACATATGTTTGAAACACTCTGCTAATTGTGGCATGTAAACTTTTGCTGTTAACGATTGCAGGAAGATAGCACTGTAAGTCACACACAGAACACGCAGTTGTATACAAATCGATTGCAAGTCATACCACACAACTGATGCACCCTGAAAGAACAAGGGAAAAAATAATTAATTGCATGATAAATGACTTACAGCAACATCTCCTTCTGTCTGGATGTCAGGGGCAGGGTTGCAGCTATCCCGAGTCAAAACACGTTGTGTCACATGGGGAGGGGTGGGGTGGGTAGGAGGGTGGAAAGTTTGGAAGGGAGGAGAGATTGGGAGGGTCAACTGCGGCCTCTGGTGGTGGTGTTTTGAACTACATCAGTTGGTCTCCAGACCAAAACATGAACACAGAAAATTTGATATTCCCACCAATAAATTAGAATTTCCCACCATTTTGATTTTCCTGCTATTTTAATTTTCCTATTATTTTGATTTTTCCGCCAAGATACAATTTCGCGCCATGACGTGAGTGCCATGTTGCCATATCTGTAGCTGCCATCTTCAATAAATTTGGCAATGATGCAAAGTGGGATGATGCTCTCTTTGTCCAGCTACTAGCATACCTGGATGAAGCCATGGTTTTCACAACGAGATGCTAAAAGCATCCAGAGAAATCTCTTATGGCAACTGCAAGTCAAGGATGTAAAAAATCTTGCGAAAATTGCTTGCGAATGGACAAGAGTGCATTTCAGTCCTGTTCAAGGAAAAAACTTTTCAATTATGAAGCATAAAACTCATCTCAGAATGCAATGCTATACCTACGATTTTTTGCTGCAGAAGAAAGCTACTCTTCGGTATAGCAATCGAATACTGCAGTGCATATTGACGAACTTGGTACCAGAAATGTGTGAAGCTATTTATAAAGCACTGAAGGAGGAATGTCTGAAGGCAATTAACTGTTAAGTACATGCTATACACATTAGGAATTTTTTTCTACAAAAGTAGTGGGTTTTCACCTTTATATCCTCAGGAGTACATCGTACACTGTACTTCATGGATAATGGTCTGCACAACTTTCTTATAGCTTCACTTCTTATTATTTAATTTTTGTGTTCGAGAGTCAGCAAGGTATATAGTGCTTCATCTGCCCCGTACTTTACCATCAGGTTCGTTGCAGATGCAACGCACTATATAAATTTCGAAGCCTCGCAGATAAACGTTAGATGTCAGACAACTGCAACGATGCTAGCGCTCCAAGTGGCTACATTTCTGCTTGCGATAAACAGAAGGCCAACATTTCCTTTTATCTTATGTGAGACGCGGCGCAGAAATTGAAGAAAGAAAATTGGACCAATGTTTAACTTTGACAGAGTTCCTTATTATGCTGTCAAATTGTATTTGACGAAAAAACTGTGTAAAAGAAAATTTGAAAGTGTAACACCGGCCTTAGTTCCTGCTGACGTGATTCAATAGTCTTGCAGCCCCACTCGCGTGTAGAAGCTCTACTTTAGTTGATAAGGCTGCGTGTGACGAATAGCCTGACATACGTTCAAGACTTGGAACACCGTTTTTCGGCGGGCGAGCGCGTGGTCGCGGGGTTTAGAGCCGGCGGAGGGCTCGTCGTTAGGGGCGATGCGCGTCCAGCGGGGGTGTTATGGATGGCGGCTGGCCTGGTGACGTCATCGGTCTTCTGGGCTGTGCCGCGCGCAGCACTCCCGCCAAGACAGGACATCCATCACCCGGGCAGACGCCGGCCCGGCTCCAAGGCCGTCTGGGGAGAGAGCGAGGAGCGACCAAGGGAGGGAGGAAGGAAGTGGGGGACCCACCGATGGCTAACAGTCGCGCAGGCACGCACCACACACCTGTCGAGGCTCTCCGAGCCGGCACAAGGCGTTTGTTGACAACGAGATGTGGTGCATAGTGTAATTCCGCCTCCTTTGCAATTCCTTTTTGCATCGTCTTGAGTCAGTAGCTGTTTGATACGTTTCTTCTTCGTGGAGGAGAGTCACTCCGTTTAAGTTAGGGGAGAGGAGTACCTTTAACTTGTGCCCTGTCCATAACAAAATGAATTATAATTTTCGTTCTGAGGCTTGACTGTCAGGGCAAACGAATCCTTCGTTATGTGCGGAGGTTCTAAACTCGTGAATTAAGAGGCCGGAAAGCGGACAGGGGTTATAACGCACGAAGAGAAAGGTTATCATTCCAATAGTCATATTTTAGAACCAGTATCGTCCACACTGGAAAGAATAGCCTAAAACGGGTCTAACTTCTCTATCCTCTGTCTGACGTTGTCCAGTAGTGACTGGATTGCTTAAGGGGGATAGGACGTCAAACGGGCTGATTTGGAGCAGGAGAGGCACCAGAGGACATTTTAATTTCCACTGTCTATACTTTTACAAGTAAATTCACAAGACTTTGTCAGAATGACCAGGAAGGATTCAGGATTCACACTCGTAGCAGCGGAAGTTCAAAAATATAACAAAATATTTTTTTTTTTTTTTACATGTGGAATTTCATCATTTTTCACTTACTGTTGGCTGCATTTGTTGCTATAGGTGCACTTTTCTTGATAAGTAAGAGAGACTGTTCGATGAATTTTGCACAGCATACAAACCATACTTACAAGTGTCTGAAACTCTAGAATCTATTTAATTAATGAAAAAATTAATGAGCTGTTACGTTTTAAACTTTGTTTTGAAAAAAATCAAATTTTGTAGTTAATTATCTCAATTTAAAATGGTTTGTACGCTGTGCAAAATTCATCAAAGAATCTCTCTTACTTGTGAAGAAAAATGTACCTATAGCATCAAATGCCGCCAACAGTAAGTGAAAAAATGATGAAATTTCGTATCTAAAAACAAATTATTTTGTTATGTTTTGGCACTTCCACTGCTATAAGTGTGAATCCTGAATCCTTCCTGGTCGTGATTACAAAGTTTTATGAATTTATTTGTAAAAGTATAGACAGTAGAAAATAAAATGTCCTGTGGTGCCTCTCCTGCTCCAAGTCGGCCCGTTTGACGTCCTACCCTCCTTAAGACGGTATTGCAAAAGTTAACGAAACTTGTAAATCGTGAACGTAATACTACTTTCGACTGTAGCTGGCAAATATGAGTGAAACTAAAACTCTCCCCACGACATCTAGACTTATAGTCCTCTGACGACATTAGTTTACTACTCGTATAACGTCACAGGTATTTAATTCTTCAGCACCAAACGTTTCCACCGTACCATCTGGCTGGCCCCAATTAACTTGTATCACTTCCCTTTTGACACTCTGCTTAAAACAAGAAGTCTCAAACACTATTACGTAGATCTCTGCAATTTCTTAGTAGCTAGCGTTCTTCGTGTGACGGAATGAGATGTGTACTGCAACACACTCATACACTCATGTTTACCCTTACAATACAATGCATGCAGTTAAATACGTACAGTCGTGGACAAAACGAGCGAGGCCCCTCGCCTTTTCGTTATGCTTTAAAGTCTGGCACACAGCATAACTGGCAAGGGGACGAAGTGCTACCAACATACCTTGCACAGGAGTGAAATGGAAAAACTTTCCGAACTTTGGCAGACAGTTATCAAACGTGTGGAAGACTATATTACTGCTGATTGATGTATTAAACAAAACACGTAAATATAAGTTATAAATGAAAGAAGAAAAGCTAATTAGTATGAACTGCACTAAAAAAATGAATTTCAGCTTATCGAGATAACATAACTGTTTTAGTAAGACAAAGTACCCCAGATCTTTACGAATTACAAAAATACTATGCGCATTCGGCCGCGAAACGGCCTGTGTCAACAATCAGACCAGTCATACTGGATTTCCGTTGCTGGCCTACCATGAAAGTGTGCAGATTTAGCAATGTGTGAAGATTCATAACGAAATTCAGTTAAAAATCATTCAGTGCTACACTTAACTCAATTCAATTACTGACAGAAGCGGAAAAAGTAGGCAGTAAAAAGTATGAAATTCTACAAGAGTTTCATATTGACATCCACAGGGCGCCAGTACAGAATAAAGTGAATCGAGATTAGAACCGAAAATAAACCAGACCTCCCTTGCAGTAGCAAACACCTTTCACTACACTAGCAGACAACCCAGGAAAACAGCTCTCTATTACTTCCCCAGACATGAATAAGCCGGCAATTTAGCAATGAAAATGGCAAAATGATCTGCAGTTTCTGTTGCATAGAGCTTTCTGGACTCAAAAACATGAATTTTCTACCTTTATGTCACCGCTTATGTGACACTCATTCGGGATGTTTATAGAAATATCAAAATACTGTTAGTAGCGAGTAAATTTAGTAGGATAATTCTGCACCACCCCAGGAAATAAACGGCGACATAGCTGCCAAACGTACTCTACAATGTTTCGAATCCTCCATTAGATTCACCACAGCTAGAAAACGTTCATTAGCCGAAGTGTTTCTTAAGCTAGCTATCGATGGGAATACTCGCACTTCTAAAACTCGGTGGCATTAATTCTGGGATCTGAATTACCATGGGTACAGGCAAATGGATTTTATTTGCATTCCTGTAAACGTGATTTGGATCGAAAGCGTAGCTACGATTAATATGCTGATGTATCGACTGCAACTAGAACATTTAGAATAAAGAGTAGGTGGAATTATTTATGCGGCCCTCATCTTCCGTTATTGTCGTAGCTATTTTCGTTGGTAGGATTTCGTCACCTAAATCGGTAAAAATGGAACACACTAATCAGCATTAATATAGTCTTACATATGATTGAAAACAGTCTGACAAAGTTGGAATAGTTTTTCAATTTCACGCCTGTGCATAGTATGTTGGTAGCACTTCGTCGCCTTGCCTGTTATGCTGTGTAGCAGACTTTAAAGTTGTGCGGATCAGCACAACGAAAAGGCGAGGGGTGTCGCTCGTTTTGTCCACGACTGTACATAGATATAAAATACATAAATGTTAGAAGTTCTGTTGTGTTATAATTACTGATTCGTAACTGTTCGTTATTGAAAGCGAATATGTTGACAAGTAACTTAGTTGTGTTTGGTGTAATCGTCATGCTAAAGTAAATAAACAGAAATGCTTTATTTATTTAGGATCATAAGGACCAGTGTTTCACACGTACGGTATCTATACATCATAGTTATCTAAGAAATAACAATTTTAATATGGCAACTACTATTAAAACAATGGTGAGTGTCTGAAGTGGTAGTGTGAGTAAATTTTACTGATTATGAACCAATAAAGTAAATTCTGGCAGTACTTGTACTACAGCAGCTGTTGCCACTATTAGTGATAGTAATAACAATAATAATAATAATAATAACGGCATCAATTGTGACAGTAATAATAACAATGATAGCGGGAGATATAAGAAGAAACTATAGGTGTACAAAATAATTTTTTTCTGATACAGCGAGTTCTAGGAAAAGGAAATTTAAAGAGACTGCATGGACTAAGAATATTGGGAAATGAGGAAGATATGGTTGGAAAGAGGGATGTAAAAGAGAACTGGAGTATGCAGGGACAATGGTAATCATTATTGAAACTTTAGCAGATATCTCATTACCTGTCTTCTGGAGCTGTAGATGTTATTTGTTTCTCTGATATGCGGGAAAGTGTTCCAGAGTTGGGTTCCTGCTTTTAGGAAGGGCTTCGAGAAGGTGACTTATCGCTGGAATGGGACAAAAAGGATTTTGCTCTGAGGGGAACTGGTGTTTCTGCTGTGTTGTTCAGACAAGAGCATTAAGGTCGAGGAGAGGTATGAGGGACAGTGTTCATTGATAACACAGTAGAGAAGACACAGAGTATGGAAATCTCTGAGCTTGTCTACATGCAACAAGAGTAGCTGTTTAAAGAATAAAGCGTTTCATATTGGAAGCATTATTGTATAGAAAATTTATATTAGTGTCACCAACTATAATTACATGCGCGTGCGCCGTTTCAAGACTTGAAAGGGCAATTTCGAAGCAGGAAGACCCGACGATTTCAGGATTTTTGTGGAGGTCACGTATTGGGAACTTTCTGTTGATTTGATCTGTATGAACGTATCCACTTTACTGATCCGTATTAGCAGAGCGGTGTTGTGCGAGATATTCAAATTGAACATAATAACAAAATGTTGACATTGTAAATGGAGGTTGCATTTGACAGTGAGAAACCTAACCATAGTTAATTAATTGTAGTATAGATTAACACTTAAATGCAGTGAATGATATTGTCACTTTTGTATGAATTCTACTTTTTTTTCAGCTAAATGTGAGCTTCTGTTATATTTCACAACAACTCCTATCTCTTTAATATCATATGTTTAAACTGTTTAAACAAAACATACGGCCACTTTGATTTCATATACAATGTCCTCGAACTTAGCCAAGGAACGTATTTAAATAATGATTCCAATGTTATGTTATTCACAAACTCGTACACTTGCACTGAGCCTAATGTTGTGCATGATAGCAGCTGTAGCTGCGAAACAGAATGCTATAACTGTCAGTTTAACTGATGTGCTGTGGAATACTGTCACTTATTTCTCAAAGAAAATGCTAAATCTGTTCAGAGCTTCATAACTGCTCTGGCGTACTGTTTTGTAGCAAAGCAAATTGTTAATAAACCTTCTAACTGTTTCCAAATGGGAGGCAGGATGGAATGTGTCGGGTTAGTAAATTTATCAGACACGGTGTATGCACTTCTAACAATGACAACTGCTAAGGTTCAATAGTGAGCCCTTTGTTTAGTATTTCTCATTCAGCATAAATGACTAGAAGCGTATTACCCTCACACTGTTGAAATACACATTTGAAGATAAATACACAGTTCAATGCACGGAACAATATTGGCCAATTTACACTCGTAAACAGTAGAACAACAGAATTCACAGTCTCTGTTCTATCTTAAATATCACGGTGAGCAGTTACAGCAGTTCTCAGGAAGACGACCATCACACACCTGAAGCCATTGTGCTAGCCAAGCCAACAGCTTCGCTGTACCCTAGACCACTACCCTTGTCCCATGAGCAGTGTACAAAGGACTTCAAGAAAAACGGCAGGGGAAATTACCATTCGCAAGCTTTTGTTTAAGGGGGCATCATCCTCCGAAGAAGTAAACCACTCATCCTGGCACATAGGTATGAGGCATGTGATTTCAGACAGCAGAACTGCAATGAACTACTGCGAAATAGAGGTCAGTAAAGTATCGCCATTACAGCCAGTTCTTCTTCCATGACCTCTTCCACTATGCGACCTGTGGGAATCTAATTTGCGAAGGTTACTCATCAGTCCGCTTCGCCGTTGGGTGCAGATGTGTTGGGGAAAATGGCTATAGAAAAGAAAGCGGCAAGAGATGAGGCGTTGGTAACACAGTTCGTCAGGTTCATCTGCTGAGACCCGTACGGCCTGGGAGACCCTTCCAGTAACTACACCACCATCAGCATAACCTCTGCTTCACGAGAACACCCAAACCTCTCTGCCCGCACGATCAGTGTTACGATGAGGCGGTATCCCCTGCAGAGAATGTTCAAAAAAGTGTTCAAATGTGTGTGAAATCTTATGGGACTTAACTGCTAAGCTTACACACTACTAACCTGAATTATCCTAAGGACAAACACACACACACCCATGCCCGAGGGAGGACTCGAATCGCCGCCGGGACCAGCCGCACAGTCCATGACTGCAGCGCCTTAGACCGCTCTGCCAATCCCGCGCGGCAGAGAAGTGATCAATATAGATTTGAATAATAAAAAGTATGCGCAATGGCAGCGACTGAAGTGCTTAAAACTACGATTTGCCAGAATGAATTTTTCACTCTGCACCGGAGTGTGCACCTATACGAAGCTTCCTGGCAGATAAAACTGTGTGCCAGAACAAGACATGAACTCGGGACATTTGCTTTTCGAGGCAGTTGCCTGCGAAAGGCAAAGGTCTCAAGTTCGAGTGTTGGTCCGGCATACAGTTTTTATCTGCCAGGAAGCTTCACTCTACAGGTTAGTGTAAAAGTGGCTTATGTGTTGACATGGAAGATTGAAGAAAAAAAAAGTATCGAGTGACTACCAGCTAGAAACAAAACACAACGAGAAAGTTACGAATTGGGTTCATCGGTTCTTTTATGGCATTACGCAGTTGTCAAATCGAAACGCTAACCAACTTTCCCGTGCTGACAGAGCTGGAAAGGATCGGACGCTCGCAGTGCCCCGGCTGGAAACTGGACGAATGTGAAACACGCGGAGGGCGTGGGTGGGAGAGGAGCGATAATTTCCCCCGATAACTCAGGCGGCGCTGAATGCGACCCCAAATCACACGGACGTTTCTCCGATAAGCGAGACACATTCAGGACGCTTCCGCGCCATTGGACAATTTAATAACGGCCGCACTGTGCTGTGTGTTGCGGCGGGCGGACCCGTGAGTCCAACACAGGGCAGCACCAAACAGCGGGACGCGTTTTGTACACCCAGTTGCGAACCGGGGTCTGGGTCTACTGCAACAGGGGTAAAGCTAGCGCAAGTGACGTATTAAGCTGGCTGCTAGGCAGCGATCTGATTAACACGGTACTGTTAGCAGCTGCTGGTTTCGTCTTGCAGAAAATGGTGGAAGTTGTGTTAGAAAACGTTTTCCAAATCATTTATCCCTTTATGCGAATTATGAATCACTGGCGAGTTGCAGAGACACGCTATGCATAGATATATGCATAGATATAGGAGACAATCTGAGTAGCTGTCTCAGATTGTTGGCAGATGATGCTGTCATTTACAGTCTTGTAAAGTCATCAGATGACCAAAACGACTTTTG